>NC_136747.1:25876707-26564207 GCF_936440315.1 Barbus barbus | reverse complement strand
CACCAACGACCCTTTTCACAGACGAGGTCAGTGCTGCTGTTTGTCTTTATGAGACGCTCACTGTTAATATTTCATTATTCAAATGCTCAAGCGTTAAGATCATGTCAGGTCTTATGTATGTTGGTTTTTAAAGCAGTGACTTGATCTCATCAGATCCTCATTACGGAGGCGATCATCAAGCCGACGGCAACCCCAACAATGGCAACAACTGGCAGGACTCGCTCTTCCTCTTCCTGGCCATCATCTTCTTCTTCTGGATGCTGAGCGTGTGACGCCTGCAATTGAAGCGACAGTAAACAGTGCTTTCAGAAGATCAGCTGTCTGTGTCTCATATACACACACACACACACACACTCACACACACATCAGTGTTGATCGAGACAGTATTAATGATCAAACACTGCAGGAGCTCACAGCATATTTCACCTCAAAATCAATGAGAAATTATTGTGCATAAAGGTTTTTTGACCCTGACACTATTTTCAATGAACCTGCATTTTCAGGATGATTAAACACATTTAATGTCAAAATCTCATTGCTTTAATGAAGTGTCATAACTAATCAATTGTCATGAAAAGAATTGTTAATAGTTATAAAAATAGCCATCAAGTTAATGAGAAATTGCTTTAAATGTTCATTGTTTGAAACTGAAACGGAAACTTCTTTCTGGAATTATTTTCATGACATTTAAACTTATTTATTCCCAAATTTCTTACTTCCATTATAAGTTGAGATGTTAATAGTAATTGTGAGGAGGAAATGTTTAAGTCATGGTAAACATATATTAATAATATATTTTCTTTCTAGTGATTTTTGGGGTGAAATATTACCCAGACATGTTTCATGAGTATTTTATCCTCACAAATTTCTGTAGCTTTTCATTGTCATGCCAAAGAATTTCTGCAATGAGAGACGGATGTGATGTATGTAGGATTTACTTCATTACTCCTGAAAGTGTTTTGAGGCTGTGCCACTGTGTGTTTGGACCATGTTCACTGCACATAATGAGGGATGATCTGAGGAATTAAAACAATTCAATTATAATAATCATAATTATGTCATAAAAACCTGGATCTCATGAATCCTTTTAAGAAATGTCCAGTTCTTATTTTAGGACCTTTGCGATTTTAAAGCATATATACACACACACACATATATATATATATATATATATACAAATCTAATTATAATGCATATATATGTATGTCTCATTGCTATGATGCAAAAATGTGTTATTTTTTCATAGCAGTGAGAATTTTTGCTAATGCATAATTATTAAAATAATCTTTTTAAAAATGTGCAAAGGTCATAAAATGGGCTTACGTTTAGCATATGTTATATGATATTTATTGTACTGCCTTTTAGTCATGCTGAAATGAAAGAAATCATATTGTGAAAATGACAATGACCAGTGTGACATTTAGAAATTTCAGAAAGATTACAGAAATAAGAGTTTAAGAATTAAAAAGGTTAATTGTCCTAAAAATGTCACAATGCTAAAAGGCAGTTCATTTTTTTTGGTGTGGAGTGAAATATATGCTGAATATGCTTTTGTGAGATCCACTCTTTATTTCAGATGTTTCCTGTGAGATTTAAGTCATAAGCTAACGGTGATCAGACGCTGAGATGAGTCCTGGTTTAGACGTTCAGATCAGGACCAGCTTCAGTCAGGTCTGTTCAGGAAGTGTTTCCAAAACAGTTTTATCTGCTGTGTGTTTGTTGTGTAAAGCAGACACACACCCTACGTCCCAACTGCTATTAATCACCTGATTCACACACATCCAGTTAATGAGTGAAGATTCATTATGCATTCAGTAAAGGTCATGTCCTGAAAGATTATAAATAAGAATGTTAGAACAATTTTTAAAAAAGTGAGTTTAATTTTCATACACCCTTCAGTTCTCACAGGAGCGAGTGTTTGTGTGTATGTGGGTGTGTATATATGTGTGTATATATGGATATTGTACATGATGTTTTTAAGCTTCTATCTGTCATTGGCTGTGACGTTTGATTGACAGCCAGGAGGTGATGGTTTGTAATCCCGTCGGTTTGAACTGTTTGTCAATATAACAAACATCCTGTGAACAAGAACATTTCTGTTGGGTTCCTCTCTCTGCAAAGTGATTGGCTGATTTGGACCTACTGTGACCACGCCCACTTGTATAGTGTCACAGTTGATTGACAGCTGCTGGGCATAAAGTGGGCGGGGTTTGTGCTTAAAATCTCTTGATTTTGGGTGACTAGTTGAAATTGCTCTTGTCTCTTTCCTTTTTGCATATCGCTGGTTAATTATGTTTGTAACAAGTCTCTTTTTTGTCATAAGTCTTTTGGTAGCTAAATTGCATATAATTGTGCATATGGGGCAGAAACTAAAGTGGGTGTGGCCTGTTCTCTGGCACTTGAGAAATAAACATTTAATACAATCGGTGTGATGTATGCATTTTGTGTGTGTGTGTGTAACTTGCTGAAAATAATACTAATACATCTGATATTACCAGCTGTATTGTACTGAAGCTGAAGTCAGAATGCGGTCATGTGATACGTCTGCTTTTATATAGAGTTAAATGATATTATAACTGCTGCCTTGAGGGATTATAATCTGGTTTTAACAATTGGGTGACTGAATGACCACTGAACCAGTGTTGCAGGAAGCATTTAGGACAAAACCAAGCTATAATGTATATCTAAGGCAATTTATTTTATTACACAATCACTGTCTGTTTCTAAACAAAACTACTAAATAAAAATGTATTGCACCGTTTTATTTTATTTGACTTGGTTACAATAGTTTTAGTTTTTAGTTTTCAGTTGACATTCCATTTTATGTCTATCATTTTCAATCATTGTATTCCAGACTTTTAGTTGTTTTATTCAATTTGCCACTGCCTGGTTCAAGTGCATGTCTTATTTCAGTTCAGTGAATAAATTCAGCTGTTCTTTTCCATCAGTACCAGTCTGTTGAAAACAAGCACTTGGTAATATGCAACATTTTTATTAAATTGATATATGTCTTTAAATAAATATTCTCTGTTTATTTCCAGTTTACACTAAATCACACATAACTGAACAGAAAATCATATAAAAACGTGAAAAGAGCATGCACTACTGCAACTATAAAAACTACAGCTTTCGTTCATGATTATGGAGTGTCAGATATTCTCTCATATATTGTAGCTTTAAAAACGTTCAGTTTGGAAGAATAGATCGTTAGTTATTAATCTGCACCAAAAACAGGCACTGTGCACATCTCGCAAAATAAAAACAAACCAAATATATTACTATAATGATAATGGCTAATAATAAATGCTTTGGCTTCATCCAAGTTTTTTGCATCTGCTTTGGACAAAACATAAAATAGAATCGCTGGCACATTTTCTGTAAAAGTTTCCAGCAGTTTGGATGTGATCCTTTTGATTCACGAGTTACACTACCTAGATTCTGCTGAAAACAAAACTCTGAGATCGAGTCTCAGATATTCTCAGTAACATGTCTAAGAAAAAAAAGAAAATGTCTGTTCATGGATTCACTGGGATCTTCATGCTTCGACTGAAAGTGACGGTGCTTGAGAGAATGAAGTCAGAAACCCTCGTCATCATCATCATCAGCCTGTCTTGGGTGCTTTGTTCTTCTTGTTGAGGATCTTCATTAGGTTCTTGGACATGAAGTATGGTTTCTCTGGACTGCCGTCATTACGCTCCAGATCCTCCACTGAAGGACAAAACACACAGTGAAACACACACACCTCATATTCACTATATGTGACATTATATATATGTGTGTGATACTCACAGAAACACAGGAAGAGTGTGTCCACACCCATGTTATACACACTGAAGAAGCCGTGAGCGATCAGATATGCACCGAACACCACCGTCTGTCACACACACACACACACACACTTTATAAAACTAAACATTTGCCACAGCCTGATTCAATCGTACATCTCGTTCCAACCTCTTTGCAATTGTACAGCTACTGAACGAATGCATTTAAACAATATACAGGGAACAGAAGTGAAAGGAGTTTTAAGGGAAAAATTTGTGGTACCGTATATATATAGATTTTGATTTAACTTGAAAACACCCATTTCACCTCAAAATCAAATAAAATAATGAAATAAAAATATTTTCCATTGAAAATTGCATATAAAATATTTACTGTAATGCAAATATATAAACACAATATTTTTTATGCAAGATATAAATTTCCTTTGAGTCCAATTTACACCCCGATATTTTAGTATAAAGGATGATCAAAGAAAGAGTTTGAGACATATTTAGATTTTTCACTTCATGAAAATACCACTTTCACCTCAAAAACCAAACAAATAAACTAATTAAATGCAAATATATATTTTTCCATAAATTTAGCATAAAATGTTATTTATATATTTGCATTACGGTAAATATTTTGATGCAATTTTTGTTTTTATTTTATTACGTTTATATTAGGGCATCCAGATGTTTTGTTTTTAAGAACTTTTAAGGATAGAGATTGAGGCATATTTAGGTTTTGACTGAACCATGAAAACCTTAATTTCATAAATAAAGTTATTTTGCATTTAAATTTGCATTTAAATATTTACTGTAATTCAAAGATATGAATAAAATACAATAAAAAATAAATAAATATTTTGAGGACTTTTAAGGAAACCAAACCAAACATTAATAATAATAAAAATGAATAATGATAATAATAAAATAAAAAATATGAAAACTGTAATGCACATAAATAAAATAATTTTACCAATAATAATTTTATAATTCAGAAAATATATATATTTTTATTTTAATAAGTCTAATTTGCCTCCAGATGTTTTACTTTCAAAGACTTTTAAGCAAAGAGATTAAGGTATACAGATTTTGACTGAACCGTGAAAACCTCATAACAAATAAAATAATAAAAAATAAATAAATTTTGCATAAAATTTTGCATTAAAACATTTACTGCAATGCAAGGTTTTTGCTTAAATGCATTACATCAAATATCACTATGAAGTAGAAAAGCTTGATTTTTGTTGATGGTTTGAGAAATACAACAGAGGAAACTGTCATAATGTTACAATGCAAAACAAATCTGTAAAGGATAAGTATGCAAAATATAATTTCTGGTGAAATAGTTGACAAGTCTGGTGAAATTCAGTTGTTCTGTGTGTAACTGCAATGCTGAACACATGACCGCTGACCAATCAGAATTCAGTATGTAAAGATGACAACATCATTATGTCAGTGAGATTCTGATTGCTGAACGTTTGACCAAATGTGAATCAGTAATGTGAATGTGAGTCTCACTATGATGGGCATCCAGTAGTAGTTGAGAGCCGCCGTTTCAAACGTGGTTCCTGGAGTCTGAATCCTGCCGGAGAAGAAGAAGAAAGCCAGCACACCTGAAAACAGACCAGAAGTCATCAGCTTCAGCTCACAGATGAAGCTCCAGAGATCTGCTGAGAGTCTGAACATCAACATCTCTCACCAACTCCACCGACCACCAGCAGCTTCCCGAAGAACAGCAGCAGATCCGTCACTTTATCCAGCACCACCACCCTGACCACAACAACAACAACATCACCTCTTAACAAAGAATACATCTCCTCGTGAGGAACCAGATTTCTGTGTCGGGTTTTTGAGTTGCTCATTAGAGCTTCATAACACTGTTCCTATAACCAGATGCGACTCGACGACACATGATAAGAAACATCAGAAGAAAAGTAAGAATTATGAGTTAAAAAGATGCAATTACCTTTCATTTTTTATTCAGTAATGGGGAATATTTAGCTTAGCTAATTACTAAATGAAAGTACATGAATTAATTTACATAATAGCCTACAAAATAGGGACAATAAGTTTAAAGAAAAAAAGTGAGGTAAATTGATTGAACGCACCCATTTCACCTCCATATCAAATTAATAAATGCACTAAAAATAGTAAATAAAAAAAGGTTTTGCATAAAAATGTGCATTATTTTGATTGAACTTCATGAAAACACTCATTTTATGTCATAACAAAATAAATAAATAATAATAAAAAAAAAAAATATATATATATATAAATATATATATATATATATATATATATATATATATATATATATATATATATATATATATATATATATATATATATATATATATATATATATATATATATATATATATATATATATATATATATACACTTGCATAAAAAATTCCAATAAATGTATATTTTGATTGAACTTCATTAATTATATTTAGTCAATTTGCAAATGAGCTTATAACTTGTAATAGTAAAATGTTTTATTCCATGGTGGGAACAAAAACCAAACAAACAAAAACAATTGCAATTTTAAGTTTGCAATTTGCAAAAACGTAAAAAAAAAAAAGTTTCAATATATAAACTCTCAATTCTGAGGAGGGGGGGTCACAAATCACAATTGCTTTTTTTGTTTTATTTTAGTGGTTTGGTTTCTATTCTATAGAGCACATTCTGATACTTCACTCAATAACTGATGAAGGATTGCAGACTGTGGTCTCACCGTATAATGTTCCTCATGAGCAGAGAGAAAGCATTCTTAGCGGACACACAGAAGTTCTTCCCGTATATGGCGATCTACAAACCAGAGAAACGCTGACATTAATTCAAATATTCATTGGGCTGATGATCTTATGTGTATGTGAGAGAGGGTTTATGTACCATGATGTAAGCATTCCTGTTAATGAACTTAATGAATTTCTCCAGACACCAGAAGCAGCATTTGAGACAACACATGATGAAGCGCGTGCACGGGTTCTGAGCCTCTGAACACACACACACACACACACACACACAGTTCATCATTCAGAAACACCTGCTTTCAATAAAACATCTGATCAATGTACATGGTATATCAACTCATGACTGATTGTAAATATCGGTGTATATAACAAACAAGTCAATCTAGACAAACACATTTTAAATCTAATAGAGCTTGAAAACAATATTTAGTCAAGTGTAAAGAAGGGTTATTATTGTTAACTAAATCTAAACTATTAAAAGCATAAACTGAAATAAACCTGAAAAAATCAAATGTAAATGAAAAAATAAATAAATAAAGAGTTCCCTTAGTGATCAACTGAAACACATCTAAGGTGAAGCACTGAAATTGGATTTATTATTTTTTTATGAAATTTGACATTTTTAAATAAATAAATAAATCTGAAATAAAAAATAATACCTAAACCTGATCATATAAAAAAAAAAACTGCTAAAAAAGACTAAAAAACAAAATGACTAACAATTACTAAAAATTAATAAATGCGCTAAAAATAGTAAATAAAAAAAGGTTTTTCATAAAAATGTGCATTATTTTGATAATGAAAACACTCATTTTATGTCATAACAAAATAAATAAATAAATAAAAAAATACACTTTGCATAAAAAATTCCAATAAATGTATATTTTGATTGAACTTCATTAATTATATTTTGTAAATGTGTGAATGAGTGTATAACTTGTAAAAAATTTACCTAAACCTGATGATATAAAAAAATAAAAAACTGCTAAAAAAAGACTAAAAAACAAAATGACTAACAATTACTAAAAATTCTAAGTATTAATAAAAACTATAATTGTATATACACAATACTAAATGAACCCTGGTGTAGAGTCAGAATAAAATGAATCAAATATGTTTTTGCAGTGATGTTTGATGTCAGATTTACAAATCCACATTTGACCAAAAAAAAAAAAAATGTCTGTTTTCCAGTACAAATATCTAATCATGCATAACTAATATACTTTTAAACAAAATAAAACATAACATGAGATTTTGTCATTTTACTTCTCCACTAAATACTAAAAAATGACTTTTTGAAGTGCTGACACACTAAATAGAAAAGAAAAAAAAAAAAATTCTAAAATGACAGAAGGTGCAGAAGTGAAAGATCTTCTCTGACCTTTGAACTTGTGGTCCAGATACTCCAGAATGATCCTGACGATCTGCACTAGCGTGAGAATGAGAGCGCCGAACGCCAGAGAGCCCACGTGATACCTGAGAGCAGCGAGAAATCAGTCACAGACACATTCCTGACTCAATATTCACATTTCACTCACAACTTCCTTCATAAACACAGCTGTAATCACGAGCGCCACCTGCAGCCTGAAATACAGTGATGTGAAGGATTTCATGAAACACATCTATGCTCTTACTGGGATCAGTTGACCAGTGCATTTTATTTTATTACGTTTTTCTGTTATAAACTTTCATCAAAATGCAAGAACTACTTTTAAAATGTCTTTTCTTTTATCCTTACATCATCAAGACTTAATAAAAATAATGTTAGCCAGTAATATCAAAGGCTAACAACCACAAACAAAAATATGAACTAATATATCAGGACTCTTAAGTCACTGAACAAACCTTTTAATGCTCTTGAGTCTGTATACAGATTTTTATTATAAACAATAAATACAATTATATTACAGGGTATTATTATAATTATTATTATCATCATCTGCAGGTTCAGATAGATAAATACGAATAAATATTTTAAAACCCCTAAGTCATTGTATTATTATATATAAATATTATATATGTAAAAAAAAGATTAAAAATGCTAAATAGCATTTTTTTCTCTGTGTTTTTATATTGTAGCACTTTGAGATTTTGTTGTAATATAAAGTGCATTACAATTATTATTATTGATTATCTTTGTTGTTGTTTTTATTATTAATATTTACTTATATTTCCCACTGAATGCTCTGTATCTCGTCACATTCTAGAAGTAAAACAGATTGTGAAAGTCAGCTTAATGTGGTCTCGCACTGATCCTGGACCAGCTCTGCCATACACTTTGTTTTGGTTAGAATTGAACCACGGTGTATTTTCCATCAATAACCAACATTTCTCCAGCTGATCCGTTTAGTGTGTTTCACAGGTCTTACCGCAGCGCTCTCATGAAGGACTGGATCAGAGGGAATGTTGGGATATCTGCCGGTTTGCTGAAGGCCCAGTAGTAAGAACCGAAGGCTCCGGCGAGTGTACAGTGACCCAGAGCGATGACGAAGTTCACGCACCACAGGAACGCAACCACGTTATAGATCTGCAGGTTAAAGAGGTTCTTCTGGAACAAACCCTCCTCGTTATAGTTAATGAAGACGCAGCGCGCCGACGGACACGAGGGATACTGTGTACTGTTGAACATCTGTGGAGAAAAACAGACACACACGAGATCTCAGTTATTCCTCATAAACAAGATTAAATGAAGACCGAAGTCTCCTGATACTCAGGTGAGGCTTTCTACTGAGAAAAAGACAGCAGTAATCTCTTCTCCACAGCTTCAGAGATCTCAGTATCTCAGTGTGAACTTAAACCAGACATGCCCAAACCATGGGCATATTTATATTTTGTTTTATTTTTGCATTGAAATGTGAATAAGTGAATCTGATAAAAAAAAAACAAAAAAAAAAACATTTGTTTAATTATTTTAAAAATGCAATAAAATGTAAAAAAAAAAAAAGTGATATATAATATAGCAGGATATAATGCAACAAGTTTTCTAATCTGTTTTACATTTGTGGCATTTTATTTATTTAAATGTTATTTATTTATTTCATTTTATTTCCCCTGAGGAAATACTACCATTTTAAAGTTTGTGTGAAAGTTTTGTGTGTTTTTTATTTTTAATAAATTATTACTTTTACTTTTATTCAGCAAGGGTGCATTAAATGTATCAGCAAAACATTTAAAATGTTAGAAAAGATATCTATTTCAAATAAATTCTGTTCTTTTGAACTTTCTATTCAACAGGAATTATTACTTTTACAAAAAATGATCTAAAGCAGCACAACTGTTTTCAACATTGATAACAATAATAAATGTTTCTTGAGCAGCAAATCAGTATATTAGAATGATTTATGAAGGATCATGTGACACTGAAGACTGGAGGAATGATGCTGAAAATACAGCTTTACATCATAGAAATAAATTACATTTTACTATATATTCACATAGAAAACTGTTATTTTAAACTCTAAAAATATTTCACAATTTTACTGTTTTTACTGTATTTTGACCAAATAAATGCAGCCTTGGCGAGCAATATATACGTGTGTGTACCTGGTATTTACATAACGTATATATTCACGTTATGGGGCCCAAATGTCCCCACAAGGATAGGACATTTTATGGGTCCGCATGAGGAAATAAGCTTCTAAATCATACAGAGAGTTTTTTGAAAATCTAAAAAGGGGTAGGTTTAGGTGTAGGGTTGGTGTAGGGCGATAGAAAATACAGTTTGTACAATATAAAAACCATTACGCCTATGGAACAACGAGTGTGCGAGTAAGTATGTGTGTGTGTGTGTGTGTGTGTGTGTGTGTTTGTGTGTGTGTGCATGTTTATGTGGTTTATGAGGACACAAATGTGTATAATGACATGGGTATGACAGAGGTATTACAATATGAAGGTGGTTTATGAGGACACTGCCTATGTCCCCGTAATTCAAAAGGCTTAAAAAACATACTAAATGGTGTTTTTTTTGAAAATCTAAAAATGCACAAAGTCTCCTGTGAGGGCTAAGTTTAGGTGTAGGGTTGGTGTAGGGCAATAGCACACACAGTTTGTTCAGTATAAAAACCATTACGCCTATGGAGAGTCCCCATAAACCACAAAAACCAACATGTGTTTGTGTGTGTGTGTGAGTGAGTGAGTGAGTGAGTGAGTGAGTGAGTGTGTGGGTGAGAGTGAGAGAGTGAGAGAGTGAGAGAGTGAGAGAGTGAGTGAGTGAGAGAGTGAGTGAGTGAGTGAGTGAGTGAGTGAGTGAGTGAGTGACCTCCGGGTTGCAGGTCTCGTTGGCTCGTATGACGCTGCAGTCGCCCTGTGATGTGTTCATCGCCACCACCTTATAGACTGGAGCTCCTGATGTGGCCAGATATCTGAACACACACTCCGTTAAAGATTCACAACATATGAAACATGAAACACGATACATTCATACACACAATGACAAAAACACAATTACTAAACTTTAATTACAATGAAAACAGTATAAATATAAATATAAAAACTTAAAATACAAAATTTAAATAATTCGGCAATATAGCAGTATCAGTGACGCAAAAATAACCCTGCTGATCTGGAGAAAAACACAGTTTGGTGATGCATTTATTTGAAGCAGATCTATTCAATTATATTTGGTTTGCATCAGTGTATAACACCTTGGCTGTTCACATCTTCATTTATTGATTTGTCAGATGCTTAGATCCAGATTAGTCTACACTTGTGTGTGAAGGATACAGTGCTGTGATTCCCCAGTATGACACACACACCAACAGCAGCACAAACGTGACAATGGGATAGAACAGCGTTGACATCATGTGACCCAGCGCCCTAAAAACACAAACACACAGTTTACTCACTACTCAAGTCAAACTCCTATAGACAGAAAACTGTAAATAATATGATGATAATGTATGATGTGTACATTAATGTGATCAGTTTTAGGTTTTGCTCTGCATGCATGACTGCTGATGAGAATATTTCACTTATGTGTGTGATGCATGAGCGCTGTGCTAATCGGCTGTGTGTTTCTGAGCAAGTTTTGGATATAAAACTACTATGAAGTGTCTATGAGAGAGAGACAGTAAAACCAATGTGTGTGTGTGTGTGTGTGTTTATTTACTTGCTTGTCTCCTGAATAAGAGCGATGGCGATGAGAATACGAGTCCTCAGGAAGATCAGCGCCAGCAGCAGAATGGCCTCGACCACACACAGAATAATCACTACAACACAGACAGAAAGATTGTCAACTAGATCGATTGATGTTTTCTTAGAAATTCAAAAAAATATTCAAATTATTATTCAAAATTAAATTACTGCAAATTTAGTTTCAATTATCTGGGTGATCATTAAATCTGTGTGATTCAATTGAAATTGAACAGATAATGTATAAAGCTCATAAATTGAATTCCCAAATGTATTCAGAGGCTATTTAAAATGAAAATGTAAGGGAAAATATACTTAAGAAAATAGCACGTTAAAAAAAACTAAAACAAGGCCAAGATAAAAATAATTTAAAAAGATGTATATCGGTCAAAGTGCTGAAATTGGCAAAAACTCTGACAAGGGATTAAAAATGTTTTGTTCACTTTTAAAATATTTTTTAAAAATAGATTAAAAAAAAAAAGATATTTTTTTTTAATATATAACTAAAAATAATTTGTCTATGAAATCTGTGAAACAATTTTATTATAAAAATTTTTTTTTTCTATTTATTTTTAAATTTTTGTCTATTTATATTTACATGTGTATTTTTTTGTTTTCATCTTATTTTTATTGTCTGTGTGTCGTTGTTGTCTCTGTGCACTGGAAGCTTATGCCACTAAAACAAATTCTTTGTATGGCAATAAAGGCAATAAATCTTGGCAATAAAGCTCTTTCTGATTCTAAAAGGTGTCATTTTTCAGGTGTTTATGAAAGTAAAAATCAAGTTTTGTTTTTGTATCTTTCAGTTGAAATGACACTTATGAAAAAAGAGCCGTAACAAATAATAAGCCTTAATAAATAAATAAACAAAAGTTCAGTTAATTTGTAGCATTCTGTATAATTATTATGGAATTGTGTATGAGGGGCCGAAAGTTAAAATAAAATGTATTATTCTAAAATTTATTCGAATTAAATTACATTACAGTTTTATTTTATTTGTTAATATTATTAGTGTACTCTTTTTGTCCAATTTTTATTATGATTAATTTCTTAATTTCTCATTGTACACCGGCCAATTCTTAGGCAATATAAATTAAGTTTTTGTTGGGCGCATGAAGCACATTGAATTTAAAAGAGAAACTGAACTGAATTGATATGGTTCTAGTATTCCATTTAAACACAGAAGTGCCAACGATGATAAACACAAAGTGCAGTGACTCACAGAAGGCCAGCCAGGTGTCTCGCACCTGCAGATAGACCTGCACGTTAGTGGTGAAACCCACGTTACCATAGGTCAGGCTAGAGTTCGCCAGAGACACGTACTCATTATAACAGTACCAGATTCCTGACAGAAAACAAGAACACAAGATTATGACAGATAAAAACACTATCAGCTAACATCAGTGTTTACAGTCAAACAACAGACTTTTTATATACAGTATATACTATACATAAAACAAAACTTATAAGTAAGGTATTTCTAGCAGCTAAAGAGGTTTATAACAGCACAGAAACAACAAGAACAGTGAAGTTACTGACTGACATTATTCATTAATCACTCATTAATCTTCAATGAAATCATTATGTGTCCAGCATCTAGTACATTATTAAAGCATGTGATGTTTCAGTGAGTCTGAGCTGAACAAAAGACAGAAAACAGGTCAGATGCACACTGTTTCTCATGGCTGGTTAGGACAAAAACTCTGATGAATATGTCAGATATGAGATTCATCACTTGATGCTGTCATACCTGGTTAAAACACAGTGTAACAAGTTAAGAGAAGCGTTTCATAAACACACTGGTAAACGTACCGAAGGCACCGACCGCTAGAACGCCGACGATGAGAACCCAGATGAGAATCGGCGCTGTGAAACGCAACAGCAGCAGGAAGAGAACGCTGACCACCATCGCAATCACCAGACCACTGACACACAGAGAGAAGTCAAAGCAAATATGACACAAAAACTCACAGAACCTCATAATCAAGAATATAACATCTCCCAATAATAAATGCCAAAGTGTGCATGCTATTTCAAATATTTGAACAGTTTAAATTGCAGCAGTAATGATAGTCTGGTAATATTTAGTAATGCAATAAAAAAAAATCCAGACAGAAAAAAAAAAAAAAACTACAAAATAAATTAATTTTACATACATTATTATACATAACATAACAACATTTTTAAATTATGAAGTAGCTTTATTATTTTTATTACTACATTTATTATTAAATATTCTACTTTATTATTAAAGTTATTTTTAATAACATACAATTTGTTCTTTCTATCTGTCTGTCTGTCTGTCTGTCTGTCTGTCTGTCTGTCTGTCTGTCTGTCTGTCTGTCTGTCTGTCTGTCTGTCTGTCTGTCTGTCTGTCTGTCTGTCTTTTAATTGTATTAAATAATTGATCATTAATTATAATTGATAATAAATCATTTAAAATAAGTGTAACATTTTGCTAAGTTTATACACAAATAGTTTTGATTATATATTATCTATGTGTACAAACACACACACACACTAACTTTTATTATATATTATATTCTTTATTTTTGTTATATACAGTATATATATACACACACACATATAGCGCTGCTTGAAAGTTTGTTTACCCTTTATAATTTTCTATATTTCTGCATAAATGTGACCCAAACCATCATCAGATTTTCATATAAGACCTAAAAGTAGGCAAGTGAGTGAAAAATATTTTCTTTGTCATTTATTTATTGAGAAAAATGATCTAGTGTTATATATCTGTGTGTTGACAAAGTATGTGAATCCTTGCTTTCAGTATCTGGCGTGACCCCCTTTTGCTGCAGTAACTGAAGGTAAAGTTTCTTGTAAATGCTGATCAGTCCTGCACAATAACATGTAGGAGTTTTAGCCCGTTCCTTAGTGCAGAACCACTTAAACTCTGTGATGTTGGTGGGTTTCCTCCTATGAACTGCTTGCTTAGGTCCTTCCACAACAATTTAACTGGATTAAGGTCTGGACTTTGACTCAGCCTTTCCAAAACATTAACTATGTTCTTCTTTAACCATTCTTTGGTAGAATGGCTTGTGTGCTTGGGGTTGTGGTCTTGCTGCATGACCCACATTCTCTTGAGACTCTGATGTCCTGACGTTTTCCTGTAGAATTTGCTGGTATAATTCAGAATTCATTGTTCCATCAATGATGGCAGGCTGTCCTGGCCAAGATGCAGCAAAACAGGCCCAAGCCATGATACTACCACCACTGTGTTTCACAGATGGGATACGATTCTTAAGCTGGAATGCAGTGTGTTCATAATAGTTTCTCATTTAAATCAATAAGTTCTATTTTGGTTTCATCCATCCATTAAACCTTTCTCCAATAGTCCTCTGGCTTGTCCACATGATCTTTAGCAAGAAACTTTCTTTTTGGAGAATAGTGGCTTTCTTCTTGCTCAATGTTCTCCTGATGGTGGGGCTCATGGACATTAACATTAGCCAATGTGAGAAAGGCTTTTAGTTGCTTAGAAGTTACCCTGGGAACTTTTGCAACCTCACAGACTCGACCTCGATCTTTGTTGGTCGACCACTTCTCAGGAAGGTAACAGTGGTCTTGAATTTCCTCCATTTGTACACAATCTCTGACTGGATTTGTGGAGTCCAAAGTCTTTAGAGATGGTTTTGTAACCTTTTCTAGCCTGATGAGCAACATCAACTCTTTTTCCGAGATCCTCAGTAATCTCCTTTGTTCGTGACATGATTCACTTCCACAAACACGATCAGTCTTTGATAGATCCCTGTTCTTTGAATAAAACCGGTCACGTACTGACATGTGATAGTCATTGCACTGACTGAAAACACCTCTGCACAGATGGACTCTAATTTCACCTTTAACTGATGTTGGTGATGTGGGTGGTGATGGCGCAGTGGATAAGACACATGCCTTTGGTGTGAGAGACCCGGGTTCGAATCCACTGTGAGACACCAATGTGTCCCTGAGCAAGACACTTAACCCCTAGTTGCTCCAGAGGCGTGCGACCTCTGACATATATAGCAATTGTAAGTCGTTTTGGATAAAAGCGTCAGCTAAATGAATAAATGTAAATGTAAACTGTAATTAACTGCTAATCCAAGAGATTCACATACTTTTGCCACTCACAGACATGCAATATCATTTTCCTGAATAAATAAAATAACAAAGAAAATATTTGTCTCTCACTTGTTTGATTGGGTTCTCTTTGTCTACTTTCAGGACTTGTGCAAAAAATCTGATGATGTTTTGGGTCATATTTATGCAGAAATATAGACAATTCTAAAGGGTTCACAAAATTTCAAGCAGCACTGTTTATACATACACACACACATACACACGTATATATATTGTGTGTGTGTGTGTGTATATAAATGTATGTTATTAAAATATTGAATAATATTAAAGCTACTTAATAATAATAATTTATAAAATGTTATTTTATAAAACTTATCTTAAAAATCTATCAAAAATTATCTATAGAAATATAAATTTAAGAAAAGAATTATGCTTATTTCAACATTTAAATGAATTTTAAATGTATTATAAATGCAATATTTTAAATAAATGTTGTAAAATGTAATAGAAAAGAGCTGGACTCACGCTACGATCCACTGCCATGACTTGGCGAAGTCCTCGAAGATCCGCAGGCCGACGTCTTTGATGTTGAAGCTGTTGGTGATGTCGCTGTGAACACAGAAACACTGTCAGAATAATCGCTGTGTGCTCCAGCACCGACAGACCCACGCGTCCCGGGGTGGAGGGCTGCTTTGTCCCTTTGTAAAGCTGTACAGACTTTACAAAGCATTTGTCAAAGCTCACAAATGAAGCACTGGAAGGAGCCACAGACGGACTAGAAGCTCTAAAACGACTACAGCTACACGCCTTCACCCTACAAAGAGACAGACAGACAGACAGACAGACGTCTACTGCTATACACATCTGTCACTCACTTTGTCGCCCCTCCAGCACTGGCAACAAGAGAGACACGCGTCAAGATCACACATGCATATTTCATTACTATATTTTGAGAAATAATGTGTCCACAGTAGTATGCTAAATGTGACAAAACCCCCATTTGTGGACATCCTCGAAACAACATATAAAAGAATCAAATCATATATTCTTCAATATAAAATTGCAAAGGTCTCTAGAGAGGTTAGTGTATGAGATTGAGTCAGTCCAAAATTTTTATAATTAGCTGTATAGAAAAACAATAAAAATTGATAGCATGTACTTATTTAGATTTAATATAATAGATATTTTATACAATCTTTCAGTGTTTTTAAATCAGTTGATATCTGGTGGACATGATGGTCAAAAGCTAAATAATGCAAAACAAATAAATGTTAAAGATCACAGATGAGATGGACAGAAAGACAGCTGATTTAATCTAATTAAATATGAAATTAAATACAAAAATGACGTATTTAAATATCAGTTTTGGAAACATGATTCACATTTTACATTTATTTTAATTTATACAGTATTTTTTAAAGTAAGTTTTGCGCAAATATTAGTCATTTTTATGCTTTAGTGATTTTCATTAATCATTTTATTTCTATTTAGCTTTCATATATTCTAATTTTAGTTCAGCTTAATCTTATTTCAATTAGTTGCCAATGCATAGCTTGAGTTTTGTTGTTGTTGTCTGAAGTATTTATAAATTTTCAAATCTGACCTTTCTTTCAATTAAAGCTAATTAGTTTTAGTATTAGTTAACCATAACGATACTGCTGTTAATCAGCTAAACCAATACAGTGTTTTACAATCATTTTTGCACTAATAACAGAACCTTCATGTCATTTTTCAAAACTCTAGACACATAATTCACAACCGATGATCAAAATGCACATTTTTCAAAACACATAACACTTTATACAAATGCTTGGATAAAATATACATGAGCCAAAGATCTTTTGTTCAAAGTATTACTATTGCAAAATACAACTCGCACATAACATCTGAATTGAGTGTTTATTCATTTCATTGCAATGATCTAACCATCAATTGATACAACTGCTCAAAGTGCTATGTAACTGTTGCATTACTCTTATGGAAAATTATGAACAACATTACGAAAGTGAAGCAACTTAAGACTGAGTATGTTCAGGTATGATCAGTTTCAAGATGCCTGTTGTTGGGAGAAAAGAAATCCCCAAAATTCTATATAATTGTTATCAGTATTTATAGTCTTTTTAGAGGCTGATAGAGCTGGAAGCTGATGAAAACCATTCATATTTTTGGATGAGGCAGGCCATGACAGGAATGAAAGGTTGAGAGCCCAGCGGTTGAGAGGGGCCCAGAACGATGTTCGCTGGGGGCCTTACCACCCCACACTGAATGTGATTTTGAGGGGACCCATAGCAAAATCAGTGCAATGGGCCCAGAATTCCTAGCGATGGCACTGAGAGCAATCATGGTTTCAGGCCCATCCACAGTTTATCACCTTGTATTTATCCCATATTCCCCTTTCCTTACTGTAACCCAACTGAAGAGTTTTTCTCCACATGGAGGTGGAAGGTTCACAATCGACCCCACAAACAAGTCCCTCTTCTCCAAGCCAAAGATCATATGTGCAATGATATCAAAGGAGACTGATGTCAGGCCTGTTTTTGTCATACCAGAAGATTTTTTCCAAGATGTTTAACTAATGAAAACATCCATTATGATGTGGATGAGAACCTGCTGTGGCCAAACCCACAAGACAGGGTTGATAAAAACATGGAAGTGCAGTGAAGGACACTCCAGTTTACATTTTACTGTAGGTCTAAGTAGTTTTTTTTTTTCTTATTTAAAGTTTTTTTTAAAAAAAAACCTGTTGTGTTGATTATTTCATCAATAATTTTCACATTTTAATGATTCCAGTGTCTGTACTTTTCTCAATGATGTATGAATGTGTAGAACCATAATGAAAGCTGCATCATGTGTTTTGAACAACTATATTTAATGATTGTACAACTAAACAGTGAAACTATGGGTATACTGTGTGTGGGTGATCTAAAGTAATGTTCCTATGATATTCCATAATAAATTAGTATTTTGAACCAATGCTTCTGCAAATGCAAGGCTTCTTTAAAGATATGAACGCAATATGCAAAGTTTTGAACAGTGGATAGCCTGTGTTATAAATAATGACTGTTTTGAGTTTTGTGTCTAGAGTTTTGAAAAATGACATGAAGGTTCTATGATTAGTGCAAAAATGATTGTAAAAAACTGTAAATCATCTGATAATCTCAAAATGACCAAATATTGATGAATCAGTCGATTACTAGTGTGTAAATCAGGATAATTTAGTCCGTGACAAGTTCTAACGTGTTCTTCATTTGTGTGTGTATTTGTGTGTGTGTGTGTGTGTGTGTGTGTTTACCCTGTTGCATTCCTGATTGCTGCCAAAGTCTCATTTGCATCCAATCCAGGAAGAGTGAAGTTTGGCGGAAAGTTACTGGGATTATAGGCATTTCCTCCCAAACTGGGCAAACACCGTCCCAACACTAAACAGACAGATAGGTGGGTGAGGATATTATAGAGATGAGTAAACCACATGGTGTTCAGTGACTGTAATCTTCATTTTCTGTCACTCACCGGAGGTGGTCGGCATGTAAAATAAAGGACACAACTCTTTATTTACAATGTCCATAGATGACTGAGAGAGAGAGAGAGAGAGAGAGAGAGAGAGAGAGAGACCGAAAGGCGTAAGAAAACAACCACATATTTACCATTTTTCTTTATTAAATAAAATACTACTAAGGCACAGATCATTAAAATATGAACAATTGGTCATCATATACTCTGCAGCTGCAGGGAAGAGGACGATTGACAACAAATGACAGTTCAACAAAAGAATGGCAATCCTGTCATCATTTACACACACATACTCACATATGCAGTGTCTTTCAGCTGGAAGGATGGGACACAGTACTCCTGTTTGAAAAAATTAGCCGGTTTTGCACCTGCGAAGTGGGCGCTAGGAGGCAAAATCCAGAACTCTGATGGACACGTCTTCACACACACCTAAAACACACAAACAACGACTATCACACAAACCTTCAACACAACAACATCACAATTCATGAAATGGTATGGTATGAATGACACCAACTTTGTTTCAGATTTGTATTCTAAAATTCTTTAGGAGAAATAAAACAGACACAAACGGTTCAATATCTGTCATATGATAAGAATTTAGAGCTATAAAATTAATGCGGGAAAAAAAAATGTCAGGAGACTTCAACACACCATACAGATCAGTATTTAGTATCATTCGGTTATTTTATTTTTTTAATCATATACATTTATTATATTTTTATTACATATGATTATTTAAACAGCTTTTATATTTGCATTTTAATTCTAAATAAAGTTTTAGTAGTTTTGTTGTGTTTTTATTAGCTTTTTTAAAATAAATATATAGAAAGAGGAACTCAAAATTACTAATATATATATATATATATATAAATTTTGTTTTGTTTTTATCTTTTTTTATTCGTTTTTTATATAAATACTGTATATATAAAGAGAGAGAACAGGAAAGAGAGAGAGAGAGAGATTATTAATTCTTAATTTCAGTTATTTTAGTACATAAAGTTACTAAATATTCAGTTGATGTTTATATTTTATTTTATTTAAAGCAACAAAAATCTTTTTAATGCTTTCAGTTGTATGCATAGTTCAATGGTTTTAGTAGATATAAACAATGTTGTAATCCACATTTTCTATGAATCGCATTTTAACAGTTTTACATGTATTTGCATATGAAATGAGCATTATACATTACCCGATCATAGCAGTGGGCATTTACATATACTATAAGGAAACACACCCCTATTAAGCGTTGAAAATTGCTATTTATTTCTATATTTGTACTATTTTGGGACTAGCATTGTAAATGAAGCGGTTCTAAAAAGATCTGGTACCTGTGTGGTGGGACACTGGAGACCCTGCAGAGCTGCAGCCATGATGTTTGTCGCTGTGGCACATTTGAGGATGTCAAAGTACATGACGCTGGGTTTGTCCCTGAGAGACAGACGGACATGAGCATCAAACCACTGCAAACACACTGATGTCTGACTTCTCTAAAACAACTGACGGCGAATCTCACTTGTTCTGTCCGATTCCGCAGAACATTCCCGTGGAGTTCCTGGGATACAACACATGTCGAGGGTCTCCATACAGCCAGGCTGCAGGAACCAAACCAGTTCACATGAAATACACACATCAGCTATGTTAATTAGCAGAAGAGACACTTATTCTGCACTATTAAATCAAAACAGAACATGAGAAACTGAATTAGTTTTTAATACAGTATTTTACTGTTTTTTTTTTTTTTAGACACTTTGCTTCATGCAGTCCATAACAGCACACCTGAACCATGGCTTATTTTCAATGTCATGCTTTAGTAAACTGTAACTGTGGACTGTAATTAGTTCTATGGAAAAGTCCTTAGACTCTAATTAGTGTTTCGTTTGCTCTTCATTATGTTCATCTTAATGAGATCTATCACATAATCGCAGATGTCAAGAGTAAATACTGATGTTTTAGATGATAAACTGTCACGTATGTGATCAAAAAGACACGACAAAGTCACTTTAACAATATCCAGATTATCAAAGATAATCAAAGCAAGCAGCATTTTAATATAATGCAACATTTTTATAATATAATATAAACAATGTAACAATATAATATTTGTGCTCCTATCTTGTTATATTTTATCACGAGACACAGGAAGTTGAATTGCAATTCCAAGAAAACAAACACAGGTAAAGCATTCTGGGAAATGAAGTGTTTCTTTCACCTTGGTCTACAAAAGGTCACTTCCTTGCATTGAAATTCAAATGCAGTTCCACATTCTGTTTGCAACTGTAACATCAGTATTTGGGATTTAAAAATTCTAATTAAATTCCTAAATTCTGAATGGACTTGTTATGGTTTTGAAAGCGCATTTGAGTTCAGGAATAAAATAAAATGTAAAATTACTCAATTTCAAAAGTTTTCTTTTAAGTTTTCTGCTGTAGTTTTCTATCAAAACATATTTGGACTTCACATAAAGAGCTAAATAAAGTTGTGTCTGTGTGTATTCCTACTTTCAGCAGAAACAATCACATTGTGTTACCCATAACCCCTTGCCCTCTCCAGTATTTACATATTGCACGTTAAGGGAGGCAGATAGAGTTCAATTTCCATATTGCTTTCAGGTCATACAGCCCCAATACACACAGAGTTCACAGCATGTATGTGTCTGAGCGCTGAACAGTGATGAGACGCAGATAGAGGCAGGAAGACACAATGACAGATGATCAGACTGATACACACAGAAATAGAGAAATGAACAAGAACTTACCCAGAATTCCTACCACCATGTAACCGGCGATAACCAGCATGAACAGAACGCAACATATGATGTCCGTACAGCTCCTACAGACACACAAGACACAAGCACACACCTTACACAACTGCTTCCAGAACAAGACCTTATTTCACCACAAATTCAAAAGAAAACTGAATTGGTCTTACATTTCACTGCTGGTTATACTCTGTATAATTGTGTATGTGACGAATAAAATAAACAAATAAAAAAATCTTGAAAAGAAATAATTTTTTATGCATGAAGCATTGAACCAAAAAATAAAACTTGCTGAAAATGTACTCTCTCAGGCCATCCAAGATGTTTCTGCATCAGAACAGATTTGGAGAAATTTACTCTAGAATTACATCACTTGCTCATCAATGGATCCTCAGCAGTGAATGGGTGCCGTCAGAACGAGAGTCCAAACAGCTGATAAAAACATCACAATAACCCACACCACTCCAGTTAGTCAGTTAGTCCTTTCATATCAAAATCCACCGAACTGTTTTAGACTGTCTTTACTTGTCGACAGAGCTTGATCTGTGCATACAGTATTTTTCTTCTGATTCAGACCATCTTTTCATTGGATGAAGCAATATTAGGGATAGAGGACTTGCATTGTAGCTGGATTTCCATAAAGGATGGATTAGTTTCTTTCAAACACACAACATTTCACAAAATGTTATTTGCTAGACTGGAGTGGTGTGGATTACTTGTGGATTACTGTAATGTTTTTATCAGCTGTTTGGACTCTCATTCTGACGGCACCCATTCACTCCAGAGGATCCATTGGTGAGCAAGTAATGTAATGCTGCATTTCTCCACATCTGGTGAAGAAACAAACTCATCTACGTCTTGGATGGCCTGGGGGTGAGTACATTTTCAGCAAATTTTAATTTTTAGGTGAACTATTCCTTTACTTCATAATAGTATTTGCCTAATTGATACAGGGGAAAAAAGCATAAAAACTAGGGAATTATTAAAAATAAACAGAATAATCTCAAAACTCAGAATGCATTACTGTGGTGCTGTCATCTAATGTTACAATACATTTTTTTTTTTTTGACTTATTAAAATCAAAATCTACTTTCTTATTTTTTCTTGTAATTGTGGACATGCATTTGTCAGATTGACACACACACACACACACACCTGTTGTGAATGGGACCAGTGAATGTGGGGTCAAATTGAGCTGGTTCCCCTGAAAAACAAGCAGAGTTTAGATCAGTGGTCAGCGTGTGCCGTTTAAAAGTGTTTATTTGTGGTGTTATGCATTCTAGATTCTCAGCAAGACACTCATAATAGATCTCTCCACACAGTGTGCCATATAATATCTGCCAAACAAACCCCAAAATTATTTGCATCCATATAATTGTTGGGTTTGTTTGTTTTGATAGACCAGTTTAGCAGGAACTACAAATCAAAAGAAACCCATTAATGAAGTAGAAGTATTTGCCTTCCGTAAAACACTTAGTTCCCAGTGAAGGGCAGTAATGCAGGTGTATAAACACCAATGATATTTTCATTTCATTAAGATACTGTTTTAGTTTTTAGCAATAGTTTGAACTGCGTGTTAGTTTTATATTTTCCAGATTTATTTAAAATTTTAGAATTTTGTTGTGTGTGTAATTTTGTCATTTTTATTAGTTTTAATATATTTATTTCCATTTTAGTACATTATTTTAGTACATAAATCATTTCATGTGAGCATAATTTGTAAGCTGTTTTTTTGGATTAAACTGTCAAATACTAACACAGATGTTTTTCTACCCTTTAAACAGGAGAGAAAACAGAGACGGATGGAGTAAAAATGGGATGATTTGAATATCATTTGAATTCACAGATGGAGCCAAACAGCAGATAGAAAGTCGGTCAGTAATCATGAGTGTTTCTGTGCACTTCCTCTAATGAAAGCTGCTGATCAGGACAGGTGCGCCATGTGCCCGGATCTTCAGGATGTTCCTGAATGTGATCATTTACTGAGCAAGACTGATCGTGCTGCATATGAACGGTTGTGTTCATGCCCACATGTACACCAGATGCTTATTTAATGCATTTGAATTCTGTCTCAGCTCAGCTCAAGTCCCTGGTTAAAAGTAAAGCCAACACGTGAATGAAGAAGAAAGTCAAAAATAAATGTTGTGGATGAATATTGACTGATTAATCCACAGTTTTTTAGAGGGGGATCAAAATGACAATTTTCACCTGAGATTTGGGGCCAAATTGCAGGAGGGTGAAAATGGCTTTAGAAAGATGGTAGCAGCATTAAGTTAATTAACAGAGATTGTTAGGTCTCTTAGTAAAATCTGTTAACTTCAGCAATCTTTGTTGCATCATATGCCAAAGGTGACTGTTCAAAAATGGGGAAAAAAGCACTTTCCAAGTTTTTTTTTTTCTCTAAAGTTTGCATGTAAGAATTGTTAAAGATATCTCAATGTCCTTTTAGATTCTGGTTCATAAAGTTTTCTTTCGACATTTTTAATTGAAAAATGCATTTTCTTCATTTTAGTTGTTGAACTTTAGTTGTGAGAAAAAAAGAAAAAAAAAAAATCTCACGATACATGGCCCCATTCATTCTTTCCTTTACACGGATCAGTCATCCTGGTCCCTTTGCAGAAAAACAACCCCAAAGCATGATGTTTCCACCCCCATGCTTCACAGTAGGTATGGTGCTCTTTGGATGCAACTCAGCATTCTTTCTCCTCCAAACACAACGAGTTGAGTTTTTACCAAAAAGTTATATTTTGGTTTAATCTGACATTCTCTCAATCCTCTTCTGGATCATCCAAATGCTCTCTAGCAAACTTCAGACGGGCCTGGACATGTACTGGCTTAAGCAGGGGGACACGTCTGGCACTGCAGGATTTGAGTCCCTGGCGGCGTAGTGTGTTACTGATGGTAGCCTTTGTTACTTTGGTCCCAGCTCTCTGCAGGTCATTCACTAGGTCCCCCCGTGTGGTTCTGGGATTTTTGCTCACCGTTCTTGTGATCATTTTGACCCCATGGGGTGAGATCTTGCGTGGAGCCCCAGATCGAGGGAGATTATCAGTGGTCTTGTATGTCTTCCATTTTCTAATAATTGCTCCCACAGTTGATTTCTTCACACCAAGCTGCTTGCCTATTGCAGATTCAGTCTTCCCAGCCTGGTGCAGGTCTACAATTTTGTTTCTGGTGTCCTTCGACAGCTCTTTGGTCTTGGCCATAGTGGAGTTTGGAGTGTGACTGTTTGAGGTTGTGGACAGGTGTCTTTTATACTGATAACGAGTTCAAACAGGTGCCATTAATACAGGTAACGAGTGGAGGACAGAGGAGCCTCTTAAAGAAGAAGTTACAGGTCTGTGAGAGCCAGAAATCTTGCTTGTTTGTAGGTGACCAAATACTTATTTTACCGAGGAATTTACCAATTAATTCATAAAAAAATCCTACAATGTGATTTCCTGGATTCTTTCCCCCCATTTTGTCTCTCATAGTTGAAGTGTACCTATGATGAAAATTACAGGCCTCTCTCATCTTTGTGGGAGAACTTGCACAATTGGTGGCTGACTAAATACTTTTTTGCCCAACTGTAATATATGTGTGTATATTTATGTATATATAAATGCAAACACATGCATGTATATATTTAAGAAAAATATGTTGTTCATATATTAAATATATTTATGTATAATATAAAATATAAGAATATAAATATAAATGTATATACATGTAAATAATTTTAAAATATATACTCTATGTGTGTATTTATATATACATAATAAATATACACAGTACACATACATATATTACGTAAACAAAAGCCTTTATTTTGGATGCGATTAATCGTTTAACAGCACTAGTTTGTAGATGTAATGAATCTTAAGCAGTTCATCAATCAAGCTGATGAAAAAAAAATCATTAGATTGATCGCAATGAATTATTTGAGTTAATCTAACTGCTATGGCTTCTCCAGTGTAAAGGTCATTGCACACCAAGTCCCAAATTTTCACATGCGTTTTTCCGTATTCCTCACCCTTTCCTATTAAAATGCATGCTACGGATGCGAAAACACAGAAAATCGAACCTGATCCGAATTTTTTTATGACGGATGAAAGTTTCGGAGGCAGTGTGTAAATGTGATCGACACAACGTGAGGTCGTATTTATTTTTTAACGTGCAAAAATTTCAGACTCAGTGTGCAAAGACCTTAAGTCTGTGGAAAGCTGCATGTGAGTTTAATATCTGGATATTCACGCACCTAAACATAAAACATGTTCAAGTTGTTGACATGAGCCAGAAATGCAACATCTGATCTGTCTGAGGATCTGTAGAAAAGTTTTAATCTTTGATCCTGAACATTCATCTTTCTTGTAATTACTTAGATGAGTTACTCTGTAAGTGTGTAAAAAATTAACTTGCTTCGTAAACTTAAGGTACACAGGTACGAATGATGCTGTAAATGAGTATGAATGGAGGAAGTCACAACAAAAAAAACATGAAACTTATCCTTTAAACCTCTGTGTGACTCATGAGCCCACACCAGGATATAAAGCACAAAATCAACCACAAACACCTCGTCAAATATTAATAAACCACAACAACTTGCAATTAGAAAGTCAAATTAGAATGGCTTACGTTTCTCAACTCTAATAATATATATACACTGCCATACAAAAGTTTGGGGTTGATAAGATTTTTGAAAAGATGTTGCTCTCCAAAGCGATTTTTATTTGATTAAAAAAATACAGTAAAACAGTAATACTGTGAAATATTATTACAATTTAAAAGAACTATTTAAATATAAAATATAATTCATTCCTGTGATGTAAATCTGAATTTTCAGCATCATTACTTCAGTCTTTAGTGTCACATGATCCTTCAGAAATCAGTCTAATATGCTGATTTTTATTTTTATCAGTGTTGAAAACAGTTCTGCTGCTTCATATTTTTGTGGAAACCTTGATAGATAAATTTTTTTTTTCAGGATTCTTTTCAAACAAACAGCATTTATTTGAAATAGAAATCGTTTTAACATTATAAATGTCTTTACTGTCACTTTTGATTAATTTAATGCAACTTTTCATTAAAAAATCTTACTGACCCCAAATTTTTGAATGGTACATATGTTTAAAGAAACGGAAAGCTTGTGCCACGGCAGCAATCATGTCAGACAAACCTGTTTTTCAACCTCTTTATGTACAATCCAGTGTCATGTTACACTCAACACACACACACACAAATGGTTATTTACCATCAGGACACAGAACATGTTCTCTGTCAGAGACATTTACAGCATCTCGTAAAAGAAAGGCTGAGGTTTTACGTGGAGTTTTATGTGGAGTTCATTGTGTGAAGAATTACAGGGATTTACAGTAAACCACACACACACACCCTGATCAGAGATCACACACACATGCTTATGAGCGTGTCCAGAATAGACAGCAATGAACACAATATTGCAATAATTCAATAGTAAACAGCAGAAAACCTGAGCTAATCTGCAAAAAAACTGAAAGGTATGTCGCTGAAAGCTGAACCTCATTGTGTTTGAGCTATATGTAGTTTGATGATGAAAGTGCCTCGAGATGTGAGCGAAACCTGACAAACCTGTTATCAAACCTGTTATCAATGTCAAAATGATTCATGAATGAAGTAATGCTCTGTTCAGTTTTCTTTTAGGCTGTGGGTTATTGTGTCATTATTAGAATTCACTTAAAGTTGCCATGAAACAGAAGTAGCACTAGACCTTTTTTCCATATTGCAACCTACATCCCTTTGAAATGGATTAAGAAAAAATGCAGGGCGGAGACTTGCTTTATCTGTTGGTTGTTAATTGGTTATTGAGATGTGGGCGTGGCACTCCAAAATGTTTGCAACCTTGCAGTTGATTGTAAGAAAGGGGCGGGGCTTAAGTGAACAAAATGTTGGAGAAGTCCTGCATATGTCATCAGAGAGAGGTCTGTAAAAGATTTAGTTAAGGAATTTAGTTATGGAATTCATTTTTTTTTAAATACGAGGATAAAAAATGAAAATAAAAACCTATGAAGATGAATGATTCAGAATAAGATCAATAACATGCATTTAGATAACATATAGAGTGAAGTTTCATTTCACGCCAACTTTAATATAAAACAACAGAAGCCTAGAAGTACAATTTGGGGATTTGCACATTTAAAACTTGTTATACAAACAATTTTTGCAATTCTTAATGTGACCAATCAACTTTGGGAGTATGGTGAAAACTTCTGGATATTATCTTTTTTTTTGGTTATATATATTATATATTTATTTACTCTATCTGCCTGGGGTGCCTTGCCTTAATGCAAATATGTTTCCTCACTATAATAATTAAAACTATCTTTTTATACAGTATAAACTATAAAAGTGTTGTTATGTCCTCATTTACAGTAGCTAGGTGTTTGTAAAACTGAGTCATATCTTTCAGGAAACAATTTCAAATAGTTTCCACACTGCAACAAAACCAGCTAATAAATGCTAAAATGACATCAGCTTTTCTAAAACAGGGAGAACGTGTGCGTTTATGAACATCTGATTCTTCCTAGTGTAAATGTTGACCAACAGGCTTGTTACCCAGAAACTAAACTTCCAGAGAAATGTCTTATCTCCAGCTTTCTCCTACTGACGTGTGCCGAGTGAGCAGAAAGAAAAAATACCCATGATCGACTGACACAAACACCACAGATCTTGAGAGACAACAGAATACACTAAAAGAAGAAACTAGACCTTAAAGACACATGTCTCTTTCCTGTTGCTTAAAGGTAGACAGGAAGTAGAGCATTGAGACATTTGAATGTTGAAACAATGCTGAGAAGTCAAGGTCTAACGCTCGAGAATGAAGACATCTTTATACATTATGGCATTGTAATGCATGTATATGGCCTCTTTAACTATCATGGCATCATAAAGATTGAGATCTGAGCACAGTAAGAGACAGTGAATTCTCTGAAGGGCACTGAATGATCAGTTTTGGCAGGTTTGGAGAGCACAGGTCTGTTTGATATATGGGCTGGATCAGGTTCACAAGCTCAGCCTTTACAAAACAAGCCATTGTTTGCAAGAGGCACTGAGAATACACACGTGTTTACTTAACATCTTAACTAAAAGATATAGCTTAAAATGATTATTATTATAACAGACTACCAACAAAGTCACCCTAAACACAAAGATCCAGACTTAATTTCTGATTTTTATAGTTATTCATGATTACATGATAAAGAATTATCGTATTTATAAAAGTTTAATATATATATTAAAATATTTTATAAATATGTTATGCTTTAATAATTGTTAAACATACACAATTTATAAAATATAGTACATTTATAATAGATTTCAATAAATACAGTACATATATTTGGAAGAGATTCATATATATGGGTAGTTGTTGTATGGTGTGACAGCAAAAATGTAGGAAAAAAACTTAACATACAAATAACATGAGAAACATTTATAGAGTTTATAGTTATATATAGAGTTACAAATAGGTTTATCTTCATGTTAGAGGTTATTTTTTCCTAATTTTTCCGTCACAACACATTGATACATCAGCTACCCATATATATATATATATAATATTTTGAATTTACACACACATAAATAGTCTATGTTTGAAACTATTTAGAGCGTAAGAGAATTATAAAATACTGTATTCACTATGAAAATATTACCTTTCACGCTTTTTTTTTTTAATTTTCAGACATGTAATTCACAATTGTTCAATTTCTTGATATTGCATGACCTTGCTATCAACTCACTATCATATATTGATTATATAGCTATTGTAACATAGTTATATATTGTTCGAACGTCTGAACAGAAGACCTGTTGCATTATATCGGATCCTCCTGAGAAAAGCTCTCACTGTACTCAGAAACACATTTAGAAACAGTCTTACCATACTCGGGGTTGTTTTGCTCTTCCTCCTGTTTCTTACGGCCCATCTTTTCACTTCGCGATCATGTGTCTAAAATAATATCCGTGTGAAATGATCTCGAGCTGTTTCACTGCTCTGCAGCGCTCATCTGAATCGATCAAGTCCGTGTTTAGCGCGCGGATCTCAGTTTTAGTGCTTGTTGTATTGTCTGTAAATCTTTGGTGGAGTAACTAAGCGCTGGGATGACGTCACGAGGCACCTGCCGCTGCCGGCTCCTCACCTGACGCTCGCTCCCGTGCGCGTCCTCTACAGGTGGATGATTATTACAGTCTGAAACCTGTCACTTTCCCTGCGTCCCAATGTGCATGCTATCACCCTATCTGCACTAAATAGTATTGAAAATTACTACTATGATAGAATTTAGGATGGATAGTGTGCACATTGGGACCCAGGCTTTGTTTTACAGCAGGGGGTCAAACTCAGCTCCTGGTGGGCCGCAGTTCTTTAGAGTTTAGGTCCAAGTTAAGAGTTGTTCAGATGGGGAACATAGCACTGCTTACAATGTGCCCCGCTATCCAACCCAAATTCCAGAAAAGTTGGGACATTTTGTGAAATGCCATAAAATCAAGAATATGTTATTTGTTCATTCTCATTAACCTTTATTTAATTGATTAACGTACAATTTTTAATTTTTTTTTATTTTGATGGCTACAACACACTCCAAAAAAATTGAGACAGAGGCATGTTTACCACTGTGTCAAATCACCTTTCCTTTTAATTGCACATTTTCATTGTGGGAATTAAGGATGCTAATTTTTAAAGATTTGCAAGCAAAATTTTTGCCCAGTCACACTTGATACAAGACTTCAACTGCTCAACAGTCCATAGTCATTGTTATCTGATTCTCCTTTTCATGACGGGCCATACATTTCAATAGGAGACAGATATGCTGGAAAGGCAGGCACATCCACATATCTACAAAACAACGCTGTTGTAGCACATGCGGAATGAGACCTGGCATTGTCTAGATCTAATCACCATAGACTTGCCATGAAAGATGTAATCTTGATGGCAGTATATGTCTCTGTACAATCCCAATATATGCCTCCACGTCAATGGTACCACCACATATATGCAAGTAGAGCCTAAAAGAAACTTTTTGCCACAGCTGCCAATGGCCAGTGATGTGAAAAAAAATTTAACCAGCCTTGAAACTCTTTTTCCAAAAACAGGCAGTTATACTACAATGACTAAACAGTGCTTTTAATTAGTCCTTTACGTTCAAGAAAAAAAATATATATATATATTGATTTATTAATCAATAAATCTGTTTTTTTGTCCCTAAAAAATGTAAATGTTGAGATTTTTGTCCTTTACACGTTTACGGCGAACAGAGTAGGCCATCGTGTTCGCAGTATCAAATACAGTCCAGTCTCTATGGCAGGGGTCATCAAACTTGATCCTGGAGAGTTTAGCTCCAACTTGCCTCAACACACCTGCCTGGAAGTTTGAAGTATGCCTAGTAAGAGCTTGATTAGCTGCTTCAGGTGTGTTTGATTAGGGTTGGAGCTAAACTCTGCAGGACACCGGCCCTCCAGGACCGAACTTGGTGACCCCTGCTCTATGAGATCAATTTTCCGCCTAAAGTATTATGGCCACAGATAATAAAAAAATAATAAGCATGAACCAATTATCCAAAATTATGCAAAATTATCCAACTTGCACACAAAATCATGTTTTTGTCTCGATCTCTAGCCTGGAGTGCCCGCGAGGTTTGCTAGAGGCCTCTCCACTCCAGACTCTTTTTGCCACTTTACTCAGGACTAAGGATGTGGAAAGGATTTCCCATAATCCTTTGCACAAACTCATCAATTTTTTCTCATCAGATCTCATTATCAGTTCACAGCTGTCTCACATTAGAAGGACTTTAAAAGTAGCACACACACTGTCTGTCTTCACTGGTGATTGAATGTTTAGCCCTTCCGTTTTTCCCTAGTTTCCATGTTCCTAAGTTTTGCCTCTCTCGTGTTTTGATCCTTGGACTGTTACTTTGTTTTTGATTGACTGCTACCTGCCTTGACCATTGTTGGATTACTCTTTTGCCTATGCCTTTGATGTGATTGTTTGCTGGTGTCTGATACTGCCTGTCCTGACTATGCTCTTTTAATAAAGCCTGCTATTGGATCTCCACTTCGTCGTCATGACTCCCTTCATTACAGGTTTTCCGTGATTATATATATATATATATATATATTTTTGTATGCTAATGCTGCTTTTCCCTTCGCTCTTGTTTCCACATTCTGCAATGTTTTCATGTAAATCAGGGCGGGCTCAAGCATCATCATTGGTCCACTAGTTCTTGATTGACAGCTCCAGGGGCGGTGACGTCACACCAATGCTCCTCATTAGCTGCCGATGCTCAGCGTTGACTTGTACAGGTGAAAATGGATTACTGGCTGCATCCGAAAACTTAGGCAGCTGACTTGCTGCCTCGCTGCCTTATGTGGCAATGACTTTGCAGGCAGCATTTTTTGCACGAAGGCACCTCATGAAACTGATTTCGGACAGGCTTCTGAGGCAGTGTAATGGACTTAATGATCTAAAACAAAATAGAATGAGGTTTGCTGATAACTAAACAAATATTTGATTACTATAATACTAATTTCTCGCTAGAAATAAAATCAAGAGGACAAAAAGTTAATCAGAAATATACATTTACACAAAAACTAACTACCAAACGCAACTTTCAGACGCCATCTTTAATTTTTATCTCAACCGTCACGGAATGGAACGCACAGGAATATGGGATATCAAAGGCAGCGAAGTATACATCAATGCTGCCTTCAAAAATCGACCAGATGAAGGTATCTCATGAGACAGGAAGAGAAGCTAACTTTGGATTCGGATGTGTCTTGATGCCTTCCTACTGTTAAATAAAGTTTGCAACATGTCAGCGGGAAACTTTCAGCTCATATTATCCTGTTATGCAGTTAGCCCATATTTATATGTAAATGCAGCGTTTTGACTGAACCACTTCTGCATGTGATGAAAATACATTTTTATAATTTTCTGAGTCGTGAAAGAGTCTGTTTTTGTGATATATTTCCTTTCTTCTTTCCTGCAAAAGATGCTCCATCTAGTGTAAAATTATTCGAGGCTTAGTGTATCCCATCATGCATCATGTTCTGGAAATAAATCATTAGACTTTTTGCTGAGATGTCACGGGAGGTAATGGAAACCTTTCCAATGTAAGTTAAATATTAATATAATAAATAGATATTTCACACAATTTGGTAGAAAAACAAAGTGTTGCATGTTTTATTGGTGTAAAGATAAGTAGTGGTGATATTTATTTTGTAAAAATTTGCAGCTGCTTTTTATCACTTAATTAGAAGCACCACAAATTAAATTGTGTCATGTTATAGGGACTACTATACAGATATTTAGAAGTTGATTTTAAAACACAATAAAAAATAAAATAAAATACCTATGTAAACACTTGCATTTTTACAACCCTATAAGATAATGAAACGTTCGACACACACTTGTGGTCTTCATCTTCACTTGAACACTTGGGCCAAATACAGAAAATATGTCATATACAACCCGGATTCTAGAAATGTTTTAACATTTTAATAAAATGAAAACTAAAAGAATTTCAAATCACATAAGCCAATATTTTATTCACAATATAACACAGATAACATTACAAATGCTTAAACTGAGAAATTTTACAAATTTATGCACAAAATGAGCTCATTTCAAATTTGATGCCTGCTACAGGTCTCAAAATAGTTGGGACGGGGACATGTTTACCATGGTGTAGCATCTCCTCTTCTTTTCAAAACAGTTTGAAGACGTCTGGGCATCGAGGTTATGAGTTTCTGAAGTTTTGGTGTTGGAATTTGGTCCCATTCTTGTCTGATATAGGTTTCCAGCTGCTGAAGAGTTTGTTGTCTTTGACGTATTTTTTGTTTAATGAGGAGCCAAATGTTCTCTGGTGAAAGATCTGAACTGCAGGCAGGCCAGTTCAGCACCCGGACTCTTCTATTACGAAGCAATACTGTTGTAATAGCTGAAGTATGAGGTTTTGCATTGTCCTTCTGAAATACACAAGGCCTTCCCTGAAATAGATGTCATCTGGAGGGGAGCATATGTTGCTCTAAAACCTTTATATACCTTTCAGCATTCATAGTGCCTTCCAAAACATGCAAGCTGCCCATACCGTATGTACTTATGCACCCCCATACCATCAGAGATGCTGGCTTTTGAACTGAATGCTGATAACATGCTGGAACGTCTCCCTCCTCTTTAGCCTGGAGGACATGGCATCCATGATTTCCAACAAGACTGTCAGATTTGGACTCGTCTGACCATAGAACACTTTTCCACTTTGAAACAGTTTAAATGAGCCTCGGCTCACAGGACACGACGGCGCTTCTGGACCATGTTCACATATGGCTTCCTTTTTGCATGATAGAGCTTTAGTTGGCATCTGCAGATGGCACAGCGGATTGTGTTTACCGACAGTGGTTTCTGGAAATATTCCTGGGCCCATTTAGTACTGTCAATGATAGAATCATGCCGATGAGTGATGAAGTGAAGTGAAGTGAAGTGAAGTGAAGTGAAGTGACATACTGCCAAGTATGGTGACCCATACTCGGAATTCGTGCTCTGCATTTAACCCATCCAACGTGCACACACACAGCAGTGAACACACACACACCGTGAACACACACCCGGAGCAGTGTGATGCAGTGTCGTCTGAGGGCCTGAAGACCACGGGCATCCAACAAAGGTCTTGTGCCATCTTTTGATGATGTTATGCACTGTAGATGATGAGATTTGCAAAGCCTTTGCAATTGGACATTGAGGAACGTTGTTTTTTAAGTATTCCACAATCCTTTTATGCACACTTTCACAGATTTGAGAGCCTCTGCCCAGCTTTACTTCTGAAGAACTCTGCCTCTCTAAGACATCCCTTTTATAGCTAATTACAGACCTGATGTCAGTTAACTTAATTAGTTGCTAGATATTCTCCCAGCTGAATCTGTTCAAAAGTTCTTGCTTTTTCAGCCCTTTATTGCCCCCGTGCCAACTTTTTTGAAAACTGTAGCAGGCATCAAAATGAGCTCATTTAGTGGATAAAAGTGTAAAATTTCTCAGTTTAAACATTTGTTATGTTATCTATGTTCTATTGTGAATAAAATATTGGCTCATGTAATTTTGAAAGCCCTTTAAAAAAACAAAAAACATCCCAACATTTCCGTAACATTTTGTAAGTGATCAAAGTGCAAAGAGTGGGTATTTGGACAAGACGGATGTTACAGGCAGCATACCATTCTCCATGGCTTCTCCAGACCCTTTCACATCTGTCACATGTGCTCAGGGTGAACCTGCTCTCATCTGTGAGAAGCACAGGGCGCCAGTGGCAGATAAAATTTCCACCAAGGTCATGTGTTGGATTCCCAGGGAATGCATGAACTGATCTGAAGCATGCATTGAATGCAATGCAGGTCGCTTTGGATACATGTGTCTTACAGATGCCTAAACATAAAATGGTTCAAACAGTTAAGTTTGGTTTTAAATTTACACCAAGATCATGGGTTGGATTCCCAGGGAATGCATGAACTGATCTGAAGCATACATTGAATGCAATACATTTAGCTTTGGAGTAAAGTGTGTGACAGATTTATAAACGAAGATGGTTCAAACAAATAAAGTTTGATTTAAATTTGCACCAGGGTCATGTTTTCGATTTCCAGGGAATGCATGAACTGATCCGATGCATACATTGAATGCAATGCAAGTCGCTTTGGGGTAAAGTGTCTGACAGAGGCGTAAACACAAATGGTTCAAACAGTAAAGTTTGTTTTAAATTTGCACCAAGATCATGGGTTTGTATCCCAGGAATGCATAAACTGATCCGATGCATGCATTGAATGCAATGCAGGTCACTTTGGATTAGGGGTGTGCTCAAAATATTGATTCTTAGATACATACCGATATAATAAAAAAAGATACAGTATCGATATTCTAGCACTTAGTATCGATACTCCGCCCTGCCATTAGGGGGCGCAGCGGCGCCCGCGAGTTTAAAAAAACTCATGGAAAATGTTAAAGCAAGATGTAGCATTTAAGTGATTTCATAGGCTGTGTCCAAATTCAGGGTCTGCATCCTTCGGAGTACTCATTTGAAGGATGTTACGTCACAGCGCCACGACGAAGGCTGTCCAAATTCGTAGGATCCTTCAAATGCGGCCCACAAATACGTCCTCCTTTTCCCCGAATTGGAAGGATGGGTGTGGTGGATCCTTTCCCGTCCTACCTATCCCATAATTCTTTTCGGCAGAGCGTAATGGCGGACGAAGCGAGCGGTAGCGGAGTGGGAGAGGAGTTTCTCTGACAAAACAAGCTAAAGTTTATGCTTCGGCTCAATGAATTTGTAGGAGAAATTAGTAGAATACTTAAAAACAAATAAAAATAGGCTATAATGGCTTACCTGGATGTGACTGTCTTGTAGTCTGATATAAAAAACTCTCCGACAACGAGCAAAGAAAGTATTTAATTTATTTAATTGCTTTATTTCTTCCAAAATAATTAAAATGAGGAGAATAACTCTTTGTTTGTCCATTTTCCCGCTTCTTGCTTGGCGCTGTCACGGTTGCTAGGCGACAGGATATGAGCAACGGGTAAGGGAGGGAACTGAAAGAAGGGTAGGCTGTCCAAATTCACAAACACCGACTTCCGGGTTTTGCGGACGTCGGAGGATCCCTCCTCCTTCAACCGGGTAGGAAGGACCCTAAGGAGGATGCAGACCCTGAATTTGGACACAGCCATAGTGAAATATGTTATGGCAGTACATGGTGTCACAAAAAAGAATTATAAGAAGATTTAATAAGAAGTTAAGAATAATAAGAAGAAGATTTTGTACTTGTGTGAGCTCAGACTGTACCCTTGGAAAGTTAAATGCTGACTTGTGGTAATTTCCAGATTAATACAATTTGTGTACAATTAATCAGAGCACTTAAAGTTGCAAATATTTAAGCAAAATGCACTTTGTTATAATGCACTTTTGTCTTCAATAAATTGAAGAAAAATGCAGAGTTCTGTTTGTTGAGTAAATGTGTTCAGCATTAACTAATTGGCTCTGGCCCATGTATTTTTATTGAATCGTATCGAATCGTGTCACATTGTATCAAATCGTATCGAGACAGCTCTGTATCGAGGTACGTATCGAATCGTGACCTGTGTATCGAGGTATGTATCGTATCGCCAGGTTCTCCAAGGTATACAGCCCTACTTTGGATACATGTGTCTGACAGATGCCTAAACATAAAATGGTTCAAACAGTTAAGTTTGGTTTAAATTTACACCAAGATCATGGGTTGGATTCCCAGGGAATGCATGAACTGATCTGAAGCATACATTGAATGCAATGCATTTCGCTTTGGAGTAAAGTGTGTGACAGATTTATAAACGTTAATGGTTCAGACAGTTAAGTTTGATTTAAATTTGCACCAAGCTCATGTGTTCGATTTCCAGGGAATGCATGAACTGATCCGATGCATACATTGAATGCAATGCAAGTCGCTTTGGGGTAAAGTGTCTGACAGATGCGTAAACACAAATGGTTCAAACAATTAAGTTTGGTTTAAATTTACACCAAGGTCATGGGTTGGACTCCAGGGAATGCATGAACTGATCCGATGCATACTTCGAATGCAATGCAGGTCGCTTTGGATACATGTGTCTGACAGATGCGTAAACACAAATAGTTCAAACAGTTAAGTTTGGTTTTAAATTTACACCAAGGTCATGGGTTGGATTCCCAGGGAATGCATGAACTGATCTGAAGCATACATTGAATGCAATACATTTAGCTTTGGAGTAAAGTGTGTGACAGATTTATAAACGAAGATGGTTCAAACAAATAAAGTTTGATTTAAATTTGCACCAGGGTCATGTTTTCGATTTCCAGGGAATGCATGAACTGATCCGATGCATACATTGAATGCAATGCAAGTCGCTTTGGGGTAAAGTGTCTGACAGATGCGTAAACACAAATGGTTCAAACAGTAAAGATTGTTTTAAATTTGCACCAAGATCATGGGTTTGTATCCCAGGGAATGCATAAACTGATCCGATGCATGCATTGAATGCAATGCAGGTCACTTTGGATACATGTGTCTGACAGATGCCTAAACATTAAATGGTTCAAACAGTTAAGTTTGGTTTAAATTTACACCAAGATCATGGGTTGGACTCCAGGGAATGCATGAACTGATCCGATGCATACATTGAATGCAATGCAAGTCGCTTTTTTGGGTAAAGTGTCTGACAGATGCGTAAACACAAATAGTTCAAACAGTTAAGTTTGGTTTAAATTTACACCAAGGTCATGGGTTGGATTCCAGAGAATGCATGAACTGATCCGATGCATACATTGAATGCAATGCAAGTCGCTTTGGGCTAAAGTGTCTGACAGATGCGTAAACACAAATGGTTCAAATAGTTTCACACCTATGGTAATTTCAACACTGCCACAAAAACCATTATTAAAAAAAGCTTAATTTGCTTTGTTTGGTCAGTGCGTTCACCCAGTTGAAGTATGGCAGTGTGAATTGGCTTTTAGGTGCTTTGGGGAAAATAATGATATGTATGTGCGCGTATGTGTGTGCGTATATATACTGTATATATATATATATATATATATATATATATATATATATATATATATATATACACATATACATATACACACTGCTCTCAATGGGGAAAAATGTAATTCTGGATATCTGTACTGATATGAACTGGGTAATGTGTTAGGAATGAAAGGATGCCACATCGTTTGATGGAAATGAAAATTATCAACCTACAGAGGGCTGAATTCAAAGACACCCTGAAAATCAAAGTGAAAAATTATGCAGCAGGCTAGTCCATTTTGCTGAAATTTCATTGCAGCAACTCAAAATGGTACTCAGTAGTTTGTATGGCCCCCACGTGCTTGTATGCATGCCTGACAATGTGCTAATGAGACAACCAATGGTGTCCTGGGGTATTTCCTCCCAGATTTGGACCAGTTCATCACTTAGCTCCTGGACAGTCTTTGGTGCAACCTGGCGGCTTTGGATGGACCGAAACATAATGTCCTAGAGGTGTTCTATTGGATTTAGGTTAGGCAAGCATGGGAGCCATTCAATGGTATCAATTCCTTCATCCTCCAGGAACTGCCTGCATACTCACGCTACATGAGGCCGGGAGTGCACCAGGAGGAACCCAGGACCCACTGCACCAGCGTAGGGTTTGACAATGGGTTCAAGGGTTTCATCCCGATACCTAATGGCAGTTAGGGTACCATTGTCTAGCTAGAGGTCTGTGCGTCCCTCCATGGATATGCCTCCCAGTCCAGGCCATCAATGACCCACCACCAAACCGGCCATGCTGAACGATTGCCTAGTCCAAATACCCACTCTTGCAGTCTTGGCCACTTGAGAGTGCGTGCACGTGACAGGAAGTAAGTGCGCAAGACTGTCCCATTTCTTAAAAATTACAAAGCGCAGTGTCCTTAATGCACACTAAATCCGGAGTGCTATTCGAGGCTTAGTGTATCCCATCATGCATCATGTTCTGGAAATAAATCATTAGACTTTTTGCTGAGATGTCACGAGAGGTAATGGAAACCTTTCCAATGTAAGTTAAATATTAATATAATAAATAGATATTTCATACAATTTGGTAGAAAAACAAAGTGTTGCATGTTTTATTGGTGTAAAGATAATTAGTGGTGATATTTATTTTGTAAAAATTTGCAGCTGCTTTTTATAACTTAATTAGAAGCACCACAAATTAAATTGTGTCATGTTATAGGGACTACTATACAGATATTTAGAAGATGATTTTAAAACACAATAATTTTTTTTTTAAAAAACCTATGTAAACACTTGCATTTTTACAACCCTATAAGATAATGAAACGTTCGACACACACTTGTGGTCTTCATCTTCACTTGAACACTTGGGCCAAATACAGAAAATATGTCATATACAACCCGGATTCTAGAAATGTTTTAACATTTTAATAAAATGAAAACTAAAAGAATTTCAAATCACATAAGCCAATATTTTATTCACAATATAACACAGATAACATTACAAATGCTTAAACTGAGAAATTTTACAAATTTATGCACAAAATTAGCTCATTTCAAATTTGATGCCTGCTACAGGTCTCAAAATAGTTGGGACGGGGGCATGTTTACCATGGTGTAGCATCTCCTCTTCTTTTCAAAACAGTTTGAAGACGTCTGGGCATCGAGGTTATGAGTTTCTGAAGTTTTGGTGTTGGAATTTGGTGCCATTCTTGCCTGATATAGGTTTCCAGCTGCTGAAGAGTTTGTCGTCTTTGACGTATTTTTTGTTTAATAAGGAGCCAAATGTTCTCTGGTGAAAGATCTGGACTGCAGGCAGGCCAGTTCAGCACCCGGACTCTTCTACTACGAAGCAATACTGTTGTAATAGCTGCAGTATGAGGTTTTGCATTGTCCTTCTGAAATACACAAGGCCTTCCCTGAAATAGATGTCATCTGGAGGGGAGCATATGTTGCTCTAAAACCTTTATATACCTTTCAGCATTCATAGTGCCTTCCAAAACATGCAAGCTGCCCATACCGTATGTACTTATGCACCCCCATACCATCAGAGATGCTGGCTTTTGAACTGAACGCTGATAACATGCTGGAACGTCTCCCTCCTCTTTAGCCTGGAGGACATGGCATCCATGATTTCCAACAAGACTGTCAGATTTGGACTCGTCTGACCATAGAACACTTTTCCACTTTGAAACAGTTTAAATGAGCCTCGGCTCACAGGACACGACGGCGCTTCTGGACCATGTTCACATATGGCTTCCTTTTTGCATGATAGAGCTTTAGTTGGCATCTGCAGATGGCACAGCGGATTGTGTTTACCGACAGTGGTTTCTGGAAATATTCCTGGGCCCATTTAGTATTGTCAATGATAGAATAATGCCGATGAGTGATGCAGTGTCGTCTGAGGGCCCGAAGACCACGGGCATCCAACAAAGGTCTTCGGCCTTGTGCCATCTTTTGATGATGTTATGCACTGTAGATGATGAGATTTGCAAAGCCTTTGCAATTGGACATTGAGGAACGTTGTTTTTTAAGTATTCCACAATCCTTTTATGCACACTTTCACAGATTTGAGAGCCTCTGCCCAGCTTTACTTCTGAAGAACTCTGCCTCTCTAAGACATCCCTTTTATAGCTAATTACAGACCTGATGTCAGTTAACTTAATTAGTTGCTAGATGTTCTCCCAGCTGAATCTGTTCAAAAGTTCTTGCTTTTTCAGCCCTTTATTGCCCCCGTGCCAACTTTTTTGAAAACTGTAGCAGGCATCAAAATGAGCTCATTTAGTGGATAAAAGTGTAAAATTTCTCAGTTTAAACATTTGTTATGTTATCTATGTTCTATTGTGAATAAAATATTGGCTCATGTAATTTTGAAAGCCCTTTAAAAAAACAAAAAACATCCCAACATTTCCGTAACATTTTGTAAGTGATCAAAGTGCAAAGAGTGGGTATTTGGACAAGACGGATGTTACAGGCAGCATAACATTCTCCATGGCTTCTCCAGACCCTTTCACATCTGTCACATGTGCTCAGGGTGAACCTGCTCTCATCTGTGAGAAGCACAGGGCGCCAGTGGCAGATAAAATTTCCACCAAGGTCATGTGTTGGATTCCCAGGGAATGCATGAACTGATCTGAAGCATGCATTGAATGCAATGCAGGTCGCTTTGGATACATGTGTCTTACAGATGCCTAAACATAAAATGGTTCAAACAGTTAAGTTTGGTTTTAAATTTACACCAAGATCATGGGTTGGATTCCCAGGGAATGCATGAACTGATCTGAAGCATACATTGAATGCAATACATTTAGCTTTGGAGTAAAGTGTGTGACAGATTTATAAACGAAGATGGTTCAAACAAATAAAGTTTGATTTAAATTTGCACCAGGGTCATGTTTTCGATTTCCAGGGAATGCATGAACTGATCCGATGCATACATTGAATGCAATGCAAGTCGCTTTGGGGTAAAGTGTCTGACAGAGGCGTAAACACAAATGGTTCAAACAGTAAAGTTTGTTTTAAATTTGCACCAAGATCATGGGTTTGTATCCCAGGAATGCATAAACTGATCCGATGCATGCATTGAATGCAACGCAGGTCACTTTGGATTAGGGGTGTGCTCAAAATATTGATTCTTAGATACATACCGATATAATAAAAAAGATACAGTATCGATATTCTAGCTCTTAGTATCGATACTCCGCCCTGCCATTAGGGGGCGCAGCGGCGCCTGCGAGTTTAAAAAAACTCATGGAAAATGTTAAAGCAAGATGTAGCATTTAAGTGATTTCATAGGCTGTGTCCAAATTCAGGGTCTGCATCCTTCGGAGTACTCATTTGAAGGATGTTACGTCACAGCGCCACGACGAAGGCTGTCCAAATTCGTAGGATCCTTCAAATGCGGCCCACAAATACGTCCTCCTTTTCCCCGAATTGGAAGGATGGGTGTGGTGGATCCTTTCCCGTCCTACCTATCCCATAATTCTTTTCGGCAGAGCGTAATGGCGGACGAAGCGAGCGGTAGCGGAGTGGGAGAGGAGTTTCTCTGACAAAACAAGCTAAAGTTTATGCTTCGGCTCAATGAATTTGTAGGAGAAATTAGTAGAATACTTAAAAACAAATAAAAATAGGCTATAATGGCTTACCTGGATGTGACTGTCTTGTAGTCTGATATAAAAAACTCTCCGACAACGAGCAAAGAAAGTATTTAATTTATTTAATTGCTTTATTTCTTCCAAAATAATTAAAATGAGGAGAATAACTCTTTGTTTGTCCATTTTCCCGCTTCTTGCTTGGCGCTGTCACGGTTGCTAGGCGACAGGATATGAGCAACGGGTAAGGGAGGGAACTGAAAGAAGGGTAGGCTGTCCAAATTCACAAACACCGACTTCCGGGTTTTGCGGACGTCGGAGGATCCCTCCTCCTTCAACCGGGTAGGAAGGACCCTAAGGAGGATGCAGACCCTGAATTTGGACACAGCCATAGTGAAATATGTTATGGCAGTACATGGTGTCACAAAAAAGAATTATAAGAAGATTTAATAAGAAGTTAAGAATAATTAGAAGAAGATTTTGTACTTGTGTGAGCTCAGACTGTACCCTTGGAAAGTTAAATGCTGACTTGTGGTAATTTCCAGATTAATACAATTTGTGTACAATTAATCAGAGCACTTAAAGTTGCAAATATTTAAGCAAAATGCACTTTGTTATAATGCACTTTTGTCTTCAATAAATTGAAGAAAAATGCAGAGTTCTGTTTGTTGAGTAAATGTGTTCAGCATTAACTAATTGGCTCTGGCCCATGTATTTTTATTGAATCGTATCGAATCGTGTCACATTGTATCAAATCGTATCGAGACAGCTCTGTATCGAGGTACGTATCGAATCGTGACCTGTGTATCGAGGTATGTATCGTATCGCCAGGTTCTCCAAGGTATACAGCCCTACTTTGGATACATGTGTCTGACAGATGCCTAAACATAAAATGGTTCAAACAGTTAAGTTTGGTTTAAATTTACACCAAGATCATGGGTTGGATTCCCAGGGAATGCATGAACTGATCTGAAGCATACATTGAATGCAATGCATTTCGCTTTGGAGTAAAGTGTGTGACAGATTTATAAACGTTAATGGTTCAGACAGTTAAGTTTGATTTAAATTTGCACCAAGCTCATGTGTTCGATTTCCAGGGAATGCATGAACTGATCCGATGCATACATTGAATGCAATGCAAGTCGCTTTGGGGTAAAGTGTCTGACAGATGCGTAAACACAAATGGTTCAAACAGTAAAGATTGTTTTAAATTTGCACCAAGATCATGGGTTTGTATCCCAGGGAATGCATAAACTGATCCGATGCATGCATTGAATGCAATGCAGGTCACTTTGGATACATGTGTCTGACAGATGCCTAAACATTAAATGGTTCAAACAGTTAAGTTTGGTTTAAATTTACACCAAGATCATGGGTTGGACTCCAGGGAATGCATGAACTGATCCGATGCATACATTGAATGCAATGCATTTAGCTTTGGAGTAAAGTGTGACAGATTTATAAACGAAGATGGTTCAAACAAATAAAGTTTGATTTAAATTTGCACCAGGGTCATGTTTTCGATTTCCAGGGAATGCATGAACTGATCCGATGCATACATTGAATGCAATGCAAGTCGCTTTGGGGTAAAGTGTCTGACAGATGCGTAAACACAAATGGTTCAAACAGTAAAGTTTGTTTTAAATTTGCACCAAGATCATGGGTTTGTATCCCAGGGAATGCATAAACTGATCCGATGCATGCATTGAATGCAATGCAGGTCGCTTTGGATACATGTGTCTGACAGATGCCTAAACATTAAATGGTTCAAACAGTTAAGTTTGGTTTAAATTTACACCAAGATCATGGGTTGGATTCCCAGGGAATGCATGAACTGATCTGAAGCATACATTTAATGCAATGCATTTCGCTTTGGAGTAAAGTGTGTGACAGATTTATAAACGTTAATGGTTCAGACAGTTAAGTTTGATTTAAATTTGCACCAAGCTCATGTGTTCGATTTCCAGGGAATGCATGAACTGATCCGATGCATACATTGAATGCAATGCAAATCGCTTTGGGGTAAAGTGTCTGACAGATGCGTAAACAGAAATGGTTCAAACAATTAAGTTTGGTTTAAATTTACACCAAGGTCATGGGTTGGACTCCAGGGAATGCATGAACTGATCCGATGCATACATTGAATGCAATGCAGGTCGCTTTGGATACATGTGTCTGACAGATGCGTAAACACAAATAGTTCAAACAGTTAAGTTTGGTTTAAATTTACACCAAGGTCATGGGTTGGATTCCAGGGAATGCATGAACTGATCCGATGCATACATTGAATGCAATGCAAGTCGCTTTGGGCTAAAGTGTCTGACAGATGCGTAAACACAAATGGTTCAAATAGTTTCACACCTTTGGTCATTTCAACACTGCCACAAAAACTATTATAAAAAAAAGCTTAATTTGCTTTGTTTGGTCAGTGCGTTCACCCAGTTGAAGTATGGTAGTGTGAATTGGCTTTTAGGGACATGTTTACTGTAGCATCTCCTCTTCTTTTCAAAACAGTTTGAAGACGTCTGGGCATCGAGGTTATGAGTTTCTGAAGTTTTGGTGTTGGAATTTGGTGCCATTCTTGCCTGATATAGGTTTCCAGCTGCTGAAGAGTTTGTCGTCTTTGACGTATTTTTTGTTTAATAAGGAGCCAAATGTTCTCTGGTGAAAGATCTGCAGGCAGGCCAGTTCAGCACCCGGACTCTTCTACTACGAAGCAATACTGTTGTAATAGCTGCAGTATGAGGTTTTGCATTGTCCTTCTGAAATACACAAGGCCTTCCCTGAAATAGATGTCATCTGGAGGGGAGCATATGTTGCTCTAAAACCTTTATATACCTTTCAGCATTCATAGTGCCTTCCAAAACATGCAAGCTGCCCATACCGTATGTACTTATGCACCCCCATACCATCAGAGATGCTGGCTTTTGAACTGAACGCTGATAACATGCTGGAACGTCTCCCTCCTCTTTAGCCTGGAGGACATGGCGTCCATGATTTCCAACAAGACTGTCAGATTTGGACTCGTCTGACCATAGAACACTTTTCCACTTTGAAACAGTTTAAATGAGCCTCGGCTCACAGGACACGACGGCGCTTCTGGACCATGTTCACATATGGCTTCCTTTTTGCATGATAGAGCTTTAGTTGGCATATGCAGATGGCACAGCGGATTGTGTTTACCGACAGTGGTTTCTGGAAGTATTCCTGGGCCCATTTAGTATTGTCAATGATAGAATCATGCCGATGAGTGATGCAGTATCGTCTGAGGGCCCGAAGACCACGGGTATCCAACAAAGGTCTTCGGCCTTGTGTTATCTTTTGATGATGTTATGCCCTGTAGATGATGAGATTTGCAAAGCTTTTGCAATTTGACATTGAGGAACGTTGTTTTTTAAGTATTCCACAATCTTTTTATGCACACTTTCACAGATTGGAGAGCCTCTGCCCAGCTTTACTTCTGAGAGACCCTGCCTCTCTAAGACATCCCTTTTATAGCTAATTACAGACCTGATGTCAATTAACTTAATTAGTTGCTAGATGTTCTCCCAGCTGAATCTGTTCAAAAGTTCTTGCTTTTTCAGCCCTTTATTGCCCCCGTGCCAACTTTTTAAAAAACTGTAGCAGGCATCAAAATGAGCTCATTTAGTAGATAAAAGTGTAGAATTTCTCAGTTTAAACATTTGTTATGTTATCTATGTTCTATTGTTAATAAAATATTGGCTCATGTAATTTTGAAAGCCTTTTAGTTTTAATTTTATTCAAATAATAATAAAAAAAACATCCCAACATTTCCGTAACATTTTGTAAGTAATCAAAGTGCAAAGACCGCAAGAGTGGGTATTTGGACAAGACAGATGTTACAGGCAGCATAACGTTCTCCACGGCTTTCCAGACCCTTTCACATCTGTCACATGAGCTCAGGGTGAACCTGCTCTCATCGGTGAAAAGCACAGGGCACCAGTGGCAGACCTGCCAATTCTGGTTTCTGGTGTTCAATGGCAGATGCCAATCGAGCTCCACGGTGCCAGGCAGTGAGTACGGGGCCCACTAGAGGATGCCGGGACCTCAGGCAACCCTCATGAAGAATGTTTATGATTGTTTGAGACAATCACACCAGTGCCCTGCTGAAGGTCATTTTGTAGGGCTCTGGCAGTGCTCATCCTGTTCCTCCTTGCACAAAGGAGCAAATACACGATGTGTCTTAGTAATCTTTGATCAAAATCTGAACATTTGCTTCTGCTCTGGAATGGCATTCCTTCTCTGATGACGTCAGTTTGACGGCTTGGGCAGAATATACTTAAAACCACACCCTCTATTCAGTATTCCGTTTCAGCTGGAAATATGTCACAACACTAAAATAAAGTGGGCAGCAACTTCCGGTTCATAAAGACTTTAAGACTAGAAGGGAGAATGTGGACATTAAAATAGCGTGATTTGTGTCACACTGTACAACAATAATTACAATTTTTGCGTTATTGTAAGGTTTAGGTTTGGGGTACGTGTAGACATTAATAAAACGCATAATCTAACAGGTAGAAATTTAAATTTCATTTTTTATTTTCTGGTCGGGGCTTACTTTACTTTACTATAGTCATTTAGCAGACGCTTTTATCCAAAGTGACTTACCAATAAGAAAAACATAACGGAGCTAACATGGCAGCCTTGATCCGGTTGCACCATATTTCTCTCCAAGTCTCAAACGTGGAAAAAGTTGCTCAAAAACTCGTGTCCCGGTTCCAGTTTAACGTGTTCGCGGCCAGACTGACAGACCGAGCGAAGCAGCTCGCGCTCCGGAGAGGATCGGCCGTGTTTGTGGTCAACGAGAGGTCGCACGAGGCGGCACGGTGGCTGAATAGACATCAGTCACGTGAGCACCGAGATTCGCGCTGTCTGTACGCAGCCCAGGCGCATTATCCGGTCGACACCGTGAGTAACGTGTGCTTCGAAGTGGAGGACGTGCAGAGCGCGTGCGCGGCGCTGCGAGATCGCGGTTCGTGCGAGTTTCTCCAGTCGCCCACTGAGGTTCATGATGACAGCGGCAGGGTCACCTACTCCATCATACGTTCTCCGGTGGGTAACGTGTGCCACACACTCATTGACCGCTCTCAGTACCAGGGGCTCTTCCTGCCTGGTTTTCATCAGGTCGACTCGGACTTCCAGACCGCGGGCCGCTCGGAGTGTCCCATCACGCATTTCGACCACATCACCTTCGCCTGTCCCCGCAGCAGCAGCGCGCACATCAGCTGCTGGTACCGCGAACACTTCGGCTTCCAGAGATTCTTCATTGACAGGTATCAGTGTTATTATCGTTCTAGTGCTGCTGCTCACCCATATCTATATATATTATTATTACAACCGGCATTCTTGGAGCTCGAACGCCAAGGTCATGTATTCGATTCCTAAGGAATGCATGAACTGATCCGATGCATGCATTGAATACAATGTAATGTAAGTCGTTTTGAAGTAGTGTCTGACAGATGCATAAACGTAAATGGTTCAGACAAAATGCATGCATACACTGAATGCAATGCAAGTCGCTTTGGAGTGAAGTGTGTGACAGATGAATTTTATTGTAGCCTATATATTTAGTTTTTTCATCAATGTATTTACAACACCAGTGTACCATTTTACCAGATTTAGTCCTACACTTATTCACTTTTATTTGTAAATAAAACATTTAAATAAATGTTTAACATTTAAATAAACAATTATTAACATTTAAATAAAAATGTTTCACTAGGTTTTATAAAATATATTGTGCACCCATGATTTTTCTAGAGTATCTTTTGCTGCTGAATTATCCACAAACCTAGTTTATAATAGTATTTTTTTGTCATAGATTATGATTATATATTTTTTCCATTTGTTATTTTTCATTAAAATAAAGTGCCGATATGTAGGCTAGTAGATTGTATTTAACTACTGCAAAAGAGTGACGATCAGGTCAACACACAGAAGTATAGAAATTCTGCATTGATTTAAAAAAAAACAACTGCGCTGGTATCGGATTGAATCGCCAGACACATTTTTTTTTAAAAATGGTATGCATCCCTAATCCTTGTTTATCTTCTCAGTTTCCCCTCAAATGTAAATCAAATGCCCATTTACAAAAAGATTTCTATTTCAAATAATTGCTGTTCATTCATTCATCTATGAATCCTGAAAAATAAAATGTATAGCAGTTTCCACAAAAAATACGAAGCAGCACAACTGTTTTCAACATTGATAATAATCTGAAATGCAGCCTAAATATGTGTGTGCATTAAAGAAACTTAAAAAAATCTGAATTATTCTAGACTTTTGACCGGAAATGTGCATGAACTACCTTAAATCTGCCAAATGCATGAATCTAAATGTAAAATTGCTGTTGATGAAAACAATTAAGACCTCATGCTGCTGAGTCTCTCAAACTAGTCAAATATGTTCAGAATTATTACTCATGACCCATTCTGTGCAGGAATGAGGATGTGGATGAGGGATTCGTGCTGAACGACGACAGGATCGGGCTGCGACTGACGGCTATGGAATACTGGAAATGCAGCGAGTCGGGAATCACACTACCGTTCAAAGATGAGAAAGAGCAGGATTGCAAGTTTGTGATCGCAGAGTCTCTTCCGCAGGAGGGTAACATTATTGTGTACTTACATGTTTTTATGTTATTTGTTGTTTAGTCAGTCAGATTGACTGGTGTAGTGATGTAAATGTTCTGTACAGTGAGAGTTTTGAAGCATTAAGATATTGAATGCTTTTTTGAAGAAGTCTCTTTTCTTCACCAAGCCTGCATATCCAAAGTACGGCAAAAACAGTGCCATTTTGAAATATTTTTACTATTTAAAATGATTGTTTTCTATTTGAATATATTTTAAAATGTCATTTATTCCTGTGATTTCAAAGCTGTATTTTCAGCATCATTACTCCAGTCTTTAGTATCACATGATCCTTCAGAAATCATTCTAATATTTTGATTTGCTGCTCAAAAAACATTTATTATTAATTTATAATTAATAGTAGAAAAAAAAAAACTCCAAGCTTTTGAATGGTAAAATGTGTAATGTTACAAAAGCTTTGTATTTCATATACATGCTGATCTTTCTATTCATCAAAGAATCCTAAAAAAATGTACTCAACTGTTTTAAATATTGATAATAATAATAAAAAATGTTTCTTGAACAGCAAATCAGCGTATTAGAATGATTTGTGAAGGATCATGTGACACTAAAGACTGGAGTAATGAAGCTGAGAATTCAGATTTGATCACAGAAATAAATTTCATTTTTAAAAATTCATAAAGCCAAGACACTCGAGTAGTGTGGATTTAAAAAAAAAAAAAAAAAAGCCTATGTCATGTGACGAACTCATTGTTTAAATGAACTCTGTGTTTGTAAATTGACATCCTGATGAAGGGGAGTTAGCTGCAACGCGTTGGTGCACAAATGTATTGTTATTAAATTCTAAAGCCATGTGAATAAAGTCTTTTTAATTTTTTCACACTACTCAAGTGCCTTGGAGTATTTTGATGATGCAAAATAATCCTGCATCCAAAGAGAACCGATTTATGGTGTTTTTACACCCCAGCAGCAGTTTGTTTTTTTTAATATAAATTTGAATGTATATTTTAAAATGTATTGAAGGAGAGGAATCCTGGATCCATCATGGCCTTATAAAAATGTTAATTATAGTATTTCCTGTGTAATATTTCTGTCTCCCTGTAACAGTGAACTTTTACATGCAGAGTCTCTATTTTCTCTATTTTCATGACTGCTATGTCACAGAGGTCATTGGGACCTCCCATCATCTACGTGACCAACAAGTGATTATGACAGGTTTTAGTCTGCCTTTCGAGCTGCTCTCGTTGTCTGTTTGTTATGAACCGTACCTGATAAGGACTAGGGCTGAGGCAACCTTGAAGTAAGATAAGTGTTTCTCTGCGTATGTGTGTTAGTATCTGTCTGTCCAGGGAGATGTGGAGACAGCCCCAGGATGAAACGTTCATCTGCCGATGTCCAGGGTATCAGTCTTTGGAGAGATGTATTGCGTCTGACCACTTGTCACCAAAATAATCGTTACAAGATATGCTTCAAGTTTGACGTGCATGTGTGGAGATTCTAAGTTTGTTTCGACCAATCATAATCTTGTTTACCTATGCATTGACTAATTAGTAACCTCTGTTAGAGTATAATTACTGGTGTTTCTAAAATGTACACAGAGCGGCCTACGAATTCCATCGAGAGTGTTGAAGCTGACTTCTGCTGAAGAAATTGCAAACTATTTTCTTCAGTAAATATTTCTTCATTTGATTGCATCTCTGACTCCTGGGTTTTGACTGTAAATTCCCCTACAATATTCAAATAGAAAACAGTTTTAAATAGTCAAATCTTTCAAAATTGTACTGTTTTTGCTGTGCTTTGGATCAAATAAATGCAGGCTTGGTGAGCAGAAGAAACTTCTTTAAAACATGAAAAATGTTACCGTTTAAAAACTTCTGACTGGTAGTGTACAGTCTCACATCATTGCTGTCAGATTGACCAACCGGCCTCCAGAAGTTCCTAACAGTGGTTTAATTTCAGGCAGTAACCAGATTGACTCGTTTCTGGATCAGCACCGAGGCGCAGGAATCCAACACATTGGGCTCTACACCGAGGACATCGTGAGAACAGCTTGCACTCTGAGTCGGGCTGGAGTCCAGTTCTATACTCCTCCGCCTGCGTACTACACTAAGGTCAGTGTGCATCTGTCGAGCAGGACACAGTCACACAGGCTGCGCAGTAGAGCCTGAAAGTCTGAGGCCACTTTGAAAAGATTTGATCGCAATCTAAAAGGTCTAAAAAAATCAGATTGAGCTTTATTTCGAGGTGACTAATCAAATATAAGTAAATAAGTGTAAAAAGGCGGTCAGATGGTGTCTTCTGTTGAAGGTCAGGATGTTTTTGGATCATCTCATGATCATGTTCCCCAGCAGGATCTCAGGTTTAATTCATGTTTCTCTCAGATGGTTGTGCTCATTATATTAGGTTAGTGCTGGGGAATGTCAGTTATGCAACCGAATATTGTTCTGTGATCTCCTGTGCACTCAGTCGTGTTGTCCTCTAGCTCATGCTCTGCTCGTAACGCCGCAGGTGGGAAAGCAGGAGGAGATCGAGGCAGCAGGTCATGACCCTCACGCTCTGAGTCAGTATGGCATTCTGCTGGACACTGACATGTACACGGGCACGGACGAACTGATCACAGGCGGCCAGCGGTACGACACTATCACTACGGTCACTGACAAGACATTACGTTTAGTATTATAGAAGTTATTATTATGCATTTATATGCAGCAAATACAAAGGTACCTGTATAATGCACACACCAAAATGTTTTAATAGTTTTTGTTTTCATCAAAACCCGCTTTTTTGATGAAGTTTGTTTCTTTATCAGATTTGGAGAAATGTAGCCTTCCATCACTTGCTTACCACTGGATCCTCTGCAGTGAATGGGTGCCGTCAGAATGAGAGTCCAAACAGCTGATAAAAACATCACAATAATCCACACCACTCCAGTCCATCAGTTAACATCTTGAGAAGACACAAGCTGAAACAAATCCATCCTTAAGATGTTTATAACTAAAATATGAATCTATTATCCATAATAAGGGACATTCTATAAGGTGAAAAATGCTTAATGAGGCTTAATGCATTAAAACTGTGGTTTTAAAGGACCAAATTCAGTAAACACATTATTAAAAGCCATATAATGTACAGACAAGCAGATACAAACCATAATATGAACAAAACGCGTTTAATTGCGCATTAAGCATTTTCCTCCTATAGAAAACCGTTATAAGGAAAACGCTTAACGTGACTAATTGTGTTAAGACAGTGTTTTTAAGTGACCAAACTCAGTAAACACATTATTAATAAAGCATATAATGTACAGACAAGCAGATGAGTCCAGAAAAATAACACAAAATGTTTAAAAATGTGTTAAGCAGTTTCCTCTCAAGGAAAACGCTTAACGTGGCTTTATGCATTAAAATGACAAAACTCAATAAATTGTATCAATAAATCATACTATGTACAGATATACTTGAGTTTGGTCTTTTAAATACACTGTTTTAATGCATTATGCCACTTTAAGTGTTAAAGCAAAATGCTTAACGGGTATTATGGCTCATATCTGCTTGTCTGCACACATAGTAGGATTTATTAAGTGTTTACTGATCTTGCTCATTTAAAAACTTAATGCATTAATCTGTTAAGTTTTTTCCTTATGGGAGGAAAACGCTTAATGCATGATTAATCGCGTTGAGTTCTTATTCTGGACTCATCTGCTTGTCTGTACATGGTATGCTTTATTAATGTGTGTTTAATGAGTTTGGTCTTTTAAAAACACTGGTTTAATGCATTAAACCACGCTAAGTGTTTTTCATGTTAAGTTTTTTCGAATTTCCCCATAATAACGCTTCCACTGATGGCACCCATTCACTGCAGAGGATCCATTGGTGAACAAGTGATGCAATGCTACATTTCTCCAAATCTGATGAAGAAACTCATCTTTGATGGCCTGAGAATGAGGATATTTTCAGCATATTTGGGTGAACTCTTTTTCCTTTAAGGCCTGTCAAACTTGGGTGATGACAGCTAAAACAACAGAAATTCTTAGTTTAAATATCTGTTTAATACAAATGCTTTTCAAATCATGTTTTTTGCTGCATTGTGGTTGATATAAACACAGATTTTCCTCATTTCACAGGTACTTGCTCCAGGTGTTCACCAAGCCCCTTTTCGGAGACGACTCCTTCTACCTGGAGCTCATCGAGCGCAGAGGCGGCACCGGCTTCGGCGAGGGAAATATCCGTGCGCTCTGGAGATCCGTACAGGCCTACAAGGAGAACAAAGAGCGTGATGAGGAGGAGCGTGAAAGCAAAAAGAGCACACATCAGTGACATCACTGAAAAAAAAAAACGTTACTGGAGGCACTTGTGACAACTAGCCACGCTCTCTGATAATGTGCTTATACTCTACCTCTCTTTAGCTGTATATGAGCCGTGATCAGTGTTTGTTTTTTACTGAAGAGGAAATACAGTGAGGAAAATAATTATTTGATCCCCTGCTGATTTTGTAAGTTTGCCCACTTAAAAAAAAGGGCTTATTTTTATGGTAGGTTTATTTTAACTGATATATTATTTATATATTGTGCAAGGTATGATAAAAAGAACAAAACAACGCAAATGCAGTATAGTGTTTAATTGATGTAGCGGGGAAAAAAAAGAAAATCTCAGCCAGGTAACAGTAAAATGAAAAACAATGGGAAAAAGATAAACCAATAACACTTGAATAAGGCAAAAAGCAACAAATAAATAGTCACAATACAAAAAAACAAGATAAACCAAATTAAACCATTACAAACACGTGATAAAATACAGAAACCAACAAACAAGAGACAAATGAAATGCAACTCATTGTGCAAAAAATTAAATATACATACTTAAAAAACAATGTAAAAGATTCGCTCTCTTAACTATAAATGGTTTGGTTTACATTAACATCTTGTGAAGCCGTTCTTCTCTTTCTGCCACCCTCACGGTCACCAGCTAGATGAAACTTTTCTAACCTCCAGCTCAGATGTGTGTGCCCATACAGGATTTTGACTTTCAACATTCATTCATGACATGTGAGGAGGGGGAGGAGGAGTGCCAGAAAGACTAAAAAAAATAAATAAAAAAAAAAATGCACTTACCAACCACAATGTTTTAATGCTCCAAACTTTGGTATGGTGTTTTCCCATTTACACCTCTCCAGTTCACCGCTTTAGCCAAGTCATTTTTGATTGCCTGCCTCATAATTCGCCAGACCATGTCCTTCACATCCACTCCACCCAGCAATCCAAGTTCATGAACCTGAAACATTTTAAGCATGCTGTCTGTCACTATTAAGCTAAAACACGATTGATCACACACACAATTTACTTATAACAGTAATTACAAAGAGACCAGAGTGATAACAGTAGGCAACTATGCATAACAGACTGTTACCTACCACTTTTTATCTCATTTCCAGACAGGATTGAAGATCACTTTCCAGGGAAGTTTATGACCTTAAGTCTTTAATTGGTTAGATTCTGTGATGTCATGAACATTGTTTGATTTGAGATCTTGCACCATCCTTATAATGTTCCTCTGCTGCTCCATATTTTTTTAGTTATGTCAGAGAAGTGCTGAAACATCACACACAGGAATTAGTAGGTTTACCACACCCATCCTATGAAATGAGCCTTACACCAAGAGTGAATATATGACAGAAAACAAAGAAATCTTACATCTTATGAATGAGTCACAGCTTGAGACTATATTTCTCTGGGTTCTGGGTGTTTCATGATGCCAGTTCCTGCAGTGGGTGGTTATGTCTTTGTCCTAGAGGACTTGGTTAGAAGCTGAACAAAACTTGGATTGTAAATTAGACAGCTGTGGCAAATTTTTTAGGGGTGTGGTGGGCTCCTCATCAGTGTCTCATTCATCCAGTAGGCACTTGTTTCATCTTTAGATAAGGCAAGAAATTAATGATTACTAATTTAATGATTTCCTCTTAGATGATAAAGCGCTAATTGTTGGAGATTTTAACATTCACGTTGATAATACAAATGATGCGTTAGTACTTGCGTTTACTGACCTAATAAACTCTTTTGGAGTCAAGCAAAACGTCACCGGGCCCACTCATTTTAATCATACGCTAAATTTAATTATATCGTATGGAATTGATCTTACCGATATATATCGTACCTCAAAGTGTTGTTACTGATCATTTCCTTGTATCATGCATGCTGCGTATTACTGATATTGGTTATATGGTCCGCGTTATCGTCCGGGCAGAACTATTGTTCCAGCCACCAAAGACAGATTCACAAATTCACAAGATTTATCTCAACTGCTCTGTGTACCCATAAATACACATGAACTACACGAAATGACTAGCAACATGGGCGCTATCTTCTCCAATACATTAGAAGCTGTTGCCCCCCTCAAATTGAAAAAGGTTAGAGAAAAGCGTACTGTGCCATGGTACAACAGTTATACCCATTCTCTCAAGAAAGAAACTCGTAATCTTGAGCGCAAATGGAGAAAAACTAACTTGGAAGTTTTTAGAATTGCGTGGAAAAACAGTATGTCCAGCTATAGACAGGCTCTAAAAGCTGCCAGGGCAGAGCATATCCGCAAACTCATAGATAACCAAAACAATCCAAGGTTCTTGTTTAGCACAGTGGCTAGATTAACAAATAAACACGCCACCCGATCTAAATATTCCCTCACAGTTTAATAGTATTGACTTCATGAATTTCTTTACTGATAAAATAGATAACATCAGAAATACAATAACAAATGTATATTCTACTGCGTCTAGTATTTCAGCTTCATTCATCGCACCCAAAGAAAAACTGCAGTCCTTTACAACTATAGGACAGGAAGAGCTAAATAAACTTATCAGTGCATCTAAACCAACAACGTGTTTATTAGATCCTGTACCCACTAAACTACTGAAAGAGTTGTTACCTGTAGCAGAAGAACCGCTTCTCAATATTATTAACTCATCGTTATCTTTAGGTCACGTCCCAAAACCATTCAAGGTGGCGGTTATTAAGCCTCTTATTAAGAAACCACAACTAGATTCTAATGAACTGGCAAATTACAGACCCATTTCAAATCTTCCATTTAGGTCTAAAATTTTAGAAAAAGTTGTCTACTCTATGCTCCTTCTTGCAAAAAAAATGATCTCTATGAAGAATTTCAGTCAGGTTTCAGGCCTCACCATAGTACAGAAACTGCACTTGTTAAAATTACAAATGACTTGCTTCTTGCTTCAGACAAAGGCTGCATCTCATTGCTAGTATTACTTGATCTTAGTGCTGCGTTCGACACTATAGACCATGACATACTCATAGATTGATTACAAAACTATACTGGTATTCAAGGGCAGGCTTTAAGATGGTTTAGATCCTACCTGTCCGATCGCTACCACTTTGTTCATTTAAATGGGGAGTCATCTCAGTTATCATCAGTAAAGTATGGAGTACCACAAGGATCTGTCTTAGGTCCTCTGCTATTTTCAATATACATGTTGCCCCTTGGTAATATTATTAGAAAATACAGGATTAATTTTCGTTGTTATGCTGATGATACTCAACTATATATCTCAACAAGACCAGATGAAACTTCTAAACTAAGCTAATAGATTGTGTAAAAAATATAAAAGGTTGGATGACCAATAATTTCCTCCAATTAAATTCAGGTAAGACAGAGATATTTATTGGACCAAAATCCAGTACACAGAATCTCTTGGATTACAATTTGCAACTAGACGGATGCACTGTCACGTCCTCTAAAGTAAAAAATCTGGGTGTTATATTAGACAGCAACTTGTCCTTTGAAAATCATATTTCCCATGTTACAAAAACAGCATTCTTTCATCTTAGAAACATTGCCAAGCGTCGAAACATGCTACCTGTTTCTGATGCAGAAAAGCTAGTTCATGCATTCATGACCTCTAGACTGAACTATTGTAATGCACTGCTAGCTGGTTGTCCTGCATCTTCAATAAACAAGCTACAGATACGGCTAGAGTTCTTACCAGGTCAAGAAAATATGATCATATCACCCCAATTTTTTCAGGTCTCTGCACTGGCTACCTATTAAGTTCATTTACAAAACATTATTACTTGCCTATAAGGCCCTAAATGGTTTAGCCCTAATTGGTTCTGGACTTTTGGTAGTACCTAGGATAGCAAAGTCCACTAAAGGAGGTAGAGCTTTTTCACATTTGGCTCCCAAACTCTGGAATAGCCTTCCTGATAACGTTCAGGGTTCAGACACACTCTCTCTGTTTAAATCTAGATTAAAGACACATCTCTTTAGCCAAGCATTCACATAATGCATCTTATAATCTTATACTGCAGTTATATCTGATCAAATGTACATTATTATTATTCTTTAGCTTGGGTTGAACAAATCATTTTTGCTTAGATGTAACAGCAGCTACGCTAATTATGTCTCTATTTGTTTCTCTGTTTCTAATTAACATCCTGTGGTAACTAGGAATTACAGAAGCTTCAGTCTGGATCCAACCCTTAAATGATCTGAGATGACCAAACACCTGAGAAAAGATGATGCCAACCCCTCAGAGGACCTCAGAGGATGCCAACGCTCAGACAACATACAGAATTACCAGATTTGGCCACAAGTTAAATATATTAAGGTTCTGCAATATATAAATATATTGTGGAAACTTAATTTCCTGTAGAGCTGCTTAGCAACGATTTGTATCGTAAAAAGCGCTATACAAATAAACTTGAACTAAATTTGATAAAGCGAGGGTGTTATGTTCATGTAAATATACTATTCCGTGAAATATTCATTTTTTGCAGTTAAAAAAGGAATGTGCATTTTAATCTGTTAAATTGCATAATCATACAAAGACCTGTTAGACAGGTCTGTGTCAAGGAATTACATAATACACAATCTCACGTTTTGCGTTTTGGTGGCATCAGGGAGCCAGACACAGCCTCTGACTGGAGATCGGTCTGTTCTGCAAAAGCTTCCAGCATGCGTCACTGTAATTATCTATGAAAGACGGAATGTAAAAATCAGAACAATCTGAGAAGTTTTCTACCATTTAGCCTTTTAAATTAAACACTGTATACAGAAAGGATGTATACATACTTGCAATATATAGAATTTTAACTTTATATGCAGACAAAGAGTCCAGGGGTTGCCTCAAACACTTGGTGTCTGGGACTAGGCTTAAGCCAAGGGAAAAAGTTTAAATTCTATTATTGTGAGGTGAATAACTACCTTAAACAATAAAACTGATTTATTGTTTAATCAATTTATTGATTTACTGGTTTATATGGAGGCCATAAACACATCATTCTTCACCCAGATTGCAGGCACAACCTCAACTTCTTTAGTCTCAGCAAAGCTGATTGTGTGGCACATGATTTCTGCAAGCAAAACACAAATGTGAATAACATACATATATATATATATTAAAAAAAAGATAATATAAAGACCAATACAGAAGAGCAGTTATGACTCTTAGTTGCCATACTTGTGTAGATTGTGTCCAAGCATATCACAAAATCTCCATTTGCAATACTTTTTCATTCGTATTAATTCCTTTTCCTCCAGATTTAAACATCTTATTGACAGCCCTTTTTCACGTTACTTCACTCAGTGTAAGACCACGTTTTCCTTTATGCACTGTAAATGGGGACTGAGAATAACTGTAGTGCCTTTAAAATAAAAACAAATGAAATCCAATGATAGAAAAGAGGTAAACACGAACAAAAAGCCAATCAAGTAACGCACTGCAGAGAAATGGGTGAAACCTACATGTTAGTTGAGATTTTAAAAGAATGAACTTACCTTGATGTATTAAAGCATAACTGCTGCTGTCCATAAGCCCAGGATATATAGGCTATTTATAGTTTAATAAATCTTGATCATCTATTTATCTACTGCAACAGCTGTCATGGCCATATTAAGGATTTCCTGGAGCATCATCAAGAATATTACTTCTGTGATATAATATATGGAGTTTATGCATGAGGATGCCCTCTGGCTTCCAGTACACACCTACTCTGGGTTTTCGAACTCAACTGTTTATGTTCACTTCAGATTAAAACCAACTCAGTTTTGGTTAATACTCACCAAAATGGGCATTTTGACATACTTTTGTGTGTATTTCACGGTTTACAATAATCAGTGAAAAATAACTAAACTGGGTATTCGTGAACTATTTGAGAAGTGGCTTTTTAGGTCAGAAAACTGGTCTTAAGAGAGTGTGTGAGTATCAAATTAAGTTCTCTTATGTAGTTCACCCAGAAATACAAATTCTGTCATTAATTACTCACCCTCATGTCGTTCCAAGCCTGTAAAACCTTTGTTCATCTTCAGAACAGAAATTAAGATATTGTTGTCCTTACTACGTTTCTGTGCCTGGGAACATCACAGTTGCATTGTCGTCTACGCAGGATCAGAAAGCTCTCAGATTTCATCAAAAATATCTAAATTTGTGGTCCCAAGATGAACAAAGGTCTTTCAGGTGTGGAATTACATCGTTTTGGAAACATTAAAATAAGGTCTCGTTTGATAACATTAGTTAATACATTACCTAACAATGATCAATGTATGTTTACATAATTTATTAATCAGTTAATGTTACTTAAAAATGTTCCTGTTAGTTCACAGTACATTAACTAATGTTAACAGATACAACTTTATTAACTAAGATAAATAAACATTATATGAATATTGTACAAGCTCACTAATATAGTTAATGTTAACCAACAAAATCTTAACATATGAAGTGTTACCAATGTTTTATAAATTATTCCCTTTGAGTGCGTGTTTCACACCCTTTCATTGCTGAAACCCCTTAAAACCAGACTGCCACAGGGTTCCTTTAAATGCATGCGTCTGCTATTCATGGTTTTCCCGATGCCACCAGTGTGGCGGTTAGACTGGTTGCTTGGGCCCGTCTTCACCCCATATAGTCTATTTATCCTTAAGCTGTCAAGCCAATGCAGTTAAATTACTCTTTTTAGCAGCCAAATGCAACAAACACCTAAATATTAAAATAAACTATTTTTTAATAGTGTCACATAAAATAATTAAAATGTAGGTGTTACATATGCTATAAATGCCCGATTTGAAAGTGACATCAGCATATAGTGCTTAACTGTATAATTTTGCAAAGTCTTCAGGCTGATCAGGCAGTTCTTCCAGTAGTGCTGGATTTTTTCTGTAGATATAAGCATTCGCATCTGCATCTTCCCTCTGCATCAGCTCAGCCAATGAGGAGACACAAGTATCGTGGTCGTTCAGCATACCAGGCAGATGAGAGGACTTGTGTTGAATTCGTGTCGATCGCCGCACAGGCGTCAGAAACTTGAGGTCTTTGATGACGTTTTTGCGTCGTGAGCCACTGCCTGGTGCTGTTTTGCATTCAATTATTTTTTTCACTCTAAATGACGAGAAAAGCAAATTAATACTTGAATTTCTTGCATGTGTATGTGTCTTTGTAGATACCATTAAATTACCCTAAACTCACTTTTGCAAATATGGAGTTGTTTTCACATTGTATTTCACAATGGATGCCCCTGCCATCTCTGGAGTGGTGCTCTTCGTCTTCTCATCACTGTCATCATCTTCACTTGCAAATGGCTTCTTCTCCTTCGGTTCATGATAATCATCCTCATTCTTTATGACAGCCGCCTTGGTGTCTTCTGCAATGTCGCTCTCTGAGTTTTCCTCCTCTTCCAGAATTTCAAACACTTTATCGGTTTCCTGCTCCTTCACTTGCACTCTTTTCTCTGCCACCACATCAGATTTGTCAATGTTTACACCTATCGGGGATGGCCAAAAACATATGAGCCATTTAGAAAAATCACATCAAGAATCGAAAAGAGTCTGGTAATATTAGAATTAATTTGCAATTCCTGCATAAAGAATCTGGATAAGACTCACCATCTTCACATGATGAGGGCATCTCCATTGCCTCCAATTCATCACACAACTTCAACACCAACCGTGTATTGCATATAAAGCAGAAAAGCAGAAATTACAATAATAAAAAAAAAATATGAAGTCAATACACATCAGCGAATATCTATCTGTCTGCCAGTCTATCAGTTTCAAAATTAGAGCTGTCTTATGGATCTTACCGACTCCGTCCTTATCTCTGGGTCAACGGGCAAATCCATATCACTGATGTTCTGCAAGTTTAGTGTGGGATTCATAATATTGCTTGATCTCCTAGAACACACTGTTTTATTGTCAGGGACTTCAATATCATTAGTTTGGTCATCAGTCTTCAATGCAGCAGTTGGTTTTACAGCCTCAGACTGGGCACCAATTGTAGCTTTCGGTTCAGTTATAGGCCGCGGAGCTGGTTTTAGATTTCTTGAAAAGGTTGCAGACTTTTCCGAGATTGGAGGCCTCTTCAGAGTCTTTCCCTTCCACTCTGCAAACTTTGCTCTGAAAGTACAGTATAAACATTGGACAATCACATCAATATATCCTCTTCGATCAGCAGATTATCACACTTATCCAGTTAAAACTGATCAGGTAAGGCAAGGCTGAAGTTAATAAATTACACTATTGTTCAAAAATTAAACTCTTATGCTCAACAAGGTTCCATTTATTTGATCAAAAACACAGTAAAACAGTAATATTGTGAAATAATATTTAAAATAAGCTTTCTATTTTAATGTAGTTTAAAATGTACTTTTTTTCTTGTGTTTGCAAAGCTGATTTTTCAGCAGCATTACTCCAATCTTCAGTGTCACGTGATTTAACTTCAGAAATCATTCTAATATGCTGGATGCATGCTCAAGAAAATATTTATTGGACATTATTTATTATAATCACCGTTTAAAACAGTTGTGCAGAGTAATATTTTTGTTGAAAGCATGATACATTATCAGTATTCTTTGATAAATATTTTTTTGTAACATAGTAAATGTCTTTGATAAATTTAATCCATCCTGGCTGAATAATAATAAAAATGTATGCATCTTACTGACCCCAAACTATTCAATGGTAATGTATACAACTCACCTTCTCTCTTCAGCTGTCTTTATTTGCACTTTGTACTGGCTGACTGTACTTGTGACAGGCCTGCAGACTCTCTGTTCAGTGGAGGCGGTTTTGGGTTTCTCCACCTGCACAGTCTTCTCTTTCTTCTTTGAAGCGATGGGTTTGCTGACGGCCGAGCGCCCTGTAGCTAGAGGGGCTGACCTGGGAAGAGCACAAGCACCTGCTTGGGTGACAGTGCCTGGGATGCTCTGAGGTATCCGTTTATGGGAAACGGGCACCTGGACTGGTTTTTCAGTGGCATTCACCTGGATATCAGAGACAGATTTCGGTCTAGATGACACAGCAGAGTTTACTCTGGGTTTAGTGGACATCGGCAGGGAAGAAACAGACTTGGACCGAACTGTAGGCCATTCAGGTTTAGGTCTAGTCAAATCCGGTTTTGAAATCGCTTTCTTTGCTGTGATCTTCTCATCAGCACTGGGCTTTCTGAAACAGTCGATTTTAGATTGCACTACACGACCCTTATACATACCAGGTATATTAGAGGGTGGTTTTTGAACTTCTTTCACAAGAGTCCTGTGTCTTAATGCGTTACGCTTGGGAAGATCAGCATTAGTTTTAGTCTTTGGTCTAACATCCTTCTCTCTTGTTCCAGAGTTGTCCTCCTTAAGATCATTATTCGACTGAAGGGGTACAGATCTACATATCACTTTTTGTTTTGATACAGTACCACTGAGGACTTGTTTTTTTGGGCCACATTCTGGTTTAGTGTTTTCCTTGTTGCTCTGAATAGAAAGAATAAAGGATCAGAACGAAGTAAACTACATTTTAAGCGCACAGACATCTTTCACACTTTTAAATGCAAGAGTTTTTTTTTATATATAAATCTATAAAAGAACCGGCCAACTTCACAAAATGCAATGATCACCTTTCTCACCACTGACTCCATTCTGTGCATCTACAAGTACTTATAAGATGATGGTCTTCCCCTGCAGAACACTTATAACATTCAAACAACAAAATAGCAACATTTCCATTTTTAAAACATATATACATATACATATCAGTACTAAAAGAGACCCTATTATACGAACACTTCAAAAAAAAAAATCCAAATCACGACAATACTCGCATAACAGTTGCCCATATAATCTACTAACGTTATCTACTGTTTCTTCGATCAGCCTGGTAAGACAAGTATAAAAATCTGAAGAAAAAAATGAATTTGAAGAACAATTATGAGCGCACGCTCTATCAAACAAACCTGCACTCTTTCACGATCCACGTGTCAGCATCAGACTCAGCACTTCCGGTTTCAATTAGTAGAATTTCCGCCTGCGTTATTGTCAATGGGCTGAAGTAGTTAATATTGACAAGCGAATTAAAACTTTGTTGAACCTGACAATAAACATCCGTGTTTTTAGAAGATACCCTACCATATATATAACCTATATATAAAAATTATTCCTAATAAATCTCATTTGTTTTCCTGCATTTGGACCATCATTAGTATGTTACTTAATGTGATTTCTTTAATTCCCAATGAATTGCAATTCATCTTTAAGTCGTCCCTTTCCCTTTCATATGCAGTGCATTTCATCCAAATATTTCCCTATAATATGTAATGTTTGGATAAGATTTGAATGTCTTGTTCATAGCCTATATGTGTGAAAATGACTTTTACCCTTCTGGATATTATTAATGTATATGTACAGTAATACAGACTCTTATCAGAAATGAGCACTACAGTCACTCAATGACACACACTGACTAATAAGGTCAACCCATGAGGAAGAATGTGCAATATGAAAACCGTAAAACATCTGATCACACTTTTTACAAAACACCATCTACAATTCCTCTTTATGGTATGATTTATTCTTTGGAGAAGCCTATCATGTAAACTGTGTAGTACATATCAAAGTATCACAATATTACCATCTGATACCTTCACTGTACTATGGTACCACCTCAGTATGACATCTAATGGGGATTTATGATTCGACTGTAATAAAAAATAACTATTGCATTTGATTACCCTGGTAAATTGTGATTTGTGTTTTCCAACGACAAAAGAAAGACATTTCTGTATAAAACAGTATTTATTAAAACAATTACACATACAAAAAGCTCATGTTTGTGATCTGATGACAGTTTGCATAAAATCTGAGTTTTTTTTACATTTTCCCTCCTGATCCGAGCAGAAATGATAGCCTTGAATTTGAATGTCACTTCCTGCTGGTATTTTGAAACGGCATTTGCGTGTGCTGAACTTTAGGCCGCTGTGTCATTTTATAATCTCCTGTGTCCTATCAGATGGAAGAAATGAATCATTTGATAATGCAAACACGACCTTCTCTGTGATAATCGTACGCAAGCACACGTTTGAGAGCTGTAGATGTGTGCATTAAACACAGGGTCTCGTCACGAGTGTCCCAACACATGGAGTCTGGCTTCACTGGCTGCTTCGGGACAGACTTCCAGACGGGCCAGCCGGCTCTGCTCCAGCGCGATGGCCTCTGCCGAATGTTTGCACTTCTCTGAGCCGCACTGACAGGTGAAGTACTTGCTCTTGATGTCCCAGAAACGATCGCCGTAATCAAACCTGTCACAGATAAGAAAGAAAAAAAATCAGTGATCATAAAACCAACAGGAGGAAAATGTGTTAACAGGAACAGGATGCAAATACGGTCATAAATTCCTTGAGATCGAGCCACAAGGTTGTGCCATAAAATCATAATGCAATCAAGTACAGCGAGATAACAAACAAACACAGGCTCACCCGAGCTCCTGTCCGGTGAAAATGTCTCTGGAGCTGAAGAAGGCGATGCGAGGGAAGCGCAGGTCCTGGTGCAGCATGAACACGCGCACGGGGATGATGTTGGGGTCACACAGATGGTTTATAAAGCGGCTGATGTTACCATAGTAACGGGCATCAATACAGTACACTTCACCATCCTGCGAAAGACAGGGTTATTACAGTTAAATAAAACTATTAAAAACATTTCTGTGAACTGAAATAACGTATAAATAAAATACAAATATTAGATAAAAAAACACTATAATTACTAAATAGAAATAAATAAAAAAATGAATAAAACAAATAAATTTAAACCTAAATAATAATTAAAAACTGATTAAAAAAAGATAAAAGATCAAAATGACTAAAAATTATAAAAATAAAGGTGAATTCAATACATTAATAAAAACTAATGTTATATAATGTAAATAATAATAATAATTCAAGTTAAAAAGTAAAAAAAAAACTAATTAAATATATTAATATAAACTATAATATAGTGTATATATATATATATATATATATATATATATATATATATATATATATATATATATATATATATATATATATATAGTATATATAATAATAATAAAATAAATTAGATGTGTGTTGCCTTAGCAACTGACTGAAATTAGTTTCAGTTGAAGCTGGAAAATAAATTTATTATATACATTTATATAAATAAACTAATGAGAATGACAAACTGAGCAAAATTACAAAACAATTTACTAAAATAAAAATACAAATAAAACTGAAATTATAAAAATAAAAGCTAATTCAATATATTAATAAAAACTCAAATAGTATATAATGTAAATAATAATAATAATAAACAAGAATGAGAAATTGTCTTGGCACCTGACTGAAATAAATTAAGCACTAGAATTAATAACTGAAAATAACCAAAAACTAAATAAATTGCATTTAAATAGTAATATAAAAAAATATTAAAAATGACAAGCACAGTGCAAAATTGCTAAAAAAAATCTAAATGAGATGCTAAAAATAAAAGCTAATTCAATATAATATAAAACGATACAAATATGTAAAGCATACAATTTCTATATAATGTCTGATGGCCTGGTTTTCCAGATAATAGATGCTGATAGTGTGGCTCTCTGAGAACAAAATATTACTTGCATTGCACATACTGTAGATGGCTGTTTATACTGCATTGCATTTTGCATCAAAGCACATGAATAGCCACCATGCAGCATGCTGCTTTTGGTCAGGAAATCAAACATTTTTTTCATTGGTTCTCAAATTCATTATTGTATAGTGCTTTTCACATTATACTTTGTTTAAAAGCATATGTTAATGTTTATAATATCTTATATATATATCAGATTAGAGCTGTACGGTATTATAGTTACATTCTGCAGTGATATAAACAAGCAAGCAGATTTGTGTGGCGCTTTTGCTGCAAATGCATGTCAGCGATGTTTGTCTGCAATTTGCATGATTTTGTCACTCCTGAAAACTGGCCTTCAGACCGTCCACAATCTGGGCTGAAATCAGTGACACGACACCTTGTTGTCCAGATCAAAGAGGTACGAATCGTCCTCCCTCACGTCTGCTTCTGCGTCAGAGATCAGCTCGCCAACATACCTGCACAAACACACACACACACATACGTCACAGCAGAAATAATAGCTTCAACCGGCCTGCGTTCACCAGCCTGAATGCTTTCACTCACTCGCAGATGAAACTTCCTTGAGGAATGTCCTGAAGCGCTCTGACGCCCCATCCCATCTTCTCCGTCCGGTAGAGCTGCAGACGCACCCTGAAACACACAATCCACTTCAGCCGGGAGCTCACGCAAAAGCACTTTCTTAAAAACACCTGAGGTTCATTTGACATGCAAATCATCCCAATACAGTGAATTTATCATGAAAATCATCCTGGCTTACTTGATTCCAGCTTGAACCACTCGGTTCTTGCAGGTTTTATGGCAGGAGCAGGCCATGTTGCACTCGAAGATCAGAGGAGGCTCAATTTTGTTAAACTCCTGAAGGAGGCGATGATCCTACGAGAACACATGTGTGCTGTTATACAGCATCCAGTTGTTGATTGTAGAGCTCATCATGGAGATGAAGCAGTAATTTACCTTGTCGTACCAGCAGCGGATGCTGAGCTGCCCGCAGAGACAGTTACTGGAGGAACAATCGTCTGTGCAGCTGCAGTGCTGAAACAAACACAGCTCTCTATAAAATCAGCACACGGATGACTGCAAATAAAGTGTGGTAGTCCTATTATGAAGAACAATTAGGGCTGAGTAATACTGAATATGGTGATATATATAATAGAAAAACAATTGTGGGCTTTTATTTTGGTTTCTAATGTCCAAAGTCTTTTCTCTGAGGGTTTCAGTTTTATTTATCTGCAAATTAATATTTATTTTTCTTTTATTGACATTGATTTGAGATCAGACCACTCTTTTTGGTTGGTTTAGTCATAAAAGTGTCTGAATTAAATTTGAAAAACAGTCTGAATCAAAATTACAGTTGAGAGATCATTTCCACGATTCAGTTGTTTTAAAAGTCCATTTCAATGAATCAATTCAAAGCGATGATTCAATGATTTGTTTGCATCCTATCTTAAAACTGCTCATAGAAGTAAGAAGTTTTCTGACAGAAATTTAATACTTTTATTCACCCAGAATGCATTAAATTAATACAAAATGACAGTAAAGACAATTTTAATGTTTTTAAAAAATTCAAATTTCAAATAAAGCTGTTCTTTTGAACTTTCTATTCATCAAAGAATCCTGAAAAATAAAATGTTTCCCTGATTCCCCCAAAATATGAAGCAGCTCAACTGTTTTCAACAGTTTTGATAATAATTAGAAATGTTTCTTGAGCAGGAAATCAGCATATTATAATGATTTCTGAAGATCATGTGACATTAAAGACTGGAGTAATAATGCTGAAAATACAGCTTTGATCACAGGAATAAATTACATTTTACTATATATTCAAATATAAAACAGCTTTTATAAATTGCAATAGTATTTCACAATATTACTTTTTTACTGTATTTTAAATCAAATAAATTAAGCCATGGTGAGCAAAAAGAGACTTCTTTCAAAACATTTAAAAAAAAAAATCTTACTGACCCCAAACTTTTCAATAGAAGTCATATTGGAAAATACTGCTCTTTATTGTAGTATCAGTGCACATGAATAAATATGATTAAATATCATACAGTATATTCTGTAGTGTTGTGTATGGAGTGGCACCTGCAGGTGTGTGATGTTGCGGTCGATGTTCATGGTGGATGTTTCACAGTTCTCTGCGATGTATTTGTAGTCAGACGGACTGCCTTCATCGTCCACGCCGTTAATACACGGGATGGGAACGTTCTCATAACCCTGAGCCACGTCACTGCACCACACACGCACACACACACCAGCATTATTTACTACAACTAAAGGTATTAAAAAAAGTAGTTTGAGATCATTGAAATAAAGCTGACATAAGTTTTTCATCTAATAGTATTCATATTATTTTAAGCTTAAACTTAATTGAAAATCAGAAATATTGCTTTGGCAACTAACTGAAATAAATACATTGAAGTTGAAGTACTAAAATTACTTGAACTAAAAGAGAAAAAAAAAAACTAAAATTTAAAATGACTAAAAGTAAATAAAAAAACAAAATAATAATAAATAAAAAATTACTAAAATTAGAAATGTTGCCTTGGCAACTAAATGAAATAAATTTAAGTTGAAGTACTAAAATTACAAAAAACAAAAACAAACTAACAACGGAAATAAAGATATATTAAAGCTAAATATAAATTTTATAAACTAATAAAAATGACAAAAGCACATAAAATTACTAAAACAAACTAAAATTAGAAACACTGCCTTGGCAATTAATTAAAATAAATTATTTGAAGAATTACAAAATTTTTATTATTATTATTAAAATGACTAAATCTGAAATAAAATAAATTGAAGCTACATAGAAATATACTGTATATTAAAAAAGGTTAAGAAAAATGACAAAAGCACATAACTAAACATTAAAGAAAGTTTAACAAAGAAAGTTTTAAAAAAGGAAAAAAAAATGTTGCCTTGGCAACTAGCTGGAATACGTTTAAGTACAAAAATTATTAAAGCTACAACCGAGAAAAATAAAATAAAAAATATATATAAAAAAAGAAAAACAAGACTAACATATTAAAATATACTTTTGTAAAAATAAATAAAAAATAAGAAGAACTACTAATAATATATAATTAATACTAAAAGTTATATAATTTATTTAATTCTCAATATTAAAGAGCACACACTGACCTGCATATGATCCTCTCTGTCCGTACAACACGATTGGCGATTCCCCTATGCAACTTCCTGTTAATCTGTAGCGCCACCCAGACGGGCGTGTCACAGCGGGCGAGAGAGAGCGGTGTGTCGCCCTCCTTATTCATAATGTCGATGTCAGCGCCTCGAGAAAGAAACAGCCTGGAGTAAAGACGAACAGAAGACGTTAGATGAGCCTACGACACTAAAAGCAGCTCTCAGGCGGCATTTGACCCACGTGACGCAGTCGATGTAGCCCTCGCGAGCGGCGATGTGCAGCGGTGTGTCTCCGTGCAGGTTAACAGACGAGAGAGGACAGCCGGCGTTCAGGACCAGCGTCGCTATCTCAGCGTTGCCCGCAAACGACGCCCAGTGCAGACAAACGTTCATCTCCTGCAGACAGACAGACAGACACTGTGAGACAGGGCCATAACCACCACAGACATTAAAGTGCCCCAATTATGGATTTTTGAAAATGCCCTTTCATGCAGAGTGTAACACAGCTCTAAGTGAATGAAAACATCCTGCAAAGTTTTAAATCTGAAAGTGCACCGTGTATAAAGTTATTGTCTCTCAAAAGAAAGAGTGGACTCTGAATCACTGAAACGAGTGTTTCATGTTGACATCAACATGCAACATTAGCATTGTTGGTCTTTTCCCGTTGGTCTGAATGAAAATGCAAATTCATTCTTTGCCACTAGGTGCCGCTTAATAGCGGTTTTCCCTGTAACGCTGTACACAAAGCAGCACTGCGCTCACAAACGCTGCTTTATCAGGCATTACAGGCATGATGAAATGAAATCGACCAATCACTGCAGATTAGAGTCACGCAAAAGAGGGGTTTGGAAAAATTCATCGTTAAACGAATTGTTTGGGAGTCATTGAGCAAGTAAGGTAAAAATAAATGCATATCATAATGTAAACCTGTTGGTGAGATGGAAGTTTCAAATCATTTAACATAAGTCAACTGTTTTATGATAGAAATGTTAAATGACCGACAGCTATTTTCAGTGATGCAAACTACTCCACTTTTTTCCTCAAATATGGCTATTTTTAAAGGGTGAGAGAAAGAGAGATTAAAGTTGCATGTGTCAATTAAGTTACATGAGTGTGTGTCTCTCTACAAACAACGAAGCTGAGTTTAACTTCAAAATCAGCTATTTTACCGCTTCGTTGCTGAGAAATATAGTGTAGCGATTCAGTACCACTATTTTATTAATACATGTCAGCGTTGCTTCTGTGTGCGATCTCTGAGCGTCAATAAAAGCAGCACATTAATAAATAGTGGTGATTAAACTGACTTGGAATTAAACAGTTTAAATGCAGACCTGCACACATATATAAAGTTGCCCCCCCCCCAAAATGTTCAAGACATGGTTACGGCCTTGCTGTGAGAACACTCGTGTTTCCTGAAAGACTCGCATGATTCACAAGACTCACTTTGTCTCTGAGCGTGACGTCGGCTCCTCTGTTGAGCAGAGCTCTGATCACATCTATATGTCGATGTTCTGCCGCCCAGATGATGGGCGTCCAACCGCCGCTATCCTGAAACACATAGATGAGCTGAAAACTAGCAAACACTTATTTCCACCACAGAATGTGTGTGTGTGTGTGTGTGTGTGTGTATATATATATATATATATATATATATATACACACACACACACACACACATAAACACACACACACACACACAGTGCCCTCCATAAGTATTGGAACAGTTAAGACAAAATTGCTCTGTTAGCTGTGGAGTCAAGACATTTGCAAATATGATTAAAAGATGAATGTGAGACAAAACTACAGAATGTCACATTTTATTATTAGCCGTTTCAACACATACATGTTTTACCAAATAAAAAGAACAGCACTTTTAGAGTTCATCCCACTCATTGATGTGAGCATAAGTATTGGGACAGTTGAACAAAAGGCAGATATAAAAGATTAAAAGCTATTATTTAGTTGCAGATCCCTTGCGCACAATCACAGCAGTGAGTCTGAGACCCATAGACATCACCAGACTCTTGGTCTCATCCTTTGAAATACTTTTCCCAGCCTTTAATGCAGCCAATCCCAATTGTTGCTTGTTTTGGGGAGTTTCTGCCTTTACTCTCCTCTTCAGCTGCTGAAATTCATGTTCAATCAGATTTAAATCTTTCCATTTCTTTGCTCTTATAAATTCCTTGACTGAACTGGCAGGGTGTTTTGGGTCATTGTCCTGATGCAATATGAAGCACTTCCCAATGAATCTGGTGGAATTTTCTTGAATATTGGTAGGCAAGATGGTTTTGTATTCTTCCAAATTCATTCTGCTACTGTCATCATACATTAAGTCATCAGTAAAGTTGAGAGGGCCTGTTCCAGAGGCAGCCATGCATGCCCATGCCATGACACCACCTCCACCATGCTTTACAGATGAGGCTGTATGCTTGGGATCATTTGCAGTTCCCTTTTTTTTCTCCACATTTCTGCTTTCCCATCACTTAGATAAAGGTTCATCTTTGTCTCATCGGTCCATAAACACAGTTACAAAACTCTTCTGGCTCACCTTTGTGCTTCTTTGCAAACTCTAATCTTGCCTTTCTATTTTTGGTGCTGGTCAGAGGTTAGCATCTTGCTGTGTAGCATCTGTAATTCTGTGTCAAAGCCTCCTGAGGACAGTAGATTGTCAGAGCATCACCCCAGCTTTCTGGAAGTTGTTGGTGATTTTACAGACACGTCTTTTAGGGTTAATTTTTTTTAGGCTTCATTTTCACAGCTTTTATGATTTGTCTGTCATCAACTACTGTTGTTTTCTCAGCCGATCAGGTCGTTGTTGGCTGCTGGTGTCGCTGGTGGTTTCCAAACTCTTGATTTCTCCGTGCCCTTTGTTTTTGCTAGAGCTCTAACTGTTTTCCTCTTTTCTTTTAACATCCAAATTGCTTGCTTTTCTTTCAAAGTCAGCCCCCTCATCTTCATCCTGGTTTGTGTGTGTCATCATCGAATGCAAGATTCAGAATACAGAAGTAATGGATATAACTGATACGACACAATCCCTGCTTTTAATATCTGAAGAATTAATGCAACAGGACACAGCTGATCACTTAGAAAGACCTGTGAGGCAACTGCTCCAATACTTATGCTCACATCAGATAGAGGGATGAAACTCTAAAAGTGCTGAACTTCTTAGCTGGTAAAACATCTATCTGTTGAATCACCCAATAATAAAATGTGACATTCTGTATTTTTTCCTCAAATTCATCTTTTAATCATATTTGTAAATGTCTTGACTCCACAGCCATCAGAGCAATGTTGTCTTTACTGTATGAGTTACTGCAAAATGTTAACTCATAACTGCAAGACACAAACTTACACACAAAAAAAAAGAATTGTTATGAGATGTTGACTCACAATTGTGAGTTCAAACCTTGCAATTTTGAGAAGACAAGCTTTTAGCAAGTTCATAATAGTGAGATATACAATTGCTGTTATGAGATGAAAAGTCTGAATTGTGAGTAGAGGTCGACCGATATGGGTTTTTCTCTGGCCGATATTTGGAAATCAGGGCAGTCGATGAACGATATATGATGTCGGTTTTTTTGGACGATATGTTTGGCCGATTTTCTTTCTTTCTTTTTTTTTTCCCCCTTCATCTCAGGGATGTTCATTTTTTTTCAGTAATTTATCAAAATATTTAAAAAGGTTTGCAAAAAGGAGAGAGAGAAAAGTCACGTATAAGTCGCATTTTATTATTTCATTCAGAAATAGGCCTAATGCCGACGTGAAATGTTTACAAACATTATAATAAACACTGTAAACATAGCTAGGCTATTTTAGTTCCCCTCACTCCACAACAAATGCTTTCAATTAACAGTATTTAGAAAAGAACAAGAATTAAAAATATAAGAAGCTAGCTATAAACGACAAGCCAAAACAAATTAATTTAGGCTAAAACGAAACTGAAACCAACGTTGGGTCTCTCATTCGACACAAAATCAAATGTTTCCGTATTCGCGATGTATTTGAATGCCAAAATATTATTTATTATGTACAGGTGCATCTCAATAAATTAGAAAGTGTTGAAAAAGTTCATTTTTTTCTTCCAAGTCATATATTTTTTCGATTCATTGCCTGACATATTGTCAAGAGGAAGATGAGAGACACCAGACCCAACGATGCAGATGACCTGAAGGCCGCTATCAAAGCACCCTGGGCTTCCATACCACCTCAGCAGTGCCACAAACTGATCACCTCCATGCCACGCCGCTTTGAGGCAGTAATTAAAGCAAAAGGAGCCCCTACCAAGTATTGAGTATATATACAGTAAATGAACATACTTTCCAGAAGGCCAACAATTCACTAAAAATGATTTTTTTTATTGATCTTATGAAGTATTCTAATTTGTTGAGAGAGTGAATTGGTGGGTTTTTGTTAAATGTGACCCTAAATCATCACAATTAAAAGAACCAAAGACTTAAACTACTTCAGTCTGTGTGGATTGAATTTATTTAATACACGAGTTTCACAATTTGAGTTGAATTACTGAAATAAATAAACTTTTCCACGACATTCTAATTAATTGAGATGCACCTGTACTTCACAGAATTACTGAATTTCACAGGAAAGATTTGTTTATTTTTTATAAATAAAGAACTGTATTTCTTTAGTCAATTATTACATTACATGTTACACGGGTTTATTCATTTTTAAGTATTTTGGGGATTTTAAGAACAAGTGGAAAATGTGCTGAATGTTTCATTTCATCCAAGTGAAATTAACAAGCAGTTAGACTTCATTTACGTTCGTTTTAAACGCGGAGCCAGGTGCGAGTGGACACAGGTTGCGCGCGTGCGTCAGGCCTTGTCCATATTGCCAGATGCGCTCGTGAGAGACTTGCGCAGTTGGCTAGAGCAGTGCTGATCGGGGAGAAGGTGCGCTCACTCTGTTGGTTAGGTTGGTTGGTCACTCAAAGCTGGCAGTCGTGCATATGATCTGGATCAGAGTAATATCACGTCCACATCGCAGGCTTTGCGATTAGCAAATTGCAACGTCTCAAATCGTGATTGCGATTCGATTTCGATTAATCGCACAGCTCTACCAGGTAGTTCTCTCTTCAAAAAGTTAGCAGGCAGAGGGGGACATCACAGGGTTATCCGTTGTGCCAGTGGAATGGCAATCTGCTTGCCATCACGTGTTGCTGCGCCTGTATATTAATCGGCCTAATTTGTAGCACAATCGGCCGATGTTGATTAATAAAAAAATGCCAAAAATCGGCCGATCAATCGGTCGACCTCTAATTGTGAGATATAAACTCTTAATTTTGAGGGGGAAAAATTGTGAGTATGTCATGGAATTAAAAAAATTAATTGCACCTTTTTAATCTCACAATTCTGAAAAAAAGTCAGAACTCTGAGGTGTGAGCTCATAATAACTGCAAGATGTTAAAGGATTAGTTCACTTCCACAATCAAACTGTCCCTATTATTTCGTTCATGTCAGGTTTTTGAGGAAAACATTCCAGGATTTTTCTCCATATAGTGGACTTCAATGGTGTGCAAAGGATTTAAGGTTAAAAATGCAGTTTCAGGGCTCTAAATGATCCTAGCCAAGGAATAAAGGTCTCATCTAGCGAAACAAAAAGTCATTTTCTAAAAAAAAAAATATTTTATATACTGGAGAAAAATGACTATATGGAGAAAAATCCTGAAATGATTTCCTCAAAAACCTGACATGAACATCTTGGATAACGTGGGGGTGAGTAAATTATAGGGATTTTTTTTTATTTGTGAAGGGAGATAATCCTTTAAAATCACAATTATGAGTTTATATCTTACAAAGAAATCTCTTATTGCAAGTTCATAACTGTCATTACAATAATAACTGTTAAGAGATGGATTAATGAGTTCAGAAACACACCTGTGCGTTTAAGTCCACCTGTCCGGTGCTCAGTAACAGCATCACCACCTCCAGGTTCCCCAGTTTAGCAGCGTGATGAAGACCTGTAGATCTGTCCTCTTCCTGAACAACAAACACACACGATTCAACACTAGAGCTGTCAAAATGGCTGAAAAACTACATTCAAATTTCATACTTAATTATTATCAATATTCAAATTTAAAAGGCATGATTTTAGTCAGGGTAATAAAAAAGAGCTTCTGGCTTCTCTCCTGAGGCCATAAAAGGGCGCATCGAGCATTCCTAATATTACTAATGCACGATATTATTAATGCACATTTATTCAAAGCAATAAATAACAGGACAATCTGTAAAAAAAGATCTGTGCATAATGTTTAAAATAAGGTTTATAAACCAAATATTATTTATTAAGTTGCTTAAACGATTAGAAAAAAAAAACAGCATCATGTATGTATGCATTGCTTAATACAAATGGCCGAAAACCAATCACAAAGAGTACTTTTTTCATTTAAAAACATGAGATGCAGTGGGATGGGGAAAAAAATTGAACTTACATTAATTTTACATGGCTTTCTAAACATGCGTCTCTCTTGTGCGAGACGCGAGTGCAGTGGTGATAGATGTCCCTATAGAAAATGTGATAAATATGCGTTGTGTGTAAACGCCTTGGTTTCAGTTTTGCCTAAACAAGATCTCCGCATTTATGTTCTCCTTTTTTTCCGTAATATTTTGAATGAACAATGCAGCAGCGCCACATGTCATCTAGTGGGTTCAACTGGATAGGCTAACAAAGACATTAAAACACTTACATTGTCATCGCATCTCGTGTGTCACTAATAAGGCTGCCTGACGCACAACAAAAGTGGATTTTTATTTTAAATTCGATGAACATTTGAAATTGTAATGTTTATTTGGCAGCCCTTCTGAACACAGTCACAACATGAAATAGAGCACGGTCATGTGTTTGATTCATACATGAACTGATCAAATGCACACCTGAAAAGTTGCTTTGTCTGCCAAAATGCATTAATTTATATTTAACTTCACACAAAAGTAGAATATTTATGTTTATTGCTTACCTCATTTTTTTTTTAAATCAAGTAACAGGTGGTTCAGGCTATTTTTTTTAAGTCAAGAACTGCCAGGATATGAGGAATAATTGACCCAGGACTGTTGATTTTTTAAAAATGAACCCAAACTCAGAGTATAACAGAAATTATGATTAATATGCATTATTTTTTCATTGGTCCACTGTCAAGATATTACAGACAACAAAGTGTGTGTGTGTGTGCATGATACTTACTGCATGATAGACGCAAGCTCCGCTCTGGATCAGGTATTTCACCACCTCCACATGATTGTTCACTATGGCCTCTAAAAGAGGGGTCCTCAGGGTCTTATCTTGGGCATCCACCTTAGCACCTGCCTAAAATTAACCACAGCACAAAAGCAGGAATTTTAATGGAAACTTTCCTCAGATACAAACTAAGACAAGTCGATTACTTAAAAAAACAATTCTCAGCAGCAGTGATTCCCAAAGTTATTTGTTAGCCTTTGACGTGAAATATTGTCTTGAAGCCACCCTGAGATTTTAAAGTTAATATTTTATTCATTTAACATCACATTTGCATCTACTCTAATGTCAGCTAATGGTCACATGACAAGCAGATAAATAATCATTTTTATTATTTATTTATTTTAATTTAGCAATTGTATGATTTCATTAATTACATCTTTTATTTTGGTGTTTTATTTTCAAATTATGTATTTTCATTAGCATTTTTATGGTTTAAAAAATTAAGTATTATATATAATTACATAATATATATAATTATTTTATTTTGACAATTACAAAAAAATCTATCAAAATAAAGTACTTAATGAATAAATCACAATTAAAACCCATAATTTGAAAATTAATTAATTTGGTATTTTTATGTTTCAATTATCACTAAGTATTTTATTTTGATTGTTCTTATTTTTTCACTATATATTTTGATTTAGCATTTTTATTAATTATTTATTACTATAGAATTTATAATGATTGTTTCTATTTTTAAATTACCTCCAATTAGCATTTTCATGATTTAAGCATTTTAATAATATAACCATGCAGCCCTTAATAATCAATTAAATCAAAAGTAAAATACAATTTTAAAATAAAAACTGTGCTAAAAATGCATTTTATTTTTACATTTTTATGACTTAATTATTACTAGGCATTTATTTTGATTGTCCTTATTTTTTCACTATATATTTTGATTTAGCATTTTTATTAATTATTTATTACTATAGAATTTATAGTGATTGTTTCTATTTTTAAATTACCTCCAATTAGCATTTTCATGATTTTAGTATTTTAATATATTTTTTATTTTTTTTATATTTTTTTAATATAACCATTCAACCCATAATCAATTAAATCAAAAGTAAAATACAATTTTAATATAAAAATTTATTTTATTTTTACATTTTTATGATTTAATTATTACTAGGCATTTATTTTGATTGTCCTTATTTTATAATTCTATATTTTAATTTAGCATTTTTAGGATTTAATTAACATTTAATTAGCATTTCAAAGTATTTTATTTTGATTGATTTTTATTTTAAAATTGTTTCTTTTATTTTGCCATTTTAGTAAGGGTTTTGATTTTGATGGCTGTGAATGTAGAGCTCACCTGTATAAGCAGGTAACAGACCTCCAGCAGACCCCTCTGAGCGGCAGCGTGAAGAGCGCAGCGCCTGTTCTGAGAGTCCGGCTGATACGACGGGTCGATGCCCTCCACTGACAGATACAGAGAGAGAGAATATCAGCTCGGATGCTGAAACCTTCAGCAGATGTGATATATATACACACACACACACACACACACACACACACACACGCGCACACACGAGTACACAGGTACGTACTGAGCATGAGCAGAACTCGCTGAGCTTCTCCCTGTTTGGCTGCAGGATAGAGCTGACGGGGATGAAAGCGCAGCTTCTTCCTCCTGACCAATCAGAGAGCCAAGCAGATCACATGACAAAAACATAATCTTTAGCCTGAGTATGTTCAGAATAGCACACTACCATACTGTTTTTGCCTCAATTCTGTGCAATGTGGGTTGTTTTTTCCCACATGCATACCAGTGTTATTTCAGTAAAATTGACATTCTATTATAGTTTTTGTTAATATTTTGAATTAGAATTTATTTTAATATTTTCTGTTTACATCTTGTTGAGTTTTATTCAAATAGACAGTTCACAAAAAAAGTATAAATAAATATTCTTCATATTTACTAGCTATTCCAAACCTTGATGCCTCATTTTAGTATAATCGATATACTATAATAGTTTTTGTTAATAATTTGAATTAATTTTCTTTTATATTCTAATTGTATTTAAAAAATATATATTTTCTGTTTACACTTAAATTGTAGTTACAGTTTTATTTTTATTTTATTTTTTAAGCAGTTTTATATATTTTAGTACTTCAAGCTAAACAAAAAACGAGAAATGGGCACGGAAAACCTGGATACTGGAAGAATTTTAATATTGTGATTTATGGACCTGGAAAAATCATGGAAACGTATAAAATCAGAAAATGTTAATAATTTTGATAAATATAATATAAATATATTTTTCTATATTTGGCAATTTATGTCAAACTATATAAAATTCCTTTTTGTAATTAAAAATAATCTAAAGTTCTTGTTAAACTAAACGAAAATAAGAAATGTTTCCTTGGCAAATAGCTGGTTGGTTTTAGTTAACAATAATAAGCCTGATGAATACAACACCCAAGACTACAAATATACAGTTGAATACCATATCCTATAATGCAATGCACTCTCAGTGAGACGACTGAACCAGAAATGACAGAATCTGTCATTTTTAACATCTCTTAGACTGGCAGTAATATCATGTGGTCACCTCTCGGTGTCCTGTGTGAGAATGGCTCTCTGTAGCGCCGCCCTCCTGTCTCCCGGCGGAAGTGCACTGGGACAGACTGGCTTCCCATTGGGCAGGACAAGCGACGGTCCCACACTGTCCACCCCTCCGTCGCCCAGGGCAACCACATCCTCTCCTGGAGTGGCATTGGCTGGCTGAGTTTGCAGCTCCACCCCCTTTGTTACATCTCCACGACATCGCATCCTTGCACTGAGTGGAAATAAACATTTCAACATTAAAAATTTCAATCAAAATATTTATGTCACAACAACTCGGAGTGATTTGCAAGTTAATATCTATACAGGTGGATACAGGTGGAGCTGGGGAAGGTGGAGGGTTTCTGAAGTGTGCTGCTACTGTTACAGCAAACACTGCCAAGTATTTGAATGTTGAGCAGCGAGCTCATTGGCTACTGATAGAGGAGAATACCAATCAGTCGTGGCATGTGATAATGATATCATTATGTAATTCTGAGTTAGATCTATCGGACTGCACCATCTAGAGTTTCATGCCAGAACTTTGTAGTTGTACAAATGGCAACATTAGACAAAAACACTTGTTTATGTTTACTATTAAATAAATAACAATTTGTATATAAATGATATAAAAATTACAGTTTACTTAAATTTTTCTATAATGTGGGATGTTTTAAAAGCTTTCTTTGAAAGAGGAGATTTTTTTTGAAGTGATAATAGTAAACAAATATGAGCTATTTTACTATTAAGCAACGCATAGAACTCACTTGATCGGCTCGCCCATCTTCTTCTCGTTGTTTAACGATCGTGCTGTGGCCGCGAGTGCAGAAGGAAGTAGCGAGGGTGTGGTTGTGGTGGATGACGCACTTGCAGTGACCACGTTCGAGCCTGAAGAGGGCGCCGCAGGAGGGATGGTGACCTCGCGTGCCTCTGATGCGTCCTCACCGCAGTGAGGGCAGAACAGCAGGCCGATGCCCACTCCTCCTCGACTGCGCCCACCGCCCAGCACAGACACACAGCCCCGGTGGAAGCGGTGAGCAATTTGAACGTCCGGACAACATTCAAGAAACGTTCCCTGTGTGCAAAGTGAAAAGGAGTTGATGAAAATCTAATAATGAATTAAATCATAAAATGTAATGTACATTTAAATAATATACCACCTACTAAAAATTTATAAAATATTTTATTATTTTACTTGCATGCCATGACATGTATGTAGCTTTTTTATTTCTTCATATAACATGTTTTTTGTGGTCACAGACACTCACAGAGAGGCAGAAGTATCCGCAGCCTGGACAGCAGTGGTGTTTCACCATGTGTGAACGGTGCATCTCACACAACACCATTAGAGACACGCGGCTGGACGGACGCATCGTCTCCCCCTTCACGATTACATTGGTGCAGCCCACCAGCTGAAACACACAGAGGACGGGAGGAACCACACAAGAGAGACGGGTGCGATCAGTCACTCGGCACAAACATACTGTAAAAACTATCTGTTCCAAAGCACAGTGAGCTGCTTTTACTGTCTTTATAGCAACATTTCAACCCAATCCTGTTCATTTTAACTTATAAACCACTAAAGACAGACCAACTGTGAGCTACGAGGTTGTTGAATGATGGTGTTTGCTTCTGTTGAAGCCATAAGCTGACATTATTCCAATTTTTGTAAATAATTGTGTTTACCATCACAAAAACTACTTTACCCAGAGAAATCTCCACCAATTAGAACTGCGATGCGCAAATTGCACCTACCCCAATGAAGCACTGCAAATGACCTAACATACCTATACATATTTTACCTGTAAATATACATACTGGAGTTTTTAATTTACGATAAAACAATACAATACTTGGAAAATTACCTATATTCAATACAATTTTCAACAAAACTGAAAAAAAAAAAAAAAAAAATAAATAAATATAAATATAAATATATATATATATATATATATATATATATATATATATATATATATATATATATATATATATATATATATATATATATATATATATAAATATAAATAATGCAATATTACATACAATACGACACATTGTAGACTAAAATAATATATAAAATACAGTATTTCTAAAATAAAAATTATGACTATTTCATAGGAATTTTAGTTATTTTATTTTACACTGCAGTAGAAAAATCACAATACTTGTGTCTTAGTTCATCAACTCCAAGAAACTTTTGCAAATATATAAAAAATAATTTATTATTTTTATTGATTATTAGAGCGGTCACATATTTTTGACAAAGGAATTGTAATGATTTTCTCTTATTGCACAATATTTTTTTAAATACTATTTTACACCGATTCCTAGAAAACAATATATCTTACAGCTGAGCTAGATAAAAATATTTTCACTATATAAATTTCCATGACTTTTTTAATGTTAAATGTAAATTAAAAATGTTTTAAGGCTAGTTTTGTTTTTAATTTACTTTTTAATAGTTTACTAAAACACTCTTTAAAATGTGTTGTTTCTATATAAATAAACAACATCTTTTAATCAGCAGTTTTATATCTCTCCATTTTCTTCTAATTCAATAATGTCATTAGCAATGCTTCTTTGCCTCAATACAGTACAAAGTCCTGTCTCTTTCTTTTTGTCTGACTGCCAGATTTTTTTTTTTTTTTTTGCTTCAAATCAAAGTTTTTATTGTTGTGAATAACTTCGAAGCTGGTTGGTTTGTTTAAGGGCTTATAACACAATGTTTTTAAAATCTCTATAGGAAACAAGTGCGTTCAACAGTACAGGCTCACCTCTCCGTTGATGCTCTCTATAGCCATGCAGGTTCTGTTGGAGCGAGCGCTGAACCCGTCCACACGCGGCGCCTCCATCCTGCAGCTGCACAGAGGAAGCTCCTCCAGACGCTCGGTTTCTGCATCACTCCCATCTGCACACATCATGTGACGTTAAACACACTGACTTTATATTGGGATTATTTGGCCTTAAAGACAAGGCTAAACTATCTCATACACATTGGTAAATAAAAAAGGATTTAAAAATAACCATAACACATGTATAAAAATTATATTATATAAATGTATTAAAAATTTATTTTAATGTTTTTTTTTATTAATTATATAAAACATACGATTAAAAACAGTAGTATTGTGAAATAATTAGGGTTGGTAAGCAATACATAATGTGGCGATTTATTAATTTAATTAATCACACAAAAAGCAGCTTCAGCAAAAAATATTTTGTTTGATTCAACATAAAATTTATTTCATATACTAACACGTTAAACTGACAGCCCTAGAAAAAATGTTATTTATAATAAAATCTTTAAATAACTGTTCACTTTTTTAACATTTTAAAATGCAATTTATAACTTATTAATGCGATTTATTTAAGCTGAATCTTCAGCATCATTACTCCAGGCTTCGGTGTACCATGAAAACAGTGCTTCATATTTCTGTGGAAACCACAACGCATTTTATTTTTCAGAATTCTTTGATGAATAGAAAGCTCACAAATTTATTTAAAATAGATATCTTTTGTAACATTATAAATGTGTTTGGATCAATTTAATGCTTCCTTGCTGAGTAATTTCTTGCTAAATATTCTACTGAATCATTTTTTTTAATAGTAATACTAGCAGTATATCACAGTTTCCACAAAAACATGAAGCAGCACAACTGTTTTCAACATTGATAATAATCAGAAATGTTTGTTGAGCAGCAAATCAGCATATTAGGATGATTTCTGTAGCATCATGTGACATTGAAGACTGGAGTAATGATGCTGAAAATTCAGCTTTGACCACAGGAGGAAAACATATTCACACAGAAATCACCTATTTCAAATAGTAATAATATTTCACAATATTACTGATTTTACTGTATTTTTGATTAAATAAATGCAGCCTTGGTGAGACTTTTTTCATAAACTTTAGAAAGTCATAACTAGGGCTGCACGATTAACCTTTATCGCATCGATATTGAGGTTTTAACTCCCACAATAACCTAACCTCAGGAGTCTGAGGTTTTTTCCCCCGCCTCTGACATTTGAGTGACAAACCTATTAGCCAATCAAAATGGTCAAATCTCGCGTTCCTGGCTTGCTGGCCAATTAGAAATGGCAATGGAAACAAGGTTGTATGCAGTGCACCGGCTTTCTGTCAGCAGCAAAGCAGCTAACACACAACGTGTACCTCGAATTGTGCCAATAGAAAAAGCTTGTAACTGCGCAGAAATGGCCGAAGGCACTTCTTCGGTGACGGGAGAGGAAGCGGGGGAGCACTTGGTTAACAAGAAGGGTGGTACTTCAGCTGTTTGGACTTATTTTGGATTCGCGAAGAACGACGTGGAGCAAAAGAGTGCTAAATGTAAAATGTCGACGTGCCGTGGCCAGATCCAGAGGAAACACTTACCAGTCTATACCAGCATCTTAAAAATCACCACCGACAGCAATATGATGCATGCACAAAAAGTGTGGATGAAGACGAAGCCACGACTAGCCAGTAGTAAAAAACCTTTAATGTAGCACTCTGACACAGTTTCTGATTTTGCACTTTCTTATCTTGCAGAAGGCTGGATAAGGTGTTGTTTTTAATTGTTATTGTCATTTATTTTAAAATGTGTGCAATATAACAGTTTCATGTTCAGTAAATGGCAGTGGACTACAGAATTATTTTGTTTTTCTAATTGTAAATCTAAATCTAATAAGAATTCATTTTCTATTTTTCAGTGTTTAAGATTGTTAAATTTAAAAACAAATGACCAAGTGGTTAAGTTAATTTCCATTATGTCTTCTTATTCTTTGGTATTTAGGTTCAGGTATTTAATAATCACGAAGCATCAAACAATCTCATTACCTCAATCACTATGTATGTAGTTTATTTAACCCTCTGTGTCGTAAAAGTAACAACATTTTATTCATAATTTTAGGTTTTATGCACTTAAAAGTATCGAACGCAAAAATCGCATCGCAATATTTGTCAGAAAAACCGCAATTAGGTTTTTTCTCAAAATCGTGCAGCCCTAGTCCTAACTCTTCCAAACTTCTGACAGTCGGTGTAGCTCATCACACACCTGCGTGTGGAGACAGAGAGAGGCTGTCCGCTGCAGAAATGTCCAGTGAGTCCAGAGGAACCTCAGTGTAGTCAGTGCTGCCCAGTGTGGCTGCGACCGCAGCACCTACGGACTCCACACCTGACACACAGAGACAGCTGCTCACATCTGTTCACTCACACACACACATCATCAGGTGTCTGTCTCACCTTTATCTGTCTCCAGCTCTCCAGCAGGGGGTTTGTCTCTCCCTTTACCCTTCCCCTGACGTTTCCATGGCAACTCGTCTCTCTCTGCAGAGGTTTTCTTATAAGCGGCGAGGGGCTGATCGGAGCCAGAGCTCTGACAAACACGACACACTCATTACACTCACTGCATCACACTAGTCTGAGAACTGCTCGTTTTGATATTAGCGGTTTATTTTATCTAAAACATTCTACACACACACAACTTGTACAATTGCACAGCAAAATAAAAATAATGAGTATTAATAAGCATATATTATTTTACACTGTAGCAGTACAATTACAATACTCTCAGTTTTTATAAATATAGAAAAATTATAAAAAAATCCATTTTGTCTAAATACTGTTAACGGTCTCGCTTATTATTTAAAGTTTCCACGTATTTTGACAAATTATTTGTAGTGAGCTCCCCAAACCTAAGATTATTGGATGAAGATTTAATATATAATATTATATTTTAAACCAATTAAACTTAAAAAGCAATTCCTAGACAATAAAATATTTTGGAGCTGATAAAAAATATTTTCACTATAGAAATGCATTTTTAAGTTAATTAAAAATGTAAGTTAATATCATAACTATAATTTATTATTATATATTAATGTATTGCTATTTTAAAATTTATATGAATGACTTCTTCATATTTTATTTAAAAATATACATATATTTAGGGCTGCAACTAACGATTATTTTGATAATCGATTAGTTGGCCGATTATTCTTTCGATTAATCGATTAATCGGATTAAAAAAATATTGACCAAAAAAACCACTATTCCACATTCTGCCCAATGTCCTTCAAACAAACGTGACAACTGAATGCTATGAAAACATACAGTGCTTAATTTATTAGACCACTTATCATAATAAAGAGAAAACATATTTTAGAAATTTGTCAAAAATTTGTTTAAATTTAAAAATGTTATTGTCATTTATTGGACATAATAATAAAAAATGTCCTCATAACAGCTTGCATTCTTGCTGGTATTGTTTATGTACTTTTTGACTGCAATTGGGTATCGCGAAAAAAAAAATACTCAAATAAAAAATAAGTGCTCTGGTTTTCTTTCATAGATAACAGCAATAATGATATTATAGCATTAAAAATAGCCTACTACTGTTACTAAAGAGCTTACACATATTGGAGTACTAACCAGTACAGAAAGCCGAAAAATGATTTTGGTTATCACCAATACTGTTACTTTAGAGCAGCAGTGGCACAAACCTTACATAAACACATTGTTAAACTTACATAAATTTGTTAAGCATTGTAAAAATTGAATATAGTTTAAACCTCTATTAAAAATTAAAATAATAAAGATAATAATAAAGACGAATAAAAACACAAACTCAGTGTTAACCAACAGGTAAGAGTAATGTTCTGCAGGAACTACTTTGATCACAGTCACCTCGTCATTTCTTTATCCTGTAAAAGGCCGTTATGGAGCGTCTCATGTTTATATTCAGACAGACAATTACACGCTGTTATCCCTTTAAAGTTCCTACTCTCATAAAATATTTTAATTTATTTTAAACCTTAAATTAACTTTCAACAACAGATAATTCAGCACAATGGATATGTTTGCGCTGAAAAGCCTATTAATTGTCTCCCTCTCTACTGTGTTCTGTCCGTCTGACGCGCGTGCGCGCGCCCGCCGCGCCGGCGCTCATTCGGTATTTTAAACTTAACACAGACTGTCAGGACGGACCTTTATGCAAAAATGGAAATGCTCGCGTGAATTTGTGGCATTTATAGATATGACCGTAAACTGAACGTTTTTGCGCTGAGGACGCACACGCATCTGTCAAAGCGCCTGACAGGGCAAGCCATTACTCTTATGCATTAACTTAAAGCTTAAAATAAAGAATTATCATGTTTTGGGCAGCTTGGATCACGTGCTTCTCCGGCAGAATCTCATTCTGTTTCCTCCACTATTTTTAGATGCATTTTGTCCATAGAGATGCATTATTCAGTGCCGTAATTTGACTAACCAGCTGAAGTTGGACGTGCACTGTGGGCAGACCCGATTAATCGATAATGAGAATCGTTGTCGATGATTTTCATAATCGATAATAATCGATTTTATCGATTAGTTGTTGCAGCCCTACATATATTTAGTATTTTTCTTTTATTTTCTTGACTTTGGTTATGGCTTTAGTTAATGATAACCATAACCATAACTTCAAGATATTGGCATCAACCAAACTGTCTAAAATGATGAAACTGTATGACAATAAGGTGCACTTTCATTGGTCAGTAACACTCACATGATCAGACAGATGCTCCGCCTCCAGCGTCTCTACCATCCCATCATCTGACTGCAAAACAAAAGCACAAGACTCTCAGATTCACAGCAGCCGTTAGACTCATTTTCAGTCATTTCAGGTCTGTATGAACTGTTCACCTTGCTGTCAGAGTAAATCAGATCTTCTCCAGAGTAACTGTTGTAGAGCAGGTGGAAATCTTCCTCATCTGCCTCCTCATCCAGATCCTCCAGCCAACCACTGTGATGCTCTTTAGTCGCCGTGGCAACTGGCTCCACCTTCCCCGCTGCTGGAGACACGTTAAGTGCAGGCTGTGAAAAACACACACAGAAGTATTTACATGCTTTAATATTACAATCATTATAACGAGCAGTGGGATCAAAACTGTCACTGTTTACTATGAAACACAGCTGGATGAACTACAGATGAAATACAAACACATGACCACATCATCAGTCATAAACAGGCTAGTTAGAGAAATTAACATTTTTAACACAATAACATTTAAAATTATTATTATTCATTTATTGAACATTGGTACTTTCAATCGTATTGCTATGATAAACGATACCAATAGCAATAACAGTAAAAAGAACAACATTATTAATAATTCTTATTTGTATTAACAACAACTATTATTATTTATTATTGTTATTAATAATATTGAAATATTATTATTATTTATCAATTATTTAATTATCTATATATATCTTACTATTTATTTAATAATATTAGGGCTGTCAATCTATTAAAATATTTAATCGCGATTAATGATGGTTACCATTATCAATATTGTCATTGTTAATTTGTTTTTATTAAATATTGATACTTTTAAACATATTGCTATTGTAAAAGATACCAATAACAATTATTAAAATTAATATACATAATAATAATGATTAATTCGTTTATTTGTTGAACATTGGCACTTTTATAATATTGCTATGATTAACGGGACCAATAACACTAACAATGATTAAAACAACAACAACAAGTATTATTATTAATATTGTTATTTATTTATCGTTTTTCATTACCAGTATTTTATCAAATGTGTGCCATTTATCTCACCTCTGTCTGTGGCCTTGGGACTTTCTCTGGAGTTGCTGCAGGATTGGCTTGGGCATCAGACTCCAAACCCACTTTACGCTTCTTCACAACTGCATGCAGAGAAAAACACGTAACGGCTACAAACCTGCTACTCATAACAGTTACACACAATATGTGACCCTGGACCACAAAACCAGTCTTAAGTGAGATTTATACATCATCTGAAAGCTGAATAAATACTTTCCATTGATGTATGGTTTGTTAGGACCGGACAATATTTGGCCGAGAGATACAACTATTTGAAAATCTGGAATCTGAGGGTGCAAAAAATCTAAATATTGAGAAAACCACCTTTAAAGTTGTCCAAATTAAGTTCTTAGCAATGCATATTACTAAAGTTTTTATACATTTACAGTAGGAAATTTACAAAATATCTTCATGGAACATGATCTTTACTTAATATCCTAATGATTTTTGGCATAAAAGAAAAAAATATTATTTTGAGCCATACAATGTATTTTTGGCTATTGCTACAAATATACCCCAGCGACTTAAGACTGGTTTTGTGCTCCAGGGTCACATATGAATATGCATGATTAATGACAATTAACACACACCTGCGTCAGCGTCTGTTTTGGCGCTGCTGATGTGTTTCTCAGGTGTAGCCGCTGTGATCGACTCGACAGATTTGATCTGATCAGGAACACAGGAGAATTAGTTTATTCAATCGACCCGAGCTCATCATGACTGTATTTTCATCACAAAAGAAAGAACCTGTGGGAACGGTGGTCTGTTCATGGTCTTGCGTGCGCGGTGGACTTTAGCAGGAGGACCAGCTGAAGACAGAGCTGAGGAGGATGAGGAGAGTGATGAAGATGACGGAGTCGTCTTACTGCTCGGTCCGCAGACGCTCATTTTAGCTCTGCCGGACGCTGATGACGGCGACGAGAGAGACGAGGAGGAGGGAGAAGCGCTTTTACCAGCACTGCCTGTGAGGAGAGACGCACAACACAGCATTAAATCAAATTTAATTAATTTAAGTTATTGCTTTTTTTTTTTATCACTGAGACCTTATTTTTCTTGTGTTGCTCTGTTTCGACTTTTAATGTGCAGAGATCACATTTATGTAATTCTGAAGTTTAATAATTACATTACGCCAAATGTAAGACTTCATAAAATTATATTTAAAATCTCCATCATATCATTTATGATATGTAGGACTTCTTATAATCTTAAATTTTATAAAACAATTTGTTTTAGGGAGCCTTTTTGTGTTTGCACACATGCTCCAAAATTAATTTTACATTATGCACACATCTATTTTAGCCACAAATGCAAGTGAAACATTCGCACTGTCAAGCCCTGAAAAACACAATGTAATGATGAAAAGTAGTTTTGGACACCACAGACTGATCTGTAAAACACACGAGCACCAGTAAAAACGCACCTGTGCGTGACTCACCTAGGATTGATTTAGTGGATGTGGTGGGACGTCCCGTCACGTCTTCCATCTGTTTTCCTTTTACAAGCTCCACTAACAAAACAAACTCAACAATTAGACAAAAAAAAAAAAACTAATACAAATTAATAGAGAAACACATCTACAGAAATTTAGGTCAATGTAGCAAAGCTGTAAATCTGTTTAATCGTTTTAAATTGTGATGGAAAGATATATATTTTGATATTTCTCTGAACTATTTCATGCTATGACTGCATTTAATATGACTAAATATTCGCAGATATCATGCTTTATTTGCAATGAACTGATAATAAGGTCAAAAATTAGACATGCACAATATTTTCTTAAATCACCAGTCAACAAACACCATATTGCATTATTTGTTTAAATAACCACTGACAAGATACTACGGTGGCCGAGACGCGCTGCAACTTCAGAAAACACATGCAAATAGAAAAAGCACCCGCAAATCAAGAAAACATCTTCATCGGTTTGACAGCAGTGGGCTGTTTCATAAAACGAGTTTACCAAGGCTTATTTCAGTTAGTCTGACTTATTTTGAATCAAATCAACTGACAATAATTCTGACTAACTGAAATAAACCTGGCTTATTTGGTAAGCTTGTTTTATGAAACAGGCCCCAGGTGGTGCAAATGCTCACAACACAAACAAATACATTTTATTTGCTGTGCGTTTCTTGGTTTGTGAGCATTTGCAGCGTGTGTGGTGTCAAATTGAGGAAGTTGTTTTGTTAATTTGCAGGTGTTTTTTCTATTTGCAGCGCGTTGAGCTCTCTCAGCCACTGTAAGATACAGAAATTTAGGCCTGTATTCAAATTAATTTTCCCTTTAAAAAAAAAAAGCTTCAATCTTGAATTTTATATGCTGAAATCAGGTATAAAAATGAGATAATGTGCAGTATAAACGAAAGAAAAATGCAATAGAAAATCGGTTATTGATTGTTATTTATCAATATAATAATTTCCAGTCTTATACAGCTATATAATTGTTTAAGTACATTTATAATACAGTGAAATTGTTCAAGTTAAATCAGGAGACAAAACATTTTAATGAACTGCAGATTAAATCCAAATGGATCTAAGAAATCTAATAAATAGGCTGATACAGAACATTTTTCTGGCCAATACTAACATATACTAATGAAAGCCTAATATAAAGAGTGTGTCACCCTCACCTTCTTGTCTGGATTGAGGAGAGCTCCCATCTGATGGGGTCTGGATCAACATAATAATATATATATATATATATACAGTTAAACATGATATATAATCCAGAAACATGCCAAAACATGATCAAAACTGATGCTTTAACTTAAACTCCGGCTGAAGTTTTAAAGTAGAAACTTGAGTCACGTTAAAGAAATATGGAAAGATATTGCAGATATTAAAGAAGACATCACGTTTTTGTTTTTACAAATAATTTAGATAATCAGAGGTTATAAATTCCACATGCATAATATAACAGCACCAACCAGCAAACACCGTAAAAAGCATTTATTAGTTTAAACAGCTGTTGACAAGATCAATGCAGCTGTGCGTTTAATCACACTGATGCCTCAAACCCTGCACGAGACACTGATCAACTGCATGCTGCAGCAAAACAACGCATTATTCATATCCTCTTTCGGAAATACACATTCATATCACAACCTCAAACGCGCAGATGCACTATAATTAAGGCAAGCACGTGTAAATGTGTGTTTTAATGTGTGTTGTGTTTCTCACCTCGAGTGCGCGCTCAGATGCCGACATGATGCCGGATGCGCTCGAGAGGAACCGCAGCGCGCGCGCCCGTCACTACTGCTACGATAAAAGTCATTAACACTCCTCCATTCATACTCTTTTTAAATTTATATTTATTTGTTTTTAAATTTATAAGACTTGACATATTATTTGTCGTTTCTATATATGAAGAGTTTATTTGCAAAAATAGATACATCTTCAAAAATCATGTTTTTTATTATGCTGTCATGTTTTTTATTGTTAGTTAGCTGTATTTTTTAAGTAATTTTTTACTTAATCAAAATAACCCAACTGCAGTTTGATTGAGATTAATTGGAATGCACAATGAAAAAAATAAAAACATGATTTTGGAAAATTGTTGATTTTGGAAAATCTGTTTTTGCAAATGAACTCTTCGTATATTACTTATCGTTTCTACATGTTAATCACAGAAGGTTTCCTCAAATCATAAACAGATCTTGGTTTAATATTCTTTGATATTTTTGGCTTCCGAAAGCGCGGGGACTTTTATTGTGTAATGTTCGGGAGCGGAAGTGGGCAACTGTGTTGGGTGTGTGTTTGACGCCAGTAACAGAAACTTCCTGGTTGTCGTGCTTCACCTGCCGAAATTGAAGCAATAATTTACACAAAAGCACAATAGCCTTCTTATATTCAACAAACTGACATTTCATCGTTACCTCACGTCTCCTGAGTGGAAGCGGATAGAAAACTCATCATTTAAAGCAGAGAAATCAGTGAAGCACTGCTGGAGGATCAAAAGAACACGGTGAGTGTGTGTGTGTGTGTGTGTGTGTGTGTGTGTGAGTGTGTTTCTGTGTGTGTGTGTGTGTGTGTGTGTGTGAGAGAGAGAGAGAGAGAGAGAGAGTGTGTGTGTGTGTGTGTGTGAGAGAGAGAGTGTGTGTTTCTGTGTGTGTGTGTGTGTGTGTGTGTGTGTGAGAGAGAGAGGGAGAGAGTGTTTGTGTGTGTGTGTGTGTGTGAGAGAGAGAGAGAGAGAGTGTGTGTGTGTGTGTGTGTGTGTGAGAGTGTGTTTCTGTGTGTGTGTGAGAGAGAGAGAGAGAGAGAGTGTGTGTGTGAGAGTGTGTTTCTGTGTGTGTGTGTGTGTGTGTGTGAGAGAGAGAGAGAGAGAGTGTGTGTGAGTGTGTTTCTGTGTGTGTGTGTGTGTGTGAGAGAGAGAGAGGGAGAGAGTGTTTGTGTGTGTGAGAGAGAGAGTGTGTGTGTGTGTGTGTGTGTGTGAGTGAGTGTGTTTCTGTGTGTGTGTGTGTGTGTGTGTGTGTGTGTGTGTGAGAGAGAGAGAGAGAGAGAGAGAGGGAGAGAGTGTTTGTGTGTGTGTGTGTGTGTGTTTATGTGGTTTATGAGGACACAAATTTGTATAATGACATGGGTATGACAGAGGTATTACAATATGAAGGTGGTTTATGAGGACACTATGTCCCTGTAATTCAAAAGGCTTAAAAAACATACTAAATGGTGTTTTTTTGAAACTCTAAAAATGCACAAAGTCTCCTGTGAGGGCTAAGTTTAGGTGTAGGGTTGGTGTAGGGCAATAGCACACACAGTTTGTTCAGTATAAAAACCATTACGCCTATGGAGAGTCCCCATAAACCACAAAAACCAACATGTGTGTGTGAGAGTGTGTGTAGATTGAATTAAATACATTTAAATAGACTAGGCTTTATGCACAAATATATAAGTGTCTCCCCTGTTTGTAGGCCTCGAGAATTATTTTGTACAAAATCTAAAAGCCCTGTCACAAAAATAAAGGAAACAAAATAGGATTTTTGTTGGATTTAGTACTATTTAGTAATGCTTTAATATACCTGTGATCATTTTGTTTTTTAAAATATATATATATATATATATATATATATACATATAAATAAGATAATAATAAATAAATATATATATATATTTATGTATTTATTTATTATTATTTTATTTATATATATATATATATATATATATATATATATATATATATATATAAATAAATAAAATAATAATAAATAAATACATAAATATATATATATATATATATATATATATATATTTATTATTATCTTATATATATATAGAGAGAGAGAGAGAGAGAGAGAGCCTATTCAGATATTGGTTTTATTTTATTTATTTAGCTCTCACACACACGAGACTATTATTTTAGTATAACTGATAAAAAATATATTTTAAAAATAGTAATCTGAAGTAGTTTTCATGTTTATATTTTCTATTTTATATATATTTATATTTTATATTGTTCATTTTATTTTTAGTTAAAGTTTTAGTCATTTTCTTGTCTTTTTTTGTTTATTTTTTTATTTTGTCTATATAGTTTCTGGGGGTTTTTTTTTTCTTTCTGATTAATCATTTTAGTACATTAGCTTAAACTAAAGGAAATTAAGAAATATTACCTTGGCAAACATCTGAAATAAAATAAGTTTAAGGGTTTATTTATGCTCTGTTTTATTAAGTTTGAGTTTTTTATGGTTTTAGGTTTCAGTGAACTGTAATAACCCTGCTGCTTAATGGTACTTTTCTGTTTTAAATATGCTGACAGTGCATCATCCTTTGCTTTCAAATGTCTGACAACAATCACATGATTGAAATATTGTAATAAAAACTTTGCTTTTGAAAGCTGATTGCAGATTCATTCCTATAACTGTAACAGTAGCGCAAGGCTTGCGACACCCTGACCATGAGTTTGATTCTCTGGGATAGATCTCCTGTATGCCTTGAATGCAGCATTAGTATTAGTTTTAGTTATAGAGGGAGAAAGAGATACTAAAATAATACTACTTTAAGTCACTTTAGGTAAAAGCGTTTGCTAAATGCATGAACTGGCTGATGGTCGATCTTCACGTTGGTCTTTCTGTCTGTCTATCTGTAGGATGATGAGGGTGTTTGCTGTTGGGAAGGATGAAGAGTTCCCCAGCTAACCGCGGTCGGGACATCGAGCGTCAGGCAGGATATCTGCGTCCGGAGCACTGCGTGCCGCCCCCTCCACGGACACACTCGGCCGACGACATGTGGTTCATCCGGGACGGCTGCGGCATCGTGTGTGGCGTGATCACGTGGATGCTGGTCTTCTTCGCCGAGTTTGTGGTCGTCTTCGTAATGCTGCTGCCGTTGAAGAGTGTGGTGTACAGCCTAATTAACGGCGCCTTGTTTAACGGACTGGCCTTCCTCGCCCTGGCGTCACACTTCAAAGCCATGTGCACCGACCCGGTGAGACAAACACACACATGCAATATCAGACGTGAAGCGACACATATCCAGTGTTAAGGTCCATTCACACCAAGAGAGATAACTATAATCAAGTTTTAATAATTGCTTTAATTCTATGAGAATTCACTCTACAACTATCTATCTATCTTGGTGTGAATGCGTCTTTAAACACATGATTCGGTTACAGAATTGCAGCCAGTTGCAGATGTTGACATGTCGCCGGGTGACAGATCTATTTTTGTTACTGTCAAACTATTGGTGACTGACTTATAGAGGCCCTAAACATGTCGCCTGATTTATCATTTAATGCTTAATGGTTACAACACATCTAGAGCTGGCGTTTTGACTCTCTTTCCTCCCAGGGAGCCGTTCCAAAGGGAAACGCCACTAAAGAGTTTATCGAGAGTCTGCAGCTCAAGCCTGGACAGGTGGTGTATAAATGTCCCAAATGCTGCAGCATCAAACCTGATAGAGCTCATCACTGCAGGTAAACACACACACACACACACGCACACACACACACACACACACACTCAATTCAATTCAATATTGCTTTATTGGCATGACTGTAAAAAATACAATATTGCCAAAGCTTGAAATATATATAGAGAAATATAATAACAATGAAAATATCAAAATAATAGAATAAAAACATTATAACAATATAAACTTAAATAAACAGTGTAACAAATCAGAACTTGTGTGAACATTTTTTTTACCACAGTGTTTAACATATAAACACACACAGGCTGAGGGTCACTGTGGTGGACAGTAGGGAAACACACTGAGGTCAGGCATAATACACACATTACACACACGTTCACCTGCTGTCTCTCAGGCTGTGGCACGTCCACACATATCTCGCAGCCAGTGTTGCTGTCTGTCCCTCTCCTAGTATTATCTTTATTTGTTCCGCTTCAGTCATGGCTGTAAAGTTATTCAGTTATTCCCACAGTGAGCACACACTCTTTGCTCTCTGGGTAACCAGCTCTTTCTGTGTCTGCCGGTCTCCATGGCTAGTCTGTGCTCACTGAGCCTGTACTTGGTCAGGATCTGTCTCTGCTTTGTGTCTTTGACACTCTGGAGATATTCTTCTAATTCATATTTTAATTGTATAGTTCGATAGAGTTGTAATTTACTTTGTGTTTTGGTTTCTTGATCCCAATGTTCCAGATATATATTTTTACATTGTTTGATAATTTTGATGTTTGGGTGAGAAGCAGTGCAGGTCTGAGACTGGTTAGTGTTAGTAGAGTTAGTCAGGTTAGTAAGTCTCAGAACCAGCTGACTGAGTGGACTCTTTTCAGGGTTCAGTTCTTGGGTTTGTTGTGCTTTAAAATGTAGCGATTCTGTGGGACTTGATTTTAGATGCATCCAGAATTTGAGCGATCTTTTTTGTATATTTATAATCAATGGGAAACGGCCTAATTATGCCCTACATGCATTATTGGGTGTTCTCCTTTTTGTAATTTTAGAATAATGTTGCAGAATTCTGTGTGTAGGGCTTCTGTTGGATGCCTGTCCCATCTAGTGTAGCTCTGATCACTGAGTGGACCCCAAACCTCACTTCCATACAGCGCTATGGGCTGAATTACACTATCAAAGATTTTACACCAAATTGGAAGCGGTATTTCAATATTTTGGAATTTTTTCTTGATTGCATATAGAGCTCTTGGAGCTTTATCTTTGAGAGCATTCACTGCCGTACTGAAACTCCCCGATGCAGTGATGATCATGCCGAGGTAAGTGTACTGCATCGTGTGTTCTAGGGCGGTGCTGCCTAGACTGAACTGGTATCTGTGTTCCTGACATCTGGGCTTTTTCTGAAAGACCATAATGTTGGTCTTTTTGAGGTTTACTGCCAGGGCCCAGTTCTGGCAGTAGTTCTCCAGCAGGTCTAGGTGTTGCTATAGTCCCTGTGGGGTGGATGACAGCAGCACTAGATCATCTGCGTACAGCAAAAGCTTGATGTTTTTGTCTTGTAGAGTGAGTCCAGGGGCTGTGGACTGTTCCAACTGCACCGCTAATTCATTAATGTAGATGTTGAACAGTGTTGGACTCAGGCTACAGCCCTGCCGTACTCCTCTCTTCTGGGAGAAGAATTCTGTATGTTTGTTGCCAGTTCGTATTGCTTGAATACATTGATTTAATAATGTCATAAACTTTACCCCCTACACCTCTTTGTAATATAATCCGTCGTGCCAAATAGAATCAAATGCTTTTTTTAAATCGACAAAGCATGCAAATATTTTTCCGTGTTTATTGATTAGGGTGTAAATGTGGTCAGTAGTTCTATAATTAGGAAGAAAGCCAATCTGACTAGGGCTCAGGACACTGTGTTTGTTAAGGAAGTTTACTATTCTATTGTTTAAAAGACTGCTAAATAACTTCCCCAGATTACTGCTCACACAAATGCCTCTGAAATGATTAGGGTCCAATTTGTCTTCACTCTTGTGAATAGGGGTAATAAGTCCCTGGCTCCAGATGTCAGGAAAACAGCCTGAACTAAGTACAAGGTTGAATAATTTGAGCACAGCTGTCTGAAGCTCAGGTGTGCTGTGTTTCAGCATTTCACCAACATTACACACACGCACACACACACACACACACAGCATCAAGAACTGAATCTGTGTGAGGTTAAATTCCGAGGCAGTTTCCTGAAAACGTCTTGTTGTAAGTGTGTGTTTTCTCTGTGTAGTGTGTGTAAGCGCTGTATCAGGAAGATGGACCATCATTGTCCCTGGGTCAACAACTGTGTGGGAGAGAGCAACCAAAAATACTTTGTGCTTTTCACTGTGAGTGTTGTTTTAGTATCATCAAGATACTGTTTTAAAATTAATATTTTGAAATCATTTTTATATTTTGTTTTCATTTTAATATTAGTAAATTTAATATATAATTTAATGTTTTAAAATTAATATTTTAATTTTTAATATTTATTTAGTAATTGTTTTGTTTAACATTTTTCTTGATTTTTAATGTCTATATAGATTTATTCCTTTTTATTTCAATTTTAGTTTTAGATATTTTAGTACATCAAGTTAAACTAAATGAAAATGACAAAAGTTGCCTTGGAAACTAGCTGGTTTTTAGATTTAGTTTGATCATATCTACTCACAAACCACACATTCTTAGATTCAAATAACCATGTTAACGACTTGAAATGAAATAATTTATTTCATAATGATATATTCATTTATTTCACAATTCTATATGACAAACTTTAAATTGCAATTATAAATGTTGCCTTGGCAACTAACTAACATGTTAAAGCACTAAAATGGAAATAAGTAAAAGCTAAATCTGAAATAAAAATAAATTACACCTACAGTAAGTTGTAATATTTAAAATAATAACAGTAATAAACATGATAAAAGAATAAAATTACTAAAAATATAAAATTTAAATTCTAAATATTTATAAAAATGATTTTAGTATATAAATAAACTGTTTGTTGTGTTTTTCTACAGATGTACATTGCTTTGATTTCTCTTCATGCTCTCATCATGGTTGCTGTCCATTTTATCCTTTGTTTTGAAGGAGACTTGGCAAGTAAGTGCTTGTTTCTGTTTCGTTGCCTGGGGTATTATTTACCTCAGTTTGCTGCTAAATGATTGGCTGCTTGTGTTGTAACTGAGCTCTCTGATTGGTTGGTGAGTTTAGAAAGCTTCCTGTTTCCTCTCCTCAGAGTGCAGTTCCTTCTCTCCTCCGACGACCGTCATCCTCCTCATCCTCCTGTGCTTTGAGAGTCTGCTCTTCCTCATTTTCACTGCTGTGATGTTCGGCACGCAGGTTCACTCCATCTGTAACGATGAGACTGTAAGTGAACATGCTGATGTCACTTCCTCCAATAATAAAACATTTCTCCTCATGCCAGGTTTTTATCGTTAACTAAAAACCATTAAAAAATGTTTATTAACTTTTACTCAAATTAAAATAAAGAGCTAATTCAAACTAATAAAAACTGTCAAATTTAAGCAGTTGTTTCATTATTTTTTATAATTAGAATACATTTTTATAGTAATTTTATTGTTTTTCAGGTTTACTAAAACTTAAAAAATAAAAAACTAATTCAAAATATTAAGCAGTGTTGTTTTGCATCATTGATGTACTATTATAGCTTTTTATTAATATTTTGAATTGGTTAATTTTTCATTTGAAAGTTTTAGTAATTTTGTCATGCTTTTGTCATTTATTATTATTTTTTTAATGCCTATTTAATTTAATTTTTGATTATTTTTTATTTTAGATAAGCTATTTTAATGTGTCAAGTTAAGCTAAATAAAAATAAGAAATGTTTCCTTGGCAAATAACTAAAATATTTACATTTTTAGAAAATTTATTTCAGTTACCTTTTAGTTCAAGTAACACAAGTATCAAGTTTTTAATGGTTTTAGTTTTAGTTAACTTTAATAACCCTGAATTTAAGAGTAAATTTGAGCAGTTTTTACCCGTTTATGTGACCAAACATCTCATTGAAGAAATTCCACTTGCTTTTCATCGTCATGAAGATCCACAAATCTCAGTCCGTGTAGAAGTGTCTTCTACATTCCCTTGAGCCACTGAAGAAAGATTAAAACTGAATGCAGAAATCTCTCGTTCTCCATTCTCTGAGACAGTGATGATTCTCTCTGTTCACAGGGAATCGAGCAGCTGAAGAAAGAAGAGAAACGATGGGCCAAAAAGTCCAAGTGGATGAACATGAAGGTGGTGTTCGGTCACCCGTTCTCTGTGGCCTGGCTGAGTCCGTTTGCCCCGCCGGATCACGGGAAGGCCAATCTCTACCAGTACGTGGTCTGAGCCGGCTGACCTGACACGTCACCGGCTCTGTCTCTACACAAACATCTCTCTTTGCTTTTAACTCCGTCTGCTCTGAAAGACCTCACCACGCCTCTTTACGCTCATGGAGACACTGACGGTCCGATGGAGAGTGAAACTGATGTCCTGAGCACCGCTGGCCCAGCTGCACTGTTATAACCAATCCCGCACTGTGAACACTGGCGTTTACCAATGATGTTTGTGATGAATTGGATCGAGTCTGGTGAGATTCTAGAGGCCTTGACCGTGGAACTTACTAACCATCACCAGCCGTGGCAAATAACTCAAGTGTTTCTTTTTTCTTGATTGACAGATGCCTTTACATTCGCTGGTTAATTAGGAAATGCCTTTTCTTGTTCTTCTTCATTCTCTGCTCAAGCCTTAGCACAGAAATGCTGCTTTAGTGTGAGCAATCTTTCGTTGCCAAATGTTATTCTATTATGAAAAGTAAAATGGCACAAAATCATCGTTTTTTTTCCTTTCTTGATCAAAACAAATTAATTTGCATAACACTAATGGGTGAATATCATGAAAACATGCCTGGGCCATATTCCATACCAAAATCTTTCTATTTTTTTTGTATTGTGACATTATTTTCATGACAAATACTATGAAATTTACATAACTGTAATTTGTATTGTACTATTATTATTTGTAATTCTCAGTCAATGCTGACTCTCGTTACTGCAATAGTCATTTTTACTGAATTATACACTATTTTATTCATTAAAATAATGATAGATTTTTATTTTTGTCTTGAAAATATTTGTGAATACTGAGTAATGTTTCTTTATACTAAATACAGCTTTTTCTTTTGTATTTTCTATTTGTTTTAAATCTTATTCTCATTGGTAATTCTCATTATTGTAATAATTACGTTGTTAGCAAACATTACATATATAATGCATTAAATAAATATTTAATGGTAATAAAAAAATTATATATATCATTAAAATAATAGATTTTCATTAGTTGTTTTGAAAACAATATCAGTGCATTTTGCCTGGTACATTTTTTTTCTGTTGATTTTGGGATGAAATATGGTGTTTTAGACATGTTTTATGAGATTAATCTAATTCATTTCTGAATGCAGTAGCTCATTACAGGCCTAGATGTACGGTTATTACTATAATAAACCATTTGCAATACATTGAGCCGTTCTTCGGGCGGTTTTCACTGTCTCTTGGCGGTGGAGCTCATGGATTTACGGTGTCACTACAGTATTTGAGCACGAGCTCGGTCTTCCTGAATCCAGACGGCTGCTGTCTTCGTCCTGTGACTCCTCAGGTTCACGTGATGTTCTTATCAATCCTGCTTCTCTTCTAAATCCAGCTCAGACCATCAGATGTTCAGCGTCTGCAGCCACAAAAGCTTTGAAACTGTGGAGACTGACAGCTGTAGACGTTGTCGGGGCTTTCTCTGGCTTGTTTTATGCTTCAGCACAATGATGTCGGGTCATGTGGTTTGGAAGCCTCACTTTGCTGCTTATGACTGAAAGTTTGTTGGTTGGATTTCAATGCATTGAAGTGTTTGACGGCTCTGCTGTTGGATCAGTATTTCCCGTCTGCTCTCTGAGTTACGGGTCGCTCATAATCACTGCTGTTCACAAGCCTGATGTAAAGGACCACTGATTCTTTTCCCATTTTCTTTGCACATTCTTTTGCCTGTTTTTAATTTGTTCTGTCTTTTTTAATCTATGCTTTATGTTGTGCATGTATTTCAATATCAATATCTTAATGCAGTTTTGGGTGTTTCGGGTTGCGTTCACTTTGAAAGTCAATTCAATAAATTTATCTTTCTGTTGTTTTTCCAATGAGGTGTTTTTCTTCTCTTTTTGTCTTTTGATGGCTTATGAAAAATAAAATCTCCACAAGTCTACAATGGAAGGTTATTTCGCCATGGGATAAAAAAAAAAAGTCAATTGCAACATTTTTTATCACAAGTCACACTTAGTTTTTTCTTGCATTTCTGAGGAAATGTCAGAATTGCAAGATACAAACAGAATTGTGAGGTATAAAGTTTCAACTGCAATATATAAACTCAGAATTCTGAGGAAAATAGAATTTTGAGACGTAAACTCCAAATTCTGAGGAGATAAAAAGTCCGTTTTTATTTATATTTTATTCTGTGGTGAAAACGGGCGTCCATAGTCCACATAATCAAACAAATCTAAAGTGATTATATACCAGTTTGAGTATCATCTAATATCATTTCAGCTTTTTTTTCCATGCCGGCTCATGCTAATTTCTCTTCAATTATTGATAACAATGAAAGAATCGCACAAACACTTCATAGCAGTTTAATGAATCACTTGTGTAGTATCATTTCATTTAAGTGAGTTTACAGATCTCTAGTTTGTCCATTAAATAATAAAACTATGTAAACATTTATAAATGCGGCCTGTGATTTATACAGTGAGTTACATAAACAGATGTCGTACAGTACTTAACATGAATGAGACGGATATTATAACATGATGGTTGAGTTCCTTTCATTTATCCCTTCACTTGCTTTCTTTAAGAGTAACAGGTCATAGCGATTTGAAATCAAAGTCAAAGATTTACAAACAGGCACTATATTTTCTCATTTGGTCCCTAATACTGCAGTATATAATCCCAAATGTGAATATTTGACTTATAGTAGTAGTTTAGACAAAGATGAAAATTTGCTGAGACAGTACTCGCCCTCAGTCCATCCAAGATGTAGATGAATGTGTTTCTTCATCAGATGTGGAGAAATGCATCACTTGCTCAGCAACGGATGCCCTGCAGTGAATGGGTGCCGTCAGAATAAGAGTCCAAACAGCTGATATAAACATCACAGTAATCCAAACCACTCCAGTCCAGCATATTATTGTGATGTTTTTAATCAGCTGTTTGGACTCTCATTCTGACGGCACCCATTCACTGCAGAGGATCCATTGCAGAGCAAGTGATGCAATGCTACATTTCTCCAAATCTGATGAAGAAACAAACTTATCTACGTCTTGGATGGCCTGAGATTGAGTAGGCTACATTTCCAGCAAGTTTGGCTAAACTAATCCTTTAATCATAATGACACAAATAATTCATATTTGAATCATAACACTACATTCTATAGTTACTATGGTAACAGCTGTAATTAAGTCAATTTAGTGTCATTGTTCAGATGTACAGAAAGTCACTGTAAATCCTGTAAAATAGTTACCTGAATGTTCATCCCGCCTAATTATAACAATACAAAATATTATTTGCAAATAATGGGCTCACGACAAGGATGGATGTTGTCAGCATTAAACACTGACGGCATCACATTGCCAGGGACTTCATAACACATCACATTATGTTGGATTCTGGAATCGTTCGGTGTTTTTACACGACGAATGGATGTGTGTAAAGCATTCGGTCCATGTCTATTTTAGTCATATCTACCATATATAGCTGCTCTATGAGTCTCTGGGTTCATGCACCCAATTGAGACTCATAACACAGGAAGAACTAGAATAATTCACAGGAAGTACAAGACCTTGACCTCGTCCTTTAGCCCCCTCCAGGAATGACCTGCTAAATCTGCTTCAGTGTCCTTGAAGATCCAGATAAAGCAGGTATTTTAACGTCTGGTAAGGAGCTACAATGTTCCAGAGAGACAACATGAAATCAAAGCTGACTTTCTTCATACATGCTACTGATCTTATAGTGCACATATAGTGTTAGACGAGTTAAATAGCGAGTATGACCTGTTGCTTTCCAGCATTGCATCATCCTGGTAAGTTTCGGCGTGTCTGCAGAAGGGGCTGAAGAACAGGTTTTGGTTTGCGTTCATTCGTACAGCTACAGAAAGTGTCTTTGCTATCACATTTCTGGATGTTTGCATGCATAAGTCATGTGGCATATTTGGGAAAAGCATCTTCTGGTAAAGAATGGCAACATTTGGAGAGGTCTGGTGTTATAATTGCACGTCTCCTGCCATACGCAGTGCTCACAGTGCTGGAGGAAATGCATGCAGGGAACCACAGCTTTAATCAATAATACCTGACCCTCTGGGAGACTGAAGGAAGTGATGTCTTTGAGGGCATGAGACATCAAAATAGCCAGATTGAAAGATAAGATGGCTGTAATTGGATATGTGGGTCAGAGAGTGGAAAACTACTGTTTTTTTAATAAAATAACATATATATATTGATTTAAGTATTTGTTTGTCGAACATGGTCAGCAAATTAAAACCATTAAAACATTTCTGTTACTTCAAATAATATAACCACTAAAACTATTTATTTTACTTCAACTATTTTTTCATTTAATTTTCCAAAATAACTCAAAATAAATGAACTAAAATTAATAAAAACGAACTAAAATTAAAATAAAATTAAATTCAAAATATTAACAAAAACTACAATAGTTTATCAGTGATACTAAAATAACACTGCTGTCAACTCAGTTGGCAACTTAAAAGGGAAACAAATATTTTGCTAGATAAATCTCATGAAACCTTATATTTCAATATTTCAATGTGTGCTCATATTTCCAAAGAAAAAATATATATTTTGCATTATTTCACTCAAAAGTGAAAATGCTGCCATTAGCCTGTCACTGATGTGACTTTTCCTGCATAATTTTCTTTTCTTTTTTAATTGTCCTAAAACAAGCTTCATCTTCTTTATTCTAAACAGTTTTCTACTAATTTTGAGGTTCACCCACCACATTAACAGTGATGTAGATTAATGCACCGGTTGTTTTTAATATTTTTATGGATCTTTAACATTTGCTATTTTAACAATAAATAATAATAAATATCTTTTTTTTTTTTTTTAATCGATCTTTGGCATCACAGTAGATTTACGGCTGCGAGAACATTTCAATCTCCATTTTCACGTTTAACCTCAAATATTTCGAGCAACACTTGTGCGGTGAAGCAAACAAAAGTAAAATCTCGTTAAGACTGTAGCAGGTTTGAGTTGGACCCACATACAGTTTGAATAGTGGTGATATTAGTGTTTTCTGATATGTTTATAAAACATACTGAACTCATCTAATAGTGCAGCAATGGCGTTGCGCATGCACGTTAACGCAGCGTCATTCTCTCTTGCTGTCGTGTGATTGGGTGAGGTTGGGCGACGTGTGATGAAGCACCAGAAGACCGGAGAGAGTGAGAGAGATGCCCACCCACCACAGAGCCACGTGTGTCTCCCCGAATATTAGCTGCCCCAGAAATGCCTGTTCAAAACAAAAACCAACAGATCATCATCATCATGACATAAGACACCTATATACACTATAACAAGCAGAAGAGTTCAAACTCAAGACTTATCAGGTTTAAACAAGATTAATAATAATACACAAATTAATACTGCTGTAGGGCAGATTATTTTCTATGCTGTCATGGATTCTTTATTCTTAAATTAAAGCAAAATGACAAGATCGCTTAAATTAATATTTCATGTCAAATATTTATTTTGCATAACCATGTGCAACCCAAACAGATATTTCCCACCTCTAGCATACTTAGTCAAACTGTCAAATGATGCAATGACGCTCTTTAATGAAGTCATAATCACTTTTCCGACTTTTGAATTTTTTTTTTAAGATTACGAGCAAATTATGAATCCTTCAAATAATACATATATTTTTAAACATATTAATACATACAATATATATTTATTTGTGTGTGTGAGTGAGTTTTTATCTATAATAAAGAGACTTTTCCAGATTCAAGATTGCTATGAACTATTTTCTTTAATATATTTTTAAAAAGTTAAAGTAATTCAACAGCTAGAAATTGTTTTATTATTTTACATTTTCATTTATTTCTATTTTTGTGAGCGCAATTATCTATAATATAGTGATAATCACTTTTCTGTTTTTTTTTTTTTCCAGGTGTTCAAAATTACTAGGATTTTTAAAATAATTAATAATTTTTTAAGACAACAATTTGTAAAATAATTATTTAAAATAATTAATCACACTGTTATTTTTATGAGTGCATTGTTTTTTTATCTGTAATAAAGTGATTTTTTTAAGTTAAGTTCAATTTTTTTATATTATGAATAATTAAGATAATATTTGAAATCATTTCTTAAAATTCAACAGCTAGAAATTGCTCTATTATTTTGAAATTTAGTTTTCAAGCATGCAATTTTTTTATCTATAAAAAAACATGTCACTTTTCTGATTGTTCCAATTCTTCAAGTTTACAAAGGATTTTTTAAATAATTATTTTTTAAGGTTATTTATTTTAGTTTATAATAAAAAAATCACAAAAATAAATACATGTCAAATTATTTAATGATTTCTAGCTGACAAATAATTTTTGACCTAAGCCTGACTAGAAGTATTTTTATTGACTTCTCCATGATTTCTCAAAGTTTCACAGTTCATGAGGACAGTCCTGTCATTTGCACACTGACCCACTCGTCAGTCAGCCCCCAGATAAGATGCTGTGTGACGCTGATACTCACAGAGGAGATGAAGTTGGAGGCGGTGGTGGTCACAGTGGTGCGGGTGGAGGAGCACGAGCTGCGGAGAGCTTTGGCCAGGAACGTCCACATCACAGCGTTACAGGTGAACAGCAGACCTCCACACAGCAGTCTGAGAGGGATGTGCAACTAGCACACAGAAAAGTGGGCCAGTTACAATTCACTTCCATAATGTACTTAAAGTGCTCTATTTTCGCGCACTAATTTTCTACTTAATATACTAAAAATGATTCTTTAATACTGCTGAAGATCATCAAAGTGTACTCAACTGTGTCATTTTGGGACATCATATGAACTAAAATGCACCTGTAGTACATTTTCCAAAGAACTAACTAAATACATTGTTTAAATACAGAGATAGTGTTAAATGCTTATTTTAGTTTATATGCATGGTGTCCCAAAATAGCACAGTTGAGTAGCTTAAACTTAGTTGATCTTAAGTTTAAGAATCATTTTTAGTAGCCTATATTAAGTACAAAATTAGTGCGCACTTATGGAAGTGTACTTTTTTTTTTAACCTATGATATACTGCAATATTCACAAGCCATATATGACTCATGATGTCCATATAAATGAATCCTGGCTTGCTGTGTAAATACTAATGCTCAGTTAGTGCATCAAATAAGAGGATGCACGTGCGCGCGCTGCTGAAGGTCATACGTGTCTGTCACGTAACAGCATCCTCCTCATCCTCATCCCAGAAAACAGCTAAACGCGAGTGCTGTTTGAACCCTGATGTGCCAGTGGCTGTGTTTTCACGCGCGACGCGCACTCACCCAGTCGCACGCGCTCGTGTCGTGCTGCGCGAATCTCCTCTGCTCGCCCCACGTCCGCAGGCCGGTCTCACACACGCCCTTCAGATAGTCGGTGCCGAGGGACAGTTTAGCGGAGGAGGACGCGACCGCGCCGAGAAAACCGGCCAGCAGCGCGTAAAGGACCCCGGGAAACATGACGATCAGAGACGGACTCCAGAAGACCCATCGCATCTCCAGCACCGCGAGCGAAAACACTCCATCAGCATCACCGCTGCTGCGAGGAAGCGCTCGGGCAGGTGCATTCTGGGAAATGTAGTCCGTGCTGCATTTTACATTTTACGCATTGTGTACATGAATAAAGGATATTCTGTCATTAATTACTCACCCTAATGTCGTTCCAAACCCGTAAGACATTTGTTCATCCTCATAGCACAAATTAAGATATTTTTGGATGGAATCCGAGAGCTTTCCGACCCTGCATTGGCAGCAATGCAACTGAAGTTTTATGGCCCAGAAACATAGAAAGGACTTCATTAAAATAGTCCTTGTGAATACTTTTTGTGCACAAAGGAAAACAAATAACTTCAGTTCAGTCTCTGCTGCCATTCACGAGAGTACAGTTTGTGAGAGTACAAAATTGAAATTATTTCTTGTTTATTGAATTGTTGTCCTGACATGAAGAAAACCATGCTAACCAAACCATTCATATAATCGCTCTAAATGCATGTGTTTGTCCTATGAAGACTGCATATAGGCCTAATTTATTGATTAAATATCTATATTTGTGGCTTTGCAGTGACAGTGCTCAGTAACAAATAGCCTAATTTGACAATTAATTCTTTCATTCTGAAGAAACATGCTTAGTTTAATAAATTTGTGATGCTCTGGGGCCTAACAGAAAATAAAAACCAGCAGACATTTCAGCTGACAGATGAAGGCTGGAATACTACGTTTGTCCACTAGATGGCGTCATAGGATAAGAAATATTTTAAACCTAATACTTTTTCTGTTATCAGTTAGAATGGCAAATAAATAGAATCAGTTGATATGTACTGTATTGTCAATACAGTTTTATTTTATAAATGCTTATAGATCATTAAAAGTATAGAGTCAAAAATAAAGTTTTTATGTATATTTTATACATGCATTCGTGCATTTATGAATGAGATCAATTGAATTCAAAGATGCTCCAGTGAAATTCTGAGTATTCTTTGTCTGTGGAAGGAGAGAATAATGCTAATGAGATGATTCTCCATTCTGAGATAGATACAGGAATCATGACCTTATCAGACACATCAGAGAGAGATGCTCTCGGATTACTCATCATCACCATTAAAGAAATCATCCAATGACATTTAAAGAACTTGTTGAGAACTGTGACTTTAATAAGCGAAGGATGGTGACTTAATGGAGATCTGATTCTGATCTAAAGGGCATTACAGGCATGTCAGTGGACTGTTCTTATCTTACTTAACATTAATTTAGTATCACTGAGATATTATAGTTTAAAAAGAAAAAAAAAAAGTATATTATACATTTTAATTTTAGGGTTGTTAAGTTAATTTTGCTGTGTTTTTGTCATTTTATAATAAAAGATCTATACAGCTTTATTTTCTATACAGCAATTTTTAATCGATTTTATTTTGATTTATACCCTCTGTTTTATTTTGGGAGGTATATTTGTGATGTTATATAGCCGTGAGGCCAGATACTAGATTCATCGTTCACTGTTTGTGATCCAGACATGAACGAGCCCTCAAATCACGGGTCATGTAGAGGAGGTTTGTGGAAATATTGCTGTTCCTTTCTGTCAGTCGATCAGGTTTCTCAGTCTTTTCTGCCATTAGGAAGTTCAAAGCTTCTACTTCCTCTTTTCCCTCTTCTTCATCTTCCCCTGCCATGTTTAACTACCAGACGGAAGTTCTGTGATCTGATAGTTCTCAGTTAAAAAATAAATAATAATAATAATAAATAAAAAGAGCAAGTCGTGAGATTGGAAAACTTTTCTTTCCAAAACTCCTTTAACATCTTAGTAACTTCTCTGAGATGAAGCAAACTGGAAGATGCAGGCTGCTTGAGGTCATCATCTTCAGCAAAAATTGAAGTTTCTCTGAGAGAGAGTCCATGCAGATCCCTCCAGAGATCATCGCACTTTTAGACTCTCTCATTAGCACAATAACACTGAACAATGACCAGCATGAGAGAACAGAGCGAACGCTTGAGGGGCAGAAATCCACCAGCTCGTGTTTCTGTGGAATTAAAGGTTGTCACAGGTCACTGTCTCTGCTGAACGCAAGGATAATTGGCCTCTTATGTGCAAGATTTTTCTTCCTGAAAGTGTGAAGAACACAAGGAGTTAATTAGCAGAGATAATGATGGACAAATATGGATGGACGGACAGACAGCTATAGATATACAGATAGGCTGACAGACAGACAGATAGATACATACATAGACAGATTTATAGATAGACAGACAGATAGATGGACGGACAGACAGAAAAACAGATATATAGGCAGACTAATAAGGCTTTTCAAACTAGCACTGTGGTTCAGGATGGTTTCTGTCTAGAGATGCATTTGCAGTGCAATTAAAATCTCCGCCCAAGAACATATACTCATCCACATTACATTTGTTAAGTACAGTGTTTAGGATATTTAAAAATATCACTCTTTCAATGCCTAAATTCAGAGCATATACATCGATAAAGGACATTTTCACATTTTCAAAGGTAGCTTGTATCTTTAGCAGTCGACCCTCGACTAGTTCTTCAGTAATACATGAAATAGGTTAAAAAATCCTTAGAAAAAAGGATGCCAACACCTCCACTATGACTGAGAAACACCTCCCCATCCCACTCCCTTTTCCAGTCAGTTTCTTAATTTTAAAACTAATTAAAAAGAGAAATTCTTTTCACATCCTCTCTGGCAGCATTAATGATTAAGGACCCCAGCTTTATGTCACACATGGCAAAAATAGGACTATAATTAAACCAAACAATAAAATAAACACAAAACAAGCACTTAATCATCATTTGCTATTTGTGTTTTAACTTTCACCATCAACTTCTTAAGACGAAATATTTCCTGATCAGTAACGGTTGATTGGGTAGTGGGTTCTGTGTTTTTCATGAAAAACCTAACTGAGCTAAGAAACAACCTCAAGTCTGGAAAGAATTCATCAACTTTGACAGATCTCATTCCTTTTGTTTTTTTGCAAAAAAATCTGAATTTTGGCAAAAGAATAAACACTTTGTGTTTCCACTTGTGTGTTCCCATCACTTCTGTGTACTTGACAAATTTCCCTGAGACTGGGATGAACAAACCATTGGGTGCATTTTTGACACTTTTGTGACTTGTTCGGTGTTTGATATGTTTTCTGGGCTCTTCCTTTTGTTTGACATTTTGGAAAAATCATCATCCATCAAAACATCTTCCTCATTGAATAAAACTGACTCCACTACTCTAGTCGCTATATAGCCAACATTTAAATCTCCTTCTGAGATATATTGCACTTTTTGATCACTCTGTTTATTACTTGAATCCTCCACCACCTCATCTCCCGGACCACTATCACCTCGATCATCTGCCTGTGAGACCTGCATAATCTCTCGCAGCTCAACCAACAGCCCCAGCGGGTCTTTCATTTGGACACGAGCGAATCGCGTGCTCCACCTCTCCACACCCAAAACACTTCATCAGTTCTGCAGTTACATGTACAGTATAATCAAAGTCTTCAACCTTGAACTTAAAAACCAAGTTCAACTCTTTTCTTAAGAATCATATGAACATGTTTCCTAAAAGACACCACGTTTAAGCTGGGGAGACTTGCAACTGAAAGGAATCATTTTTATCGGTGACACTAATTTTCCGTATTTCCCTAGCTCTTTTTCCAAAAGCTCATTTTTCAAAAACGGGGGTGCATTCGAAATAATGACCTTTTTTGCAGGACCTGTCAAAGACAAAACCGGTGTGTGTGTATGTGTGTGTCATTAATGGTAATCCCACTCTCAAGCAAACGGTTTACTTTATCCACCTCATCCAAAAAAATGACAACTGCACCATTCATCCTAGACGCTGACTTAATGCTTTCATAGCCAACAATCTCACCTACTGCTAAACTACAATCTTCTACAGAGATGGATGGATGGATGGTTTGTTTTCTGGAGTGTAACAGGCTACAGTTGAGGCTCTACTGTCATGTCTCTCTGTTCAGAAGCTCTTAGAGATGCAGTGCTTGACGGGGGGCCTAATTTGACAAGACCTTCTCAGCTGGAACGACTTTCACTGTGAGCATGTTGAGGCCAAATATAGCCTCCATCACAGAAGTGTGCTACAGAAGACGACAGAGCGAGCGAATGACAGCACGCATCAGCAGATGCATGCCAAAACATCAGCACACACAATCACGAGCTCATGTGATAAAGCATAAAGTTGCTTGTTATTTCTGTTCCTTATAACAAAGTATGAGAAGAAAATAGTTTTAGTTTCCCTGGATACCATGAGGCAAATATTTGCAGGAGAATACAGGAGATCATTAGGATTGAGTGATTGTGGGCAGATGTTTGTGATCTGATTGTGTGTGTTCAGATATCAGCATGTGATGACCAACAAAAGAGCAAGAAAATGGGAAAGATTTCCAGTTCCTGAGCTCATCATCATCAGAATGAGCGCTTTGGTCTCAATATGAATGTGCTGGACAACAGAACAGACAAAAAAAGTCAAACACTGAACACAGAAATGACTAAAGTTTTTATTTTTTAAGTTTTCCCCACTGAACTGCACACAACACAGACTGAACATTCACCCCTCATTCACATACATTTGCATAAACATCTGCTGCAGCTGTGCAGTAAATCACAGCTCATCATGTTCTCCAGGACTCTGTGATGCAGGATGAGACTCTCATGCACATATTATCTAAAACTGAAGCAGGAAATTGTAGGAAAAAACGTCTTTGGGGTAGGGGTGCTCTTTTTAGGGAAAACGTAGAAATGCAATTTTTCTGATGAAAATGGTGAAATATTGCAAATTGGCAAAAAAAAAATATATATATATCAATATAGCTATAAAATAATAATACCAGTGATGATAATAAAAAATAATAATTATTATTTAAAAATGCTATATATTTCACTGTAAACTAAGAATATTTATATTTAGCCAAAATCTTCCCATTCACTTTGTTGTTGACACAGGCAGTATGTCCAGTCAAGCTGATATTTTGGAACACATTTATCTAAATAAGGCATAAATGGACAGTTTGCATGACTGTATAAGTACAAAATATGACCCATTATATATTAAATACATACAGGTTCACTTGAAACAAAGCCTTAAAAAAAAACAAAGCCAGCTTTAAACCCGTCTTCACTGTTAAATATTTGAAAAATAAATTTACAACTGCACAATTACAATATTAATTTCTTAATTTTTAAACATTAAACCACTGAACTTTTATTTTGACAGAAAACCTCAGAAAGAACTTGAAGCTTTTCTTTTGCCTATAAGCACTTCTCATTACAAGTCTGATAAATTTGGCACGTTGCATTTTCAAATGCATGTTAAATTTAGATTGATAATGGCTGCAATTTATTTCAATGAATATATACTCTGCATGATTCAGAGCAAAGCGGAGCACTGTGTTTATTTACACGTGAGCAGCTCAGCTGTGTTTCCTACGGAAGTTTATTTCCACCAATAAATAAATAAATCAAAATTTTATCTCACAATAAAGACTTTTCTTGCAATTTTGAGTTTCTATCTCATAATTTTCTATCTCCGATTTTTTTTAAAATATAAACTCGGAAGAAAAAGAATTGTGAGATTAAATCAGAAACAAATGTGGAAATAATCTTCCATAGATAACAGTATCATGAGCTGCTCATGTGTAAATGAACACAGCGCCGCGCTTCACTCAGAAACACGCAGAAACACATATATATTCATTTAATTGCAGTCTTTACAGTCTGATAGTCGCACTAAGCCATATCATGATTTCGGTTTTATTTCAATGAATCATGTAGCCATACTTCGGTATGATTTGCAGTAATGCAGTTGACCTGAGCTTGACTTCAGTCAAAATCGCTGCTCTCTCTGCTCATATTGATCTGCAGTGTGTTTGCTGTGTCGTGCTGGCAGAAGGAAATCGATCTCTGGCCTCTTGTAGTGAAATCTGATGCGGAGGCTTTGGTAAATATGCAGCACAGATCCATCAGTAGCTCCATTTCTCAGCACGACTCAGATTGATTTAGTGACTCTTAAGATGCTTCAGCCCTGGACCTGTTTCTTTATCGTACTAATGGATGGAGAGAAAGAGCGAGAGGAGGAAGTGCTGTTTATTTCAGCTTTTAAACTGTTTCTCTCTGCAGGTCACTGTCAGGTAAAGCATTTGCTAAGTGAACAGGTCTTGAGCAAACAAACAGCTTTAAAGCATTTCGCTTTAGTCATGTTCAATTAGCCGCAAAAAAGTGCTGCAGTTGCCATGTGTGAGTTCAGAATGAAATACACACTACTCATTATGCAGTATGTACTGTAAGCGCAAGATGTAGATGAATTTATTGGGAGCAGATTGAAAGAAATTTAGCATTACATCACTTGCTCATCAATGGATCCACTTCAGTGAATGGGTGCCGTCAGAATGAGAGTCCAAACAGCTGATCAAAACAGGCACAATGATCCAGAAAGTGCATTCAAGTTATCTGGTCTATAACAAACATTAGCAAGAAACATTATTTATACAGCTTTTTTGGCCTGGAAAAACATATTTAGTCCCAAAAATAGATTGTTCTAATGGGTCACGACAGCAGAGAAAAAAATAAATGTTAAATGCAATAACACTGTAAAAAATAAAAAGTTGAGAAAACTGTAGGAGATTTTTGAGTTTGTGTGTGTGTGTGTAAATATGTATATATAAATTTAAACTTAAAAGGTAGGCCAGTTGTTGACATCAAAGGCAACGCATCCAATCAAACTGATATTTTAAGGAACATTCATCTAGGCATAAATGGACAATTTGCATGACACAAAAGTGCACGTGCTAAAAGAAAATATGACCCAGAATATATCAACCCTTGTATGGTGTTCGGGTCTGTGGGACCCGTTTTCACTTTTTATTAAAAGAAAAATGATACTATTAATGACTTTTTCCAACCCATACTCATTGGCCTTGGCTCATTGTCTGTGAAAAACCAACACGGTCTCACCCCTATTCGTCACATACTGCCGTTTGGTCATTTCCCCATCACGTCCAAAGGCCGACGTTGAGGAAAAACATATATCAGAACAAATTTTCAATGACCACACACTGTACATCCCCCCTACAGGATGGACCCGTGGCTAATAAAAGAGTGGAAATTTTAGGTCCTGTGTACCTTCACACTGTCCTCCTATTGTCTGGGACAACTATTTGTATGTGCGTGTGTGTGTGTGTGTGTGTGTGTGTGTGTGTGTGTGTGTGTGTGTGCGTGCGTGCGTGTGTGTGTGTGTGTGTGTGTGTGTGTGTGTGTGTGTGCGTGTGTTTGTGAGTGTGTGAGTGTGAGTGTGAGTTTTGTGTTGTCATTCCCGCACTTTACTTCATTTCGTTTATATTGCTTGTAATTGGGATGAAGTAAACATCTGTTGAGTATTTTAACATATATTTTTTGATTGTGTTGAATTAAAACCCAAAACTGCAGCGGGTCCACCAGACCCACGAACACTGTCTGAGTAACAAAAATATGAACACCACACAAGAGTTAAATAAACAAGTTCACTTGCAACAAAGAAGTTGCTGTAAATTATAGTCGGCCAAGAGCATGAACCCTTTTTTAAAAGTGTAACTCTATAAATCACCTTAGCCAATGTTTATCCATTTAGAAAATTGAATTATATTATGCACTTCAGACAAAATTAAATACATTTCAGTGTCTGGTTGTAAGGACATTCTGTTTCTTTGGCCACCACTTCAAGTCCAATGTAAAATTTGAGTAACAGAACCAGCTGAGAACCAATGATATAAAAATACTTAATTTTTTATAACAGTCTTGTACTTTGTAGAACATAAAAAGGGTTCTGCGGTTCATACAGCAGGCAAAATAACCCAAAATGTAGAGATGCTCAGCGCTATCTTCAGAATATTTTAGTCCATGCAGATGATGCATCACGAGAGAGAGAGAGACTTTTGAACGCCTTTTTTTATTATTCAAAAAAATAAAGAGTTCAAAATGTAAAAATTAACAACATTTGCAAAAACAAAACCAAAATCAAACACATTTCACCAATTAAAAACTAAACGTCCATCTTCAGTCACAGACACTAATGCCTCTCTCACACCCCACCTCCATAAACAACAACATCATCATCAGTGTGTTGGTAGTGTGTATACTCAATGATCACTCGGGATTCTATTAAAGATTTAAACATTGCTATATCAACATCCTTTCCTGCATTTTTACACTGATGAGACTTCAAAATGGCTAACTTAGCTTGGCCAATTACAAAATTTGCAAGAACACATTGTTGTTGGCATGACTTTGTGTATCGATATCCTAACAACAACAAAACATTGTTATACAAAAACTTTTATGATCAATCTTTCAAGTATTTCAAATAAAGAACCAAGTCTTGGATATTCAAAAAGCATGTGAAAAACAGTATCAAGAGCATTACAAAATGGACATAATAAAACCATCTCATTAAATTTCGAGACTAAACTATTTGAAGCTATAGCACACTCCACTGAAGATCTCCACATCGCTTAGAGACAGGAGGTTTATATAATACTCCCCATGATGGATGTACTCCCTCACAAACTGAAATCTTATCTCTCCATTTAGTATCTGGTCTTCCTTGCAACTGTCCAATAAGTACAGATTTGACACAAATATAATAAAGATTTTTCTTTGCCACATTATGAAACCATAATCCTTCAACAATGTACTCGGATTCATTCTGCTCCCAAATCCCATATCTTTAGGGGTCACCTTCAGCTCAGGGAAGTTCTGAGCTACAAAAACATTTACCAGGGCTGAATTCATAAAGGAAATTAATGCAGGGGGAAAAGCATCTTTAATACACTTAATAATCCTATCCGCAGTTCTCAAAGATTTTAATTTAACCTGTGCCGCAAGTGACAGCACAGTTCGCCACTCACATTGTGTCAAATCAATTAAATCCATTACTTTACTAACCCCAGCATTTAATGACCGTGGAATAAAACAAGACATACTAAATGGTAATTTTATAAGGGGATTAAAAACGAGGGTTCTGCAATCCCATAATGTACCTCTTCTGTTCTTGAGAAATAAAAATATTTCCATGATCTAATAACTGGCGTATAAAAATTTGAAAAAAAAAAACATTGTGCCATTTCCTCAAATAGTTTTTCCATTAAAACAACTGTTTATCAAGGCCTATTCCAGCCAGATCTGTTAGTATAGACAACCCAAATGCAGCCCATTGTAAAGGAGCAGAACAATACAAAAGCCTCTGCAATGTTTGTAATCTCATTGCTAATATTTTTGACTCTATATGTATTAGTCCTTGACCTCCCTCTGCCACAGGAAGGTAAAGTATCCCAGGAATAAACCAATGGTGACATTCCAAAAAAAAAAAAACCCACAAAAGCTTTTTGAATGCTAATGAGCGATTCAGTTAGGAGGATTTAAAACAGTGACCCTATGCCACAACATAGAGGCTGCCAAATTATTAACAATCAAGCACCTCCCTCTAAAAGAAAGCTGCGGGAGAAGCCATCTCCATTTCTGTAATCTACCAATCACCCGATTTGCTAATCCCACCCAATTCTTTTCGGTGTATTGGGCTGTCCCAAAGAAAACACCAAGTACTTTAAGTCCATCCTGAGCCCATTTACACTGTTGTGGCAATTGAGGTGGTCCTATATCCTCCCATTCTCCCAACAACAAGGATGCACATTTATCCCAATTAATACGAGAAGAGCTTCTTAGATGAAACTTATTCAAACAAGAAATAAATTTAGTAACATCATCAGTGCTCCTAATTATCACAGTTACATCATCTGCGTACGCTGTAAGCTTCACCGGGGCTACTTCTGGAAAACCTGAGACACCAATACCACACAGCTGTTTCCTCAGCATAGACAAGAGGTTCAATAGAAATAGAATACAAAAGACCAGACAGAGAACTTGTCTTATTCCCCTGGTCACAGGGAAAGGCCTAGTTAAAGACCCATTAACCCGTAACATATGTAAATATCACTGTACAGAACCCAGCAGGCACACAACGTCATATGACGTTAATATTAGGTTGGATTTAGGTCGCGACGTCAGGTGACCAAAATCCAACGTCGAGCCAACGTCTTAAGCCAACGTCATATAAATACTGATATACAGTCGTCAGGTATGACAACCAAAACCCAACGTCGCCTAGACGTCATAATGGTAACGTCCACACAACGTCAGATTCTAACATCATTTGACGTTGTTTTTAGGTTGTGGCATTAACTAACCAAAATCCAACGTCGAGCCAATGTCTTAAGCCAACGTCATATTAACGTAAAATACTGATATACAGTCGTCAGGTATGGCAACCAAAACCCAACGTCAACTAGACGTAATAATGGTAACGTCCACACAACGTCAAATTCTAACATCATTTGACGTTGTTTTTAGGTTGTGGCATTAATTAACCAAAATCCAACGTCGAGCAAGAATTTATTTGGCAGTTGGTGGATAATGGGAATTGATGGCAAACATGTTCATTCCAAAATATTTTTCTCAGACAAAAAACATCATATCAGCTAGAAGTAAAACAAACAGGGCTATGTGGATTTAATCTGTTTAGTACATAACCTGAATAACTTCAGTCATGTTAGTATTATTGCGGCATTAATCAAGTTGTTGCGTATTAATGAGTTTTCAGGAAATGCTAATTACTGTCATAGATTCTGCAGCACCCCATTAAATATACAAATTACATTAAATGATTAATCTTTAAATGGGGAAAAACTAATGACGTCTGTACAAAGTTTCCTTCTATTTTCCACTGACTGAGGCCGTTTGACAATCAATCAAATTAATTAAGGAAAATTATTTGTATCATTTAACATTTTGTGCTACAGCAGCATGTAGTCTTTGAAAATTGCTTCATTCTCATTTATTACTGCCTCCCATTTTGGGAAACTGTACATTTATTCAATGCCACTCAATGCGGATACGAAAATAGACAGACTTAAAAGGAAAGAAATAAAAATGAAATAGATGAATACTCTAAACAATGAGCAAATTTGAGACAAGCCTGAACTACAATATATTACAAATAATAAAAAATAAAATAAAATGAGGCGTTAGCTTAAGCTTGACAAGAGAAATATAATGAGTACCAAAACCAAAAGCTTCCAGGGTCTTAAACAAATAATGATGGTCCACCCTATCAAAAGCTTTTTCCTGATCCAAAGATAGGAATCCAATGTCCAGCGTGTCTTTGTGCAACTGTAATCTTGTCTCTGACGAGAGAAAAATTGAACGTTTAGGGACACAAAATGACTGATCTTCATGGATAACGTTTATCATATATTTTTTAAGTCTATATTAGTTATTGTTTTAGACAAAATTTTTAAATCAACACAGATCAGTGACACAGGTCGCCAATTTTTAAGGAACCCAAGATCTCCTTTTTTTGGAATCAATGTTACAACTGCCCTCCGACAGCTCAGTGGAAGTTTCCCTTGATTAAAACTTTCCAGAAAGACCGCATACAAGTCCTCCCCAATCAAATTCCAGAAAGCACGATAAAATCCAGGCCATTTCCCAGGGCTCAGCTCCTGGACAGCCAGAGAAAGTTCAGCAAAGGATATAGGGGTGGGTTTGTTGATCTTCCTCTGATAAAAGTTGTTCTGTTACTGCTTCATCACATATTTCAGCACAGTAGTGGTCCTCTTAAAAGGAAAGAGCATGAGCACGGATTTCCTGCTGATCAGTTGTCACACCACCCTGGGGTAAATTCAGCTTGTGAAAGTACTTCTGTTCTCTTGGTTTTTTTCAAGACCAAAGAAAAATGCAGAAGGAACATCCATTTCATATAGCTGAGAATATCTGGTCCTTAAGAGAGATGTTTTTCCTTGCTCCTCCAACAATGTCTTTAAAAGAAATGTATTCCCCTCAATAGAATCAGCAGAGTCACCATGACTGCTTCGTCTCAGAATGTCCTCTTCTAGTGATTTCAGTTTCTCTTTAAGAGTTCTGGTATTATGGGCAGTATATTGTTGGCAAAACAACTTAATATGCACTTTGTCCATATCCCACCACTTACTTAATAAAGGGAAACTGCATCTCTCCTCTCTCCAAGATTGCCAGAAAAGGTTAAAAGAGTGAATAAAAGAGTGATCCTGTATGTTGTTAAAATGCCAATGTGATTTGTGGATTTTAGAAGACAGGACAGAAACAGCTACAGAAATATAGTGGTGGTCAGATAAAAAAGATGGTACTATTATAAAACCTACACTATTACTCTTAGCAACATAAAATGTATCAAGTCTCGCCCCAGACAAAGCATTGGAGTTAGTTTTTAACCAGGTATACGGTTTAACTCCAGGGAAACTCTCTCTCTCCATAAATCAACAAAATCATGATAATACATTTTTATTATTATTTCTGCAGAACTTGGGTGAGGTTCATCATGATTCTTATCTAGATCAGGGTTTATAGTGCAGTTAAAATCACCTCCACAATATTATCCTGTAGGCACTGTGACAAAGCATCAGACAACTGTTTTAAAAATATCCTACGCTCTTGTCCAACATTTGGAGCATATACATTAAAAAAAAAGAAAACCCCATTTGTCCAACCATAACATTTGCTCTTAAATTCCTCAATTATTATCCTCAAACATAACCGTTGATTACAGACACATGGAGAAAAAAGTATAGCAACACCAGGACTAAGATTAGTCCCGTGGCTCATTAAAATATTTCCTTTCCAATCACAATTCCACTGTATCTGATTCTGTAAGTCAGAATGAGTCTCTTGAAGCTAAATAATGTCTGCCTTTTTTAATTTGAAATAAACCTAGCAAGTCTCTTTGTTGTGTCTTGACATCCATTGATGCTAAAAGATCCAATATTTATGAATGCCATAAACAAAATAATACTAGGGTATCCAAAAACCCATAAAATTGACTGACAGTCATGACCCCATAGATATTTCATTAAGACCAGCTTTTCACCTTGCTTGTGTGTTTTTTGAGCCTGTAACGTTAAGGTTGATCAATTTCCTCCAGTGTTGCTTTTTTCATAGCCAGTGTACATGAATCAATAAAGAGCTGTAAATCTGGGAAGTATTTTTCAAGTTTTGGTCTTCTCTGATTGAAGGTGTCATCAAGAAATTCATTTATTTGGCGAACTGTGTGCTTTAATTTAATATAGTGTCAATTCTCTGCAAAGCCTCCCTGAGATTCAGCTATATCAGAAGTGTCACTGTCAGAATCCATGGACTGAACTTGACTTCCTTCTATCAGCATGCCAGTATCCCCCTGTGCCTGGCTGAGTTCAGATACCTGAGACTCTATCAGCTCCCCACCAGCCCTCACGATCTCAGCACTCTCTCTAGATCTGTCCGGGATCAGCGCTCTCTACTTCATCACACTCTGTGTTATCATTTACACTTTCAACGGTAATCACAGGAGTATGTACCACATCGTCAGAGTGTTTGTTCGTTACAAGCTCATTTATACTCCCACCATCTTTAGAGAGAGAAAACGCTTCAATTTTCTGATCAGTCCTGTCATTATGATTTTTTCCGCCTTCATTGTTTAAAGAAACAGAAGGCAATTGTTCCGTAGAAGGATTACGTTCAGTCACATTAGTACTCATCATTCCTCATCATTCATTGAACACACCAACTTTGTATGACCGTACTTCCCACAAGTAAAGCACCTCATTGATTCAGAACTGATATAAATTAATATATTGGGGCAGTCGTGGCCTAATGGATAGAGCAGGGCTGTCCAAACTCGGTCCTGGAGGGCCGGTGTCCTGCAGAGTTCAGCTCCAACTTGCCTCAACACACCTGCATGGAAGCTTCTATGCCTAAGAGCTCGATTAGCTGCTTCAGGTGTGTCTAATTGGGTTGGAGCTAAACTCTGCAGGACACCAGCCCTCCAGGACCGAGTTTGGACAGCCCTGGGATAGAGGGTTGGACTTGTAATCCGAAGGTCGTGGGTTCGAGTCTCAGGTGAGGGATTGTAGGTGGGGGAGTGCACCCATGTTTAGCGGTTAAAGGAGCACATCCATCCGAATCTGTCCCCATTTTTTACCACCCTTAGGTGATAAAATCAGCGACAATTAAATCTACACTAAACCAAAAAAAAAAAAACAGAAAAGGAAAGGGAAAAAAAATCAACTCACACACACCGCAACTCGCTCAGACGCCCGCACATGCGCACAGAGAGAGAGAGAAAGAGAGAGAGAGAGAGAGATTTAAAATTCGGTGAAAAGGCTACGCGTCACGCACGCGTCGCGCTCACGGTAGAGTTCGGATGCGTTTGCAATATCCGGGTTGGAAGGAGGGAGTGTCTCAGATTCCCAACAGAAACACGCTGGAAAGAGCAGCGAGAGAGACGCGCTCCGCGGGAATATGGCATCGAGCAGAGGGAAGCGGAAGCGCAGCGCGGTGGAAACGGGTCCCAGCTCTCCGGCATGATTTAGATCGGGATACGGACCGCAATGGAAAAGCCGCTGTGTTCGTCGCAGCCCACGGCCTCGCTCGGGTTCGGTGCGTCTCCGGCGGGGAACAGCGCGCTGCTGCAGCGCGGACACACGCGCAGGATAGAGGGAGTGCTGAGCAAATACACCAACCTCATCCAGGGCTGGCAGAACAGGTAACACAACACGATCAAGCGCGTGATGAAGTTTACATTGACCGAGCTCAACTTGTGGCTGCAGTTATGTCATATTACCACAATAAGTTACGCGTGACATGAACTGCATTTTAGACCTAAATATGATTTATTTAGGGTTTTTTGTTTGTCATTTGCCTTTTTTTTTTTTTTTTTTAGTTAAATTTAGGTTAGTTATTCAGTTATGATATTTCAGTTATGATGGTTCATTAGATACTCGTGCTATATATAAGATACTTCTGTGGGCTACTTTATATATGTGACCCTGGACCACAAAACCAATCATAAGGGTCCATTTTAAAAAGATTAATAAATCATCTTTCCATTGATGTATGGTTTGTTAGGATCGGACAATACTTGGCTGAGATACAACTATTTGAAAATCTGGAATCTGAGGGTGCAAAAAAATCAAAATATTGAGAAAATCACCTTTAAAGTTGTTCAAATGAAGTTTTTAGCAATGCATATTAAGTTTTGATATATTTACGGTAGGAAATTTACTAAATATATGTTATCCGTGGAACATGATATTTCCTAATGATTTTTGACATAAAATAAAAATTGATAATTTTGTCTTGTGAAGTTTTTAGTAAACATGTTCAAATGAGGCCATAACAACTAATAATTCGAATTAGCTCGGAAAAAACAGTTTAGATTAATTATAGTCAGAAATAAGATAAGGTATGCACATATTCACACACACACACACACACACACACACACCTATAAATCTGTCTTTTGAACTCATGCATTGCTCATATTTTGTGGTTGTGATTCTCATATCTGCTGTGTATTCTGCCATAATGTGACTAAATTTCTTAATTTCCTTCATTACTAAAGTGTTGCATCATCATAAAACTTCCTCATGCTGCCTCATAATGATGCAACATGTTTGTGTTTTTAGAATTAAAGTGAAGCATTTGAATGTTAAAAATGTGTTTTGCTGAGTTAAAGCTGAAGTCATCTTGATATGTTAGTCATTGAACAAACACTTGAGGTTGGTTCAGACTTGTTGCTTGTTGCACAGGAGATTCTGAGATGAACTGATATTCAGGAATAATTACACGAGAACCAGTTTAATAAATAAAAACACACACATTATCTAGATGAGAATCTGATCTTTGTACTTTAAACACAGTCCATCTGTAAGTTGTAAAACAGCGCAGGCGGAAATAAGTTTCTTCACACACAAGGTCTATTTCATGAAGAGGATTGTGCAAATGTGTGTGTTTTAGGACGTTCTGACCTGTGTGTGTCTGTGTGCTGAACGCATGGGACGAGTTTTGATATTCAGATCAGATTCTCTGCTGATGGTGACGTGAGTTTCCATTGACATCCAGACTCCATCTGCAGAGACTGAGCGTCTGTTATGAGACTGAGCTGCGATCATGATCATGAGAATCTAGAGGAAAATCATATTGCTCAGATGTTACTCTTTTAAACATCAGGACCTCAGTTATGAAAAATGTAAACATAATTTTTAGGGCCCTATAAAATCCATTTGATTTTCTTCCCAAATTCCGGGTTTTCCATTTAAATTTTTCTAGATTCCGTTTCAATGATTTAATGCTATATTTATAAAAAAATCTTTTAACATGTAATGAAATGAAAATAGTGATTAATGAAACATTGCATTTTATTTATGCATCTAATTCTTTATTTTTTACAAATAAAGTGCGGCACAACAGAACAGATTCCAACTATCTGGATTATTCCTTTACAAATCGTGATGAACGATTATAAAATAATTAACAATAATAATTAAGGATTGTTATTTGGTAGCACTTTATTTTACAGTCCTGTTCCACATGCACATACTATCTATTTGTTATAATTATTACAATAACTGAGTAATACGACCCCTAAACCGAAACCTAACCCCAAGTAGGTGTGCAACCTGTTATTTTTATTATTATACAGATATTATTATTATTAATAATAATCTAAAATTATAACGTTGTTATTATTATTGATTACTTTGAGAAGTACATTTGAATGTAGGCTACAATATAATTCAAAACATGAAGTTAATCAATGGCAGACTTTCATTTAGACTTGAGTTTCTGTAAGTTTTTGACAGTTTTTAAGCATTTTTCCCGAAAGAAATGGTGAAATGCTCATAAAATGCTCTCAGAGCAGCTCTGGAGATGAAGTTTATGTGGACTGCCGTTTCAATATAGACACACAGAACATACTTAGATAGCAGTCAGTTTGCAGTTTAATAAGTAGTGACTCTAATTCATATCGTGATTTAAAATTGATGTATACTACAGCCATCCTTTTGATTTATGATTAACATATTTGATTGAATATGCCAAATACAGTGACATTCTGCTCTTCGTTTAATCTCCTGCTGTCTAGGAGAACTAATCGAGATATTAAAGATCTCCTTTGTGATTTTTCTGTCCTGTATTCAGAGTTATTCATATCATGGCTCAGGACGAGATGAGAACATATGTTGATATTTGGATGGTGACAATGTAATGTTTCTGAGTTCAGCCTCGCACACACACACACACACACACACGCGCTCAGCGTTTGTTTCTCCGTGTTCAGCAGGACTGTCAGTCTCTGAGCTGGTGGACGTGACTCAAGCTGCTTTTCTCGTTGTTGCTGTCAGGAGAGTGAAACAAGTAAATATAGTATGAATATATCAGTGTTATTCATCCAATGTCGTCTTCTGTCCTTGAATATTTAATTCAGTTGTATCTTTCAGATCATAAATATCCTGTCTCGAGTTATTTAAACACCTCTTACAGGCAATATATCATTTTAGCATCATTGAGATACTTTTTTTAATTTTATACTTCCCATTTTTAGTTAAAATGGTGTTTTTTGTAATTTTTAGTACTTTTTAAAAACTTGTCTATGTAATTTGTATAATGTTTTTGTTTTAGTTTGTCTTTTTTTAGAACATCAAGTTAAATCAAATAAAAATGTAAATGTTGAAAACTAGCTGGAATAAAAAAAGTTCAGTTATTTTATTCAAAATAATGATTGTTTTCATGTTAACTATAATAACCCTGTTTATGGGTCACATTTCACCCCAAAACCAAATAGAAAATATATATAATTCATCAAATAAATTAATTAAAAGCTATTTTTTTAGGACTGTTAAGATGCATTGTGGCATTATTTATTACTTTTTTTTTTGAAGTCTCTATTTTCTATAATATTATAATACAATATTCTATATATATATATATATATATATATATATATATATATATATATATGAAAATAATGTGATAATATAAGTCCAACAATCATAATGGTCCTAAAAACTCTTGTTCTATTCAAAATATAATTCTATCTTTCCTTCAGTTGTTGAAATATGATCTGCACATGTTCTCCAGGCATTTTCAAGGCTGCTGTTGTTGGTTTGCTGAGATGCAAACATACGTTTCTTAAGGAAAGAACTAGAGTTGATTAATCGAAAGAACAGACTAATTACTGATGAGAGAGATCACTGTCTAAAACATCAATAATAGAACACCTTATTTATCAGTTATGATACGCCATAAACTTTTCCAGCTCATAAACTTGCAAAAGCCATTTCTGCTCTATGGAAATTAGATTAAATATTTAATTTGAGGTGAATGAAAATGAGGCTGTAGAAGCTGTTCAGTGTGGTGTACTTTTGTTTTCTTTGGTGTCAGTCATGCAATCAACTGCAGCAGCACTACAGTATACAGTATTTTTATTTTTTGTAACTCTTTCCCCAGGATTAATAGGTGGACTGGAAAAACCAGGCTGAAGAATAGAAATGTAACTCTGCTCTGGGATTATGACCTTTCTCAGATTACTAGGACACATCTTTGTGTGACTGAATGCTTCTCTACAGACACAGATCTCAGTGAAGTTAAAGGGCCAGAGAAAAGCAGAAACTGAAGTGCACCTGTGGTTTTATTTGAGCTGATTGAGGAACGGTGAAACTCACAGGTGTGTCTGTGCCGTGGGTGGCAACTCTTGATGTGTTTGTCACAACGCTTTCTTTTGCAGTACTGACTCACTTCACTGTTTTCCACAAGTGTTTCCTGCAGAATTCAAAACAGTTTTAACATTCTATTTTTAAATTGAAACAGTTGAAATATCACATCACAACAGAGCTCTTTAGTGAGAGTGTCTCTTTAACTGATAAACAGTCAGTAAATGTTAATCCAATGCTTTCAACGATTTCATTAGACTGATTTAAAGCCATAAATCGTTAGTTTGCGAGTCTTTCTGTTAACAAGATTAATTTGTTAGTGAATTGCTCTATGTTTTGCATGCACATAACACACATTTGTGTTGTCATTGCTTTTTTATACACCAGCACTAAATAATGTCTCGGGAAACATTGTAGGTTTTCACAGCAAAACTTACAAACTATTCAAAGGTTTCTGGAAAAGCGTTTTATTAGAATACTTTTATTCAGCAAGAATTCATTAAAAGTGACATTTATAATGTTATAAATATAATGTATAATTTACATTAATATAAATATAATTTACATGAACATTATATTATAAATGTAATGTAGATTTTTATTTCAAATAAATGCTGTTCTTTTTAACTTTTTTTTTTATTATTCATTGAAGAATCGTGAACAAATGTATCAGTTTCCACAAAAATATGAAGCAGCACAGTTGATCATAATAAATGTTTCTTGAGCAGCAAATCAGCATATTAGACTGATTTTTACAATATATAGACACAGAGAACAGCTATTTTAAAATGTAATAATATTTCACAATATTATTTTATATTTTATTTAAAGTGACGAAAATTATTATAATTTTTTTATGGTTTAGTTTAACTATAATAACCCTGCTTACAGGTCCAAATTTACCCTAAAATCAAAAGAAATTATAATTAATTTTCTAGGATCATTAAGACGCATTGTGGCATTATCTTGCTGTTTTTCATGTTATTTTGATCAAATAAATGCAGCCTTGGTGAGCAAAGAAAAATATTAAAAAAATAAAACGATACAAAATCTTACCAGTAGATGGCTTTAATAAATCTTTCACCTTTTAGACTAATTAATATTTGTCAATGTGAGTCTCTCTTTCATGTATTTGACAGTCTGGTGTGATGGTCGAGGACGCCTGCCAACACGTGGCATACAACGCACTGCTGCTTTCCTCCTCGTAATGATACTTTTCCATGCCAGAAACGTATGCAAAAATGAGACAGAGCTGTGATATCATACAGGAGGTCAGTCAGTGCATCCCAAATCACAGACTTATGCAGTATTCTATGGCGTTTTGTAGTATAATACTGCGAGTAGTGTGAAAACTGAAAATTCCAAAAAGAAAAAGTGCACTTTAAATACCTGGATGATGCACTTAACCGAAAAAATGAAGTGTGGAATGTTGAACACTTCATGCACTCAACTGTCACTGCTTTAATTACGTAGCAAAAGAGGAAACTGTAGAAAACGTTTTCCTGGACCAGGAGACGTTGGGATATCTTTCAAGCAGAAGTTACTCTTTATTGAGAACTTGATGTGCGTCGCTGCAGTCATCCAAGTCTGACTATAGCTCAGAACAGTAGAGTTTATACCTTTCAAGGGGGAGGGATACATAGAGGTGGAGACAATCTAAACAAAGCATGCAAATGCAGTACAGGAATCAGCCCATTACCAGAATTGCAACCTCATCAGCATAACAGTGTCATTCAAATGCATAGGTATATATATGTATGTGTGTGTACTGTATGTGTAGATGGATAGACAGATAGAACAACTAGTCACCAGTTTAATTTGTAAATTTGGTTTGTGTTGTAGTACTGGACTTGAAAGCGTCTCTCTTGAAGAACATCTATAAAAGTGAATGATTTACAGATATGAGGTGATTCCAGTGCTGCGAGTGTCTGTGTAACTAGGCCACACATCTAAATACACTCAATGCTCATGATGAATGAAGCACGTTTTTAGCATGTTGGTTTGCTTCAGTGAGGGTAAATCCACCTCTTCCTCTATTTCAGGATCAGAGCTGCTCTTTTATGTCTGTGAACATGATTACATGGTCTTGAAAGGGTCTGATTTGGGGTCAGAGCACGTTTTGAAATGTTTGGTGGCTGGAGTCTGAGATAAAGAGCAGCGTCGAGGATAGAAACTCGGAGAGAATGGACTCAAATGTTCATCATCTATATTATGAAGTGTAACTTTTCTTTGCCTCCATTTAAAAAAAAAAAAAGCCTACTATAGAGCTGCATGATCAAATGTAATTAATACTTCAAAAACGTTAATACTTAAGGTGCCACGTGGACCAGAAGAGCACTTCTGAAAGTATTTTCTCCACTCATTTTCTCAAAAATACTTAACCATGAACCAAACCAAACAGCCTTGAGATCAATCACATTACAAACATTAACTGGAGGGAAAAAACATTTACTTTAATTTATCCATGAAGCATTTCAGATGACATTACTGAATCAATGTAGCAATTGACATTTTTTGAGTTTTAAGTACAAAAAATGTTTTACTTGATCAAATAATATATTTTAATATGGAATAATGGAAATCAATAAAAAGCAAATGTTTACATCTGTGTGGAGAAAATGAATGGGGTTTTTACTTGTGTCTGATCAGATCATATCTGCGTACTTGTGTGCCAAAATAAGGAAGTGTGGCATGATTTTAATTCAACACAGGCTATAAAATCATCTAAAAATGTTGAAACTTGCAACAAAAATACTGTACATTTCTGAGCTGGATATACAGCAAATGCATGTTCAGTATATGATGCATTGCAATGCAGGTTTTTGAGCTGTGATTATTTTGCATGTTGCAAAATGCAGTATGTTTTTACCATTATTTGCAACACTTTATTGATTGTTTTAAAGCAGTCAGTTCTCCAGATGATGATGATGAGAGGATGCTGCTTTAGAAAGCACTGCCGACAGCGAGCAGCACACTAGGGTTTGGTGTATACACTAGAAACACATTCATAATGCATGTGGAAAAATCAGCCTGTCACTAAGATCCATGCGTTTCACTTTTACTAAACATGTCAAAACAAATGTCAGACGTGTGTGTGTGTGTGTGGTTATTGAATTGTTTTGCTGGTCAGTGCTGCTGTTGCTGTGATCAGAGAGAGTCATTGATCCGCTTTAGAGAGAAACACACAGACACACACACACAACATCCTCGCTGCAGACACTCTCTCGCACACGCTTGCTTTGTTTCATTTTGAGAATTTTTTTTATTGAAATTGTCTATGCAATATGTACACACTTACATTAAACGTGCATGTATTCTTAAACAAAAATCTTCTAAACATTTTTTACATTTTATTTCATGTATATACATTAATTTTCTTGCTTGCTTTTTTATTTTCCAAAAATAAAATTTGTCAATAAACTATATTAATAGGTTAACCAAAGATCTGCTTTTTGGAAATATTGCACTTTAATTTTATTTTAATTTTAACAGCATATTTGGGATTGAAAATGTCTACAAAACAGTTACTAATTGCTTATTAAATGTAAAGATACTTTGGGTTGAGAATAATACCCAAATATTATGTTCATGTTAATGTTTAAATTCATTTATTACTCCTAATAGTGTGGTATATTGTATTTTTAGTGGAAGTTTCTGTTATAGATGGTGAAAAACACTATCATGAAATCGCCAGAAAGCACGGCTAACACAAATACAAAATCTAAAACTCTGCAGTTACTTTACAGGATGAGAAATGAATTGTTGAAGGAACTGTTTTCCAGGTTTGTTTGGTTTTGTCAGTCATGTAAGAACAGGCTGGAGCTGTGAGTCGGTTCTTTAGGTGCGCTTCTGTGGTTCAGCTGCTGTTATGTGCACTTTCTCACACGGTTGAATCACACAGAGAGCTGAGCTGGGACTTTCACTCTCATTTACCCCCTCTGATTGTCTGAGCAGGTGATTGGAGGCGTGAGGGAGCTCATCTGAGCTCAGCAGTCATAAGCAGATCTTCAAGTCAAATTCTCTGGCCGATTCTCTTTCATTGTTCTTCTCAAACTGTTAATTATTATTAATAATCAATGTGTCCAGACTCTGTTTCTGTTCTGCTCTACACTTACATTCATACTTTTGGGTCTTTGGAGATTATGTATAATATATACTTATTATACTACATAAAATACACAAATCAAAAATCTAAATATCAAATGACAAATCATACAAGGAATAGTTATTAGAATGAACTAAATAAATAAATACATACATAATTTGCTAAACATAAATTCATTTCTAAACAACTATTCAAAACCTTTACAGGAGTCCCATGAAACGCTTGCTATTTTGTAAAAGCTGAAACAGAAAATCTCAAATCTCTCTCTCTCTCTCTATTTTATATATATATATATATATATATATATATATATATATATATATATATATATATATATTTAAGATTACTCAAATTAGTGGAAGCAAATAAAAAAAAAACCCATCAAAATATATTTATATTTTCAAAAATTTATTTTTATTTTATATGTATTTTAATTTTTTATTCTATTTACTTTATGTATGCACTGTATTATTATAGATTTGTTTAGATTTATGTATGTTTTGATTTGTTTAGAATGATTTGTTTATTTTTAGATTCAAGAGTCTTTATTGTCATTTCTGCTCCCACATTACGAAATTTTGTATGAGACTCTCAGCTTAAAACATCGTCAAGAGCAGAAAATAAACAAGCAATTATAAACACAACTTTTAAATAGAAATATAGACTCTAAACACCTCAAGTAAAACTGGACACTGGGATGTACTGTATGTACACTATAGACACTATGAAATGAAAAAAATAATTAGCAGCAGAGTGGATATAAACTAGAGTGTAAATAAAGTAAAGTGCGGCAGTGCAAGACAGTCAGAATTTGTGGATTCAATGTCCTTTTGCAGAGAACTGATGCCTGTGTGTGAGAGTCAGTGGGGGGTAGGTGTGTGTGTGTGTGGGGCTGTGGGGGTAGGTGTGTGTGTGTGTGTGTGGCTGTGGGGGGAGGTTGCATGTGTGTGTGTGACTGCGAGGGAGTGGGGGCAGTGATGGCTTTCACAGCTAATTTTATTTTATTTTATTCTGTTTACGTGCATTTATAAGTGCTTAGATTTATTCATTTGTTTATATTTGTTTCTTTTGTGTCTTAGTGTTTTCAGTGTATGTTTCACAAGGTTGATTTTTATTTTTTTTCCTGCAAGGTTATTTCTAAAGGTATTTGCCTGCTTAAGGTAAAACAAACATTTTGAATAGTCCTGCTGTTTGACAAATTGCCTCTTAATTAATATGAGCACATAAGAACAGCTTGCAAAATCATTAAGTGTTTTAAAATGCCACTTTAAATGAAGCATGCCACACCACAGGAATGTCAGCTTTGCATGTTCTGTCAAAGTATTTCTGTCCAAGTATAAAATCATTTAATGTTTGACAAACGGTGTCATTCTCACTTCACTGCAGTGGTGATGCATGACTGTAGGAATGTATGGTGATGGATGTTAATCTGTGTGTGTGCAGGTATTTCGTGTTGGACCCTGATGTGGGTCAGCTGCAGTATTTTGTGAGCGAGCAGGGGCGGAGTCAGAAGCCCCGCGGATCCCTGCCTCTGATTGGTGCATCTGTGACGGCGAGCGACGAGGCGCCTCACATGTTCATCGTCAGCTCGGCCAATGGGGAGCTCTTCAAACTCAGAGGTATTTTACACTCGCGCTCGTGACTCTCACGACTTCACGCAGCAGTATTGGGCTGTTACCACAGCAACCAGCGCCCTCTCTTTGCAAAATTCACGTTTCATGCAGGAGTTTGTGCAATTATTCAGTATTTTTCTTTCTGTAGTGCTGGAGGCTTTTGTAGTGAGTCTTGCTGACATTCAGTCTGTTTCTCAGCCTGTCCAGCCATATGGAGAAAAACTGTGAACTAAACAGATGATTCACTTCCATTTGGATGTCAGTTCTATACACCACCATTCAAAAGTAATTTTTTTCATCAAGGATGCATTAAATTGATAAAACGTGACTGTGAAGACATTTATAACGTTAGAAAGGATTTCTATTTCAAAATGCTGTTCTTTTGAACTTTCCAATCATCAAAGAATCCAAAAAAATCATGGTTTCTGCAAAAATATTTGGCTGTTTTCAATATTGATAATAATGAGAAATATTTATTGAGCAACAAATCAGTGTATTAGAAGGATTTCTGAAGGAACGTGGGACTCTGAAGGCTGGAGTAATGATGCTGAAAATTCAGCTGCACATCAGGAATAAATTCCATGCGTTTCCAATGTTCTGTCGGTGTCATTAGGTTTATTGTTGAGAATGACTCGGTTTATTAGCATCTCTGTTAATTGCTGTCAGTCCATCTCCTGCTCATTACAGAAGCATCTTCATCACCTAATTAAAGTGGGAGCTTGTTTAAATTGCTAATGCCGAGTGGCTCTGAGTGAAGCTTATTCGTGATGAAGCATTCTTGACAGTTATTTTACCCAGGATGCATTCGTTCATAAGATTGAGCATTAAATGGATTCTGATGAAGGTTGTAGTGCTGCATCATAAGTGTTCTGATGAGAGACAACATCTATTTCTATGAGCAACAATAACTGAGAAACAGTGAGAGGAAGAACATCTGCCACATTGACTCGCAGAGGATCTGCTCGCTGCTGCATCTCAAGGGGTTCTGGGTATTTACTGTGCGGTTTAGTAGCTGGATTCTACTGTAGCTGGTCCAAGGTGGCTCTCAGTTGTGAGGATTTGGCTAAGGTATGAAACCAAGGGTCTTGATGATGAAAATCAGGTCATGTCATCTTAAATTCAACATGAAATCAAAGCTTTCCAGCTTAAAAAATATTTATTCATTTATTATATTTAAAATAAAGTAAAGTAAAGTAAAGTCGTGACGTATTGTCAAGTATGGTGACCCATACTCGAAATTGGTGCTCTGCGTTTAACCCATCCAAGTGCACACACACAGCAGTGAGTAGTGAACAAATGCACACACACACACACACACCGTGAACACACACCCGGAGCAGTGGGCAGCCATGCTGCAGCGCCTGGGGAGCAGTTGGGGGTTCGGTGCCTTGCTCAAGGGCACCTCAGTCGTGGTATTGAGGGTGGAGAGAGCGCTGGACATTCCCTCCCCCCACCTACAATCCCTGCCGGCCGGGGACTCGAACCCGCAACCTTTCGATTACGAGTCCGACTCTCTAAACATTAGGCCACGACTTCCCCCCAACATTTATTTTAGATTGATTTAGTATAATTATATTTATATGCATTTACTTTTATTTTATATTGATTTGTTTGTTTTTATTTTATATTGATGCATTTTATATGCATTTATTTATTACATATTAATATTAGTCATTTATTACATATTTAATGTATTTATTTTTACTCATTTATTTTTGGCACCTGTAATAAAATCAGAAGGTGTTGCAAGCCAACATAAAAAAAGACAGTTGTGTAAGTGTGTGCTTGTTAAATAAAACAAATAAAATATAATAATTTTAAAAATGCTAAGATGCTGTGTGTGTCTCTGTGTGTGTGTGTGTGTCTGCGCGTGTGTCTCTGTGTGTGTGTGTGTGTGTCTGCGCGTGTGTCTGCGCGTGTCTCTGTGTGTTTGTGTGTGTGTCTGCGCGTGTGTCTCTGTGTGTGTGTGTGTGTGTGTGTGTGTCTGCGCGTGTGTCTCTGTGTGTGTGTGTGTGTGTCTGCGTGTGTGTGTGTGTCTGCGCGTGTGTCTCTGTGTGTGTGTGTGTGTGTGTGTGTGTGTGTGTGTGCGCGCGTGTGTCTCTCTGTGTGTGTGTGTGTGTGTCTGCGCGTGTGTCTGCGCATGTGTCTCTGTGTGTGTGTGTCTGCGCGTGTGTCTGTTTATGTTTGGGTGGCTGCTGCTCTGTTTCTCATTGATCATCTGTTTCTGGTTTATTAATGCTGATTTCCTGCTGAAGCTCAGTGAAGTTTGATTTCAGCTCAAGTGTTTCACTGGCGCTTGTTTTGTCTCTAGCAATAGTCTGACTTCCTGTTGAATGTGGAAGTTATGTGGTGTTCAGGGTCACTCGTCTGAGGTCTGACCCTCATCAGTCATTGTGAAAGATCAGTGTGTTATTTTAGTATCATTGAGATACTATTATACTGTAGTTTATATTTACATTTTAGTTACTTCTTAGTTAGTTCTCTGCTTAGTAACAATTTTGGTGTTTTACTTCAGTCCCAATCTAAAATGATATAACAGAATGCATCTTTTAAGTTGTTTCCATGGTGACTATAATGCATTAATACTTTGCATATTTACTCTCCCTCTCTCATGTTTTCTCCCATAATTCCTCTGTCCCAGCGGTGGACGCTACAGAACAGCAGCTGTGGATGACGCAGCTACAGGCGTGTACCAGACGCCACTCCGACAGCAGTGCCAAGGTCTGTGCGAACACACACACACACACACATTGTGGAGTATGTTTGAGGAGAGCAGGGAAAGTGTTATAGGAGAATCCGTTTTTTTGCATTTGAGGGGTTTTTGGCAGCGTGTTTGTAAAGATTTGTATACTGTATAATTGTGAGGGTCAAATATCCTCATTAATACAGTGAAATATCATGATGAGTGACTTCAATGTGTCGTCACTAATCGAAAAGACTCATGGATGCTCCATTTGATGCTTTTTAAGTAAATCTAACTATGTGCACGGTTTTCTGTGAGAGTTCTTTATGGTCAGGAGATAGAAAAGATCACTAATCTGATAGAAAAACAATTAAAGTCTATGAGATAAGCTCACTAAACTAGTTTCTAAGGCAATGGATCTCAGGCTTTTTGCCTCTGAGGCCTCTCACTGTGCACAACGATATTCAAAGTCCTGAAACGTATTTTAATTTATGGGCAGTCCTACAATATTTTCTGCAAATTAAAAAAAAAAAGTCATTAATAAAATTTGACGATTCCAAAAATGTTCCTCAGGGCTATTAATATTTATAACATGACATGCATAAAACTATTTCATTATTTGAAATAAAATAAACCTTAAATAACCCTAAAATAACTCCGTTTCTGATTAAAAACATTTGCATAACTGGTAAAACATGTATTCATAATAAAAATGCCCATATGGTTTTAAGGTTGTAATAATTCCCATGACCTTTCCAGGTCTAGAAATCACACTCATAAAATTGAAATCCAGGTATTTCAAGACCGTGAAAGAAACACTTAAAAATAAAAATGAAATAATAACAAATATTTAAAAAAAAGACGCATTTGTGATATTTTAACTCATTTTACATCATTTTGAGGGCTCTTTGCTAAGGCGTAATCTGATCTGTTCACAGATGAGGAAACTGAAGGATTGTGACGAGCATCTGTGTGTGGACCGAACTCAGAACACATTGGACGCACAGGTAACACACACACACTTTCTCTTGTTTAATGTGTGTTATATTACGCGTCTCATGTCCTGAAGTGTTTGATTGTTGTGCACATAGTGCAGGTCTGTCTCTGTTAATGCTGTGCTGTAGTAACTGCTCATCAGCGTATGATCACAGAGCTTCATTCAGTGAAGAACAGATGCTTCATTCTGCCTGTGAAACACTGACTCTTTCTTTCTCTCTCACTCGGATTCCTCTGTAACTGATATCACACATATTGATCCAGACGGATCTAGAGTCACTGCTGAGGGCATGAGCAGCACACACATGCTACTTTTGTTTTTCAGTTAAAAACACATTCTCCCACCTCAGTCTCAAAATACAAAAATATGAAAAAATACAAATTCCACCAATATTCACATTAGCGCTTTTTATATATAAATAAGCATTTTTCAATGGCCACTTTTTAAACGGTTAACCAAAATCCTAAATGCATTACCTGCATACTGCAAAAAAAAAGGTTTTTGATTACTTGTATAGTTTTCTAGTTAAAATATCACTGAAAGTCCTTGAAACAAGATAAATGTACTTGAGAAAGAACACTGCATGAGAAATTATGACTTGTTTTATAGATTGTAAATCTTAAAAATGAGTGTGTTTTGTCTTACTCCATAGCTTACTTATCCAATTTCAAGGATTTTGAGATGTTAACAGGAGAAAAAGGACAAAAATACTCATTAAGTATTAAGAATACTTTGTTTGCATTGTTGCATTACTAATTCAAAGTGCTAAAAAGATCTAAAGAGAAAGATGAGAGATGTATTTGTTGTGTTATTCATTTAATGAATTAAAAATTATTCATAATTTTAATTTATTCATTAATTTTTGGCATGAATGCAATGACAATTCCATCAGTTTTCTTGCAATATGATTCAGTGCAGTGTTAATGCTTTAATACATTAACTAATATGAATTCCTTGGCTAGAAATATCATTGCTCCACACACTGCACTAAATAAAATGAACGTTTTATTTTAAAAAAGATTTCAGGCCTGTGGGACGGCATTTGGCTTCAGTTGCTTTGTGCCCACGCTTGCTTTCAGAATGTGTTCGGCACACACACACACACCTCAGTTCACCTGAGAGATAGAGCGCTATAGTGTTTTACAGAGAGAGAGACAGACACCTGTCTGTGTGAACATCTGACCTACTTCTGCTCTGTGATTCACTTCATTTAAAGGCTCATATAATGCTATATTCAAGGCTGTGAACTGTTGTGATTTAACTGCATCATCTTGTTGTAATTAACACACTGAATTCTGATTAAACTGAGTAACAGGTGCTTGTATGATTGTGAATGACACTCACATCAGAGCAGCAGCTCAAACACAAAAACAACCGATTATCTTCAAACTGCATCAAAACATACAGCAATACATATAAATTAATTTATCAACATATTCCATACAGAAAACAGCTTTCCTCACTATGGATTTAATCTTACTGTAAAGACACAGTTCTCTTCACATTTCTGTGAATTACTCAAGGGTGATTTTTCACTTATTGATTTTCATTGATCATTACTCTTCACCACACACACACTAATTGACTTTTGTTACGCATCACATCTAGGTTTGATTTATAAGTTACCAATTTAGTGATAAACAGATGCTTCGCTGATGTCTGTGCATGTGGGATAAAATCCTGTTTTAATCAGCTCGAAATGTTCAGAACAAACTTTAGATACCACAGTTATAAAGTCTGATTACATAACTGATCACATGCAATAAAACATTGTTTAATGGTATTTTAGTATCATTGAGATGATATACTATACACTGTTATAGTTTTATTAAGTTTGAATTGGTTTTTGTTTTTATATTTAGTTTTCATTTAAAGTTTTATTAACTTTGTGTGTTGTTATTATTTAAATATGTCTATATAGTTTATTTCAGTTTACGTTTTAGTTATTTTATAAAATCAAGTTAACTAAAGCACTTGAGCTGAAACTAAATGGAAATGAGAAATGTTGCCGTGGCAACAAGCTTAATATATTGTACATCAGTTAACATTTATTTCAAGAAATGATTTTTTTTGTTTGTTTTATTTAATGATTATATCCCTGATTGAATCACCATTTAATTAGTTGCATATGTTTGCATATAGGTTTCAGTATTTTTTTGATAATATATCAGGCTCTTTTATCATTTAAGACATAATTTTTTCTGTATAGTTGTGATGCTTTAGTGTATGTTAAGGCGAGTTTGATAGTGAAATATTTTCTGCTTGTGACGTCTGTGGCTTGTGTTTTCTGGAGTGTGATTGTGGTGTGAATGCAGCTGTAATTCTGCAAGGTTTTTTTTTTTTTTAAACCATCTCTGTGTGTCTCAGGGTTCATCGGGCCGGACTCGGAGTTTCTCTCTGCTTCCTCACCTCCCTCCGTCTTCCTCTCCTGCATCTCAGAGACATCTCCCTCACCACGGGCCTCAGAGCAACATCGTTACCATCACGCACCATAAGTCGCCTGCAGCCGCCCGCCGTGCCAAAAACCAGTACCCAGATCGCCTCCTGGAGGTCAAAGAGGTCAGACACACAAGCACACCTCAAACACTGGACTGATGGAGGATAATTACAGACCATCATGAATCTTCTGTCTGATCTAATGCAGAATTAAAGAACACTAAAAATATTACTTCAATTTAAGATTTATGTATTTGAATTGGATAAACAATTTCCATCCATTTAGACGACAGTTTTAACAAACTAATAAACTTAATATTATGCATATTTGTCAGTCATATATAAATAAAAAAGGTTTTCTTATTTGTTTCAATCTCATACATTTCACAGGATGCTGAATTGGACTTTAGAAGAGGGAATAACTGAATTGAAATTCAAAGGAATTCAACAGAGCATAAGAATTGAATTAGCTCCAATAGTGAGAGAAAATATATAGTCAAAATTATGTGAGCTGGATCAAGCTTTATTCTGTGCAAATCAAACTATTACTGGAGAGCTGCTTTATGGGAGAAAATCATTTTGTAATTTTGGAAATCAACACTATTTTTTTGTGCGTGCTATATAAATAAACGTGACTTAATGAATTGCAGAGCTGTTGCAGACATATCCACATTGCTATGATCAGATGCTTTCTTAACTGCTGTTTTCTCACTACTAGCATTTTAGTTGATTTATTTAGTTATTGAGGGGAAATTGCGCAGCACATATTTGCATATTCTTCTAAACGCTGCTCGGCAGCATGCAGATGTTCGCTAACAGTGTTACTTGTGTATACAGAACATTTTACCTCAAACTTCACTGTGAGTAGGCTGAATCCCCCTTTAAACATGACAACACTTTTTTGTAGTTTTGTAATGCTTACCCACACTGTGTGGTCCTGCTTCTTTTGTACTTCTCATAAATGTCGTCTTCTATTGGATTACAGCCGGGAGAGCTGAATTAGTGTTGCGCTCAAATCGCATTATTGTAGGTGAGATCAAACGACTATTCGACTAATTTTGTCGACAATTTTTTTTTGTCAAGATTATTATCTTGAATAAAATTTAATAAATAAAATAAAATGTAAGTCGCTTTGAATGCATGAATGTGAATACTGCATTTTCACACAGATTTTCTCCAGAAACATCTCTTTCCTTTAATAGAAATAAGGAACAAACTGAGCTGGTTTTGTTGCTCTGGACATAAAGAAGTGTCAGAGATTTTTCTCCTCAAATAAACTGTCAGTTTGAGCTCTGTTGGATTTAATTTCTGTGCAAGAGCATAATTTAGAGAATTAAATAAGTCCTGCGTCAGCTGAAACATTATTACCTCGTCCGTCACGTCTGCTGACACAAGGCTCGTGTGATCATCCACACCAACCACAGCTGAAACTTTACTGCTTTGATTCCAGGCCCTCGATTATATCTGTCATTTCAGAAAGATCTGATTACAATAATGGGCCAAGAAGTCTCATCTGCTCTCCAAGACCACATTTAGGGCTATTTGATTGTAAATACAGTAAAACTTTTAAATATTACATAATTTGAAGTAACTTTTCTATTTGAATATATTTAAAATATAATTTATTTCTGTGAAGCAATCATTACTCCAGTCTTCAGTGTCACATGATCCTTCAGAAATCATTCTAATATGCTGATTTGCTGCTCAAGAAACATTTCTTATTAAAAATGTGGAAAACAGTTGTGCTGCTTCATGTTTTGTAAAAATTAATACATTTTCAGGATTTTTTGATGAATAGAAAACTCAAATAGAACAGCATTTATGTGCAATAAAAATAGTTTGCAGCAACATAAATATCACCTTTGATCACTTTTATAAATCCTTAATTAATAAAAGTATTCATTGTGTTCAAAAAAAAATCTTACATCAGAATCAGTGTTTTATTGTAGAAACAGACTTGCAAGTTCTCTGATGATATTTGTACCAGTTTAATCCCAAGGGTTGTGTTCTAGTAAGTCACTCTTAAAAATAAAGGTTCCAAAAGGGTGTTTTTGCAGTGATGCCACAGAACCATTTTTGGTTCCCCAGAGAACATTTCCTAAAAGAACCATTTTAAAAATCTTAAGAACCTTTTTGTCTATAAAGAACCTTTTTTTTCATTTGAAAGGTTCCATAGATGTTCAAGGTTCTTCATAGAACCATTCATGCCAATAAAGCAGCTTTATTTTTAAGAGTAGCTGAATGGTGCCACCTGTCAGTCGACCGCAGTAAAGCCCCTTCCTCATTTCTTCAGGTTATGAACCAGGCCGAGGGTCAACAGAAGAGTCTGGTCCAGTCCATCGAGTCTCTGCCGATGCGAGGATCCCTGTCCTGCCTGGATCAGGACCTGCTGCTGCTGAAAGCCACCTCTGCCGCCACCCTGAGCTGCCTTGGCGAGTGCCTGACTATATTACAGCAGAGCGCTGGACACAACCACGGGCCGCCCTCCGGTGAGTCCAATACGGACACCCTACCAACGCCCATGCGTCCTCCAGACCCGGAGCCGGCCAAAGATCAGGGCGAGGTTGACTGCGACCCCTGTCCGTATCTAACGGGGCCCGTGCAGCTAAACGTTTGCAATAAATTTTGTTGAAGGGCTGTTCGTCGTTCATGCTGCATGTTCACTGTTTGTGTGAGTTCATCTGTATTTTGGCTCTTCATTTGAATCGTTTGTTCATTCGGTTCTGTGCCTGATTGTATCATTTGTATTCGTGCTGACTGTGTAACATGTTAATGCATGATTTGAGTGAGTGTTTGGAATCTGATTCCAGTTGCTTTTCAATGCTGGATGAACCACATGCCAAAGAAACACACACACAGGTGCCTGAAAACTCAAAACGACCCAGTGGATCCAATAAAATGTTTCAGATCGACCCTGACATGGACTCAGGTGCTTCTCGCTGGGTGTCAAAATCAATTGCCATGATTTTTTATTTGATTTGATTTTATTCATTTTTTATGTTGATTCACAAAATGAGAACTCCTTGATATGAATGGACACCTTTGATGTCTTTCTTTCTCCAAGGAGAAACACTTGAGAGCTGAATGACTCTGTGCCTGATCTGAATATTGTATTTTTCTTTTGTATTTTCAGTTTTGAATGTTAATCTTCAGATCTAAGGTTCTGTTCCTTGTGTTTGGAGAGAAAGAACTGCGTTTTGTTTCAGCCTTCGTTTAATGCGGTTTTTCTTCAGTTTTGTAAAACATATTTTTGAAAATATGAGCGAAAATGCTTCTTCTCTGGCCCTGAATGCTTCAGATGAGTTCAAATTTAGATGGAAAATCCAAAACTGATCGCTTAGACTGTTTCTGATGTTACGGAAATGAATTAAAGGAATGAGTTCAGACGACATCTTTGATCTCTGACTGAGGTCTGTTACTGTGGGCTAGTGACATACATTGAGGGGGCGGGGCTCTGGCGGGGGCGGGGCCTGCAGATCCAAACGAAGGAAACACCAATCAGGTAAATGCATATTGTGCGTTTTGCTTGCATGATCTGTTTGCTTTACGTCACAATGATCAGCAGGAACATTTCACATGTTCTGGTCTGTGCATGATGCATGGTCTGTCTGAGGATTTCTTTTCCAGCTTATTCAGAAAAGAATGAATCTGAAATGATGCTTGATGCTGTCTGATATAGTGTTTTCGAGGAGAATCATGGTCTTAAGGGTCACTTATTTTTTGACATTTTAATTATTTTCAGCTGTGGCTTTACCGTTTAAAAGTTTGGGAACATTTCAGTGTTTCTGGAAGAAGTTTCTTCTGCTCAAGGCTGCATTTATTTCATTATAAATACAGTAAAAATAGTAATATTGTGAAATAGCATCATAATTTAAAAAGTTTGTATTTTAACATTTTAAACATTTATTAAATGTTTACTTTTCCCCTGTGATTTACAGTTTTAAGAACCTGAAGGTCCATTCACACCTAGGGCTATAACAATTATATGTATAAATATATATTATTAAAAATTGTTCTAAAGAATCCCAGCGTCCAACCATAATGATACAAAGGAACAATAACTTTCAGAATGATTTTTTTTTCAGCTGATGAATTTTAAAAACATTGCCAGCCAATAAGAATCCCTCCAGCATTAAAGAGCTAGTGCGTTTATAAAGCTACAGACGATAAAACTGCAGTGCACTCATAATAAACAGCGTTATACCAAAGTCCGTTGATGTGTAGACTGCTAATATGGTTATCGTTCTTGGTGTAAACGGGCCTTCAGTTTTCTTTTTTGACACTTTATTGTTCAGAGGTTGCTTATTCAGAGCTCAAGAGGATTTAAAGGGTTAGTTCACCCAAAAAAATTAATTCTGTCACTAATTACTCACCCTCGTGTCATTCCACACCTGCAAGACCCTTGTTCATCTTCAGAACACAAGGTTTTTTTAATGAAATCTGAGAGCTTTTTTCCTTTCATAGATAGCAAGGGTCCTACCACGTTCAAGGCCCAGAAACATAAAGACATTGTTAAAACTGGTCCATGTGACATCAGTGGTTCAAATGTGGTTTTATTATTATTTATTATTTTGTTTTCTTTGCTGCACAAAAATATTCTTGCATCTTTGTAAAATTACGGTTGAACCACTGATGTCACATGGACTATTTTATCGATGTCCTTACTACCTTTCTGGGCCTTGACCATAGTTGTACCCTTGCTGTCTATGGAGGGTCTGAAAGCTCTCGGATTTCATCAAAAATATCTTAATTTGTGTTCCAAAGATCCTACGGGCTTGGAGCTACATGAGGGTGAATAATGACAGAATTTAGATTTTTAGGTGAACTATCGTGCTAAGTATCGAACATTCATCTGTGAGAGACTCCATAATAATCTCCATGTACTCTCACTGGGGATACTAGAGAAAACAGCTAAGATCTCATTGGCAGAGATGGAAAGTAACGAATTACATTTACTCGCGTTACTGTAATTGAGTAGCTTTTTTGTGTACTTCTACTTTTTAAAAGTAATTTTTAAAATCTGTCATTTTAGTTTTACTTAAGTACATTTTGTTTAAAGTATTGTACTTCGCTACATTTTAAAACGCATTAATTACTGAGTAAAAAATAAAATAAAATAAAATCGCTCCCTGGAAACTACTGCAGTAAATAATGGGCAGGAGAACAAACTGGTGGTAAAATCACAGGAAAGACAGGAAAACCAAACCCAGTCCTATTCTGCTGAATTTGAGCTTGAAGAACATGAAGTGAACCCCTGGCCATGTTTATGCTCTATTATGCAGTGTAAGCTGTGTTTGCCTGGGGAGACCAAACTAGCAGTTTATAAACTCTCGACATCACCCCTTCGCAAGCATGTAGAGATAAACTAAATACTTGCATCGTTGCATTTGTGGTTAAACTGAAGCTTTGGCAGTTTAGCAAAAGGTTTTGCACAAATTAGCCAAAAAGAAAGTGGTGCAGAGTGTGCGATAATATCGTAATTGTTGTTTTAACGATGTGCGATTTGACATTATCAGTATTAAGCCCAAAACCAAACCAAACACTCCTACCTTGAGTGGTCTATCATATTAGACTACTGCGCATGCGCGCTTTTCACTGCGTGATTCAGTCTGTTAAAATGCATTTAAAATTATCCCAAAATTGAAGATATAGGGGCAGAAAATGTATATTTACATCTTTTCATATAGTAAATCAATGTCACACAAAGAGTGCCGTTTTTATTCAAAAAGCAGCATGATTACATATAGATTTTCTTTTACAACAGTTCAATAAACAAGGAGTTAATTAAGAGACTTGCCTTTTAGACCCCATATTGCCTGTGTTTGCTCTATTTCGACAAAAATAATCCCAAGCACAGCCACAGCACAGTTTTGCGTCTCTGAGCAACATGAAGGTGTTTGGTTCATCACAATGACTCACTTATTAACAGTGACTTGGTGACACCTACTGGCGGTTTTAATTTCACATTTAAAGTATCTTTTGATTTTATATATATATATATAATTTTAAATGAGTATTCAACATTTTATGTCTTATATATCAAAACATTATTTCTGCATTTGTTACTTAAACAGTGTGTAAATACATCTAAATTCCACTTCAGATGAAGCTTCTGTGTTTCCTCTGCATTGCAAAGATGAATTTAGTTGATATTGATTTAATTTGCCTGGTAACAGCCCACATGTCTTATTCCTTTAATTAAAGACAAGTAGTTTGAGATTTATAGGCCTATCCCAGGGGTGTCAGTTCCAACCCTGCTCCAACACACACACCATATAGTTTTCAAATAAGCCTAAATGATTAGATTAGTACAGATATAACCCTAATTAAACACAGCTGATCCAGTGTTTAATTAGGGTTATACATATACTGTGTAGGGCTGTGACACACTTGGCCTATCCTATTTTTGCGTCTCTCCCACTGTTAAAAAGTCATTTTTACTCTGAGCTACTTTTTACTTTTACTTGAGTAGATTTTTAGACTGGTACTTTTACTTGTACTTAAGTACAATTTCATTAAGGTAATGGTACTTTTACTTGAGTAAAATATTTCCGTGCTCATTGGTGATTTTTATTCTTTTCTTGGGTAAATCAGTGAAGAGAGGCGAGGGAAAGCGTTAGTAAATCTCTAGAGTGTTTCTGATATTACTCATACGGGCTAGAGTTCAAGTAAACAGTCTGTATGTAGTCATCAAAAGTGATTGTTTATGTAAATGATAAGACTTGTTTATTTCAGTTTTCTAAGAGTAGATGATTTCTAAAGAGAGCCTCATGCATCTCATGCATTTATAAATTAATATCTTCATGGAAATTAACAGGTTCAGTTTGTGATATTCTGCTTTCTTTTTGATACATCTTTACTAAAGTCTGTTTAGTTTTCTGTCTGTCTGTCTGTCTCTTTTATTAAAATGCAAATATTCTACAGCTAAAAAGGGCCACAATGTCACAAAGACAAACTGTATTTACGTCTCAGCTCTGTCATAAATTGTATGTGGCTGAATCTTTCTGAATGTAAGAAACTTGACATCAGCTGATCAGAAATATTGTGAGAGCAGATACCAAGTTCATGCAGCCCTCAGGATGCTTTGATCAGAATTTGAGATGTTTCTGCATCAGTACAAGAGCTTAGACACTTCACATCTTTGTACAACACACTGAACTGCTGCAGAATTAATCTACAATTGATTGGTTATATATATATATATATAAAATAATAATACAGTGTTAAAACTGCCATTCGAAGCAGCATATGATGTTTGTGTTGAAAGGTGTGAATCAGTCCTGCTGAAAAAAATCCCCTAGGTGGTTTGCTGGGTTTAGTTGGTTTCCAGTTTTAGTTTGATGGGCATTTGTCAATAAGCTAAACTCTGTAAGCCACCTTAGGCTGTTTTATTTTAATTTTTTTAATTAGGGTCATCAGACTGAACACAGACTGAAGGTCGCTAATTGATTTGGTTTTGAGTTCCAGCGTGATGTGAAACTGCTGACTGCTGGTCATGTGTTCTGCGTCCCTGCAGATAATGTTCCCGTGTGGACCGTCCCAAAGTCGCCCTCAGGAGAACATCTGAGGAACGGCGGCGCTGTTACCCGGAGCTCCATTGAGCCCTCGCCCTCCCTCTGGAAAACAAACCTGCTGCTGAACACTGAGGTGAGACAATACTGTGCATTATATATATTTTACCATTCAAAAGTTTTGGGTCAGTAAGATTTTGAAATCTTTACATTTTTATTTGTTTTTCCAAAAATACAGTAGAAATGTTATATTGTAAAATATAAGGTTATTTCAGGTTAAAATAACAGTTTTCTAATTTAATATATTGTAAAATGTACTTTATTTCTGTGATCAAAGCTGAATTTTCAGCATCATTACTCCAGTCTTCAGTGTCACATGATCCTTCAGAAATCATTCTTATGCTGATTTTCTGCTCAAGAAACATTTCTGATTATTATCAATGTTCAAAACAGTAGTGATGCTTGATATTTTTGTGGATTTTTTTATGATTCCTTGATGAATAGAAAGTTGAAACAAACAGCATTTATTTGAAATAGATTTTTTTGTAACATTCTAAATGTTTTTATCATCACTTTTAATACATTTTTTTTCTATTTTTCTATTATGTATTCATTTTATAGAATATTGCTGCATAAATTTAGTTGTGTGAGATCATGTATGTGATGCCACAGGATGGGATGGTGGTGATTTCTCCTGAGGAGGAGGTGATGGATTCAGATGATAACACTGAAGAAGATCTGGGTGTGTTGGACGACCAGAGGAGTGTCATTCTGCATCTGCTGTCTCAGCTCAAACTGGGCATGGATCTCACACGGGTGCGATTCACAACAACAACACACCAGTATCACGTAATATTAGAGTTACATTTGACATTAAAGTGCCTATCTGTGTGCAGGTTTTTCTTCCCACATTCATCCTGGAGAAGCGTTCACTGCTGGAGATGTATGCAAATTTCATGGCGCACCCGGACCTGTTCCTGTCCATCTCTGCCGGAAGCACCCCGGAGGAGCGTATGGTGCGTTTCGTTGAATATTACATGACCGCCTTCCATGAAGGACGTAAGGGCGCTGTTGCCAAGAAGCCCTACAACCCGGTGCTGGGTGAGACCTTCCACTGCTCATGGGAGGTCCCACAAGATCAAGTCTGCCCTCTGAGGACTGAGACCAACCCCAGGACCAATCAGGAGGCGACTGAGGCGGGGTCAGATTGTTACAGGGTGTGTTTCGTGGCGGAGCAGGTTTCCCATCATCCTCCAGTGTCTGGGTTTTACTGTGAGTGTGCAGAGAGAGGCATGTGCGTCAACACACACATCTGGACCAAGAGCAAGTTCATGGGCATGTCAGTGGGCGTCTCTATGGTGGGAGAAGGTGGGTCAATTTTTACTCAGAGGTTGCTAGTAAATTTCATAATTTAAAGGGATTGTTCATGCAAAAATAAAAATTAGCTGAAAATATACTCATCCTCAGGCCATCCAAGATGTAGATGAGTTTGTTTCTTCACCAGATGTGGAGAAGTGTAGCATTACATCACTTGCTCTGCAATGGATCCTCTGCAGTGAATGGGTGCCGTCAGAATGAGAGTCCAAACAGCTGATAAAAACATCACAATAATCCACAAGTAATCCACTCCACTCCAGTCCATCAGTTAATGTCTTGTGAAGTGAAAAACTGTGTTTGTTAGAAATTAGTCCAACATTAAGACATTTCAAACCGTCCATTATCCATAATATTGCTTTCTCCAGTGAAGTCATATTGTCTGAATCAGGAGAGAAATATGCACAGATTAAGCCCAGTTTATAAGTGAAAACGGTCAAAAACAGCTCTAAACAAATATGTTGGTGGATTTTGATGTGAGAGGACAACAGGAAATGGACTTATGATGCTTACATATGTTACAGTATGTTACTATATGTTTACCAGTTGCTCTTGTGTAAAGTTATAAGTATGTGTGTGTGTATATGTGTATATATATACAGATTTCATGAGATTTATTCCATGACTTTCCTGTAGTAGATAATTTTCACTATGTTACAATTCAGTTCAGTGGTGAAAGGTGTTGTGTGAATGTGAATGCATTCATAAGGGTGGAGTTTGTTTTCCTGTCGGACTCCTGGTGTGATGTGAACCTGATGGATCATCTGTGCTGATGAAACATACACACGTGTCTCAAGCTGGACGTGTTCAGTCTCTAGGGTGTGCTTAGTGTTTTAGGGTTTTGCTCTGTGCTTTTCAGGCGTGTTGTACCTGCGTGATCATGGGGAGGAGTACGTGTTTACATTCCCGAGTGCATACGCTCGATCCATCCTCACCGTGCCGTGGGTGGAGCTCGGAGGAAAGGTCACCATCAGCTGCGCCAAGACCGGATACTCCGCCAACGTCACATTCCACACCAAACCTCTCTACGGGGGCAAAGTTCACAGGTCTGGGGGCAATGTAGTTGATTCTGAAATGAGATGTAATTGAGAAGTCTCTGAGTGATGAAGATGATGATGAAGGTGTGTGTGTTCAGGGTCAGCGCAGAGGTGAAGCAAAACTCCAGCGGGATGGTGGTGTGTAAAGCTCAGGGTGAATGGAACGGGATGCTGGAGTTCATCTACAGCAGCGGAGAGACCAAAGTCATCGACACAAACAAACTGCCCGTCATCAGGAAGATGATTCGCCCCGTCGAGAAACAGGGCCGCACCGAGTCCAGGTAAAACTCTTCGATTACTTGCATTTATATATATATATATATATATATGCAGTATATACAGTGCTTTACAAATTTATTAGACCACCACCACCCAATGTAAGATTTATGCCAGTTACCATAATATATTCAGTTTTTTTTGACAGATTTCTACAATATTTGTGTTTTCTCTTTATGATGACAGATGGTCAGATGGTCTCATACTGCGCTTAACGAATGTATTAGACTGTGTTTATTGACTGTAATTGGGCATCTGAAGAAAAAAAAACTATTGAGTGCTTTATTTTTTTCCTTTCGTCTAAAACAGTAAATTTGAAAATTCATGGATAACAACAACAATTACAGGTGCATCTCAATTAATTAGAATGTCATGGAAAAGTTAATTTATTTCAGTAATTCAACTCAAATTGTGAAACTCCTGTATTAAATAAATTCAATCCACACAGGCTGAAGTAGTTTCAGTCTTTGGTTCTTTTAATTGTGATGATTTAGGCTCACATTTAACAAAAACCCACCGATCTCAACAAATTAGAATACTTCATAGGACCAATAAAAAAAAACATTTTTAGTGAATTGTTGGATTTCTGGAAAGTATGTTCTTTTACTGTATTTTTACTCAATACTTGGTAGGGGCTCCTTTTGCTTTAATTACTGCCTCAATTCGGCGTGGCATGGAGGTGATCAGTTTGTGGCACTGCTGAGGTGGTATGGAAGCCCAGGTTGCTTTGATAGCGGCCTTCAGGTCATCTGCATTGTTGGGTCTGGTGTCTCTCATCTTCCTCTTGACAATACCCCATAGATTCTCTATGGGGTTCAGGTCAGGCAAGTTTGCTGGCCAGTCAAGCACAGTAACACCATGGTCATTGAACCAGCTTTTGGTACTTTTGGCAGTGTGGGCAGGTGCCAAGTCCTGCTGGAAAATGAAATCAGCATCTCCATAAAGCTTGTCAGCAGAAGGAAGCATGAAGTGCTCTAAAATTTCCTGGTAGATGGCTGCGTTGACTGTGGACTTCAGAAAACACAGTGGACCAACACCAGCAGATGACATGGCAGCCCAAATCATCACTGACTGTGGAAACTTCACACTGGACTTCAAGCAACATGGATTCTGTGCCTCTCCACTCTTCCTCCAGACTCTGGGACCTTGATTTCCAAATGAAATGCAAAATTTACTTTCATCTGAAAAGAGGACTTTGGACCATTGAGCAACAGTCCAGTTCTTTTTCTCCACAGCCCAGGTAAGACGCTTCTGACGTTGTCTCTGGTTCAGAAGTGGCTTGGTAGCCCTTTTCCTGAAGACGTCTGAGCGTGGTGACTCTTGATGCACTAACTCCAGCTTCAGTCCACTCCTTGTGAAGCTCTCACAAGTGTTTGAATCAGCTTTGCTTGACAGTATTCTCAAGCTTGCGGTCATCCCTGTTGCGTGTGCACCTTTTCCTACCCAAATTCTTCCTTCCAGTCAACTTTGCATTTAATATGCTTTGATACAGCACTCTGTAAACAGCCACCCCTTTCAGTAATGATCCTCTGTGACTTGCCCTCTTTGTGGAGTGCGTCAATGTTCGTCTTCTGGATCATTGCCAAGTCAGCAGTCTTCCCCATTATTGTGGTTTCAAAGAACAAGAGATACCCAGAATTTATACTGTAGAGATGGTCATTAATTGAAACTCAAATGTAAATATTCTAATGTTTTGAGATACTGATTTTTGACTTTCATGAGCTGTAAGCTCTAGTCATCAAAATTAAAACAAAAAAACTTTTGAAATGTTTTACTTTACATGCAATGAATCTAAAATATATGAAAGTTTCACTTTTTGAAAAGCTTGCAAGAAAAAAATTACTTTTTCACGACATTCTAATTTATTGAGATGCACCTGTATATTTTAGCATTAGAACCATTACTGTAATGATCTTACACATACTGGTGGATTAACCATTACAGAAACACAAAAATGATTTTTGGTAATCACCAATAAAGTTAGTTTAGGGTAGCTGTGGCACAAACCTCATATTGGGTGGTGGTCTAATAAATTTAAGCATTGTATATATATATGTTGCTGCTCAAGAAACCTTTCTGATTATTATCAATGTTGAAAACAGTTGTGCTGCTTCATGTTTTTCTGGAAACCAAGATGTGATGCACTTTTATTTTCAGGATTCTTTGAAGAAAGAAGTTCAAAAGAACAGCATTCATTTGAAACAGAAATTGTAACCATAATTTCACTTTGGTAAATTTAACCTCCCTTTGCTGAATAGAAGTGTTAATTTCTTATTATTAAAAAAGTATTTTAAAAGCCCAAACTGTGGAATTGTAGTGCATCATGGTTTCCAGCAAATCAGCATGATTTCTGAAGGATCCTGTGTCACTGAAGACTGTAATGATGCTGAAAATTCAGCTTTGATCACAGGAATAAATTACATTTTACAATATATTCACATAGAAAATGGCAATTTAAATTGTAATATCTTAATATTGCTGATTTTACAGTATTTTTAACAACTAAATTCAGCCTTAGTGAGCAATGTTTTGTTTAATTTTGTGGTCATATAGTTGTGATAGTCTGTGTTTTTGATGTCAGGCGTCTCTGGCAGCATGTGACCGCGGCGCTGAAGGAAGGAAACGTTGATCTGGCCACTGAACACAAGCATGTGTTAGAGGAAGACCAGCGATCAGATGAGAGACAGAGAGCTGCCAACAACATGCCCTGGAAACCCAAATATTTCAACAAAGAGGTGCATTCATGACTGAAACCGCCTCAGACAAGTCTGCAGTTCTAGACTGGTTGAAAACATCTACAACCCACATTTTTTAAATTTGAATAAAATGAAAACTTAAAGAATTTCAAATCACATGAGACAATATTTTATTCACAATAGAACATAGAGAACATAAATGTTTAAACTGATAAATTTTTTGTTGTATGCACAAAATGAGCTCATTTCAAATTTGATGCCTGCTACAGATTTCAAAATAGTTGGGACGGGGGCATGTTTACCATGGTGTAGCATCTCCTCTTCTTTTCAAAACAGTTTGAAGACATCTGTGCATCAAGGTTATGAGTTTCTGGAGTTTTGGTGTTGGAATTTGGTCCCATTGCCTGATATATGGTTCCAGCTGCTGAAGAGTTCGTGGTCGTCTTTGACATATTTTTCATTTAATGATGTGCCAAATGTTCTCTGGTGAAAGATCTGGACTGCAGGCAGGCCAATTCAGCACCCGGACTCTTCTACTATGAAGCCTTACTGTTGTAATAGCTGCATTATGTGGTTTTGCATTGTCCTGCTGAAATACACAAGGCCTTCCCTGAAATAGATGTCATCTGGAGGGGGGAGCATATGTTGCTCTAAAACCTTTATATACCTTTCAGCATTCATAGTGCCTTCCAAAACATGCAAGCTGCCCATATCGTATGCACTTATGCACCCCCATACCATCAGAGATGCTGGCTTTTGAAATGAACGCTGATGACATGCTTGACGGTCTCCCTCCTCTCTGCAGATGGCACAGTGGATTGTGTTTACTGACAGTGGTTTCTGGAAGTATTCCTGGGCCCATTTAGTAATGTCAATGACAGAATCATGCTGATGAGTGATGCAGTATCGTCTGAGGGCCCGAAGACCACGGGCATCCAACAAAGGTCTTCGGCCTTGTCCCTTACGCACAGAGATTTCTCCAGTTTCTCTGAATCTTTTGATGATTTTATGCACTGTAGAGTTTAAGATTTGCAAAGCCTTTGCAATTTGACATATTAAACAATCTTTTTACGCACTCTTTCACAGATTGGAGAGCCTCTGCCATCTTTACTTCTGAGAGACTCTGCCTTTCAAAGACATCCCCTTTTATAGATAATCATGTTACAGACTTGATGTCAATTATCTTAATTAGTTGCTAGATGTTCTCCCAGCTGAGTCTTTTAAAAATTTCTTGTTTTTTCAGCCCTTTGTTGCCCCCGTGCCAACATTTTTGAGACCTGTAGCAGGCATCAAATTTGAAATGAGCTCATTTAGTGGATAAAAGTGTAAAAATTCTCTGTTTAAACATTTGTTATGTACTCCATGTTCTATTGTGAATAAAATATTGTCTCCTGTGATTTGAAAGTCTTTTAGTTTTCATTTTATTCAAATAAAAAAAAAACATCCCAACATTTCCGGAATTCGGGTTCGAGTTTCTATGTTGTGAAGCTGATGAAGGTGTTTGTCTGTGTGCAGGGTGATGGATGGGTCTACAGAAACCCCTTATGGTAAACGCACTGAAGAAAGGAAGACGAACACCGTTCAGACGAACACAGGGACTGAAAACAAACTGCAAAAACAGGAGAATAATGATGCATCACACTACAGACTGTACAGAAACCAGTGTGTATGTATGAGAACATGGATACATAGAACAGACCTTTTATACACTATAAATTATATATTATTTTTCATGATTATAACCGAGCCTTTGTGGATATGCACATGTACACAGTATTTATGCAATTTGTTATTAGATGATTTGTTAACAGAGTAAGACAGTCATGGATTTACATCCAGTGTGCATTTAACATATGGACAAGATGTTCAGAATCAAATTTAAACAGTATTTCACCCCAATATTATATATATATATATATATATATATATATATATATTCTTTAATATAATACATGTTATTCTAATAATTCATAATTAAATTGTAAATTAAATTATACATTGTATAAATTCAATTCTATCATAATTATATAATTAATAATACATGAATAATACATTATATAAAGTTTTTGCATTGTGACATTATTTTAATAAAAATTACACATTACACACCTAAATTATTATTACTATAATATCCTATTTTTTTTACTCCATTACAACAAATACATATTGTAATATAATATTTTATTTAAATCAGCATAACTTAGTTGTAAAACAAATACAATCACAATATAGAAATACTAAGCAATTATTTTAAATAAATCTTGATGGTCCTGAAATAAGCTTAAGTTTATTATGTTTATTTAAGAAATAAAACAGTATTTTTCGGTGAAATATGATCTGCACATGTTCTTGACAGATGAATGAGTGATGATATGTTTGAGATGAATCAGCAGACATTAAATGGATGAAAATGGTTGTGTTTTCACTGATCAGGTGAGCTCTGATGGTGGTGTGATTGCGTTAAATGTTAAATGAATGAGCACGTCTGGTCAATCAATATCCTCATAATGAGTCCCTGCTAATTACTGAAGCCTGCTGACAGAACGCTATTGTTCAAACTAATTGGCCATTAAATGAGATTTTACCCGAGAGGTTTGACATCGCTTCGCTCCTCCGCAATTCTGATGCTCTTTTAAGAGGCCTTCACTCAGTCCTGTGACTTTATATTAACAACATCACCGTTGTGAAGTCCATTAATTTGAACTGTAGGTTCCCAGCAGGCACTGCTGTATGTCCTGATTTAAAATGTATAGGGACACTATCCACCTTATTTTTAGCATAAGAGCTGCTCAGCCATTTGTAACTTAAATGCAGAAATGTGGATATGATACTTATGGAAGCTTATTTCTGCCCACAGAATAAAACAAACAAACATTTTTTCACAATTCACAATTTCTATAGAAGCCCTGAACTGCAAAGGGGGGGGGGAAGTCGTGGCCTAATGGATAGAGAGTCACACTAGTAACCCAAAGGTTGCGGGTTTAAGTCTCGGGTCCGGCTGGGATTGTAGGTGGGGGGAGTGAATGTACAGTGCTCTCTTCCACCTTCAATACCACGACTGAGGTGAGACCCTTGAGCAAGGCACCGAACCCCCGGCGCGCCAAAGCGTTGGCTGCCCACTGCTCTGGGTGTATGTTCACTATTGTGTGTGTGTACTTGGATGGGTTAAATGCAGAGCACAAATTCCGAGTATGGGTCACTTGGCCACATGTCACTTCACTTCACTTCACTCACTCACTCACTCACTCATCCTCTTTATTCCACCCCTAGCGCTGTCCCTGGTTTGACAGCAGACAAACATCAGCAATCCATCATCCTCCAGCCACTGACATATCGAAAAATAAAACAATTAGATAGATAGATATATAGATAGATAGATAAGGGTAGTTGACAAATAAAAATTGGACTGTGTGACATATCAAAAATGTAGAAAAAAAACCTAACATACAAATAACATGAGAAAAATGTATCTTCATTCTTAGAGTTACAAACAGCAAGAGAGAGGTTTATCTTAAATGTTAGATTTTTTTTTTTTATTATGTTTTTTTTTTTTTACATTTTTACATTACACCATAGGACACATTGATAGGCTAAGTCAGGGTTCCTCAAATCTTACCCTGGAGGTCCAATCTGCTGCAGAGTTTAGCTCCAACTTCTGATCAAACTCACCTACCTGTGATTTTCTAATGACCTTGAAGACTCTGATTAGCAGCTCATGTGTGTTTGATTAGAGTTAGAGCTAAACTCTGCAGGAATGGTCCAGATTTGAGGATCCCTGGGCTAAGTCAACTACCCATAGATAGATAGATATATAGGTTTTAGTCAGAAAATTCTCAAAAGGAGAAATTTAACTTGTAAAAATCATAGAAAAATCTTCGATCTTTGAGTTCAGTTCATTGAAAATGGGGGCAAAAACAAAAGTGTTGTGTTTATAATTTTGTTCAGTGTAGGTGCACATAATCAAGTCTGTGGACTGAATCAATGGACATCATAATCTTTTTCAACTGATTACTAAACTAAATTGCGATCATAATGCACAATGTAATCAATCTAATATGCATTTTGAGGTGCAGCTCAATATGTTGTTTTCACTATAGCTCACCTGAATATGTTCGAAGATTTGTGTTGGATGCCTTCAACGTGGAAAAGAAAACATCTTTATAAGCTAACAGAAAGAAAAGACTTGAGATTAGATGAACGTTACAAAAAATCTGACCAAATCTCTCTGTGTGGGTACATTGCCAAAACAAGCTAATGGCTGGCATCTTCAAAAGAGTAACAAAAATGGATCTTTTCGAATCCACTAGTTGCGCCTCGAAATGATTCCTCTAAACGCCACGTGCTGGTCAAAACTGTGTAAATGCAACGAAAACTAAGTTCAAACATGCAACCAAAAATGCTTGTAACAAATCATCAAACACCACTAAATACGAAATGCATGTATAGTATGTTATTTTATTAATTTGGCATATTTTGCGATGAGCTTGGCTAAACAGGCCAAAAGACAAAACGTTACATTGTTAATGTTTTAGCTGGCCGTTGATCTTAAATATTTTTTAATATTTCTAGGCCTACTTGTTTCAGAACGTTCAAAAGTAACGTTCCCATTATTTCTGCAAAATGATCAAATGGAATGTCCCCTTAATCTTCACACTTTTTTTTTTAAAGGATGTTTAAATAAATTTCCGTAACTTACCTGGAACATCAGGAAAACGTTTTTTGAACATATTTGTGTTAGCTGGAAAGCTAAGTGCTTTTAGAGAAGGTTTTATTGAGAAATAAAATGAAATTCAGTACAGAGTTCAGAGGCACAGTATAAAAACCCCACAAAAGTCTTGGGAGATCAGTGAGATCAGCAGCTGCAGACATGACACATTTATTTTTGCATACTTAAACTGGACTATAAAATCCGAATTTAAGGATTACATGTAAAACCATTCATGCTGTACATTTATCACCAAAAGAAAACACATTCACATTCATGGCAAAAACTCTAAAAGTCCTGATAATTATTGCATCATTTGATTCATTGTTACAAAACCCCCCAGAAATCTAACAAAACTCAAAGAAACAGCAAAATGATAAAATATCAAAACCCTTTCAAAAATCACTGTTACACAAGAATATTTCAAAATGACATTCAGTATACATACACTTAAAAAAAATATACAGGCATAAATTTGAGATTTATATATTTGAACTGCATTTAACATTTCCATTCGTTTGGATTATATAGTTTTAACTTAGACTAATAAACTCCACAGCTAGCCATATTTGAACCATGTTCATACTCTTAACTTCTTAAATGTAATCGTTTTCACAACGAACAGATTGATGCTGATTCAAACGGCATTAATGCATTTTGAAAATCTGATTATTTAAATTAAATCAAATACATGCAAATAGTCACTAATAAAATAAGCAGAAATCTGACTTGTTTCATTTGTGTATGACTAATACATACAGACCACATAATATATACCTGTTAAAATCTAAAAACGTACAATTGTATATGCAGTTCTCATAGAAATATCTTAAATTTTGGCCTAAATATTTTTTAATGATAACAGCGATTTTCAAGTGTAAAATGTTTGAAATGAGGAGAACATGAGCTCTTGGGTTCAAAATCTTCATGCTCCTTCAGCTTTAATGTCTGAGAAGTCTACCTTTTCTTTCTTGACCTATTAAAAAACCTGTTATATCAAACACATATTCAAGTATGAAACCGTAATAACCAGCGTTAGAGCATCAGAGCAGCAGCTGAAATCATACAGTCAGTCTTCATCTTCACTGATCCGGTTCTGTTCAGTCTAGTCTTGTTTGCGGTTCAATCTTCTGCCTTTCTTCAGAACAAGCTTGTTTTTAATGAATCCTCGTTTCCTCTTGCAGCCCTGCACAGATCAACAACATTAAAACAACATCAGGAGATCAAAACAACTGTAAATGAGCTGAGTGTGTGTTTGTGTTCGGCGCCGGTGACTCGAGGTTTGCGCTCCAGCCGCTGCCAGTTGTCCAGATCTTTGACTTTATACAGGTCCTTCTCAAAAAATTAGCATATTGTGATAAAGTTCATTATTTTCTGTAATGTACTGATAAACATTAGACTTTCATATATTTTAGATTCATTACAACACAACTGAAGTAGTTCAAGCCTTTTATTGTTTTAATATTGATGATTTTGGCATACAGCTCATGAAAACCCAAAATTCCTATCTCAAAAAATTAGCATATTATGAAAAGGTTCATGATAAACGAGCTATTAACCTAATCATCTGAATCAACTAATTAACTCTAAACACCTGCAAAAGATTCCTGAGGCTTTTAAAAACTCCCAGCCTGGTTCATTACTCAAAACCGCAATCATGGGTAAGACTGCCGACCTGACTGCTGTCCAGAAGGCCATCATTGACACCCTCAAGCAAGAGGGTAAGACACAGAAAGACATTTCTGAACGAATAGGCTGTTCCCAGAGTGCTGTATCAAGGCACCTCAGTGGGAAGTCTGTGGGAAGGAAAAAGTGTGGCAGAAAACGCAGCACAACGAGAAGAGGTGACCGGACCCTGAGGAAGATTGTGGAGAAGGACCGATTCCAGACCTTGGGGGACCTGCGGAAGCAGTGGACTGAGTCTGGAGTAGAAACATCCAGAGCCACCGTGTACAGGCGTGTGCAGGAAATGGGCTACAGGTGCCGCATTCCCCAGGTCAAGCCACTTTTGAACCAGAAACAGCGGCAGAAGCGCCTGACCTGGGCTACAGAGAAGCAGCACTGGACTGTTGCTCAGTGGTCCAAAGTACTTTTTTCGGATGAAAGCAAATTTTGCATGTCATTCGGAAATCAAGGTGCCAGAGTCTGGAGGAAGACTGGGGAGAGGCAAATGCCAAAATGCCTGAAGTCCAGTGTCAAGTACCCACAGTCAGTGATTCTGGTGTTGGTCCACTGTGTTTTATCAAGGGCAGGGTCAATGCAGCTAGCTATCAGGAGATTTTGGAGCACTTCATGCTTCCATCTGCTGAAAAGCTTTATGGAGATGAAGATTTAATTTTTCAGCACAACCTGGCACCTGCTCACAGTGCCAAAACCACTGGTAAATGGTTTACTGACCATGGTATTACTGTGCTCAATTGGCCTGCCAACTCTCCTGCCAACTCTCTCCTATAGGCCAGGGTGCCAAGGTGGAGCAGGAGGCCAGGGCAGAGCCGTGAGTTTGGCAGACAGCAAAGGCAGAGCTGGTGATGTGGTGGTTTCCCTTCTTTCTGAAGAATCACTCTCAGAGCCTTGTGGGGTTTTGATGCCAGAAAATAGACTTTATTATAACAAGACAATAAAGCCGAGGAATTCTTCTGCAGAACAACCCTCTCGATGTTTTCTGAGTTTCTCTTTATATAGTCTAGTTTCTAGGCGTGTTCAGAACATTTCATACATGTGCATATTTCCTTTTTTGGCAATATTTATACATATGTTCTTTCCCTAGAGAGAAGGGGCTCCTAGACATGTTTAAGGAAAGAAGCCTTCTTTGTATTTCCACATATGTTTTCCATCATAAGGGTCAGAACATGCCCTCCATGCGAGCCCTTAACACACAGGCATATGCTTATATTGGAAATATAACTTAATATACAAGTGGTTAGATTCACATTAATTATACTTGATTAATTCATATTTTGACTAATAAAAATCTTCTACAGTGACCACCTTAGCGGTTCTGACAAGGCCGATGAACCCCCAAGCAACCAAATGTTGATTTAGAATGTTACAAGTTGTTGAGTAATTCGGGTGAGGAAAGAAGATCATATGTCTGTTCTTAGAATAATAATAAAACAAACACAATAGAACCATATAAAGGCTATTCATGTGAGCTCATTTAAACTAAGGGATTTATACTTTGTTAATTTGATCCACTACTTCACATAGGGAAAAAAAACAGACATGCCAACTAGTTACTGACCTGATGCAGACACATAGCTGAAGTAGATTGATATTGTCTGGGTGGAGCGAGGTTTCGTAAGGTTACGTGAAAATAAGTGGGGCAGTTTCAAAACTGCCCCAATGGCTCTCAATTAGTTCCCTTTTTCACTACAGATTTACGTTGCAAAATTGTGGGGCACTGTTGAGTTTGGGAGGTCTCAGGCACTCTCTGCCCTGCTTAAGTATCATGCCTGCTAAAGCATGCGCGGGATTTTAATGCATCTCATGGTTTCAAAATTCTATTTTTTTTCACTGCACTGATCAGGATCAAAAATTTGTGGTTGATGTGGACTACAATTTGTTTTATATGTGCCTTTGCACCAACTGTGCGTAAGCTACAATTTAACCTAATAAACAAATGTGAGTCTACACTTTTTTTAAACATAATCCTGCATATAAACTAATTTTACCATAATATTATGTTGCTGTTTGCACGTTTAAATTCAGAAAGAACATGAGCAATGTAAATGTGAACATGAATAATGTGAATAACTGACTTGTTAGCAGCTCTTAAGTATAAAATCAATCTACACACTTTTCTGTGTGTAACACTTTTATTTTGCAAACTGCATTAACACAGTTGATATACCTTGACGATACGCAGTGGGAATCATTGGTTCAGCTCAGTTTCATAACAGACAGACGTTTTTGAATATCACACTGAACATTCACACATTCACATACAACCGACATTAAAACACAACACACAAACATAACTGTAGTGTCACACTGGATCAAACAAATCCTGATTTTTTCCCTAAATTTATCCTTATAAAACTGTGTGTCAATCTATTTTTGCTCATTTTCAAGTAAGTCCTTAAGTTTTCTCTGCCAGTCTTCAACACATGTGTCTATTGTGGCTCTTGAGCAGGGTTCAGGATGCTGGAAGATCTTGAGGAGATCAGCTTTTATATTGAGTTGACGTGCAATAGGGTCACTGGAGGCCACGTTGGTTAACTCTTCCTCTCTGGTCTGCTGAAAAAAATATGGAATATTGTTGCAAATGATATCTCGTCTTGTGTACAACAACCTGCGGATCTCGTGAATCACAACCATGGCTTTGTCCTCCCTTCTGTCTTTCTCAATGCTTCTCCTCAAACAATCGATTTCATTTTTTGTTCTCTTTTGCATGTACAATTCTGTAAAGAAGCAAAGAATACTGTCAGTGCAGAAACGTGATCTATAAAGTTCTAGAAAAGAGAAAACAAAATGCACATAAAATTATTACAAAGCATTTTTTCAGAATGCAATGCTTACGGTACAACGCGAAGCCGGACAGTGAAATCAGCAGAGGCCAGCTCCATTTATCATCTCCACCTTTTCCATTTGCTCCATTAATTTGATTTCTTTGTGCATTCAGATCATTCATTTTGACTGAATCCAAAATCCAAATCCAGAGGAATCCAAAACAAGCCAGAACAGCTTTTATTTGAACATGCTCTCAGTTTGTCAAATCACTTTCACTTTCAGAGAGAAAAGAAATTGACTGCAAGCAACGACTTGCAACATGTTCCTACACATTAGGTGTGGCTTTATGACTTTACCCAAATCCTATTGCTTTGCATATATATTTTTTATATTAAATTCTTTCAGGCTTTCATATAATATTAAAGATTAACTTACCTTCCCTTTAAGTATCAGAACAGATGGACAGATACAGTAAATGCTGTGATTCCGCATGAATCTTTTCATAGCTTTTCACCTCAAACTATTTATTCAGCGCCGGTTAAACTGGTTCTGCAAGTGCAAAGCTTATTTAAATTCCCACCCCCTTTTAAAGACATGAGCTGGCCTGATTTCATTCGCTAAAGAAAGTTTTGCATTGCATTGCTTATAATTCACTTTCTTCTTTTCATTTCACTTCTTATAATAAATCTGGCGTTGTGCATTGCTAAATGTTGTTGTCTCTGTGAGAAATTGCGTATGTTGCTCTGTTTTATGTCACCTTTTATAAAAGAGTCTTGATGCATAAATGTAAATCTGTTATTACCATATTACACCCTCTGATTAATATACTAGGAAAATAAAATGTGAGGAAAAGGTCACATTGAGATGGACTGTCAACAGTGTCGTAATTATATAATATGGATGAGGTATATGGATGGATATTTGAGCACTATTTTACTACATTTAAATATTTGGTATTTTATTATGTATGTCCTATTGACACAAATCTGAATTTGCTCCTCCCACAAAGAAACCAATATAATAAAATCAAATCTTATTAACTTTATTGACAATTAGGTCTTTTAAAATACGTAATTTTAGTGATACAGATTCATCTGCTCTCCCAATGTCACTCTTTTGTCTGTGTGCCAAGCATAGCAGCCTCAGCTCTCTGGTGTGTTTGAAGAGTGAGCTGCAGCTTCCAGTATCTGAGATACAGCCACATCAGACTCCCATTCCTGCGCTCATCTGTGTTGAGATACTCGGCACAGCTGCGATCATTCTTAAAAATATCCCTGAGACCGTCCTCCAGATGTGCAAGAAGGGGCTCTTTGGCCGTACGAACCAGAAGGTCCTTCTCCATCTCCACCCTCCTCGCACGGGACACCAAAATACTGCAAAAGGCCCTTTGCCTTTCCACCAGCCTGTACTCTACATCCTTCAGAGCCAGTGAAGCCCTCCACTCTCGCTCCTTCTCCTTTTCCAAGGCCCCGTGGAAGAGGGCACCACCAGGTCCTGCATAACGCAATCTAGATCTCTCGTTTTCTAGAGCTTCACGTTCCAACCTCATGCCTCTGCGTTCCTCCTCGAGCTGCCGACTCTGGGAAGCCAGGGCTTGACGGTAGCCATGCGCCCGCTGCTTTTCTTTCTCTAGATCAAGCTCGAGCTGAGCTGTTTCTCTGTGGTTTTCAGAGACCGTCTGTCGGTATTTCACATCCAGGTCCTTCTGGATTGTCTTTATAGTCTTTTCATACTTGACCTTGGCCTCCTCGATTTCCTTTTGAGACTCTTTGGACCAGATCCATCCTAAGACATAACACAAGACAAAAAAAGAAATTACTCTAGAGTGACCATACGTCCTCTTTTCCCTGGTCATGTCCTCTTTTTGGACCTAAAAAAAATGCGTCCGGTCGGGATTCAGAATGTCCGGGATTCAGCTTTTGCTTTGTACAGTCGCCATTCATTGAATGCATTTTTGTATTAAAGCCCTGTGCAGGACTGTTTTCTTAATGCCCCTGCTGCTGAATTTCTGACCAGTACCACCTGCTCATGCAAACATTCTAATATTACATATAATTTTTGCACATCAGGGAGCCTCTATGTTGATTTACCCCCGTGGGTTAAAGGTTTGAAATATTGCATAAATTACATTTGGATGAAATGCTTGTAACATTGGAACATTTTGCATGATAGACTGTGGTAGATGTTAAGTTTTGTGAAGGACTGCCACTAGTTAGAAGCCTTTTCTTTGTTTATGATCAATCTGCAGTGATTGTAAAATGTTTATTTTAGGTATGGAAATTACATATTTTCATGACCCCCCCAACCTGCATCCAGCCCTAATTATTCCCAGTGTACATGCTGTGGAAGCAGTAGTGTTGTGTAGTTCATACGAAAGGCAGCGAGTCCCAGCATGGGCACCAGGAGGGCATAGTTCCACTTGCTGCTGTCACCACCACCATCACCCTGCCTCTCTGGCCTTATATTCCAGTCCTGAGGATCATTCAGGTTATTCATGTGGACTGCAGCTGAAAGAAAAAAATGCATACTTCTATATCAAACATTTGACCACTATGATAAAATAGGGAAAGGCAGCTGTAAATGCTGACATTAAATGACTGAAGAAAACTGCCTAATTTTCATTTGTAGTGATGCTTTATTGTCCTTATGCAAACAAATGGAAACTGAAGTTGTATTCTCTTTCAATACAAAACTAGAAACTTGAGCAGCGCAAGACCTTCCTGAAATATGTCACTTCCTGTTCCAACGACATCCATAGGAGATTTGGCTAGATACTATTCTTTAATAAATAATATTTACCAATAATCATGCAAGCACAATACATTTTGGCAATACAATGCATCAAATATCATCGTTACCTTGCGAGAGTATTCAAAGCACTCGTCCCTTATCTAATATATTCAAATAGTCTCTTCCATACATAGGTAGGGCTAACGCCTGCGTCTGTGCTCTTCGACAAAATTATCGCTTATTTATAAGTGTGAGGGTTACTCTATACAGTGGTGTTTACAATAAATAACTCCACCCAGCTACAAAGCAAGTTTTGTTTTTTGTTTTTTATGCACAACGCTAACCGACAAATCCCCCCACTGTGGACAATCATTGGTACGGTCCTCACTGAAGCTGGCGATTCGTGAATCATTCAAACCGATTCGTTCGGATCTTTTCAAACAGTGGCTGAGCTTGGTAGCTACCAAACACGCATGTGCACCTGCTCTGTGTATTCACAGCAATCTTTTATGTAATTACGTGTTAAATTAAGTGGCAGATGTTTAAATCTTTTATTTATTAAAATTACTCGTTTATAATTATCATTAATTGATTGATCGAGAGAGAGAGAGAGAAATGTATGTCGTATTTGTTAGTAAGCATTTATATACATATTTTAAATGAATATGGATTGTGTGTACTTGGTATAACTTAACATAGTTGATGGAAACCCGATTTCCGAGCGGTTATTATAAAGTCAACAACTGAATATAAGAACGAAAGCTGTTGTTTAAGTGAACCGAAGATTGAATGAAAGTACTTTTTATGGACTGAATCACTGCTACAACAAACTGACCTATGCAATTACAATAAACAACTTTTAACTGAAAAATAATCGAGCCGCGATGCCAAGGAGGAAAAGAATCACTGAATCATTTAAAGGAACCGAATCGTTGAAATGAGTCGGACTTCCCTTCAAGCGCGTTCACGAGCTCATTGAGTCGAGTAACATGGCTGCTGTGTGCGTTGCCTCCCGTGTCCTCGGGAGAAAGATAGTGTCATCTAAAGCTGTAAGTCCTCTCTTATACTTTGCATACTTTATATTTTAAAGACATTTGGTCAGTGCATGCCATAAGTTGAACTGCTTTTTACTGGGATGTCGCTGTGATCTGTTGTAGTCTGTTTTGTGTTGGTTTTGTAACCATCATCTGCTGGGTTAAGTAACACTGTTACGTATGTGTCAGTACCTCTGATACATGAGTGTATGTTTTATGTGATGCTGTTTTATTGATGGAGTTTGTCTTTTAGCAGTGATGCTTGATGGTTTTTCACCTAAAGTCTTGTGTTATTTCATAGAGCAACATTACCATTAGCCATGTGATGTTGAATGCTCATGTTATTATGTTAAATAATATCACTTTTTAAGTGTCTGGATGCATGATTTTTATTCGATTGCGGCTCTCATGTATCCTCAAACAGTCTCCAGCTTATATTTTAGCTATCTATTAGAATGAAACTAATGATGTCTCGCTGTTATGTCACCAGAAAAGACCAGAATACATTTGATTGTTGATACTATGTTGTGTTGTAGCCATTTACTAAAAGACTGCAAGATTTTTATTGCAGGTATATTTTTATTTTATATTTATTTTAATATACGGAATAGAAAAATAATAAATAAATGAAGAAAAAACTAGCAGAAAGGAGGTGAAGTAAATAAACAAATAAATGATATCTATTTTAAATGGTTGAAACTGTAAAGCTGCTTTGAAACTGTCTGTATAAATGAATTTGTATTGAATTGGACTGATTAAATACTCAATTAAGCATTGAAATATACAAACATAGATAAACATGTGATTTTGCTTCGGTTTTTAACTCTTAAACACACTTTTTGTTGCTTCATCCAGCTTCCAGCGGTGTGCCAGGCGAGCAACCGCAAGTTGCATTTCTCAATCTATGGAAAAAAGGGAGATGCAAAAGTCTCAGATGGTGTAAGTATTTATAATACTTCCTTGCTTTCATTTGTACAGTTATATGCATATATGCACCACCATTGCAGGCTAATAAGGTTATTGCCACTTCAGTGAAACAGCATTAGATATCATAGGTTAGTGGCCTTGTGTGATGATTGTGTTGTTGGTATTTGTTCCCTCAGATCTCCACTCAGTATGCAGTAGTTGATCATGAGTTTGATGCTGTCGTGGTGGGAGCCGGTGGCGCAGGGCTGCGTGCGGCGTTCGGTCTGTCAGAGGCCGGTTTTAACACCGCCTGTGTCACCAAACTTTTCCCCACCCGCTCACACACAGTGGCCGCACAGGTTTGGAGATTTCCCCTAGTAATCAAACAATCTGCGCTCTTATACCCTCTCATATAATTCAGCAGCACAACCCGTCTGTCATCTGGATTTATGCTAGGATTTATAGGTCAGGTTTTGCTAATATTTATTGCAGGTAATTACTAAAGCCAGGACAATAAATATTCAGACTCTAATGCATCAGATTCATGTGATTTGCTCAGGAAAAGAGTGAATCGGAATCACTTCTGATTTTCAGCTAAAGAAGTCTAAAGTTCACAGTGAAGTTCAACCTTTGAAACTACACCTCTGATATTCTTACACCACTCTGAAAAAATAAAAGCACTGATAAGTGGGCTGTTTTAAGTGTTGTTCGAACTAATACATCATTAATATTCTCTTAGAATATAATATATGGCAGGTCTCAATCGATTTGTATTATTACATTTATATATAAAGACATAATGTTCATTTATAGTGGATTACAACTTCCTCTTTCCTTTTTCTTTATAAAATAGGGTGGAATTAATGCTGCATTAGGCAACATGGAGGATGATGACTGGCGTTGGCACTTCTATGACACAGTGAAGGGATCTGATTGGCTGGGAGACCAGGATGCCATTCACTACATGACGGAGCAGGCGCCTGCTGCAGTGGTGGAGGTGAGAGACGGTTACAGAGCCTGCCGCTGTCACCTTTACTGCCAGGATACTGGATAAGAGTGATTTCTGAACTCCTGTTTCCTTGTCTCTAACCCAAGCTGTGCTTCACTTCACTATAATTGATTTAGATTGTGATTTCCATCTCGTCAGAGGTTGTTGTGTCTTTTCAGCTGGAGAACTTCGGTATGCCGTTCAGCCGCACCGAGGACGGCAAGATCTATCAGCGTGCCTTCGGAGGCCAGAGTCTGAAGTTCGGTAAAGGAGGTCAGGCTCACAGATGCTGCTGTGTGGCAGACCGGACGGGTCACTCTCTTCTCCACACACTCTATGGACGGGTCAGTGAGAGTCTGTGGATGTGATCTGGGCTGATGTTCCTTAAAACGTCAAGAAATCGAGACCTGAAATCCTAGTAGAAGTTACAAAACAATTCAGCTTGAACTGGAACACCTGTTGAGCACTCGGTCTAATTGTGTCTGTGGGTGTTTAGTCTCTAAGGTATGACACCAGTTACTTTGTGGAGTATTTTGCCCTGGATCTGCTGATGGAGGATGGCGAGTGTAAGGGAGTCATCGCACTGTGCATGGAGGACGGATCCATCCACCGTTTCAGAGCCAAGAACACAGTCATTGCCACTGGGTAAGGGAAATGATCAGGTTTTCTGTCTTAAAGGGATATTAAAATTAGTCATTTACTCAATTTCAAGTTGTTCCAAACCTGTATGACTTACTTTCTTCTGCTGAACACAAAAGAAGATATTTTGAAGAATGTGGGTAACCAAACAATTACCGGTACCCATTGATTTTCCATAGTAAGAGACCAGCAACTGTTTGGTTACCCACATCCTTCAAAACATCTTTCTATTTTTAGTGTTTACCAGAAGAAAGAAATTCATACAGGTTTGGAACAACTTGAGGGTGAGTGAATGATGTCATAATTTTCAATTTTGAGTGAACTATCCCTTTAAGCAACCAGCACTGTTGTTATAGTAATATTCATATACTACTATAGTGTTTATTAATATTTTGAATTAGCTTTTATTTTTATGTTTTCGGTTTATTTTCATTTAAGTTGTAGTAATTTTGCTATGGACTTAACAGTTTATTTTTTTATTAGTGCTATTTTTTTTTTATTTTAATTAATTTAATTGATAAATTCATTTTACTTCACTAATTATTTTTTAGTCATTTTAGCACTTCATGTTTTATTTCAATTAGTTATTTTTTTCCTAATTTAAGTTATTCATCAAAGTTATATTTCAGCTTTATTTCATTACGATAATGAATTGAATATTTTTAGTTTTGATTTAGTTTTTCTATAGCTACTTTTTAATTGCAGCTTTATAAGTTTGATTGATTGTTTGAAATTATTTATTTATTTTATGATTGTTTTGTTTTAATGACAAAAACGTTTATTTAAAAAATAGCTATTTGTAAAAAGTATTATTTGATAAAATCTTTTATTATGAGGATATAAATAGTATTATTACAGTGTGTTATTACATCATAAAAAATAAAGATATGTATTGTGTTTTCTGTGCAGTGGTTATGGCCGCACATACTTCAGCTGTACATCAGCCCATACCAGTACAGGAGACGGTAATGCCATGGTGACCCGTGCTGGACTGCCCTGCCAGGATCTCGAATTTGTGCAGTTCCACCCCACAGGTGAGCTTTCTTTCATAAGCCTGGAAAAGTCCTTTAGAATACCTCGATGCTATAGCATCCCTTTGGCAATATCTAACTGATATATATTACAGCCGTGGTTATACTATTTCTTTGCCGTGTTTACATGTGTCTACTCGATCAGCTGTGTTATAAATATCCAGCTCATTCACTGATGCCCTCAGCCACCCTATGACTGGTTTGAAATGACATGACCACTGATGTAATTTCTCTCAGGAATCTATGGAGCCGGATGCCTGATCACAGAGGGCTGCCGTGGAGAGGGAGGAATCTTGATCAACAGCGAAGGCGAGAGGTTCATGGAACGTTACGCACCCAATGCCAAAGATTTGGCCTCTAGGGACGTGGTCTCACGGTCCATGACCATTGAGATCAGGGAAGGAAGGTATAATATACTTCAGTTTTACTGTAATATCAGTATTAAAGAGTACATTTTAATGTACTCTTTAAGATGTTGCAAGTGTGTGACTGACTGGTTAACAAATGAGCTCTCTTGAAAAATAAACTGGTGATAAGTTTCTAAAAATGAGTTTCCACCCTGTTCTCCCCAGAGGTGTTGGGCCAGATAAAGACCACGTCTACCTGCAGCTTCATCATCTTCCTCCCCAGCAGCTTGCTACTCGCCTGCCCGGCATCTCTGAGACCGCCATGATCTTTGCTGGAGTGGACGTCACAAAAGAGCCCATCCCAGTATTACCCACCGTCCACTACAACATGGGCGGCATCCCCACCAACTATAAGGGACAGGTATTGTGATGCATGACTATTACTATTGCTAGTGCTTCGGTTAGGCATTTGAATGAACTCCAAATGCTTAATACAAAATGAAGTATTATTTGTCCTGCACTGTTTGTCATAGCACCTTATATTAGAACTGTAGTTGTAATAGATTTACACTACCATTCCAATATAATTGGGATCAATAAGTTTTATTTTATTTTTTAAAGAAAATTATATTTACTTAGGATCAATTAAATTGCAAAAAAAAAAAAAAACATTACATTTCAAAGTGACAGTAAAAATACAACAAAAAAAAATCAAATAAATCTATAAGGGTTAAGGGAATGAAACTATGCAAATGCACATCATTTATTAATAATAAAAAAAAAAGTTAAGATATACAGCCATTAAAAGAACAATATTTCATGTATTGAATGCCAAGTGTCAAATGCTTTTTGTAAAATTATATATGATGTTATTAGTGTAAAAACCTTTTTCCCATTTCTCCCACACTATTGGGACTGAATTTTGTTGATAAAGGCCTGTTCATGAACCATTGCAGTGCATCATAAAAATTAATTACCTGTTCATCTGAAAATGAATGTTTATGCAAGTTCATATCGGAGTAATGTTTTTATTGTTTCTTTTTTTACTTTTTTGAGCAATCAGGAGATATAAATTCAACATTTTAATTAATTTCCTTTAACTGTATTAAAAAAAAAAAAAATTAAGCTATGGTTGTTTTATAAAATACTGATTCTTTGAATGCATTATGAGGGTTAAACACAAATGGTAAAATCACTGTTTGGAAGTGACACACTTGTCATGAGAATATAATGCTAATATCCTCTCTCTAATCGTGGCAGGTCATCACCCATAAGAATGGAGAGGATATGGTGGTGCCAGGCCTGTACGCCTGCGGAGAAGCCGGTTGTGCATCGGTGCACGGTGCAAACCGTCTGGGCGCCAACTCACTGCTGGATCTGGTTGTGTTTGGACGTGCATGTGCCCTGACCATTGCTGAGACAAACACTCCAGGTACTTCAGTACACTCTGAAATGGTGAAGGAATGCCTGATAATTGCCTTTTTTAGACAAAAGACATTAATCCTGAAAAGCAGTGATTTAGTAATTATGTACATTTTTATACATTCAATTGTGATTATCTGTCTATCTTGTATTATAGGAGAGAGGCTTTCCCCTCTGAAACCCAATGCAGGAGAAGCATCTGTCGCCAATCTGGACAAGATCCGCTTTGCTAACGGCAGTACCAGAACCTCAGAGATCAGACTGAATATGCAGAAGGTCTGTCACTTCACTGTAGTTTTTTATTTCTTAAAAGAATAATAAAGTGCTTGACTGATCAAAAGGATGCTGCAATGAATTTTCCTGCCGAATTGAAGCATATGGAAGCCTCATCTTATGATTTAGGATGATCTCAAGTGGTTATAATAAAATACCCATTTCAAAATAATTTAACCTGTTTTGTGTTTCTCTTGGACCTCAGACCATGCAGAATCACGCTGCTGTGTTCCGCACCGGAGACGTCCTGAAGGAGGGTTGTGAAAAGATGGACTCCGTCTACAAGTCTATGGATGACATTAAGACATTTGACAGAGGTCAGTGACGACTGGTTAAGGAGAGCTGAATAAATTAGAAACTGAATATCTCTACACTCACATGCAGTATTGTTCAAAAGCTTGGGGACAAGTATGATTAATATTTTAGTATTTTCATTCAGCATTTATTAAAAGTGACAGACTGAATTTTATTTTCCATCAGAGGAATAAATTACATTTTAAAATATATTCAAATAGAAAACTTACTTTAAATTATAATATTTCACTTTAATATTTATAATATTTCACTTTTTATTGTAATCAAATAAATGCAGCCTTGAGCAGAAGAACCTTTAAAACACATTTTAATCTAAAAATGGTAGTGTTTGCTAATGAGTAATCATTTTAGTCTTTAGATTTGCTCTTTGTTTGTTTCCTGATCTGCATTACTATATTGGAAAGGTTGTGTTATTGCTGCAATATGATGGTTCCTATAGCATTTTGGGCTGTTTTTATGACTTCAGGCATTGTCTGGAACACTGATCTGGTGGAAACTCTGGAGCTGCAGAATCTGATGTTGAACGCGGTGCAGACAATCGTCTCCGCTGAGGCACGTAAAGAGAGCAGAGGAGCTCACGCCCGCGAGGACTTCAAGGTGAACTGTCTGAAACCAGCAAACTTGTCCAAGGACAACATTTTGTACTTTTACAAAGCTGTAATAAAGCTGTCTGAGACAGAAGTGTAGCATTACTTCACTTGTTCAACAATGGATCCTCTGCAGTGAATGGGTGCCGTCAGAATGAGAGTCCAAACCGCATCCCAAGTAATCCACACCACTCCAGTCCATCACTTCACAAGATGTTAATTGATGGTCTGGAGTGGTGTGGATTATCGTGACGTTTTTATCACCTGTTTGGACTCTGACGGCACCCATTCACTGCAGGGGATCCATTGCTGACCAAGTGATGGAAATGCTACATTTCTCCAAATCTGATGAAGAAACAAAATTCATCTACCTCTTTGATGGCCTGAGGGTGAAAGCATCTTTTTTGTGTGTGCATATTTTCATTTTTGGGTGAACTATTTCTTTAATAGGCATCGTAGTGTTAAAGACACAATTGTCATGTTGATAATATGTTTTTGTCTTCCGTACAGGACCGTCTGGATGAGTATGATTACTCCAAGCCTCTGCAGGGACAAGTGATGAAGCCTTTCGACCAGCACTGGAGGAAACACACCATGTCCTACGTGGATCCCAAGACAGGAAAGGTAAATGTAATGAACCATCGGTTTCATTGTGGGAATGTTTTGCCATTGTTACCTTTTCCCTTCATTTGTTTACCTTTAAATCTTTTTTGTTATTCTGCATACAGGAAGCTGTATGTTTAAGAAAGTGTACATTAATATGCGCTAACGTGTGTTTCAGGTTACTCTGGAATACAGGCCTGTGATTGACTACTCTCTGAACGCAGAAGAATGTGCTGCTATTCCCCCTGCAATCCGTTCCTATTAAACACATCCTAATGTGCCCCAGCTGACTTTGCTCTTTTGCTTATTTATAATCAGCCAATAAATAAATGAATATCTCGTTATTGACACTGACAGGCTATATTTTATTGAAATATTACCACAATACGATTCGTATCTCAAAATTCACACAATAAAGTTGAAATACCACTGTACTAGTCAGGCTCCATGACAAAGATTCAGCTGTTCTGTAACTGAAGACAATAATAACAGCTGTGTGATATTGATGTATGTCACTGAAACTCATCCCTCACATTTGCTCTAAACTGTGCTTGCAAATAAATCATTAAAGATTTAGTATTTAAATGTTGAATGATTGTCTTAATGAAATGAGAAGCACTTGCACATTGTGGAAAATAGATTAAATAAGTCAACACTTTAGCTTAGCAGTTTGTAATGCTAATGCAATGTACGGTTTTGTATGTATTTGACCTTGTGGCCTTTCATGCTTGAATATATTTCCCAACTCATCTGTATGTAAAGTTCTGTACATCTTGCATGTTTTGTTTTGTAGGTTCTGTTTAAACTCAATAAAGATGATCCGGGTGATAATGACAGGGTCTGTTATATGGGCTAAAATGTACTAACGTTAATTGGAAAGAGAAGGTTTGATTTCTATATATATATATATTAATATAAATATATAAAATGTATATTTGTTTCAAAATGTTCTTTCATGAAAAATAATAAATTAAAAACAAAATAAATATTTTTGTTATTTTAGAAAAAAAAAATGATATAGTTTCATACAAAATTCGATTGGTATGTCATTATGTAAACATGTTAACGCGACACACATTTGTAGACTCATCCAAAAGCAGTTATATAATGTACTTCCAATGAAGAAACTTTATTTGGAATTAGACATTTTGGCTCAACTGATCCTTCACACGAGCCAAAATGGCGTCCGTTTCAATGCTCGGACGTAAACAGCTTCAGTTTCCTCCTCAGAAAGGAAGAGCAGGGCAACTGTGAGAATCACACCGAGGAGATGGGAACGGAGAGTCGCGGCTCTAATTAAGCCATTTTTAAATAGAAATCCTTGTCGTATGTACTTAACTCGGTAAATGCTGCTGTTGTTTACATTTATTGACAGGCATGTGTTGCTATGCCCATGTTATAATAACCCTATGCTCGGCTTTCCGCTGTTTGTTCGTGAGCAGTAAATTGTGCCTGTAGAGTTATTAGCGTGCTAGCTAAAATGTTAGTTGAGTCGATTAGCCGTATACAAATACGTTTGTTTTTACACACAGTACCTGTAAATTAAACCAGTGTCGTTCACTAAAACGATATTAAGGAAATTACGGGGACATTTTAAGCAGCTTTGTAAGGTGAAATGTGGCTCGTTTTGTTGGGAAATTGAAGATATGCAGCGAGCTAATCCGCTAGCCGAAACTGGAAATTGCATTTTGCATGCTTGCACATGATCAATCTTGTTTTATCGAAATACTAATATTTAGCATACATTGAATCTATTGTATACAAGTTCAAATGCGTGCAAGAAGTCACGTAAAACCCCTTATAAAGAAATATTTCTGTCATGTTTACACGGAAATGCAATATAACTCGCTTTGAGGCATAGTTACGATTTATATGTTTCGTGTTTGTAGTTTAAACGTTATTAAGTGTTATTCACGCAGTGTTTTATAATCTTCAGGGATTATTTAGGTTGGCAAAAGATCCACGGGCCCGGGCCTCAGTCCGCGGTCTTGAGTTGAACAGTCATCCGACATCAGAGCGAGTGAGTCGGTGTGAACAGCAGAGCCCTGCTGCACATGATGGGCGACAGTCGAGGTGAGACTGTTTTGATTTTATATCCACATTTGTGAAGAAAAATTACACTAACAAGAGCTGTAAATTTAATTTTTCAAGTTCGTGATATCCATGAAAATTATACATGATGATCGTTAATACTGTTTTTGTATATTACCAGAGTAGTGATGTTATGACTAATACTCCTGCAGTTTGTAGACCTTGTTTTACCAGTGTTTCATGAATGTTTTCTTATACGTTTTAAGTAGCTTGGAGTCAGTATCAGTTTCTTTTGTCTTGCCTGTATGTAAAATATTTAGCTTGTTTTCCCCCTTGAAATATTTTACAAAACCTCAACATCTTTTAAAATGATTAGCCACTCTGAATAAACTTATATTTACCTCCTCACAGATTCTCGTAGTCCAGACAGTTCATCCGTTTCCTCGCCCCCATCAGGTCAGCGTTCGCCCCCGTTAGCCCCTTCAGCCGCCTCCATGACTTCCCTGCCACCCATCACTTCGGCCGTGAACAGTCCCATCAGCAGCATGGGTTCACCCTTCTCAGTCATCAGCTCCTCTCTGGGTTCTCCTTGCCTTCCTGGAACTCCCTCGGTAGGCTACGGCCCCATCAGCAGCCCACAGGTGAGCACTTCCATGATAACACTTCTGGTTTTCCACCAGCCTCGACTCCCTATGTTTCACTAGTAGGCCTGTATGTGCACTACGAGGCAAACAGTCCAGCTTGTTTAGTTTCCAGTTCTGCCATCAGGATTTCAATTTTCTTTTCTTTTTTTGAGTACACAAAATCTGAATGAAGTTTTGAAGTTGAATTCATGTACACTGCATTTCAAATGATAAGGGCCTGTAAGATAAAGATATATATATATATATATATATATATATATATATATATATATATATATATTTTTTTTTTTTTGTAGATTAATAAATTTAGACACCAAGCATATATTAAGCTTATCAAAAGTGTCATTAAAGACACTTATAATTATACAATTTTATTATTTTTTTTCAGGTAAAATGTTTTCAGCATTTATATTAAGAAATGTTTCTCAAGCAGCAAATCGGAATATTACAATGATTTCTGAAGAATCTTATGACACGAAAGACTGTAATGTTAAAAATTCAGCTTTGCATCACAGGAATATATTTAATTTGTGTATATGTATGTGTGTGTGTGTGTTTAAAAAAGTACTATTGTTTTCACACACATAATTAAGTGCAGCCTCCATAAGCAAAAGGGACATCTTTAAACATCATAAAAAAACATATTTTGAACAGTAGTATGCAATGAGTAGCAATATGTAATTGGACCTGAAAATTTTAAGCCAGAGGAAATTTTTTAGTTTATTCACAGAGATAATTTGAGTGTTTCCCTCTAAAACTGTTATGTTTAACAGACTATCTGATATTTTGACCTTAATTTTAGGTAGGTTTCTGTTAATCTAAACCTTATCTTTTTCATAGTCTAAATTTGAGTTTTATTAAGACAAAACAGCATGGTGGAATTGTTAGATTTTTTTTAGCACCACCTCCCTCGCGCCGCACAATTTTTTTTGCGCTCCTCCTCATCACTGCATTTCTGCTTCACAGATGAACATGTTTCCCAGAAACACAGAGGTGAGACCTTGTACCCTCTCTCACTTTCTGACTCTCCTCGCTTTCTGTTAGCTTCTCTCATGCATATGTCCTCTTCCCTGTGCTGTTGCTCATAAATGTTGAAGTGTAGTTGTCTTTGGATGATTGAAGTCTTTTGAGGTGTTATGTTCATCAAAATGCAATCAAAATCAGATTAAGGATTGATCATCTACCTGTGCTTAAAGGGTTTTATTTGTGATGAAATGGTGAATGATTTGGGGAGAAATTTATTATCTGGTTATGATCAGTTAGGGGTTGAGAGATAATCAGGCATGTGTTACTGACCATAAGAAATTAACATGTATTTTTCTGTTATCTTGTTGTCTGATTTGGTTTTCACTAATAAAAATAAGGAAGTCTTCATTTTATTCAACTAAAATATTTCTTCTTTTTTTCTATCACTTTATCTCTCTCCATCTCTCCACTCGCTGCCCATCTCAGATCAACTCCACTGTGTCCATGTCGGGTCTGCATGCTGTCAGCAGCTCTGATGACGTCAAACCGCCCTTTGGTTTGAAGCCGCTGTCCGCCCACAGCCCAGGGCCCATGCTCTCTCAGAAACGCTTGTGTGCCATCTGTGGAGATCGCTCCTCTGGTACGTCACTGATAAACACTAACCCTAACCCATCTGAAGGAAACACTTTAAATGCTATTGGTTAAAGGAGTCATATGACGTTGCTAAATTTGTGTATTTGGTGTAATGCAATGTGTTTATGCGGTTTAAGGTTTAAAAAGCACATTATTTTCCATATACTGTACTTTATTGTTGCTCCTCTCTGCCCCGCCTTTCTGAAACAGGTTGATTTTTTTTTTTACAAAGCTCATTGTTCTGAGAAGCGAGGTGTGCTCTGATTGGCCAGCTGTCCAGTACATTGTGATTGGCCGAATACCTTAAGTGTGAGACAGAAATGTTACGCCCCTTACTGTATTGTGATGCCGTGTCCTGGTGCGACAGCACAAAAGCAATAAAATCCATTATAAACAAGGCGTTTGCTGCATCCAGTGAAAGTGAAAGTGACGTGATGTGGCCAAGTATGGTGACTCATACTCTTAATTTGTGCTCTGCATTTAACCCGTCCAAGTGCGCACACACACCGTGAACACACACCCGGAGCAGTGAGCAGCCATTTATGCTGAGCAGTTGGGGATTCGGTGCCTTGCTCAAGGGCACCTCAGTCGTGGTATTGAAGGTGCGCTGTACATCCACTCCCCCCACCTTTTCAAGTCAAGTTGAGCTTTATTGTCATTCCGCTACATGTGTTTGAATGAGCCGTTTTAGGAGGACGTGGTCGAGTCTTAACTTTTATAAAGAATATTTCTTTGGTTTTGAGACTTTAGTCTTTGCAACTTCAGGGATCTTATCTATGCACAAACAGCTTGTAACACTCCAAAGAGAAAAGAAAACTTGAAATCGCATCATATGACCCCTTTAAATTATAGGAGCGTAAAATATTTAATTTAAGTGACTCAGTTTTATCAGTTGGGGTATTTGTAATGAGAAGCTTTTTCACATTATATATCACAAAAATGTTCCTGTTATGTACTGTACCACTTGAAAGTTATCACCAAGACTGCATATTTTGTTCAGAAATACATAAATTAATCTTGTGAATTATTTTATTTTAATATTTAAATGATTCCTTGTCATTAAATTATGATTTATTTCTGGGGCAAACCTGAATTTTCAGCAGTCGTTATGTCAGTCTTCTGTGTCATGTGATCATTCATAATCTTTTGAGAGCTTAGTAATTTTGTGGAAACAATGAACAAAGTTCAAAAGTACAGCATATATTTGAAATATCATTTTTTGTAACATAAATATCTTAAATTTCACTTTAATCTAATGTATCCTTGCTGAATAAACTTTATCCACTACATCCACTTTTATTTAAATTAGTATTACAGATAAAAGCTTTCATTTATATTTTAGAAGTACTAAAAACCTGATGACCTCAAACTGTATTGAACAAGTAGTAAATAATGTAAAGTCATGGTACTTCAGCTCTTTTGACTGTTTATGTGGAACTTGGTAGCTGCAAAAAGTCATGACAAATGATCAAAAACAGCTTTTTATTATGCAACAACAATATTATGACACTGTCAAATTTAGGCTCACCTATCTGTTGACTAAAGTCTTCCACCTCCATAACTTTGTCTCCTTTCTCCAGGCAAGCACTATGGCGTGTACAGCTGCGAGGGCTGCAAGGGCTTTTTCAAGCGCACTGTGAGGAAGGACCTGAGCTACACATGCAGAGACAATAAGGACTGTCTGGTGGACAAACGACAGAGGAACCGCTGCCAGTACTGCCGCTACCAGAAGTGCCTGGCCATGGGAATGAAGAGAGAGGGTAAGAACAAGAACTCGCTGTCCCATCTAACACATACACATACCACAAACCCCAGATGAGAAACTCCTTACACTAGAGGCAAGGAATACTGATTGACCCAAATGGGATTTGCTACATTGGTCAGAGTGTGTAATTTTATTTGTGTAGTTAATGCAGTAGAAAGTTGAAATGTTGAATTGAAATTGAAATGTTCAGTGATGTGCTGCTATGCAATTAAGTGAAACAAGAAACACAAACTGATGCTGATATATATAGAGTAGAGTGGGTGATTGACGATAATGCACAAAGTTCACCCAAAAATGTCTGAAAATGTCATTATTATTTACTCACCCCCAGGCCATCCAAGATGTATAGGACTCTCCAGCTGGAGAGAAATTAAGACATTGGAGGAAAACATTTTCAGTGGTCCAAAATCTATATCTAGGCAGCTTCAAAGTAAACCACACTACCCAGCTGACAAATAAGGGTCTTCTCTAAAACTGTCATTTTTAAGATTTTTTTTTTTTTTACAGCAAATGCTTGCTTTGCGCCAGCTCTGTAATGCACATTCACAAAACTGTTTAGTTTGTCAAGGAACTAGGGATATACCCAAAAATTGCAGAGATGTGGGCTTTTTAAAAAAAAAAATTATATTTTCTTTATTTGTTCCTTTTTTTTTTTATTATTGAATTTGTATTATTTAGCCTATTTTGCATTATTTAAATAATTCGCCTGCCCAGTATGTCTGTCTATCACTAAGGAGAGCAAAACAGGGCAAGTGCTTTCTAGAATTATGGCAGACAAATTGACAGGAGTAGGTATTGCAGAGACAGGTACATTTCATAAGATTGTTGACTGTGAATGTAAAGAGGGCATTGTGGGTAGACATCACTGCACAAACCTGAGAGGAGAGGAGAGGGGGAGGGAGGGCTGTTGTCACCACTAACACCTGTCCCCCTCTCTCCCTCTTTTGTTTCCTCTCGTTCTCTCTCTTCCTCCCTCTCCTTCTGTAGTGGTCCAAGATGAACGACAACGATGTAAGGAGAAAGCAGGGAGGGAGGGAGGGGTGGTTGTGTGTGTATGTGTGAGAGAATGTGGGAATGGTGAAAGAATTGCTTTGTAGGATATTAGTCACAGCTATTAAAGGGGCCGTATCATATCATTTTTTAAGATTGTTTATTAACCATTTAATATGGTTCTATGGAAGGATATTCTTAGTGATATGTTATCATTAGGGCCGTGAAATCGATTCGATTCATGATTCATAGGTTACAGATCTGAAACAGGGATGATGTGTTTTGTGGGCGTTTTAACCTATAACAGCGTGTTTTAACCTTGCGCTGTTATAGGTTGTTGTGTTGTTAATGCTGTGGTTATTTTAATAGTTTCTTTTGTGCATTCGGTTTAATAACATTATTAAAAGTAATGTATCGTTCAATGGAATTGTGTGTATGCTTTTAGACACTTATTGGCTGCTCAAAAAGTGTTGGTGAGAGCTACGAATGGAGCGTAATTGTGTGACCGTGAACAGTGGAGCGCGTGAAAGAGATGTGAGCACATGAACAACGCTGTTCAAGGTCTCCATTAATTCGTGCTTGTAGTAATTTAATGTGTATTTAGTTTAAAGCATTTAGAAATCGTGATTCATTCAAATCTTAAATGAATCGATTACTGCCCAAAATCAACTATTTAAAAATCCATGTCTAGTGAACTAGTGAATCATTACACCCCTAGTTATCATTTTTTTTACATTGATGGTTAAAGCCAGATTAAAATGCTCCTTGTGAAAAGGTACTACACCAGCAGAAATGGCACAACGCTTTACTCTTTAGTTTTTCTGGTATTTAAAAGTAATTGTATCCATCCAGCTTTCTCTTTATTGCTTAACTATGACCGGGCGGACCAAGTTTTTTTTACCCAATATATGTTGTTGCAGATTGATTCAATAAATCCTTTTTTTTTTTTAACTGGGAATTGAATATTAATGTTTTCATAGTGCCTTAAACTGTTACCAGAGGTCAGGGAAGATCTGATTCTGCATGATATGACCCCTTTAAATGGCAGTATGCAGTAAAAAAATATTAGTCATGTGTGAATGTTGTTTTGAGTGTGTAATGAGACCTTTGTAGCTTTTACTGGGTCACTGAAGAAGGAATGTCGCTGGAGGACTTCAGGGTGTGAATGAATGTGTTGAAAACTAACCAGGAACTACATGTATCTGTATATCTCTGTGTCTCTCTGCACCTGTTTTCATCTTCTTTACCACTTTCCCTGTTCACTACCCCTTCTGTTCATTTTTCCTTTCTTGTCATGTTGATCTGTCCTCCGCCCTATCCTTCATCTCTACTTCCCCGCCTTGTTCCTCTTCCTCATTTCCCTGTGTGCGATGCAGCCGTTCAAGAGGAGCGTCAGAGGAACAAGGAGCGAGAAGGAGAGGTGGAGTCCACCAGCGCCGCGAATGAAGAGATGCCTGTGGAGAAGATTCTGGAAGCAGAGATGGCCGTGGAGCAGAAGACTGAGCTGCATGCAGATGGCAGCTCAGGGGGAAGCTCTGTAAGTTACAGATAAACAGGATTTCTGATCTTTAGTGGCAGGATTATTTGTTACGTGATGAAGAACTTCAAGGTGATTAGACTCTAATTGTAGCAGCCCAATGACCGCAAGCTGGTGGACTGATTAAGGGCAGGAAGTTGCTTATTGGAGCTTTTAGTTTTTAAACAGCTTTTTGTCTGAGACAGACTGCTTGTATATCGAGCATCATCTCCAGAGTGGCCGATATGGTCAAAAATATTATCTATAACAAACAATAACAATATTTTTTGCCCATATCCTGTCCCATATCCTAATATTTATTACAGTATTCATTTGTTTATTCACAATCAGACTCCACAGAGTAACTACTTTTTAATTTAGGGCCACATGAAATCCATTAAAATTTTTCTATGTTCTGTGTTTTATGATTTAATAGAATTTTAACATCAAAAATGGTTTCTAATGAAATTAAGAAACCTTTAACAATATCTTTGAAAATGGAATCAACTGAAAATTAATAGCAATTTACCACAAAGCATTACATTTTTATTTTTGTCAACGGATTCTGCAAAACAGAATTGTATAAATTAAAACATGGATGAAAATATATCTTGGTTAAAAGTAATATTAATATTACTATCAGAAGTTCATTTGGTATGCAGTACTAATACATTTGTCATTATTTTTTATCAAGTTAAACCAAATTTGTATTTTGGCAGTTTGTCGTGACTATCTTTGGTTGATGAAACACGTGGCAACTTTTTGAGCAATTTCGCCAGGCAACGTTTTTTGAGCAATGTTTCTTGGGCACTTTCCCATTGACCCGTGTATCATCAGCCTTAAGAGTTTCAGTGGTTTCGTGGTAGTTTTTGTCAAACGAAATGTTGAAAAGCTGAAGTGAGACTCAGAGCAGCTCTGGAGATGAAGTTCATGTCCTCATTTATTATGTTGAGACTTGCTGAGCGTCACGTGTTTGAGTTTGTGTAGTAGACGAAACTGTCATTCACACAGAACGTGTAGAACATTATTAGTTACATGCGCTGACTGTCTGTTGTCACGTTTATTTCTGCAGGGTGATAGGCTGTTAATTTAATTGATATTGAGTAAAAATTTCCAGAGCTTATCATTATCAATATAAACTTTATTACAGTTTCAATGTGATATTGCCTATTGTCCAGCCCTACTCCAGAGTTTTGAACTGAAAATTCAACAAAAATATTAGTCTTTTTTTTTTTAGTGTGAATTAGTTTTTTTAGTTGATTTGATTCCTTCTTCTTACAGCTTACCTATAATTTTTTTTTCCTTTTTTTTTAATATTGAATTTTTTTTCCCCCTCTCCGCAGCCGAACGACCCAGTCACAAATATCTGCCAGGCAGCTGATAAACAGCTGTTCACTTTGGTGGAGTGGGCAAAACGGATCCCTCACTTCAGTGAGCTGTCTCTGGATGACCAGGTCATTCTGCTGCGTGCTGGTAAACCTGTTTGCCTTCATCTTTCAGACTCTGAATAACTTGATTGCATGTTTTTAAAACCATTTATAAAGCTAGTGATGCCTCACTTAGCAAACACTGATACTTTTCCCAGTATTGAGCCCTCCTCATCTTTTGCTGCTTTCATCTGTCCATCAGGCTGGAATGAGCTACTGATCGCATCATTCTCTCATCGCTCCATCACGGTGAAGGATGGCATTCTGCTGGCCACCGGCCTCCACGTGCACAGGAACAGTGCTCACAGCGCTGGGGTGGGAGCCATCTTTGACAGGTAATAGTCATATCACATGACTATAGACACTATAGCCTTGTATTGAGTTTTATTTGAGTTACTTGCTGTAGGTTTCAAAAAGCAGTTCAAAGTTTTGGGGTCAGTAATATTTTAGTTAGCTGAAAATTAGTTTTTGGTTTTTTAAATTGTATTTCTGTTTGCTTTTTTTATTTAAAGTATTAAACATTTTTAATGGGTTTATTTTTATTTTTTTTATCAAAATATTTTCTGTTTTCTATTTAAGTTTTCTATCTTAATATATTTTCAAATGTAATTTATACCTGTGATGGCGAAGCTGAATTTGTTTTGAAATCATATGCAGATTTGACCCTCCTGAAACATTTCTTCTTATTGATATTAACAACCACTTGCTTCATATTGAAAACTTATTTTTTTTCTTTCAAAATTCTTTGATAAATGGAAAGTTCAAAAGAACAATTTTTTAAATTGAAATATTTTATAACATGATAAATGTCTTTACTGTCTCTTTTGATCAGTTTAATGCACTTTGCTAAATAAGTATTAATTTCTTTCCAAACAAATCTTACTGACCCCGAACTTTTGAGCAGCGGTGTATATTTACATTGATGATTGTTTACCTTCATGTAGCACTTAGATTTTTTAGGAATCAGACTTCAAGTTACTGAGACTAATGACAGAATTAGCTTTGCTACATTTCTTAATATTATTCTATTAAAGATGTGCATGTGACCTGCTATGCTTATGTGTGAAAAGGATTAGGCAAGAAATTGTTTGTTGTATTATGATCTATGCTCATGAAACTTAACCGCTTTGCTTCTCACGACACATTTAAGGCTGCAAGGGTGGTTGGATTTTCCTGTGTCATGACAAAGAAAAATATCTTTTACCTCCTGACAGCCTGCCGCCTTGACGCTGCTGTATATAGTGTGCTTTTGTAGACTGACACTGCACGAACAGACAGGGCATACACACACATGCAGACACACATATGTGCACCAACGCTCTCCTCTGCTTGTAGTCTCAACACACTCCCATTTATATAAATAATACAGCGCACATGTAAGAAGTGTGCTCTGTGATTCACTTTTAATCTGCTGGTTATTACAGCAGTTGTTTATTTCAAAGAACAAATTTAGCACATTTCTCGCTATAACTTTTCAAGACTCCATATTTTGTCTCTGTCTACTGCAATTCCAGGAATAATGAGCTACAGGCTGTTGTTTTAAATGAGCTCATTCTAGATGTTCTGTGCTACAGTTTGTGATGTTCATATGAAATTGTCTTTTGTTGCCATTCATCTTGTCATAATGTCTCTGCTTCAGAAATGAGCCTCCCTGTCCTTGTGCTTCACTGTCCATCTCGCCTGACTTTTGCAGCGCTTCATTGTGTCCTGTCGGTGCCGTGTGATGTGTGCACATGCTTCCTGCTTTGCTTGATTGGCTCCTGCTTTAGATGCAATTTAACCCTCTGTGCAAAATCTGATGTGTTCACTATTTAATGTGCATATTATGCAGTTAAAGCTGCAGTCCGTTGTGTTCAAAATGTACAAAATTCATATAATAAGCAAGTACACCTTGAATCCATTTTCCAAACCGTGTTTTTGGCTTGTCCTGAATCACTACGGTACGCCTAATAAGTTCTTATATTTGGACTGTTTTAGACTGGTTCGGGTAGGTACCGCTGCGGAGTAGCCCAGTACCTGCGTCATTCGTCATAGACCTAAACAGAGAGAAGTAGCAAGATAGATGCACACAGTTCTGTTTATGAACCGCTAGAGCGCCAAAAGTTACGGACTGCAGCTTTAAGGCAAGCATAATAGTACATAATGAAACCATAACTAAAAGAATAAGCAGTTATATTCCACATAAACAAAAATAAGTTTTTCACGTCTCAATAATGATTGTTCAGATTTTTGCTTTTGTTCAGATTTTCACTGGTTGCACTCAAAGATCTGAAATTATTATTATTTTATATATATATATATATATATATATATATATATATATATATATATATAGAGAGAGAATGAACATTTTCATGGATTTAAGTGTCAGAAAAAAAGTTTTTTCGTTCATTAAACATTTGTATGTTTTGTATTAAAAAGCTTATATAATGCATTATAAAAGCAGTTTAAATGCATTAATTATGCCTTGTAATGCACCTTATGCATTGTATGCCCTCATGAATAATCATAGCCATAGTTACACAGTTATATAATAGTTTATTATAATATATTAGGCCACGATGGGAAGTCGTGGCCTAATGGTTAGAGAGTCGGACTCGTAATCGAAAGGTTGCGGGTTCGAGTCTCCGGTCGGCAGGGATTGTAGGTGAGTGGAGTGAATGTCCAGCACTCTCTCCACCCTCAATACCACGACTGAGGTGCCCTTGAGCAAGGCACCGAACCCCCAACTGCTCCCCGGGCGCTGCAGCATAACTGGCTGCCCACTGCTCCGGGTGTGTGTTCACTGCTGTGTGTGTGTGTGCACGTTGGATGGGTTAAATGCAGAGCACGAATTCCGAGTATGGGTCACCATACTTGGCAGTATGTCACTTCACTCACAGTTATCTAGTCATTGTCACACTTAAAAAATGTAATGCGTTAAAACACTTGACAAACTTTCAAATATTATAATGCATTTTCAGTTTGATTACAACCATTTATTAAAAGATATGAATGCTTTACAACACACATTATGAATATCTTTGTAATGCTTTATACATATAGGCTTTAAATGCTTGTTTTTTTGTAATATGCATTAGCTAGAAATTTTTATTAAATATTTATTTTATCCTATTTTAACTGATGCTCACCAAATTTGTAAGAACCTTGGTGGGAAATTTACATGAACAGATTTGCCCTGGTCTTACCCTGACAAATATTTCTTTGTTCATGTCATATTGTATTTGTTGTGTGCTGGGAATTGTCATTTCAAGCTTTGCTGCTGCCAACCCATGATCCATCCGCCTTCCTTTCAACAAGAGCCTGTAGCTTGTTCCTCTTTAAACTGGGCCTACCGCCAACATGCGTGGAGTCTTAACGTCTCTGCCTGGGCCTTTCTGGAGCGGGGAGACATTATATAACAGTGAAATGTGAAATGACATTTTAATAACACATTGTGATTGAACACACAGGGAGAGTGCGCACAATGCAGAGGTTGGGGCCATATTCGACAGGTAATGACACTCCGCCACACGCCATAAACAAACAGCAGCAGTCACGAAAGCCTGTAGCTTGAGACAGTTTATTTTGGATTAAATTATGTCTGGGGCTGTTTGGGCAGGTAAAGACCAAACTGGCCTTGTGTGTGTGTGTGTCTGTGTGATTGAATGCGTTGCTTGGACTCACAAGTTAACAAGAGTGACTGATGTTTTATGTGGCATGCTATGTTTTTAAAACATTAATTTCTGATTGTCCTTTGTGTCCTTTTAAATCTGTTACATTACCAGGAATTTATATGATGTGTTTTGAATAGGCTATGAAAACAGCTCCACAGAGCTTTTTTCTATTGCCTCATTGTGATTTGTCGTACTTCAGATATTAACCTGAATTTTCTTTTTCCTGCTTTTCATCCCTCGCTCCTTCCTGCCCTCATTTTAATGGCACCAGGGTGCTGACGGAGCTTGTGAGCAAGATGAGGGACATGCAGATGGATAAAACGGAGTTGGGCTGCCTGCGAGCCATCATCCTCTTCAACCCAGGTCAGTCTTACACATTCGGTTCATGCTAGGGATGTTCCGATACCACTTTTTACAACACAGGTACTTTCAGTTTTGGTGCTTGCTGATACCTGCGTTTTAATTGCATAAAATGCTGGTTGTATTTAGTTTTTTTCCTCTTAAAAAAAAAAAACAGGTTGCATCGCTTCCAGTTGAGGTCTTTTTTTATGCGTTTCATTAAATATCATTATATTTTACTAAAGATGGCCTCAAAGGAGCTACCTAAGAGGAGCTTTACAGTGACATTTGTGTGATGCACCAATGCTGTTGTATTAGTCATACACTGTTCGACTCTTATCTTGAATCTTGTTTCTATTCAACCTTAGTCCAAACTCAGAATTAGCTAAGAATGTAGTTGTGCAAAGCATCAAAGTCCAGTCCAGATAAAGAGAAACAAGGGAGTAAAATATTGCAATATATCACTATTTTAAATAACATTCCAGAAACCAATATATTGTTACACTGAACGTTCCTGATGATTTCCACTGTTCAGTCCTAATGGCAGCTTTTCATTTTATGTGTGTGCAGATGCAAAGGGATTGTCAAGCCCAAGTGAAGTGGAGTTACTGAGAGAGAAAGTCTATGCATCGCTGGAGGCTTATTGCAAACAGAGATATCCTGACCAGCAGGGCAGGTAGAGTATATGATGCTGTTTTTCTCTTCCCATCGACAATCTCCCTATAGGGGGTAAAAAAAGCAATGCCAAGTGGGTTACGGTTGATTGCAGTTTCTCTACGTCTCACTTGACTTTCAGGTTTGCCAAGCTGCTCCTCAGACTGCCAGCGCTGCGCTCCATTGGCTTAAAGTGCTTGGAGCACCTGTTCTTCTTCAAGCTGATTGGAGACACCCCAATCGACACCTTCTTAATGGAAATGCTTGAAGCACCACATCAGCTCACCTAACCGGGACCAGTCTCAATCCGGTTTGCACCAGGGTATCGCAGTCCTCCCCGGACTCTGGGGCTTTGCTGTGTCTCACTTCCCATTAACACCTTCCCCCACAATTCTCTCCTACACGTTCTCCCTACTGCACCTTCAAACCAGTACAGCCCTGAAAAAGACTCTAAGCTGTCTGGAAAAAAAAAAACTTGTTTTCCATGTAATGTTTTACACAGTATGAGCTGTCCAGAGAGATCTTATTTTTCAAATTCCCTGGAGGTTCTAAATCATAAGCTTCTGCTTCCAGTTTTAGAACTCTCGTATTGATTCTAGAGATCTCTGTGTGTCGTTTTGGTTTGTATGTTACTCTGAATGCACGAACTGTACTTATTTTTTCGTTTGTCACTGCAGTTAAACGGCCCCTCGGCTGAATTTACAGTACGTGTGAGACCGGAGCAAGTGTCCGCCGAGCCCTTTGGCTGGTACGAATCAAGTCGCGGCAGACCTGCCCGTTCGATTTTGACTGTGGAATACTGCTTACGTGCTATCTTTGGGATTTTTACCTTGAAATCCTACTTTGTACTGTACTCATGAAATGAGTCCGATTTATAAACGACATTGGAAATTCTTGGCCTGCTGCATCTGGCCCTTATGAAGTGCAGGCTGGAGTTTTACATTTGTGAATAAATGTATGCAGGTTTTGTTGGACATGAATTTTTGATCATGTTCCAAGGAGGGCCTAAAGGCACAGATTAAATCTCGCAGGAGAATCCTGCTTTTTTTTGGCGGCAATAGGAGGCTCGACCTTATTTTATTTTTTTATTTGTGTTTTTTAAATAGGCTGGTATTGGTTTGGGTACCTTCTAGAGGACCTTATACCTTTGCCATTTCTTAATTCCCCCAAGTTCCTTTGATCCATTAAGTCACTAATTCCTCAAATGGGAACCAAATCCACACCATGCCCCCCAAAAGACAAATATTTATAGTGTGTATGTGTGCTGTGAAGTATGTCCAACCACTCTTGTCCTTTCCACGTGATCGGTGTTGCAGGCCTTTTTCTTTTGTTCATGAAATCAGCTTGTCATCAGGCTCCTAATTAACTGGTACTAACTTTGGCATAGTAAAAAACAACAGTGATTCTGATTTGTTTAAACGCTGGAATGCACTACATGATTAAGTCCATTTTTATCCCAATTAATGGTCAAGTCGGCGCTTTTAACAATACAGATTGTGTCAATAATGCAAAAGGATAATAGTAAACACTCAATTTTCAGTTAAAGGCAGTCTGGAAGAGCTGATGCTAGTCACCGAAAGTTGGAGCCAGTCAACAGATTTTGGACATTCAGGGTTGATTGATTTCACAGAAAATCGCATTTTGGGTACAGACTCCAATTTTGTTGAGCTCCAGACTATGATCCATCCAGTCAGAGAATATCAAACATATTTGATATTTTAAGCCAATTTTAGAAAGCATTTGGTTTTCATTTAACATGAATCTAGTTTTTTTTTAGTGTATGATGCTCAGTTTAAGTATGTGATGCCTTGTGTTTTAAAATCTGTTCAGATTTAGTGTGTTCCAGCCTTCATGTGTTTTAGTAGAATCACCTTCTACATTCCATCCATGCAGGTTGCTTCCTTCATAGCAACTCACTAAATCTTGCAAGAACGTATTGTCGAACACATCCATCTAATTCAACAGAGACTTGGGGTCATGTAAGAATTCATTCAATCTGAAAGGTCGATGTGTCAAAACCAGCATCCATCACAATCTCTATGCATTTATGTGAGAGCGATAGTAGAGTCTTGGAGAAAGACTGAACATGCCATCAGGGAAAGAATCGAGCAAATGCACCAGTGTTAATGGTGGGTACCATTTTCTCTACTAAAACCTGTTGGTTTTTATGACTCAAACCAAGTAATTTTAGGTAGAGACTTGAGATCAAATACTGACAGTATTTGAAGTTGTTATATAAAAGAATAGCTAGAGATTGCAAATGGTCCCACCTGTTTTGGTGCTAATAATGACAAAGGTTAGACATACATGTTGACACCAAAATAGACGCACAGCAGTGATCAAAATATGCAATTTCTCCAATAAGCTTGAATTTGAAATGCCAACTTGTTTAATGCACCATCTTCTGCATAACGATTATCCACCTACATGCAGATTCCTATTACGTACAAGTGTTTTATACATCCACAAGGTGCTTAAATTCGAAGCTGAATGAGCATCAGAAACAATGGTTCACAAGGACTGATGGATTGTATTGTGATCCATTGCCTGAATCCAGACTTCCAATGATAGCTTTGGATCTTCTAGTTTAACTTCCCTAAGTGTTTGTTTTGTTGAGGCCAGTGATAGGAAGAATCCTGTTTCGAGTCTTTTCAATGTGATCAACAACTGACCTCTGGTCCTTAAATTTGGCTTCCCAGTAGTTTAGAGTTTTCTGTATTTTCTTGCATGTTTCGTCTACCCGGTTTCCATTTATCCAGGAATTGAAGCTAATTGGGTTGGTGTTGATGGTCTGCTTTATATCTGAACGGTGGGAAGGCTTATTTGATTGTGCACTGTATGCTTGTGTTTCACATGGGCGACTCGATTTTCACCAGAGTTGTCAGTCAGCCTGTGTGTGTGTGTGTGTGTGTGTGTGTGTGTGTGTGTGTGTGTGTGTGTGTGTGTGTGTGCGTGCAGCAATGCAGAAGTCGTCCTATGTGAAAAATGCATACAAGAATCTTTCCTTGAAATGGAGTGCAATGGCCCCTGTCTCCTATTACTTGATTGCAGTTTGCCATAATCGACTTTCGCTTGAATACATAGTAATCCAAACATACGCTGTGAGCTTGTGCGTTCGTGTGGCCGACCCTCCCTGTCTTTTGGGGTCCACTTTTATTTTCTCTCCCAGAAAATTACTTTTTTCATGATTTCATCTTTTAACGGCTCTCTAAGGTTGCAAAGCGTTTATAAAAATGAATAATATACGGCTTGCACAGGTTTTGTACCATTTGTCTCGTAACCCCTGAATTACCCATGATGCACCTGAACTGATTCAGCACTGCCAAACAGGTGTGAGGGGAGTGTTTTCTTGGGTGTTCCTGACTAACCCCTACTGGTTAACTGTGTACTGTGATGATCACTAAACAGAGCCCCTATTGCAACTATTTATACAGAGCTGAGTCAGAGATCTGGAGGGTTCTGTTAGTACGTTTTTTCCTAAGGCCTCGTTGCTGCAAAGACGCGGGAAAGCCCTCCTGTTTGTGTGTCGGGAGCCGAGCGGCGCTCTGAAATATGCACAGTGCAAACTTGAATTAATCTCTGCCTGAGAATGAAATGGTTATGCACGTTACTGCCTGGGAGCTGATTCGCTTTATCTGCGTTTGTGGTTTATTGCTGAATGTTTGCTTGTGTAAAGAGAGAGATGCGTGAGATATGAGTGCAGGTGAAGTGGGTTCATACCGGTGAATTGCACAAAACCTGTCAGGAATGTGTCTGGGTCATGCTTCACTACAAAATCAAAAGAAGGAAATGCATAGTCTATTTTTAGGAACTTTTTAATGCACCTTTTCATTTTTCATCATTGTAAAGTGATATTTAAATTGAATTATGCTGATTTAAATAAAAATCATTGGCCTACATTAGTGAAAATCACTATTTAGAATAATTGGAATAATTTTTTATTACATTTTTTAAAAAAAAACAATTTTTCCCTGTTGACTTTGAGGTGAAATGTGACCTGGACGTGGTTTTTTTGTTTGTTTTTAATGAGAATCACTCATTCAGGATAATGTTTGATGGATGTACAGCTGAAGGAGGGCTATATGATGATGATTTTGTATTTGTAAATGATGACTTATGAAAACGCTGATTGTTCAGTGGGAGGCTTTAAGAGATTATGGACTTGATATGAAAGAGCTTTCTTAAAATTTACTCCCACCAAAAGAAAAAAAAAATAGCTTCTCGCTGTGTTTTCCGACTGCTCTTTTCTTATGCTTTACATCTTTGTGTATCCTGATGTATTAGTGCAAAACTGTTGTTATTTGGGGTCTTTTCCCCGCATACCCTTCCCTCTTCATTTTTCTCGACTAGTTTTGAATCTGTCTCCAGCAGTTGTCGAAATGATTGACTGTACTGAGTGTGGAGAAAGAAAAAGGTCTTTCTTTTTGCTTTGTCATTAATTCAGAATCTGTTTTTGTTGGATGTACCATGTGTAAGTAAAGGTTTTAATACAGCACAGTTGTCAACTTCTTCTCTTCACAATCTGCCTGCCTTGTCACAATTTAAAGTGTTTTTCACCTTTCTTACCAGACCTATAGAATTAATTACTTTAGTTCATTTTTTTAAAAAGATACAATACACAGTATTTTTCACTTAGACAATTATAATCTAAAACATTTTAAATACTTTTCTAAATACTGTATAGTTTGTGTATGATTGTTTGATTGGTTACATCTGAAGTAAATATATTTATATTTGCACACATAATTATTCAAAGTAATAAAAGTTATAGTATTGCAATACTAAATACTAAAGTAACTGATTAGAGCTCAATTCACATGCATATTAACATATTTTTCATGTCTCGCAATTAAGAGTTTTTTATTTATATATATATATATATATATATATATATATCTATATATCATGCATGCAGGTACATCTCAAGTTTGCTGGCCAATCAAGCACAGTAACACCATGGTCATTGCACCAGCTTTTGGTACTTTTGGCAGTGTGGGCAGATGTCCTGCTGGAAAATGAAATCAGCATCTCCATAAAGCTTGTCAGCAGAAGGAAGCATGAAGTGCTCTAAAACGTCCTGGTAGATGGCTGCGTTGACTGTGGACTTCAGAAAACACAGTGGACCAACACCAGCAGATGACATGGCAGCCCAAATCATCACTGACTGTGGAAACTTCACACTGGACTTCAAGCAACATGGATTCTGTGCCTCTCCACTCTTCCTCCAGACTCTGGGACCTTGATTTCCAAATTAAATGCAAAATTTACTTTCATCTGAAAAGAGGACTTTGGACCATTGAGCAACAGTCCAGTTCTTTTTCTCCACAGCCCAGGTAAGACGCTTCTGACGTTGTCTCTGGTTCAGAAGTGGCTTGGTAGCCCTTTTCCTGAAGACGTCTGAGCGTGGAGACTCTTGATGCACTGACTCCAGCTTCAGTCCACTCCTTGTGAAACTCTCCCAAGTGTTTGAATCAGCTTTGCTTGACAGTATTCTCAAGCTTGCGGTCATCCCTGTTGCTTGTGCACCTTTTTCTACCCTAATTCTTCCTTCCAGTCAACTTTGCATTTAATATGCTTTGATACAGCACTCTGTAAACAGCCACACCTTTCAGTAATGACCCTCTGTGGCTTACCCTCTTTGTGGAGGCGTCAATGTTCGTCTTCTGGATCATTGCCAAGTCAGCAGTCTTCTCCATTATTGTGGTTTCAAAGAATAAGAGATACCCAGAATTTATACTGTAGGGATGGTCATTAATTGAAACTCAAATGTAAATATTCTAATGTTTTGAGATACTGATTTTTGACTTTCATGAGCTGTAAGCTCTAATCATCCAAATTAAAACAAACTTTTGAAATCTTTACGTTACATGCAATGAATCTAAAATACATGAAAGTTTCCCTTTTTGAAATAACTTACAAGAAAAAAATTACTTTTTCACAATATTCTATTGTTTTTAGATGTACCTGTATACACACACACACTGCTTTGATATTAATTTTAAAGTTTTAATAATTTTGTTGCCTTTTGTCAAATTATTAGTTTGTTTTAAATGTCTAGTTTTTATTATTTTAATTCTTATTTCAGTTTTAGTTTATTTTAGTACACGAAACTAAATGAAAATTGGAAACTAGCTGAAGTAAATGATTTTTGTTTTTAACAGTTATTTCCAATACATTTTTTTATGGGTTTAGAAAACTATACTAACTCTGGCTCAAATTCTGATTCCCTTATTAAACCTTAACTTTAGTCAAGACAGAGGAGCTCTTGATTCCTGTGGTTGTGTGGGGTCCCTCTGGAGCGGCGCTGGTTCTCTCTTCAGTCCAGCAGGACCCCCGGGCCCCGAGCCGCTGCTGGCGCTGCAGTGTCGCGCTTCGGCCGCTAGAGGGAGCGTCACTCCTGGAACGAACCAATGATAATCTGCCGCAACTTTAACTCCTCCTTCACTTCCTTCTCCCTGCTTTTCTAAATTCTGGGCCACGCACGCAGGAAAAAAAAGCGGAATAGATAAGAATTCCTAGTCCTAATGTCCAGATTGAGGACATGCATGAAAGCGTGCTTCTATTTAACCAGTCGTATTAGTCCGAGAAATCTGCATCTGTGAACCCATTTATTCCCATAAAGAAGGTTTTGATTTATAAAGCTCTAATAATCTTACTGACTGATGTTTTAGTGCATTTCCTGCAAATATGGAAAGGGTCTCAATTAATTGTGTGCAGTTTCACATGTTTAGTGCAAATTGTCACATCACCAGAGCAGTTTGCTCCAAGTTATCTTTAAGGTGTCTATTATTAATATATGCATTCACAATAATTAAGTTTTGTTGAGTATTGTTATGAGTAAATATGTTGATGGTCAGTGAGTTTAGGTAGGCTATACACATAAATCCAGCTGCAGTTGTAAGTGAAGGCTAACTCAAATGTTGCAATGACAAATTATTGCACTAAATTTATATATATATATATATACATATCAAAAGTTACAAGTAAGTTATATTGTTGTTTTAATACTGGTAGCACTAATATAACAATTTTATGATATAGCCTATGTTAAAATACAATAACAATTTTGAAATACGTTGATGGTTGTATTTTATCTCAGTATTCATCAGTGTTGTATAAGAGGATTTATGCATAATAGTCAGTTTAAAATAGCTGGGCTAAGACATATAACAATTTTTTGACTGCAGAAATGTTTTTTCAATACACACATTATCCCACAAGTCACAATTGACCATAAAACACAATTTTTCACAAATTTTTCATGTCATGTCACTCGAAGTTAAGTGATAAAATAGTCAAATAGATGTCTTAACCTTTCTTAACATCAGTTCTGATAGTGTAGCACTGGGATTTAATCACTGCCCACTGCTCATGAAAAAATAAATGATATTGTACCATGAAATCAAAAGATTAATATTAGATATGCGTCTTTTTGAAGCATCGCTCTATGAAAAGCGTGTCCCGTGTGTGTGTGTGTGAGTGAGTGTGTGTGTGTGAGAGAGAGAGAGATGCGCCTGCAGTTCTTCTGTCCGCCGTCAGGTGGCGCTCTTACAATGACTCCTGTGTACTGGAATGATGAGGGCAGCATGTTTTCAGTTATATTTGCGCAGCAAACGTTCTGCAGGTCTAGAATTGACGCCAAAACCTAGTGCTTAACAATTTTGAGTTTTGTTTGCAACAACAGCTTTCTGTGACATTGCACAACTACAATAAAGGCACGGCAAGCCTTTTTACCCATAGTTCTATCTTTCATGTGTCATTTGATTGAAAAGATGGCTTATTGCTGGGGTTTGTTGACTTGTTGACATTACCTGTTCAGCAAAAAGGGGCATTCTTTTGTTATTGCATATATAGGCTATATGTTCACCTTTACATTAGTAGCATGACAGTGCATTTACAGCTGCAGTAAACTTAAAATAGCCACGTTAAGTAACACTGTGGACTCAGTTATGGGTTAAATTGCAAGGCAGCTCCATCTATTAGCTGCACCAGCAGCGGTGTGAGGTGAATGCAGGACACAAACCTCACTGCTGTCTTTCAATGACCATCACTGTTCCTTAACATGCTGTTTCCCAGCAATATAGACCTTATGTTAGCCATACATTATATTGATACTACATATACTGATGTTAGTGTAGTTATTATTAATGCGGTCTATTTGTTACTAACATGCATCTCACCTAATTTAAGTTGATGCATGCAGTAATATTTTTTTTATATATTTTACAATATTTATTTTATTACTTTATTTTAGAATTACACTTCTTTGCCAAGGAATGCTGCAACTGTTATACAAGAGGTGGACAAAATGATGTGATGGTTATATGACGGAGGAGTTTAGCTAATGAGCATTTGTTAAATTAGAGCTGCAGAGATGAGGGTTCTTGCAAATGAGCAGTATGTATCAGCCATAAGAGGTTTGCAAATTAGCACTTTGGTTTGTGAGTTTAAACAGCAATGTGAGGCAAGGAAATTCTTCAGAGCCAAACTTCAGTGTATTGGGCACAAACACTCGTAATTTAAGTTAAATCCAAAACCAGGACATTTATTTTGATTTCCATCGCCTATTATTTTTCTTGAATAGTGGTGAAGTATTAGAATCTGAATCTGGTGGCAAAGGTCCTTATGGACATTATGTGTATTACTTAGTTTATATTTTTCCCTATGTGTGCAGAAGAATTGTCTTTTTATAGTTGTTGATGTGTGCGATCGTTTTGTTTCTGGTTTGGATTGTGTTGCAGTGAGGAATGCATATTTGCTGTCGGCTAAATTATAGAAAAGCTGCAGTCGCTGTGTGGCAGTGTGGATGTCCAAAGACTTTTGTTCTCTTAAAAAAACCTTCTACTTATAGGTCATTTTTTTCTCAAATGTAATTTTGTCTTCATCTTGTGTAAGCACACTGGAGAGCAAAAGAAAACAAGTGCATGAGAATATAGAAACCCTATCACAAGCAGAAACACTATCATTTTTTAAAGAGAGGATACAAAGTGTTTGTGTCTTGAAAATAAATATTTTGCATGCTTATTGATGCCATATGCACAACTAGCTAACAGAATACTGTTTATTTTGTATATAAATTATATAGAAAAAATCCCTTTTTTCATTCTTTTCCTGCTATTATAATATGATCAAAAAGAAGTGTTGAAAATAAAAGGCAATTAAAATAAGAGATTGAGTAAGAAGGTCAGAGAAGGTGAGTTAAGATCAACAGGTTTATTATTTCACGTCATCCAGTGTTTGTTTATTCATGATGTTACTCACTAAATGCTGCTGTAATGACTGGAAAACTCAACTAAATTGGAGCCATTTAGTTTTTCTGCCACTAGGTTTTTCTTCAAAATGTATTATGATTTTTTTTCTAATGACCTGGTTACCCAGATAACGCCTTTTAAATCATACATATCTTAAAGCTGCAGTCCGTAACTTGTTTTTTGTTTAAAAATGATCCGAAATCAATATTTGAGCAAGTACACAACCAGCCAGTGTTCAAAACTATCGCCTTACTTTACCAATTCACAACAGTTAGCTTATAATAATGTTTTCTAATTTAAGTGGCACGGTAGGTTTTCGCGGGAAATTCGAGCATGGCACTGCGTCATTACGTCACGTCTGTAAACATAAAGAAGTTGTCGCGGCTACTAGGCTATCACATGATGTGAGGATCCTGCAGGAGGTGGGTCGTTTATAGCCTTTTTTCAGCTAGAATAATTAAATGTCAAAAAATAATTTTGATGACGGATTGTAATCTAGAGAGGATTATGTGTTTATGAAACACGTGAATTTTAAACATGCTTCTGATTACAGATAGCCTGGGATTACACAAGATTTGTATTTTAACGAAAACCAGTTTGAAGGGAGCATAGTTTGCTTTTTGGGTTAAAATAATATCTTAATATGAAATTCGAATGGTATGACTATTAGATTAGACTGTACAGAAATTGAAATCTACACAATAATACACACTATACTCATAGTCACGCAGTGCTGTTGTTGTTAACTTTAATAATTTGAGAATAAAGTATAACAATAATTTTGATGGGATATGAGCTAACCGATCTTTAGATTTAATCACTGTTGGTAGCGTAATTTATTGTAATGCTTTTTCCCTCAGTTGGTCAGAACAAACGTGGCAGACTTGTTACTTACTTGTTCAGATGACAATATCCGGTGAAAATTATTATTTGGGTCATATATTCCAAGACGTAGGCTAGAATCTGTGATGGCTAAGTATAGGATTCGCACCGGTGCTGTGACTGACTGCCACACATTCAGCTCAAAACATTAGATTCATCCACGCTGGAGCCGTGCCGGAGCACAACCCACACAATAAAGATAATTCCACAAGTAACTGCAATTCCAGGTTTTCAAACAGAAATAGCGACATAAAGGCAAAACTTACGGACTGCAGCTTTAAAGTGTTATTGGGCTCTAGAGATTTCACAAATGATTATAATTAGTTCACTTTTTCTTGTTTGTTGTTAGTACGATTTTTTAAATGATATGTAGCATGAGCTATCAGCATCCTGGTTATCAGTTAGCATTGTAACCATTCATTCAAAATTATATATATATATATATATATGTATATGTGTGTGACCCTGGACCACAAAACCAGTCTTAAGTCGCTGGGGTATATTTGTAGCAATAGCCAAAATGTATGGGTCAAAATAATAGATTTTTCTTTTATGCCAAAAATCATTAGGATATTAAGTAAAGATCATGTTCCATGAAAATATTTTGTAAATTTCCTACCGTAAATATATCAAAACTTAATTTTTGATTAGTAATATGCATTGCTAAGAGCTTCATTTGTTTTTTTTTACATCCTCAGATTTCAGATTTTCAAATAGTTGACCAAATTGACCCTTATGACTGATTTTGTGGTCACATATACTAAATTTTGGGTTCAGTGAGATTTGTTTTCTTTGAAAGTATTTAATTTTATTCAGCAGAGATGCATTAAATTGATCAAAAGTGACAGTAAATAGATTTATAACATTAGTCATCAAAGAATTCTGAAAATACGCACCACGGTTTCCACAAAATATGAAGCGTGCTAATAATAATAAATGTTTCTTGAGCAGCAAATCAGCATATTATACTGATTTCTGAAGGATCATGTGTCACTGAAGACTGGAGGAATGATGCTGAAAATACAGCTTTGATCACAGGAATAAATTCATTTTACAATATAGACTATTTAAATAGAAAACCGTTAATTAAATTGTAATAATATTTCACAATATTCACACAAAAAATCAACCCAAAAACGTTTTGCACTATATACAGAGTCTAAAGACCATGATACTCGTTCAAAGGCTAAACTTGACCATATGTATCATACTTATAGCTCTTGCATCAACCAAGCGTGATAGTGGTAGCATAGCTAATATATTTGAGTTCATTCACAACAAACCATATTTGATTTGGTTTGTTCGGTATACATCTATTAAATATTGAAGTTTGGTTGTTTAGTGAAGGCCTCACTCACTCCTCACATCTCTCTCTACCTCTCAATCTGTGCTTCTTTCTCTGCTCCCATCAGGCTTGTACTGTACCTACAGATCTCTGTGTGTCTGTCTCTTCCTGCCTCACAAAAGACTCCTCTGTTCTCTGCGCTTTACCCCACCCCCTTCCTCAACACCCAAGTGGTACATTCCCTCTCCTCCTCATCCTCCCCCTGCAGTGTGTCTCATTGTGAGGCTCTTCTCCTCACCTTCAGCTGTAGTCCGGCCACAAAGCGGCATTATTACGGTACAGTGCCGCAGACACCTGAAGCTGATGTGTGAGATCAGGCTCCACAAACAGAACTGTTGTTTCCTACATGCTGTAGAGCGCAGCGTAACGCTAAGACGCTCGTCTTCTCCAGCTCTGCAGATACAGAATCACTGAGAGTGATTGAGACCTAAGGGTTCTACAGCTTAGATTAATTAAGTATAATCACTAAGTATATACACTACTTTTAAAAATGTTGGAGGTGGTATTATCTTTTTTTTCATGATTTTAAAAGGAATATTTTTTGCTTAATTAATCAAAAATAAAATATAGGGAATTAAAATATATATTACTATATGAAATCATACAGCAAAATATATTATTATTATTATTAAATGTAACTTTTTCCTGAAATGACAACGCTTTAATTTTATAGTAGTTTTTGTTCATATTTTGAATTACGTTTTTAAATCAGTTTTAGTTTAAATTGTTGTGTTTTTGACATTTTTAATAGTTTTTAAAATATGTCTGTAATGTATGGTTTTTCTAAATTGTATAATAATTTAATGATGTTATAATTATATAAAATATAATTATATAATTTGAAAAAAATATATAAACATAATTATTTATTAATCAATTCTTCAATTAAAAACTAAGAAATGTTGCCTTGGAAACTAACTGAAATAAGTTTTATTTTATTTTATTTCAGTTCATGTGTGTTTTGTTTCAAGTAATTAAAATTATTTTTAATTGTTTTTGTCTTCACAACAGCAATAACCTACTCCAGTGTCACATGATCCTTCAGAAATCATATTAATATGCTGATTTGCTGCTTACGAAGCATTTCTCATTATTATCAATTTTGAAAACAGTTGTGCTGCTTCATATTTTTGTGGAAACCATTTTTTTTTTTTCATGTTTCTTTGATGAACTATATATATGCTAAATATTTCTTTACTGTCACTGTTGATCAATTTACTGCATCCTTGCTGAATAAAAGTGTTAATTAAGAAAAATCACCCTCAACTTCCTGGAGGGAAAAAGGTAGTAGCCTATACACACAAAACAAAGTTTGAAGTTTGATCACCACATTCATCATTGTGCTTGACTGATGCCTGCAGCTCATGGTTGATCCTGGAGGGTTTTTCCTGCAATTAGACTTCTGGAAATTGCATGTTGTTTTTGTAAACCTTTCTGCTAAATGACATGTAAGCTCTGTTCCAAACTCCTGCCAGCTGCCTTGCTGTCTACTGCCTAAATCGGCAGCTACCTTTTAAGGCGGCATCCCAACCGCAATAAAACCCCATAAGCAGACCCACACAGATCTGAACCCACAGAAACTCCGCTGATTTCTGAATAATTAGAATGCTAATCATTCACAAAAGTCCTGAATAAACAAATCAATCAAGACATTTTAACTTTAAACTGTCACTTCTGGCCAAAATATGAGTCCATAATAACACTTCCTCCAGTGAAAAAGTCTCCTGTTGTCCTCTCACATCCAATTCCAGCCAGATATTTGTTGAGAACTGTAGCTGGTAATCTGTGCATATTTCTCTCCTGATATAGACGAGGTGACTTTGACACTGGATAAAGCAATATTATTATAGATGACATTTTAGCTGGAAGAAATGGTTTGAAGTAAAAAAAAAAAACATCTTAATAGTGGATTTGTTTCTTACAAGCGTGCACTTCACAAGATGTTAACTGATGGACTGGAGTGGTGTGGATTATTGTGATGTTTTTATCAGCTGTTTGGACGCTCATTCTGACGGCACCCATTCACTGCAGTGCATCCATTGCTGAGATAGTGATGCAATGTTACATTTCTCCAAATCTGATGAAGAAACAAACTCATATACATCTTGGATGACCTGAGGGGGGGAACACATTTTCAGCAAATTTTCATTTTTGAGTGAATCTCTTTAATATCTGATATTTATTTATTCATCAAAACGGTAAATATTTCTCTTTTACTGCCATGTTTCAAATGAGGTTTTGTAATGCAATTTGGTATTGTAGGAAATTTTCATTTCATCCTTTCTCTCTCTCTGTCCTCTCCATCACTGTCTCCTCCTTTGACTCATCAGTATGTCCCCACATTTCCACTTCAGTCAGTGGGTCATATGAATCCACCTCCTCCCTTCTGCTCAGGACTCCCTCTCTCTCTCTCTCTCTCTCTCTCTGGGTAAATACTGTTTGATCCCTCTCTCTCTCTCTCCATCAATAGGCCTCATTCATTCCCTCTCTCCTGCTGCATGCCATCGGACCCCCCTTACCTTCCCTATTCATTCCAGTGATTTTTTTTTTCCCTCCGTGAAGTTTTCCGTGACTTCTTAAATAGCTCAGTACCTGTTCTCTCTCTTCTCACATCATCTCTTTCCATGGTCATTTTCAGTATTTCTCTTCTCTGTCTTCCTCCCACACTTGTTTGTTTCACCTGTTTTGAATAAATGGGCATAGTTCTGTGACACTGGTCATTAAGCTATGATAAATATGACCCTGGACCACAAAACCAGTCATAAGTCGCATGGGTACTTGTAGCAATAGCCAACAATACACTGTATGGGTCAAAAGTATCTATTTTTCTTTTATGCCAAAAATCATTAGGATAATAAGTGAAGATCATGTTCCATGAAGATATTTTGTAAATTTCCTTCAGTAAATATATCAAAACTTAATTTTTTTTTATTAGTAATATGCATTGCTAAGGACTTTATTTGGACAACGTTAAAGACGATTTTCTCAATATTTAGATTTTTTTGCACCCACAGATTTCAGATTTTCAAATAGTTGTATATCAGCCAAATATTGTCCTATCCTTACAAACCATACATCAATGGAAAGCTTATTTATTCATATTTCAAATGATGATGACAAATCTCAGTGTCAAAATATTTACTGTTATGATTGGTTTTGTGGCCAGGGTCACAAATACTTCTATAAATATATATAATATATATATATATATATATATATATATTTGTGTATTTCTTCAGAGAAATAAAAAATAAAGAGAAAAATGCTAGGAATGTTGACAAAGCAAGATTTAATGCTATTAAATGAACCTTAGAAAAATGTGATGAGAAATATTTGAGTTTATGATGAGATTTCACTTTTGGTTGCAGACTATTTTGGCACATCTGAGTACAGTTTAAGAGCTCTTCTCAAACTCCACAGGAGACATGGGTCTTTTTCTCAAGAAGAAAACCCTGATGAATGAAGTTAGGTAAACTCTCATTTTCCACTCCATTTAATCTCATTGCTTTCTTGGTGAAACTGTAGCATATCTGTTCTGAAATGTCCATTACATGAACTCTCAATGTATGCTCCATTCCCTGCACACTTCTATAAGTATGCGTTAAATAGTCACCATTACTCAGGCAACTGAAGAAGCTGAAGTAAATTTGCTTAATGATGCATAATTGTGCTAAATGATCTGAGGCGCATTCAGTGGCCACATTTAGAAAATGTGAAAAAATGAGTCAAATCGAGAACTTATGTCAGTGTTCACATACTCACACATGCTATAATGATCTGTGCTGTGAACAAACAAACATTTATTTGTTGCTTTAAACTCGTGTAACTGATGGTTTAACATGGCTCACATATACAAGCTGGCATTAAGCTTGCTTCCCATCTGGGCGTATATGAGTCCGGCATCCAAAATCACTGAGCCATTCTTTTTTTGCTCTTTCATTTTGCGCTCTTATATCTGAGTCTCTACTTACTGGGAGCTCTGTCTAGCATAATACAGAGGTGCATACATTTTTTTCAATGCTCCCGCTGTAACCCTGTACCAACCCAGTCCATTTCCTCACAAACACGCACACACAAATACACACATACCAATCTATTTCCTCCCCCCTTCTCCGATCTATTTTGGTGTGTTGTAGTGGGCTAGGGTGTGTGTGCGTGGTTTTCTGCCCTGCCCAGTAAAATACAGACTTTTTTAAGGAAGTCTGCAATATAATCTGGTCACTTTATTGTAATTACAAGGTCCTCATTTTGGAAATAACCAGGCTGTCCGCAAGCACTTGCCGTGTCTGACTCCAAGGAAAACTTGAGTTAGCTTTCGTGTGCCCCCCATTGAACTACTTCATGCCCAGTACGTAGCCCTTTCGGAAGATAATTCATTTTCTCACACGCACAGCGAATCTCAGATGTTGTCATAAAATCTGTTAGCATGGGTGGCCAACCAAAACCTACACAACCGCTTGGCTAGCGGCTTGGCTATCGCCAAAGCCTGAAATTACTGTGGACAAATTAGTGGCTGTATTAATCCCAACAGCTGAATTCACTTAAGGTGGGAAACATCTGTCTTGAGGATTTCTCTGTGAGAGTCAGAGTGGCTTTTTACCTTTTTGCTTTCTAATTTTTATCGGTTGCATGGTTTGTACAAATGCCAAGACATTATGTCAGTCGTCTATTTATGTGGATGTTCTCAAGGTACAGTGTTTGAGCTGAAGTTGTGCTTCAGTGTTTCTCTGGATGTAAACTGGTCTCAGGCCATTTCACTGGTCTCAGGCCGAGCTGTATACCTTCTCGAGGTCTGTGCTCACCTGTATGCCATCCTCTGCTTGGTTTTATACATTCTTAATGTCTGTGTTCATCTGCGGTTTCAGACAGACCAAGCGGTAGGCGTTTCAATGCATTTAATTGTTTAATGTCAGTTTAGAGATTTTCCCTTTTTTCCTAAATGCTGGTCATGATTAAACTGTAATTATGAACAACACTGCTATTTTTATCCAACTCGGCATAGCAGTTAGATTTAGCATCAGTGCTAATTTGAAAGGGAAAAAAACAATTCAGAAGTTGCAATTCAAAACGTGCCACAAGGCTGCGTGCTTATCTTCTTATTCATTTAATTTTTAAATGATTAATTTAATATTTCATTATTTTAGATGTATTTTATCTTTATGTTTTTTATTTAATATTAATTAATTAATTTAGTTGTTTAGTCATTTAAATATTGCATTTCAGCAGTAATAGTACAGTACACCTGATTGCCACTTTCCACCCACATCCCTCATTTTCCATGATCTTTTCTCACATTTTTAAAAATACATTTATTCTTTCTCACATTCTCCTCTGGCCTTTCTGTGTCAATGGGAACACCACAGATTTAAAGCATATGATTATACTGTTTTATTATAGAAATGCTAGAGTACACCAGCCAGAGGCCGTACAAAAACACATACCATGATTGTTTATGGATTGTCTCCTTTAGACCATAATGAGCTACAGGACATAAGAAGCACTGATTTGATTCATTTTCCCGTTCAAATGAGAATTTCCCTGCAGGGAAAAGCTCTCGTCAGTTCCTAATAGAGTTGGTAGGAGTTTTAATAGAGCAGGTCATGTTATGATTGGTGGCTGCTGACAGTATGGCATTTCATTACTATTCTCTTTTATGAATGTTTGTTTTATGCATTTGAGGAACTTTATTGATTTCTTTATTTTTAAATTTAAGTAAGCCAAGACTCATTATTTTGGGTTCGTTCTTCAAAAGCACAGGTAATAGGAGGCTAAATGACTGGGCTTCTTTTTTATCCCTTACTTTGAAGAACTGCACTTTGCTGCTTCTAGGAGGCAACTAAAGAAAAAAAATGAAGGAAAGGAAAAACATCAAAATGAATTGGTTTCTTTGGTGTATCAGAGATCAAATGGGAGCGAGCGCATGATTACACTTCATCTTTACTGTCTGATTTTTGTCACTTAAAAGGTCTGTTTATATGGCTATGACATTTTGGCTATAAACTATGCTGTAATGTTATGCTTTACAGGCTATAGCTACTACTATACATTTCGGTAAATTTGGCCACTTTTGAGAATGTGAAAAAAAATTTTTTTTTAATTTTAATAAAACAAATTCTCAGTAGGCATTATAGTAAGATTACTAGTCAGAGTTAGCTAAAAAAAATCAAGGTTTTTCTTTACTTTGAGGCGGTTACTAGAAACAGGCCGCTCCGCCTTTATATAATGAGCTGTTATCACTTTATTATATATTTACATATCATTCACATATCAGAAAAACGTGAATGATATTTAAATATATACATTTGAGTTTTTGCTTCAGTGTCTTTATGATAGTTGAATATTAGCTAAAAGACGCTGCGCGAGACAAGCCTCAGCAATTGCGCGCCAAGAACTACTGACAGAAAAAAATCCATTAGACAGCCTGAAATCCATTAATAATTAACATACAATAAATATTTCTTCAATAATGGTGTATGACTAACCGAAATGAAGTTTTGCTGACAGGGCTAAACGTTCATTTTGTCCAGTACCTGCTGGCGTGGTCGTTTAATCCTAGTAACCGAGTTGGACCGAGCCTGAAAAGGGAGGGAAGAGGGCACGTGGCGTCACGAGCGGATAAGGATCTGATTGGCGGCTGAAATCCTTCATGCCTTCAGGACCCATCGGTCCTACATGGTTCAGCTGTGAAACAGAAATAAATAGAGCGGAATAAACTGACTGATCTACATGCCAATCTCTGGCATGTTAACATCAAAAGCTCATTTGATGAATATAGATATTTTGGGCCATATAGATCCTTTCATAAATTCTTGAAATGATGTCTGTCGACACGTAACGATTCTGTAGAAAGCCGCAGAAGTCCGTATGCATGCATTTCCCTCCCTCTTTTTTTGCTCTCTATCCTCTCATTCCCTCTCTCTCCACACACACACACACACACACACACACACGCTCCCTCGCATTTCGTGGGAGAAAGTAAGAAGAGGGAGAGAGATTGAGAGAGAGTGATTTGAAGCCTCTCTCTGTTCACTCAGACTCAATGGGGCTCTAGCATTAGGGGTTTCAAGCTGTAAACTACATATTTATTACCCGTTCCCTTCTTTCTATTTAAGTTTTGTACATAACACAGATAACTTATTGAAGAACAAGGTGGGTTCGCCTTAAGACGCACTAAGTTTGTTAGAGGCCAAGTTGATGTCGAAAGAGCGAAAAGGCTAATTTGAAACTGTCCTGCCTTGTAGTCCAACCAAACCGGTCAAAAAACTTGGGAACTATGGATATTCGGAAGAAGCGGAGGCCGTGGTGCATGGAGACCTCGTTCTTGCTCCTCCTGTGCCTTACTCTGGCACAAGCAGGTGAGCATTTTGCTTTTTCTGTTTGTGGGATTTGACAGAAGAAACTGTAACGTGATTTATACATTGAGGCGTTTTGCCTCAATGCAACATTGGGTTTTGATGCGCTTTACGCACGCCAGGTATCCACGCGGTTACGCAGGTGATTGTGTTTTAGCGTTTCCAAGAAGATGCTTGAATCTTTTTTCTAACTTAGACTATCTTCAGTCAAATTGATTTCAGTGCATTGATTTCTACTTTTAATTCTGATACATCATGTTGGATCTAGCTGTCATGTGGTGAGCTCACGTTAGCAGACTAAAATTAGGTTCGAGTCTCTTAAGTCGACACCACTCTTTCAACTTGTACGAATTTTTCAAGAATTGAAATATGCACAAAACAAATACAGGCCCATGAGTTGAGCTCCAGGCCGCGTTGGGCATCCCAGACGGTGGCATGGGATAGGACGGTGCTTTCACTGACAGGTTTCACATCCTGGTTTGAACTTCATTTCAGCGCACAGCACCTTGAGATGATATTTGTTGTTAGTGCAAACAACGAACATTAATGCAAAGTAGGCTATATAGTTATTTTTATTTAGGCTATATTTGTATTTTTCATTGATTATTTTATTGTTACTTTTATTAATTACACGGTTCTCTGGAATGCTTGATTGTGATTGGTCAGTCGTGGCATTTAGCCATCAAATATTTTCGATAAAAACCGTTGCCCCTAGCAACACTAATTTACTGACTGCGCCACCTGATCCTCGCAAGCTCTTCGCGTTTTCTTAAAAATCATAAAAACAATATCTGTTTTTATTTGTTAATCTACAGCCAAAATAACGCACTTAGAGTGTCCTAAAACCTTAACTGCCGAGTTTGTTTTTGGACTATTTTTTTACATTATTCACCTGCTCTGAACTGTTATTTTTATTAACACAAGGGCTTTCGTCTTCATAAACGTTACAAACTTTTTTTGCATTTTTTGTTGCTGACAGAAGGTTTTTGTTTTATTTATAAAACCAATCCATATTTAATATAAGAAGCACCATAGTGTTTTATTTGATTTACCCCTGCAGACTGGAAATTAATTTCTGCACATTATTATTTTTTACTAATCGTCTGCTGCGCTTCTAGTGTTCACCACTAGTCGGTGAGTGGCTCCATATTCTCCATAGACGTTTCTTTTACAGTAAGTAGAAGCACATAATCAGATAAATTGAATTTTCACACCATATTTGGACAGATTTAATTGCTATTTAAAGCTTCTGGTTGAATGAAAAACTGACAAAACTTTCTTTTCGATGATGGCGCGCACCTAAGGGCCCTCAGGCATGGATGTAATTCCAGATTTCTGATTTGATCGCTCTTTTTTTTCTCCCTATTCCCTCCCTTGTGTGTTTGGAGGAAGTCTGAATATTTGTGCCTCGCATGAGTAGGTTATTATTCTGCCCTGTGGTTCACAGAGATGCAGTGAATGAGTTAGTGTCTCAGTGATATTTGTGTAAACGCACACGTCTATTACACCTGGAGAATTTTCCGCAGTATGCCAGTTTTAGGCCAGTGAATATTGCACTGTGAATATTCCACAGCCTGCTGTTGCTGGTTCAAAAACATCTATGATTTTTAATAACACAAACCAGTTTATGATGTTCAAAACTGAACTCCAAAAATTATGCGAACCAAGCCACTATAGGATTCTCTTTTAATGTTCAAGTCCATTTATATCTGGTAGTTACCTTTAAGCAGTCATCGTTGTTCTGTATTGTTAACTTTGGGACAGCAGACAGACTTTTGGGAGTGCAGTGTTTTTTAGGTGGGGAATATTTATTTAACATGGATGTTCCTTCAACCTCATTTTAAAGGCAGCGCTCTCAAAGAACAGTCTGTCTCCAAAACAGCCTCAACCCAATGCAGCGAATGAGGACTGAATGGAGCCACTGTGTGTGAAGGAAATGCCCAAAATATTCATGTGTATATTCGTAGCACGTGAGAAAAGACTGTCCTCATGAGTGTGTCCATCATTCCTGACAGTTTCATGAATGTTATTGTGTTAGTTCACATTGCTAATCTTCCCCATCAGTAACTTACTCTGGTCCTGAAGTGCATTGGGAATATGAGGGCTGAAGTTTAATGGGTGCTCCGAAGATCCCTTATTAGATTTGTTGAAGTGGCTTTGGAAAGAGCATCGCATCACTATAATAATTGTGCATATTTGGTATTAAATTTGTAACTACCCTTACCTACATGGATGATACCTCAAGTTAATTGTTGTAGTGAGTTGTGCTATAGTTTTATAAGTGATCAGACGTATGCTTTTTGCTCTGAGCAACCATTTCTTTATTATTCTTCTCCCATAACTAACAAACTAAAACTTAAAAACTAACCCTAGTGATTCAACTCCAGCTGTAGGAACCTTTTCACAATCTGACTGCAACAGGCCTCCAGATGCCTCACACTTCCACAAATGGCTCTGTTGACAACAATACAGTTCCTTTGGTTGAAGAAGCACAGCTTTGCGGTATGTCTCAGAGAGATAGTTAGTCATCAAGGCTCAGTCTACATAATCTTTTTTGGAAAGGGTTGTTTTTAAACCTAAAATACGTAGAAAGTTGGCATACATTGTTACAAATACAGTTTCCAGAAGGTTTTCACACAAGTGCCGTAGAAGATCCCTTTTAGTTTCCCAAAGAACTTTTGAGTGAAAAGCTTTTTTCTTAAAGAACCTTTTTCCACTTTAAAGAACCTTTTGTGGAATGGAACATTTCCATTGAGGTTAAGGCCTCTTCATAGAACCACTGATGCTAATATAGAATGCTAATATAGTTTTTGAGCCATTAATACCTTAAATATATCACTATATCTCTTTTCCAGACATGTTCAAACTTTCACTGCATTATGCAGCTGATTATTCTGGAAAAAAAGAAAAAGAAAAAAAAAAAAAACTAAAAATGGAAACATGCAATGAAAATGTATTTACCAAGATTGTTGCAGCAGGTTTTATATCTCACAAAATTTCTGTATTTCAAGGATAGTTTAAAATAGGTTTTTGGGACTGCAGACATCTCACCACAAGAGGGCCCAACACATGCTCAAGCTTTTCAGTTCAATAGCACCACATCTGAAGGATTCACTGAGCACATAATAAGCACCCTCATCTTTTAGTCTTTTTTATTAACATGTCTCAGGGAATTTAAACTTCTGTGCATGCCTTATGATTATGCATCTTTACAGTTGTAAGCTGATAAAAGTTGTCTGTATTCACACTTCTGTGCTTAAGATCACAACTGATTATAAAAGAGACCAAGCTATTTGTCAGTAACCAAATTTAAGACGGATTCAGAATGTTTTGCTAATCATATTATCTTGGATTGCTATTAATAGGCATTAGTCTGAGTAATTCTTAGTAAAGTATATTAATTTTTCTGTGAGTAGTGTATACTTTGGTTTACAGTGATGGGTGTATACAGTAGCTGTGGGGAGTCTGTATAAACGCTCAATCTTTTTTAGTTTACATGATGTTTAATATAGTGCCCGTGTGGTCAGTCTATCCATCCTGGCAGTGGCAAGCCGAGGCGGACTGTACACCACACACACACACACACACTGACTCATACTGAGCCACCTAGACCCAGAACACGCTGGCACAGAATATATATATTAGTATATAGAGTATTAGTATAGTATTATAATGTATAATAATAAATTTACAACCTTTGTTTAAGGCAATACATGTTCTAAAGCAGTTCTTCGCTGACTTTTAAGAGGCCCTGCATCTCTAGGGAATGAGAATAATATTAAGCAAATAATCATTTGAAAATATAGCTGAATGCTGCCCTTGAACTGAATGGACACATTATTTAGACAGCACGAATGAACTGGCCTATTGTTTAGAGGTAGATTACTGATTGTTTGTTTTAAAAAATCCCATGTTTGTGTCATAAATGTATTATATTTGTCGAGAATAACCTTTATTTACTTCATGGAAAGCATCAGTAGTCAGGCTAATGTGCTTTTTTATTTTTTAAACCTTTCATCAAGATCATCACACTTGGCAATCTGTGAACATGAAATACCTACTCATTTGATATATATATATATATGTAACCCCATATTATGCCAGGAGTTGGTATGATGGCATAGCTGTCTGCGTATTATAAATACATCATAAATATAGAGAGCCATGATTTAAATTATAACCTCTAGACAGGCCTGTACATGCACGCCTAAATACTGCGGTCGGCGGGAAGAGAGAATGAGACAGGGGAGACAGATCCAGACAGCTTGATAGATTTATCTTCATGTCTTTTGCATCTTTTGAAGTTGTATCTGTTTGTGGTTTGTTGTCACATTACATACATTTACCGGTGTTTCCTCCTCATTTGTTCAGAAATGTTGGACCGCTTCTCCATCTACTTCATCCTCAAATCTATACGTCAAAATAAGGGCATCTTTGTGAGAAGTAAAGGTGAGAGTTGAAAAGGTCAAGGTGTCAGGTGGTACGTCCCGCTGGTATTTAGCACAGTTATTTGAAGCTCACAAGTAGACACTAGAACACCAAAGCTCAAATAAAGAGAAGATGGAGTAACCGATCTCCTGGAATGTTCTGACAGAGTTCTGGTGAGGTTTGTTTAGAAATGTCGGGGTCACCTTGACTGCTAATGACTTACCGTTGGGAATGTTGGTTCTTGGTCTTGTTCTTTGAGGAGCATTGTCTGTTCCTGTGTTTGCGGACTGTGTGAGCACACAGTGTGTGTTTGTTTGTGTGAATGCATTGTGAGAGCATTCAGTGACTGTAGATTTCAGACATTCAAGAACATGTTTGCCATTTACAAGATATTTACTAAGCTCTGTTGAATGTTGGTGTTTGGTAGATGAAGTAGAATCAGTGATGTCTTCTGTAATAAGTGCATGGCTTAGCAGAAGTGATGAACCTATTTTAAGCTATTTTAAGATGATTTGTCCACTTATTTTATTATTCGGAGCAATTTTCAGATAAATGCTCATTCTGTTAAACTTAATATACTGAATTATATGATCAAAATAGTTTTTTGTTCCAATTAAATGATATATAGTGTTTTCATTCTCAGTTTTTTTTATTCTCTTTTGTCTAGAGTGTCTTATTTTATTTGTGCACTGCTTGCCCTTATTTCCAATTTTGCTCTATTTCAGAAATGCTTTTTGGGCCTCTCCCTCTTTATTTTATCCAATTTAGCTGAGAAGGCCCAGCGGACATATATAGTGCTATGGTTGAGGTCTCAAACAGTGCCATACATTGTGCAGGTTGTCTCTTCTGGAAACCGATACAGTGGCCAGAGACTTTCTTTTTCTTGTCCATCTCTTTCTCCCAGAGTGTTTGAATAGGCTCACCTTTTGAGAGTCAAGGAAGCATTGCATTTTAGCTAGAAGCCCCATTTTAGGGTATCCCTGCACTCTTGAACTTCCTTCAGCCTGTTTCCTTACAGTATTGTGGTGAATATTGCCCTCCAGTCTATTGTCTTCATACGAACATCTGTCTCTATTTTTTGTATGGCTAACTGTGTACTCACGTTCTAATTAGTTTACATAAGTATAATTCCTTATTTTTGGTCTGTAATATGAATATGCTAGTTGCTAAATGCAAAATGACTTAACTACCCATTGTGGTAACTGCACAGACCATATTTTGGTCAATGTGGTTATAGGGACTAAAAATACTGGCAGTGCCTCAGAGGAAAGTGCCAGCGCTAAAATGAAAGGAAACAGAAGATTTGTCAAGCCCTGAAAGAGTATATGGATACAGAGCCAAACATGTCAAACCTCAAATAAGTATTGCAAATACATTAAGACTTGTTAGAGAATTTAACATAGTTTTAGACAGTTAATAATGTAGTACACATTGTGGGTTCGAGCAGATGGCATCAGGATTCACATGAATCCCATAAAGAGCAACAGAGCTGCCAAGAGCAATGGGAAGATGGAAATAGACAAAAAAATTAAAATCTGTTTGAACTCACTTTTTGAACTGTGTTCCCAAAACAAGTGCATTTATCTTGTCTGAAAATCATGTTATTTCATTTTGCAAGGCACATACTAAGAGAAATATGTGCTATGAACAGAAACTGTTCATATGAATGCATAATCATTTATTATAAATGTAATGAATGATGAAATGATGTTAAAAAGTGTCTTAATGCACTTTTTTATTCTAACAGTGATCAAATTCTTCTTCTACAGATCCGATAGATGTTTTGCGGGTGCTGCAGTTGCCTTCCCTTCCTGAAGGTGTGCAGAAGGTCCCGGGTTTCTGCACCTCTCGCCGGTCCGGCACTCCTGACCATGCCTACCGCATCACTAAGAAAGCCCAGATCTCTGCTCCCACCAAACAACTATTCTCAGGTAAGTTCTTTTAATATATAAGCATTTAAATAACCCTTATTCACATAAACCAGATCTGAAGACACTCTGTTGTGTTCATAGACACACAATCACTTAACTTAATGTTTTATTTATCTATTAAAACAGCAGTAGGATCTTAGTTATATGTATCTGAAAACCACTTATGGAATGTTAGTATGTGTCTGGAATATGAAGGAATTCAAAAGGACAAGGGTATGATTTGTGCAAAAGATAGGTTCATAATTGAAAGGCTTGAAAGGAAAAGTGCTGAGACAAGGTTGCATACTTTTTTAGATGTTTGTATATATAATTAGGAATTTTACATTTTGGTTATAAGGAAAGTGCATTATATATTAAATGAAGTGAGAAATTATTTATCAGATGAGTAATTTGGTTGACAGATTCATTCCCATACTGGTTTCAATTTTTATTTTTTTTATTTGGATGCTCTTTTAATATGCTTAGAAAGATTACTAGGTCTGGGTGAAAATCATTTGGGTTCCTAACATGCAATTACTCCTCAAAAGCAGGATGAGAGCTTATCAGTAGCTAATGAGATGGTTGCATAATTAAAACCAAATCTGAATTTTAGCGTCAATGAATTGTGTGCAATTTCTGCAATTTGAGTCATGAATCATAAGTTTATCCCAGACTGCAAATGTGTCTGTGCTTGAAGTACACTTTTACAGGTTTTTCACAGTGATGCCACAGAAGAACCAGTTTTGGTTCCTCAAAGAACCAGTCATCTCTTTCTTACCTTTTTATAATCTGAAGAACCTTCTTTCGCCACAAAGAACCTTTTGTGAAACAGAAAGGTTCTTCAGATGTTAAAGGTTCTTTATGGAACCATTTAGACAAAAAGGTTCTTCTATGGCATCGTGAAGCACTTTTATTTTTAAGAGTGTAACCTACATTATTTGTCTCAAATCTTCATATTTCAATTTATTTATTTTTTATTCTTGTAGGACGTTTCCCGGAGAATTTCTCCATCATGACTCTGGTAAAGGCCAAGGCTGGTCTTCAAGCCTTCCTGCTGTCCATCTATAATGAGCAGGGTGTCCAGCAGCTCGGTCTAGAGTTGGGACGCTCGCCCATCTTCCTGTATGAGGACCAGAATCGCAAACCCGCCCCAGAGGACTACCCACTGTTCAAAGCGGTCAACCTGGCTGACGGCAAGTCAGTAACCAATGCCTGCTGAGCCCCATCAGCCCATCCAGTTTCAAATATCTTATAATTACTTGTGCTATGCAAAACTGATGCTGTTAGTTTCTAAGCAATGTGATGTGTAACTGTTGTTTGAATAATAAACATGACTTATTAGACTAAGAAATTTTGTATGCAGGGGCTGAAAGGTTCCTTACAGTCTATATGAATGGCTCTTGGCAAACACTCAAACTATATACAGGAACTCTTTGTGACTATCTGCCCAGTTCACGCAGATTAAACCTTGAATATCTCCTCTCGTCCTATAGGTGGCACCGCATTGCCATTTCTGTGCAGAAGAAGAACATCACTCTGATCCTTGACTGCAAGAATCGTATTACAAAAACTCTGCCGCGTAGCAACAACCCAGTCTTGGACACCAAGGGCATCACTGTCTTTGGAGCCCGTCTCCTGGATGAGGAGGTCTTCCAGGTCTGGTATACCTTGTGCAAGAGATATCAAGGAATTCTGTGATACACACTTTGTGATTGATAGATGATAATTAAAGGGAGAGTTCACCCAAAAAACAAAAAAATCTCTCATCATTTACTCATGAATTTCTTTCTTCTGTTGGACATATTTTGAAAAATCTGGGTAACCAAACAGTTTATGGTCCCCATTGACTTCCATATGAGTTTTTCTATACCACGGGTGTCTATGGGGACTGACTGGCAACTGTTTGGTTAACCAGATTCTTCCTTCTTTTGTGTTCAGCAGAAGAAATTCATTGCGATTTAGAACATGATGAGTAAATGATGACAGAATGTTCATTTTTGGGTGAACTATCGCTTTAAGAAGGGTTTCTTTGTAACATGTTTGGACTTTTTTAAATTGTCCTCATGAATTGAACTACAATTTATGAACATAAACATGCAATCAAAACTGATCTTGTTTACTTTGTTAATACACATTCCTGGAGTTTTAAGTAAACCACTAAGTACAAGTATTTATTTACCAAATTTGATGATGATGAACATTTTCAAACGTTTTCTGTCTGCATCTGTCTTCAATCAGAATAATCAGAAAATCACATGTGAGACAGTTCTGTTGCACTTCACTTATTGCTATTCAAATACCATTTAATAAAAAAATATACAAATAAAAAATAAAATCTACTATATGCCTTAGTATCCCACATTACCTGACCTTGACCCCTGGTAACAAACTTGATAGTTTATTCACATCTGGTTGTTAAAGTGACATGTCTTCTTTTTCTTTGCTTCTTTCCAGGGTGAGATCCAGCAGCTGCTGATCGCATCCAATGCTCAGGCCGCTTATGATTTCTGCGAGCACTACAGCCCCGACTGTGACTCCCCTCTACCCAAAATCCAGTCCCAGGACCCAAACAGCTACGTGAGTACCACAGCACATTTTTACAATGGGGCAAAGTGTCCTGATGTGAGATATGAAACTAAAATTTCACCAGTAGCAAAAACTCAACTCTTCTCAATGCATCAGTGTATGATAAATGTTTTTGCTTATGCAAAAACAGTGACTCATCCAAATATTTGCTGTAGAATCTGCCTTGATTCAGTCATTAATCATGCCATTCAAAAGCTGCATCTGTATTGACTTGGATTGGACTTGCGCTAAATGCTTGGATAAATATGGGCCAAGCTAGATATTGTACATGTTACTCACAAATGCATCTCACATCAGAATGCCAGCTGAATATTCATGAATTTCGTCCACACAAATCTAGAATTTTTATGTTTCAAAGCACATTAGTATAATGTTTCACCTATAGTATAATAGGGCCACTCATGTGAGTCAGATACACACATCACTCCCCTCCAACACATTTTCATACATCCACAGCTCTTCCACCTCATCAAAGGTGCTCTGTCCTAATGCAGTCTCAGTTTCTCATCAGTGCATGTGGCTTTCTTGAGATTTATCTCTTACAAAGAACAAGAGGAATCTTACTTCAAAGTTGAGATCAAACTGGAAACATAGCAACCTAGAGGAGCTTTATTACAGGTTGATAGACACCATGGTTAAAAACAGGTGCTGTAATGCATTATAATGTATTGCTTTAATGAAGACATAACACATTTTAGCATCAGTAAGATCAGTAAGTTTTTATCATTTTTTTTTTTTTTTTTTTAAAGATTGTTATTTTAGTAGTTGTTTTCTATATCTATATCTATATAGTTAATCAATTTTAGTTTAGTTTTAATACATCAAGTTCAGCTAAATTAAAATGAAAATGTTGCCTATCTAAAAAAAAGATTCTGCTATGTTATTAATGTTTTTTTTATATTATTCCAGTTAATGTTTATTTTATTTCAAATAATGCTTTTTTATGGTTTTACTTATACTTTCAATTTTAGTTTTATTTACATATAATAACCATGAGACAGATATGATAAATTACTCCAATGTTCAATAAATAGTTATATTTAATACATTTATTTAATCAGAATGAATAATTCTTTAGCTAAATAGGCTGAGCAGCATAGCAACTTGTCACAATGACTTTTACGCTTTATAATGGCTTCAAGCGCAGCTCATACAGTCTAAATTTAGGGTGAAAACTATTTTATAACGTCCGATTGAATCTAAATGCTGAAACTGCATATAATAGCTTTATTTTGCTTACTGCTTACAACATACCCTCGTGTCAGCTTTTCAGATGAATGCATTTGTTTTCTTGTTCATTGAAGTTCTCAGTGTGTTTTGCAGTAATGCAGTAATATCTGAGTGTTACTCAAAGCCATGAGTCTGATGAACAAATGATAAAACCATCATGCTTTCATCTTCCCTTTATCTCTAGTTCCTACATCCTTCACTTTTCTCTCCTCTCTCCCTATTATTCTCTCAATCATTTTCTCTTCCCAAAGTCTTCTTTTTTCCCTCTTGTCGTTTGCTACATTCTCTTGCTGCCACTCACAAGGCCTCTCTCTCTCCTTCCCTGCATTCCTCTGGCTTCACAGCTCCTCTCTCTCCCCCCATGTCTCTCAGTACTTTGATGAAGAGCGGGATGATTATGAATACCCCTATTATTATGAAGGAACTACGAGTGTCCCTCCCTCCGTCCCAGCCGTGGACCCCACCAAAGAGGTAAAGAGGGAGAGTGAAAGTGGAGTGAATCAGAAAAGAGAGGAGGAGAAAGAGACGGCATGATACCTGATTTAGGGTAACTTGATAAGTGCCTGCAAGGCTGAAAAAATAATGTTAACGTTTTAAATAAATGTAATAAATTTCATGTCTTGTTTTCTAAACATCCCTCTGACAAAACAGATCTAATAAAATTTGATGAGGTTTATGCTAAAAAGAAGACAGCAGGTTAGTTTAAAAAAAAGAAAATAAGTATCACAGTCTTATCCATTGCTTCTCAAGTAAATGTATTTATTTTAAGGATTTTTACTAGAAAACAAGATAAAAATATTGATTACTTTTTTATATATATATTTTGCAGTATAAACTGTGACTGTAGGCTTTGGTTTTGGGTAATGCATACTTGAATATATAGAAGAAAAACTCATCAGAATATAGAAAAATCACAATATAGTATGCAAATAAAAGAAATAGAAATATTTGCATACTGACTTCAGCTTGGTTTTTTTATGACATTGACAAGTTTAAATTTTTAATTTCTTTAAATGTATACATTTTTACAAAATCAGTTGGATGCAGATGCAGTCTCTTTCAACTGAATACTGCTCATCCTCTCTTTTCTGTTCACTTCTGTCTCACATCGTCATGTGATGTCCCACCTCTTTCCGTTCGCCACCTCGTTTCACCTCGCCATCACCTGTCACTCTATAATATTGATGTTGCTTGTGTCATTTACATGTTGTCCTTTGTCATATATTTGTACCTGTATAGTGCCAGAATGTTTGTGTTGGTCAGGTCATGATTGTGTGTATGTGGATTTTTAAAGGGGACTGGAGACACAACACACACACACACACACACACACACACACACACACACACTATATCACAGATCATGGCCCCACTGTGTTAAACCAACAGCTCTAGAGAAAGAGATATATAGTAAATATATATTTACTAAACAGAGAAGGTAGTGTCTATAGATCCAAGTATATATATATATATATATATATATATATATATGTATACAGAAGAAGTTATATTTTTTGGAATATTTATGCTGTATCTAAATTATGTTTAGTAAATTAAGTAAGTTTATGTTTACATTTTTAAATTATTTTTTTTAAATATTATATTTACATGAATGTATTTAATTGACTTTTTTCACATTTTATGGCTAAATTCCATATTCTGGTTAATTACTGCAATTCAGTAATACTTCATAGTAAATTAACCAAAAATATTTTGACCATTCAGAATTTTAATGTGTAAACAGGGCCATTGTAACTTTTTGATTTGATGTTCACATAATAGCTCAGGTAAATAGGGTTTTTTAAGGGAACCACTTTTCATTCTTCTCAGTTGCATGGCATTACTCTTCTTAAACCTGGTTTTATTCTTATGTGTGTTTGCATGTTTTCACGTTTCATCTGTTGTGTGAGTAACAAAACTTGTGAGTTCGCTTGTGTCTTGTGTCACTGTGATCTGTTATCATGTACAGCGAGCGTCTGTGTCTATGTGTTTATTCATATCCATCTCTTCACTTTATAGGTTTACTTTCACTTTGGCCAAGATTGTACTCTCACTTATTTGTAGTGCTGTTTTTCTTGCCCTGTGGACAGTCATGTCTTTATCTTGCGTGCTCACTGAGCTCTTTAAAAAGCTATTTTGTGTTTCACTGTGAGTATAGTTAACCTATACTAGTTTAATTTAGTTCAGTATGTGTCAACTTGAGGATTAGTCTTCAATTAATATGCCTGTTTTATTTTCTGCAGTTTGTGCTTTTGCTTATCATCTGAATCTGGGTAGTCTACGCCATTCATTCCTTTCAGATTGATTAATGTATGATATTTGAATCGGTTTTCAGATTTGTATGTTATTTACTTAAATGATTTTCTAGCAAGGTCATTTTAATGGAATTATGAATGGTGTATTATGACTATCTCCCTTCCTTTCCTTTAATATCCCTCTCTTTCTGTGCAGTTGGGCAGTACAGTGTACCAGCCATGCATCAGTTTTATCAGCAGATGCTATTTGAGCAAACTTTCCCCCCAGTGCCTCACAGCGTTACATCCCCATGCGCACAACATGCTGCTTTTTTAATGTGGAGATTGGCATTATTGGAGAAAACGGTATCAAATTGTTTGTTTCTTTAGGTATGATTGAAGTTTATGAAGTCTAAACTTATTAAATGACTATAAACATCTAAATCTGACTTAGCTTCGTACTGTATCCAGTAATGCCAGTGAAATCTCAGTCAGTCATTCAAGCGCCAGCGATCTTAAATTCATTGTGTTGTCTCTCTCTCTTTTTCTGTCCATCCCCACTGATTTCAATCCCACCCATCCCTGATGTCTTCCACTTTCTATCTCTCTCTCATTCACTCTCTTTTCATCAACGCTGACCTGACACTTGCGCTTTGAAATAAAAACAATATTAATCAAATAGGAGGGAAAGGCGAATAACGGCAAAGCTGATAAGTCAAAAACTGCCCCAGCCAAAGCTGCTCCAGCTAAACCAGCTAAAACCAAGCCAAAGGCCAAACCTACTGCTGCGCAAGTCTTGATCTCAAAGATAAAACCTACTTTAGCTTCTAAACTAGCATCCAAACCAAAAGCAACACCAGCCCCAAAGAATAACAACAAAAAGAAGGCAAACGACAATGGAAAAAATAACGGTCACGCCAAAATAAATGGTAATGGCAATGGCAATAGCAATGGGAATGGGAAAGATGCTAATGGTAAAGCTAAGGCTGGCAGCAATGGCAAAGCCAATAATAATGGCAACGGGAAGGCAGCTGTGGAGAAAAAAGCAAACGGAGAAGCTAAAGCTAATGGTAATGGTGCAAAAACAGTGAAGACTAAAAAGGCAGCAGTGACCAAAGTAACAATAGCAAAGAAGTTTGAGACAACTGCAAAGAAAGCAGAGACCAAGCCACAACCACCCAAAGACAAAACAAAAGCCAATGCAGCACCCGCAAAGCCGAAGACTGAAGTCATTAAAACTCAAAAACCTGTTGCTTTCAAACCCACCCCTGCGCCTTTCCCTCTCCCTTCAAAGCCCAAGGTCTTGGACATCAATAACGTCAAATCAGTGTCCAAAAATTTCCCACCCTTCGACAAGGCTGCTGTGAGAGGCACGACCATGTCATCTCCAGATATACCCAAGAAGAAACCCACCAATGGTTATCAACAGGTACAAAATCAAGAGCCCGCACTGGCTTTCCAGAGCTGTATTTCCAACCTCGCCATCCTGGTAGATCAGGACCACATTCATAAAGTATCTCAAAGAAAGTGTTGATCTGGGATTTGTCTTCATTGAAAATGTTGAAAGATCTCAGATGCAACACATACTCTGGTGTGCTTTGTGAATAAGGTCTTGCCATCTTGCCTTTCAGGTTTTACATATGTTTTCAGTATTAATGTCATTCAGAACAGGATCAGGAAAGCACAAAAGAAAATTTGGGATTTTTAAAGCACATTTTTAACATATTTTGTACTTTTTTACTTTTAATCAGTGTGTAAATCCATAAAGGTATCATGAGACTGACCAGCTGTGAGGTTGGAGACATACAGACCCGCTGGATCTCCTCCACCCTTTCATATATCAAATGATCTGAGAGATCATTAGAAGGATATGATAAGCGGTATAGACTGTGTCATCACCGCATGGCTATTTGTACAGTCTTTTGTCTGTCTTCTTTTCACTCCAAATCTATACTCTCTACCCGGTTAGTTTTTAGAAAGTAGATCACCAGGTAATGCGATTAGAGCATGTGATCAGTTAAGAAACATCAGAAGTCGTAGTTTATTGAGTCATTGGTAGAGCTCAATGTTACACATGACACAACGAGTCTCTTTCTTCGTCTCACTTTATGACTTCAGCCTGTTTCTCTTGTATGTGTTGTTTGTGCTGTCCTGTCAGTAGTATGTGAATGAAGCAGTTTCACAGAAAATATCCTGTTTAAACAGCGACTCTGTGACGCTGCACTCCATGATTATCAACTCTTTCTGTCTTTGTTGAAGATCTGAAATTGTGGACAAATGTCCGAAAGTTGTTTACTAATGCAGTCGGTTGTGTTTCAATGGTCTGAGACTATTGACACCAACATCAACAACTTTAAAGTCAAGTTTTGACCCAACTTGACTATATTTTATCCTTGACATGGCAAAGTGGCTAATTAAACCAAATCAGGTTGAAAGGAAAATCTGGGACAAGCAAATCTTGGTGATTCAAATAAGTCTTTCACAATGTAAAGGCTTATTACAAGATTTTTGATTCCAGCTGCAAATGTTTCCTGTTCTGATTTTACTATGACATGAGATCAATGGTGTTTTTGTGTGTCTACTGGCAAAAACACATTGATCTTTTCTTTCTACAAGTTCATCAGACCTGAGCTTGTTTCATACTAATCTATCTCTCCCGTTCAAATCTGCTTACCTCCTCCCCCAACCCCTCCCACCTCTCGGCTTCCTCCAATCAGGACATAGATCCTGCTTACTCAGAGGCTGACCACACCCCCACAGAGAACGATTATTATTACACAGTAGAAGAAGAGACGAGCCCACAGCCAGAGAGTGATCTGACTGGATATGAAGAGACCATTAACCAGGTAACCCACACCCATAGATATCTGAGAGACATGGAGCTGAAAACAGTCTCTCAGTTACTCTAAATCATTTCAATGGAGGTGAGACCAGCCTGTGTGTATTTTACCTTAACAATTAACCATTCTGCAGCCACGAAGTGTGCCATGAAGTGCTGTACTTAACTGAAAAATGAATGCATAGCATCCATTTTATCAGATATTGTTTTGTGATTCTAAAAATTGCCTCAAGTTTTTCTCCTTGTTCCTATGTCAAAACTGGGCATGACATCATTTTGACATAAGAATGGAATTCTTGAATAACAGAGATCACAAAAGAAATGGTACAATTAAGGAATGAATACCATGCATTCATTGCTGGACAACGTCTTTTGAGATTATTTTTTTGGGATGCAGACACTGCCAATATGCAAGATTTAAGAAACTGGTAAACTTTACTTTGAGCAACTTAGTAAGTAAGTTATGGATAAACCTAACTAAAACATGTTTTTGTCTAGAGTGCCACTTTTTGGTCAGGTTTGTATTTAAGAATAGATGTTTAGGAATAGTTTGGAAATGGACATGGGCAGAAAATTGAAATGAAAGAGTCAACAATACAATGGTAAGAGAATAGAAGTAGTGCTTTAGTTTTTTTGCTTCAGAGTGTGTTGCCATAGACTTGAGTGATTCTGTGGTCTCATTTTGAAACTAATGTATTGGTTTTTTAACAATATTTTAACAATATGCACCAGAAAAAGGATTTCAATTTATCTTGAGGCACAACGCTCATAATTATGGTCACACATTTTGCTTAGTCAATGCCTTGATGACAGAGATGAAATGGACAAGTGCTTTCTTAAGGACCGTTCACGTCAAGGACATTTTTAATAATCCTTCTTATTCTATGTTTACAACACAAATATAATAGTAACTACACAGAGGAATGACATTATTGGAATCACTTTTAGAATTTTTTTTTCCAAATGATGAATGATAAAGAGCAGGATTCCATTTTGCTTGAGCATTTAAAGTGGCAGTGCGTGATTATAATAAACAGAACATTATCATCCATTGGCGTGGATGCTAATACGATTAATGTTACAGTAATATTTATAGTTATTGTTCTTGGTGTGAACAGGCCTTTAGACTGAACAATAAAGTGGTAAATAAGAATATTGATTCATTGTGTAAAATTAGACATGAAGAAGACTGTGTACTGTGTGTGTAACTGTAAACCTGTGCCTATGTGTGGATGTTTGCCCCTCTCTCATATCTGTTTTACAACAGGTAAGATCTATTATTCTGATTATTCTGTCTCTTTGCCTTCTAATTTCCAATTTCCTCTCTATTTTCCTATTTTCTATTCATTTCTGCCCCATCACACCATATAATCTTCCATCCTCCAAACCATCCACTCCACCCCTACCTCTGCTCCCAATGGTACGGCCCAGGTTGACGAGACTGTTGGCGCTGAGGAAATAGATGCGACCAAGTCAGGTGGTGAAGGGGTGTCTCAAACGCCAGACGAGCCCTTCACTGAGGAGTACATTACAAGCGACTTTGGAACAAAGGAGTATGACTATTCCTACAGGGACTACAATGAGCCCATCGTCGAAAGCAAGACAGAAGACACCTTTGGCCCTGCTCTGTCCGCTGTGACAGATGAGGGAGGTGTAAGTTACCTTGTGCTTTCCAGCAAATTCACTTTAAAGCTTTGAGAAAAGCTTAAATTTAATTTGCAGTGGCTTTAAATCTTGCAGAGGGATCATGCAGGGAGTTGTCAAGATCAGCTAAGCGCTGGTGCTGGTCTAAATACTGGTCCAAGACTTGAGCTCTGTTCTAAAACCTAGTTAACTGCCTAGACACAAATTTAAGGTCAAATGTGATGACAATGCAAACACCTTGTGTGAAGACAGCAGCCATGTGTCCTTTACTTTAAAGACAAATCTAGAATTCATCTAGATGGCACAAAAGAAGTATTGATTATAAATATATTTATATTTAATGAAATATTGGACAATATTGATAAATTTGTTCATTCTTAGTTCATTTATAATTATTACGTGTATGAATAATCTAATAATTACTGACTATTTGTATGAGTTATGAATTGGTATGATTATTAAAGTATCACATTGTTTGCTTAGCAACATATTAAAGCCAAACTCTTAGTATTATAGTATTTTGAACAGGCTTTTATTTTTATATTTTCAGTTTCAATTGAATTTTAGTTTAAGTTTTAGTAATTATATTATAGTTTTAATTTTTTTTTGTTATAATTAATTTTCTTAACTTGTATTTACATAATTTGATTTATTTTTAGTTTTAGTCATTTTAGTACTTGAAGGAAACATTTCTAATTTTCTGATTACTTTTAATTTTTTTTTTTTGTTGTTTTAATATTTTCATCTAGTATGTATATTTGTATTTCAAATTATGAGCCCTATTCATGACATGTGAAAAAAAAAAATAGAAATTGTAGACACAAATTAAGAATTCATTCTAACGATTTATTAATTTAGTCCCTCGTAGACACGATTTAATCAAATTAAAATGGGGGTACAAAGTAATACAAAGTAGCCATGATTTAACTGAAACAAGGGAACAAACTGATTATTGATCATCAGAACCAATTCTTAATTTGCAGCCATGATATCTTTTTATTTTTCCCTGTATGTCATGTCCAGGGCTCCGTATCAAATAAGAAAAAAAATATATATATATTTTTGAAAATATATTTAACAGTAGCTACATTGGTTGACAGTAAGGCTGCTCACTAGGTTTTGGAAGAGAACTTCAGTAAACTAATTTGCATTCAGTGTTTACTCAAGACTAAATCAAGTTTGCTTAGAGTAATGATTTAGCAAGTTATGCCATCAACAGGAAATGGTTCCCATGTCAGCAAACCTTGTTTATCGCAAGACTTAAACACTACTTCTCCTGCACAAGATTCCTCTGCAAGTCTGCATAGAGTGCTTAGTTCAGTAGAGCAGCATCAGTATCGGTTGACTCCTCTGCTCTTATGCTGATCTGAGAGCAGTCCTAATCTTGATCAGCATAGAACAGCAGTATCATCTTGGAAGGGTACCACAGTGTTTCTGCTTGACTTCAGCTCCAGAGCTGTACAGTATGTATTAACATGCTGTGGACCTGCATATACAAGAACAAAAATATATAGTGCTCACTTACCTTTAGATGGATGGCATTCAAGGTAAATCTTTTAAGTTTCGGTGGTTTATGGATCACGTCCAAAACCACAAAAAAGGGTTATAATGTATAATGTAGGTGGGTACCTGAACATCTTGGACTGATGGTTTCTTCTGTTTGTATATTGACTGGGCTCTGTTTTGGGTTACATATCTGTTTTCCTCAGGCCTCCGTGCGAGCCCAGAAGGGAGAGAAGGGAGAGTCTGCTGTCCTTGAACCTGTAAGAGTCATACTTACATAATAAAAACATTACTCCATCATGACAACTGGAAATAATCAAAGCAACTGCTTTATCTGTTAAGACAAGTAATTGTGGGTGCTACAAAATAGCATTGTGATGTATTTAATGTATTAGTGTTTTCTAAATGTATTATTTCTGTGTGTAATTTCTTCATTTTACTGTTTTCACAGGGCATGTTGATTGAAGGACCACCTGGACCAGAAGGACCAGCAGTATGTTCAATTGATTTGTTTATGATCAGTTAGCATTCCCAGTCCTCCCCAGAATTAAGCTAATGACCAAATAACGTTAGACTCTTCTAACTGAAAAGCAGAACTTTTAAGTTTCTCTGTTGTGGTTTGTGTAGATGATACACTCTTAATTATGCAATATATCTGTCTGTGTTAGGGTCTCCCTGGCTCCTCTGGCCCCCAGGGACCCCCTGGTTCTGTTGGTGATCCTGGTGAGAGGGTGAGTGGACAGTTGTTTTGTGTGTGTTTATGCTTTAGATAAAGCTGCGGGTTTTCTCTCCATTTCTGTCACATGATGGAGTTTGGGTTCCTTGCCACTCCTTAGTTGGAGTCTAAAAGACATTTAATATTTGTCACTGAGTTGATGGCACTGACGCTATCGGATGAGAACAAAACTGAATTGGCCTGAATAACGATGCTGTTGTCTTCTGATTTATAGCTGACTCGAATTTGCTCCTAATTAAATTTTGCAAGATCGACATTATTGAACTGAACTGAACCAACATTGAACTGACCAGAGCTGAATAATGGCATTGCTGTCTTGAGTAGAGCTGCTTATAGCTTGTTTCATAATGAATGCCCATATAGGAAATGTAATTAATGACATATATTGCCCCATATGAAGAATAATGTTGCCATTTATATTACCTTATATATAATTTTAACATGCGTACATTCTCTGGGCAGTTGAAATTTGACCTATGTAAAACTCCCATATTAAAATTAATGTACATATGTTAAAATATCTATATGATGATTTTGTATATGGTATTATATGTAGCAACAATATGTCAGAAATATATGTTTTATTTTGATATGTAAAACAATTAAAACAACACATATACAAAAATGTGCATGTTTTTAATCATTTTTTAAATACGTCTGTCTGTTATATTTACTTATATAATATCAACAAGTATTGATGAATTTTAGGATAGTTATGCATGTGCATGACATGCATGTCCAAAAATGTATTGCACATACATAAACATGCATATATAATGTTAATATATGATCATTTCTAATAGGTTTCATATGTTTTTACTTCATATGACAATATATTTCTTAAATGGAAATTTAACATGTATTACATTTAGGTATGGATTAATTTTGCACAATTATTGAACTAAAGTGAACTAACAGTGAACTGACTAGAGCTGAATAATGACACCATTGTTGGCTTTACAGCAGAATTTAGATTTGCCTCATTTTTAAAGTTTGCATCATTCTGTTACTTTCCTGTTTAATTCTGTGAAACTGCTTCGAAATGATCACTATTTTATAAAATGCTATAAAAATACGGTGACTTGACTTTAGATACTGGTTTTTGAGTATGAAATATACGCTGTGGTGCTCATAGTTTCAACTTACTTTGCATATGTCCTTGTGAATATATATTTAGTGTGTTAGGTTTAGAGTGTTTATAATTTTAATTAAAAGCAGTATAATTAATCCTGTTGGTTGTTTCTGTAGGGTCCTTCCGGTAAAGCTGGTCTACCTGGAGCGGACGGTGTCCCAGGACCTCCTGGAACTTCTGTCATGCTTCCTGTAAGTCTTTCTTTCTTAAAGTCATCTCACCATTAGATGTCACCATTATATCGTTATGGTTAAACAAGTTATGTGTGACTTTATTCCTAACAGTCGCCTACCGAGTTCCTACATTCATGTTACTTAAAAGAAATAATTTCAAATCCTTAATTTGCAAAACTCTTTTCTGGTTCTTGCAGTTCCGTTTTGGACAGAGTGCTGGCGAAAAAGGTCCCATTGCCTCGGCACAGGAGGCCCAAGCTCAAGCCATCCTGTCTCAGGCTCGGGTTTGTAGCAGCTGTCATATAGCAATTATTTCATATTTATTTATTAGTTTTTCCACATTGAGGTCTAACTTTATGCATCTTAATTTTCTTCTGTCTAGTTGGCTATGAAAGGCCCACCAGGGCCAATGGGTTTCACCGGCCGTCCAGGACCTACGGTAAAAGAACTAAACACAGATATATAAATAAAACAGACGTGTCTGTTACAGTATTACATGTTTTTTGTCAGGTGCTTACATTTTGATGTTGTAATCCTGTATAGGGAACACCTGGAAGTCCTGGCTTAAGGGGAGAAAGCGGGGACCCTGGTCCTCAGGTAAAGTCCTTGGTTTGTGTTTCTGTGACATTACAATTCTTAGCCATGCCTTAAGAACACTAGCAGGACAATGAGCCATTCTGAGGTGCTCTGACATTCAGAATGTATAAATATCTTGGATATAAAGAGACAGTCTTCTAATTTTATCATGCATCCCTATTGTGTTTTTGCAGGGCCCCAGAGGTCCTCAAGGATTGTCTGGTCCTCCTGGTAAATCTGGACGGAGGGTGAGTCCACTACAGTGCTCATGACTAATATAAAAAAAAAACATGCATGTTTACTTTGACACAGGCCTGATTTATGGGCCAGAATATCATAGTAACTTCAAAGCAGTAAAAAAAACTGCCTAGCAATAACCCAGAACACCCTAGCAACCACATATCAATCGTTCAGAACACCTTAGCAACCGCATCCTAGCATCCTAGGACCCCTTGCGTTGCCCTCAAGAAATGAAATAATCTAGTTGCTTATATTTGATATTTCCTGCAGGGTCGTGCTGGTGCAGATGGAGCCAGAGGGATGCCAGGAGAGTCTGGAATTAAGGTTGGACATCTTAACCATTTTTTGTTAATAGTATCTTCTGTGTGTGTATTTTTGTGTTATTCCATCTCTGAAACTTCTTCATAGAAATGGCTTTGACCTCGAGTATATTGAGCAGCGTCTGTGGTTTGTAAAATTATGTATGTGTATGTTTTTCTGTATTAGGGCGACCGTGGCTTTGATGGCCTTCCTGGTTTGCCTGGTGACAAGGGTTATCGTGTAAGTGCTGACATTTTAACATAGTTCTTAATGTTCATAAACTCTGTTTCAAAACATAGTGAGCTTTTAAGGCAGTGTAATTACAGATACCTTTTTTAGGGGAAGTCGTGGCCTAATGGTTAGAGAGTCGGACTCGTAATCGAAAGGTAGGGATTGTAGGTGGGGGGAGTGAATGTCCAGCGCTCTCTCCACCCTCAATACCACGACTGAGGTGCCCTTGAGCAAGGCACCGAACCCCCAATTGCTCCCCGGGCGCCGCAGCATGGCTGCCCACTGCTCTGGGTGTGTGTTCACGGTGTGTGCATTTGTTCACTACTCACTGCTGTGTGTGTGCACTTGGATGGGTTAAACGCAGAGCACCAATTTCGAGTATGGGTCACCATACTTGACAATACGTCACGACTTTACTTTACGACTTTACTTTTTTGGCCAAAATCGATTGCAGTGTGTACTTCCAGTGCGTACAGCAAGAGTTTCGCTGGATTTTGGAACATAGCTATAAGTTACATAATCATATTAAAATGTTTAATTAATTGATTGATTGATTTATTTTTAAGGGTCAAACTGGAGGAATGGGACCCCCAGGACCCTCTGGAGAGGACGGAGAAAGGGTATTTCTCAAGCATTTTGTACTGTTACAGTAAATAAACAATAGTGAATATGATGTATGTTGTCTGAACATCCTTGTGATCTTTGCTGATCGTTTGATCCTTGAATATCTACCATCATCTTTATAAAGCATAAAAAAAGTGAACTTTTTCTAATTGTCCTCTTCTACCTTGATGACTGTCAGGGAGACGATGGAGACATTGGACCTAGAGGTCTTCCCGGTGAACCGGTGGGTGTTTCTGTTTCTCGCACATATGACAGTGTATATGATAGTACTGACCTGTATAAATTGGTTTTGTTGTCCGATTTAAAATCTGTAAGGCTGAAGAACCTCTTTCTTGTTCTATAGGGGCCCCGTGGGTTGCTGGGGCCTAAAGGGCCTTCTGGTCTTCCTGGACCTCCTGTGAGTATTCATTGAAAGCTCAACCACAAATACTGTATAATAAAATCTACATTTTAAAAATCACAATGGCTGCACAGCAATTTCCATAAAAATGGAAGATTTGAAAAATAAATATTTGTATAGGGATGTCCAGATCTTTCTTTAATTTCTCTATATTATCTGCCAGGGTGTTCGTGGAAATGATGGTCCACATGGTCCAAAAGGAAACTTGGTCAGTAAATTCTTGGACATTCTTTGAGTTCTTTAACATTACCCTAATGCACTCTGACTACTCTGAGCACGCTCTTGAACAGTGTAAGAATATGCACGAATTGGCATATGTGTGTAATAGTTTAACAGCAATCAGAAAATTTAACAGAAAAAAACAGTATATGACAGTACAGAGTGTCCTCATTCTCCTCGTCTTTTTTAAGGGGCCTCAAGGAGAGCCTGGTCCTCCAGGACAGCAGGGGGCTCCAGGAACACAGGTGAACAATGAGTCTATTACAAATTAATGTCAAATGTACAAAATCATAGTGAAGTATATTAAATATTATTGTTTTTCTGTGTCATAGGGAATGCCAGGTCCACAGGGTGCTATTGGACCATCAGGAGAGAAAGTGAGTGTTTTTATAATTATCAATAATCAATGAAAGTGCTTTACTGAACTACTACTTTGAAGTCTGCATTTGGGGGAAAAAAAATGACACACTTACATGTCCAGTCTTATTGTGAGATGCAAGTATACAATTATAAGGATATTTTGTTTGTCTTCTTAAAGGGGCCCACAGGAAAGCCTGGTCTACCAGGAATGCCCGGAGCTGACGGTCCTCCGGTGAGTGCTAGATGTGTTTTTCTCACATTCAAAATAAGCCTGTTGGTTTGGTGTTTTAACATCTTTTAGTTTATGTGAATTAATCATTTTAGACCAATTGTCAGTTTATTTAATAAGGCAAAACAAAATGGTTACTGAAGACAGTGAACGTGTGTGTGGTTATTTACCTGTGGTAAAGAATAAAGAATATGCTGTTTGTGTTTTAACAGGGTCATCCCGGAAAGGAAGGCCCCGGTGGAACCAAAGGAAATCAGGTGAGGCCATATGAGAATGCTAAGTAGAATTCTCTATATAACTTCATAAATGAAATGTCATTTGTGTCAAAACTATTTGTATGCTTTCTGCACTTTTGTAATCAGCAATTTGTCTACAGAACAAATATATATGTATACATATCTTTGTTAGATATATAGACAGACATTTTCAGGGCAGACATGTTGATAAGTTCCAGTGTGTTCATATGTTGACATTTATTTTTCTTGTTCATATTTAGGGTCCTAATGGTCCTCAGGGGTCTATTGGCTATCCTGGCCCTCGGGGAATTAAGGTAAAATATATATCTTCTTTTAATTAGTTTGGATGCAGATAGCTTTTGTTTTGATCATTTTCCAAAAGGACATTAAATCTGTGCAAGTATTGTGGAGGTCTATTCTTAAAAAGCCTTTAATCACCCTGTGTGTCAAATTTTTTGTTTTTGCAATATTTTTATTAAGAAAACCAGTTTTTATACAAGAAACCAGGCCAACACTCTTAACCCTACCCATCCCAAATTAACCCACTGGAACTAAAAAAAATAAAAATCTCTAAGGAAGATACAGTTTCAACAAAAGAAAGGACAGGGTTATACACTTCGTGAAATGAGTTAACAGAGTCTCTAATGGTGTGTTTAATTTTTTCTAGGTGTAGAAAGGACATTAAGTCAGGAAAAGTCACAAGGGGGCCATGAAACCCAATCTGTGTCATTTTCATATGCAGTTCTGTCTATGGAGATTTTTATGTATTGGTAATGGCTGCTGATAACAGACTAAATGTTTTATGACAGGGAGCTGAAGGTATCCGTGGACTGAAGGGCCATAAGGGAGAGAAGGTGAGTGTTTTTGGTCCAAAGCATCAAGTTTAAACATAAACCCAAACCAATTTTGCTACAGTTTTATATTATTATACTAAATTATTAATTAATTTATTTTTACTTTACTTTCAGGGAGAGGACGGATTCCCTGGAATCAAAGGAGACTTTGGTTTGAAGGGAGAGAGGGTATGTCTTTCATATTACAAATCATCAGTGGATAGAAGCTCATCCATTAACGTGATTTAGCACAAATGTAAAATGATAGTAAATGCTAATAAAGCACTTGACGTTATTGACCCATTTCAACTGGCCATTGAGATTTGTTGTGCACCATCAGGGAGAGGTGGGAGTGCCTGGCCCAAGAGGAGAGGACGGTCCTGAGGGGCCGAAGGGTCGCTTCGGTCCCCCTGGTGAAATCGGTCCTATTGGCCTGGTGGGAGAGAAGGTTAGTTTGATTATGCAAAATGAGTCATGATTTCTAATTTTATCTATATAAGCTACGTTTTGCATTGCCATTCATATTGACAGTAAGCTGTAATGAAGAAAAATGTTATGTTTGTTATACTAAATTTATATTTCTGAATATAAAACGAATTAATTAATATATTTTAGTTGCTGGTCTAAAGATGTAATAATACAAAATTATGCCAATCCAGGGTAAACTTGGTGTGCCTGGACTTCCTGGATATCCCGGAAGGCAAGGAATTAAGGTAAACAAAAAATAATATTGTTTATGATGCATCATAAGATATATAGCCAAGTGTTTAATCAAATTTAATGCATTTTTAAATCAGCGTAATGCTTGTATTTTTAGGGCTCGCTGGGTTTCCCAGGATTCCCTGGTGGAAATGGCGAGAAAGGCGGAAGGGTAAGAATCTTTTGACTGAATTAGACTAAAATTCAACAGTTACAGTAGAAGCGTTTATAGGTCACAGGGAAGGTCAAAGTTGAGTAAAGTCCTTCATTCACAATAAAAATTTAAATAGTCCCACATAGACTATCTTCCTTTATTTTGAAAATCTGAATTGATTTTTCTCTTTCCAGGGTTTGATTGGAAAACCTGGACCAAGAGGACAGAGAGGGCCGACAGTAATTCATCATCTCATCTTATTCTCTTCCATTTTTTTCTTTTTGCTTTGATTTGATTTGAAATGGTCTGATTTGTTTTGTAGATTAAATTTGTGAGTTTTGATTCAAGCAGATGACAGATTTCAAATCAGTTGACTCATAAAGCAATGCGCAATGATTTTCTAAGACTTGTTCTTTTTAAAACAAATATTTTTAGGGTCCCAGAGGGCAGAGAGGACCCCGTGGGGCAACAGGAAAAGCAGGTTCTAAGGTATGAGATTAATTTCAAGTTATTTTTGGTTTTAGATTTGTTATGTTGTTTTCATTGTTGTCAATTTAGTGGACATTTTTTGAGGAGCTGCTCAAATAATTTTTTTAGTTTTTCAACAATGACAATAAAAATCAATACATTTCAATCAATCAATTTCTACGTTCTGTTGTTTTAGGGTGGATCTGGCAGTGACGGGCCTTCTGGACCACCTGGGGAGAGAGTATGTCTATTTCAGAACTTTATGTTATTTATATAAAATATTTCAGTCTAGGTTTTTGCTTCAGCTTTAATTTATTTATGTTTCTGCATATTTTCAGGGACTAACTGGACTTCAAGGTCCAAATGGATTCCCTGGACCGAAGGGACCTCCTGTAAGGAAGAGTTCATTCGTTTGATCTGATGCTTTTGCAATTGCAAACAAAAATGCAGTTTATTGGTTTGAACTTTCGTTTTTCGCTATTGCTTATTGATATGTCAATTGATTTTTGAAGGGACCTCCAGGGAAAGATGGACTGCCTGGACACCCTGGACAAAGAGGCGAAGTTGTATGTATCTTTCATTTTTATCATCTAAAATACAAAATTCACTCTGATCAAAGTTAAACAGCAATATATATTTTTATAGGGCTTCCAAGGCAAAACTGGACCACCTGGGCCACCAGGAGTTGTTGGACCACAGGTGAGTTTTGTGCTTTTATCAAGCAAAATGGGTTTCTTTCTCGAGAAATTGTTCATAAAATTCCTCAAAAATCTTTAAAATCAGTTAAAAAATGTATGGAATTGTACAAGCTTTACTCAAGTCTAGTTCTTGTTTAGGGTCCCTCTGGTGAGACTGGTCCGATGGGTGAGCGTGGTCACTCAGGACCCCCAGGACCACCCGGTGAGCAAGGTCTTTCTGGGCCTTCTGGTAAAGAAGGAACCAAGGGAGATCCCGGTCCCTCCGGCGGCCCCGGTAAAGACGGACCCCCTGGACTGAGAGGATTCCCAGGAGAGAGAGGACTGCCAGGAACTCCAGTAATAAGTCTCACCCATTCTAGTGAATTATATATTATAAAACCTTTTCTACATATATTTTGTCAACCAACTTTAAAACTGCACATAAATGTTTTTATACCTTACTGATCTGTACCTTTGTGTTTTCATAGGGCACTGGAGGACTGAAAGGAAATGAAGGCCCTGCTGGACCACCCGGATCTGCTGTATGTTGCTCATAATAACCAGAATCTGAAATGTCAAGTAGATACACTCTTAAAAATAAAGGTTCTTTATTGTTATTTATGGTTCCATCCAGAACCTTTAACATCCATAAAACATTTTTATTGCACAAAAGGTTTTTTATACTGGAGAAAGGTTCTCTAGATTATAAAATATAAGAAAAAATGTCTATATATAAGAAATTATATTCTGCATAAAATAATAAATTTTTTAGCCTTTTTAATGACAATCAAACATATCAAATCTTTATCTCTATATTTAATCATTTAATTGATTTATTTTAAATTAGCATAAATTAAAGGTAGTATAATAAAAACAATACTCTATTGTATACTGTACTTACAATTGTACTTGTTTGCAATTGCAATGTGCATACGATTTAAATAATATTTTCAATTTCACTTTTCATAATGAGAACTATTTTCACATTAGAGTGGGCTAGAGAGAATAAATTATGTACTTTAATTGTTATTAATTTTTTTTTTATTATTTTAGGATGAAATAATAATGATAAATAATAATTCCCAGAGGTTTATGATTTTATTTTTGAGGAATTAAGACATTAAATGATGGTCTTTCAGTATGTTACCCTAACTGTATTTCTATGCAGGGATCACCTGGGGAAAGAGGAGCAGCTGGCACTGCAGGTCTTGTAGGCCCACCTGGACGACCTGGACCTCAGGGGCCCCCTGGAGCTGCGGGAGAGAAGGGAGTGCCAGTAAGTGTCTACTCTAGGTTTGCACCTTATCTCTAATACGGATTTATATATAGGCCTATCAAATAAGATAATCCTGTTTTACAGGGAGAGAAAGGTCCAATTGGTCCAGCTGGTCGCGATGGCATCCAAGGCCCAGTTGGTCTCCCAGGCCCTGCTGGACCTCCAGGTACCGCTGGAGAGGATGGAGACAAGGTCAGCGACCTCTTCATATCTCAAACCAAAAATCATCACAGTTATGTGGATGTTCTTGACAAGTGTAAATTTGAATTGTTTTTTGTATAGGGTGAGGTTGGAGAGCCAGGACAAAAGGGAGCTAAAGGATCCAAGGGAGAACATGTGAGTAAATGAGGTTTCAGCTTGAAAAAATGTGAACTTTCTGTTTCAAACAGAATACAGAAAGTGTATAAAGCCATTTCAGTTGGTCTTAAAATTTGAAATTCTTGCATAATTATTCTGGTGGACATAATATCAATCTATAATCAATTATTTGCATATTTACAGGGTCCTCCTGGTCCACTTGGGCCAATGGGTCCTGTTGGACAGCCTGGTGCAGCTGTAAGTGTGGTTTAATGCAAACAAACAGGATCACAAATTCATGCTACTATTCACAGTTAGTCAAAAGGTTATATTGACCCCATTTCAAATCTCTTCTCAGGGTGCTGATGGTGAGACAGGTGCGAGGGGTCAACAGGGGCCGTTTGGCGCTAAGGGAGATGAAGGGACAAGAGGGTTCCCAGGTCCTCCAGGCCCCATCGGACTGCAGGTATTGCATTCAAATTGTATTTTATGCGCTCATACCCTTTAAAATCTACATACTGGATGTCTTAGCTATTTGTACTTCATTCACATCTTTAGGGTTTGCCAGGCTCAGCTGGAGAAAAAGGAGAGACGGGAGATGTTGGTCCAATGGTGAGTCTGAATATTTTGATTTAAAGGTGCAATTGATGTGTATAATGCAACATATGATGTTTTAGCATTTTGCATCACCCTTAGAATGAATATATATGATGGCTGTATATCCTAAAGTTTTCTGGTTATGTATTTCTATAGGGTCCTCCTGGTCCCCCAGGTCCACGTGGTCCAGCTGGTCCTAATGGTGCTGATGTAAGTACCTTCATTTGCACTATGAATAATAATTTACAAATGATGACAGTTCATTATTATGTTTTATGATCACTAAGCAATGACTCTCTGGAATACTTTATTCAGATTGGTCAATCATGGCATTCTGTGGTCAGTAAATTAGGCCTTTTTTGTCTCATTTAATACACATCCTTAATTTTTCAGGGTCCTCAAGGTCCTCCAGGAGGTTTGGGTAATCCAGGTCCCATAGGAGAGAAGGCAAGTATAAAAGAGTTAAACTTTCCACATGGATGATGACTTTAATTGACAAGATCAGCAAATCTGATTGATGACACTTGATGTCTTTTTATTTGTATTGACAGGGTGAGCCTGGTGAATCCGGACCACCTGGTGTTGGTGGAGAGCCAGGAAAATTGGTGAGAATTTTAATCAAAACATTTTTATTGTTCTCTGAATCCGTACAAAGTGCTTACATTTCTTTTTATTTATTTAATAGATGTAAAATAACTAACACCTTATTGGTTTGCTTATCTGATGGCAGGGCCCGAGAGGAGAGCGTGGTGAGAAGGGAGAGGCTGGGCAGCCGGGCACCTCTGGTCCTCCTGGTGGAAAAGGACCCCCTGGAGATGACGGACCCAAAGGAAACCCTGTATGTATTAAACATGACATAGCTTTGAAATGAGAAATAGGTCTATGTGTGACTCTTCAGCAGCTTATTTTTGTGTTTTCAAGGGTCCTGTTGGTTTCCCTGGTGATCCCGGCCCCCCTGGTGAAGTTGGACCACGAGTGAGTAGAGCTGTCATTTATATAGTTAAACATGATGCTTAAAGTCAACATGAAATTGAATTTGACCCATTCTTCATACATGTTCCTGGTCTTATTGTATATGATTCATCATTGCAAGAAAAAATGTTTGACTTTCTCTCTGATCTTATTTTACAGGGCCAAGATGGTGCAAAGGGTGAAAGAGGAGAGGATGGAGAACAAGGAGAAGCTGTGAGTGATCATCCTCCTATTTATATAGTGCACAATCTTCCTTATGCATACTAATAAGATGTTTTTCAAGATATACTGAGCTCTATTTTTGCATTGCTTTAGGGTTCACCTGGACCAACTGGCGAGAACGGACCACCTGGACCCCCAGGAAAGAGAGTAAGATCAACTTATTTTACAACAGCCCAACATTACCACCATCATATGTTAATTTGTAAGATATTGTTGTAAAACCATCATTGATGATGTATTTGACTGTAACAGAGAGTAAGTTGTATTTACATGTTTGGTTTACAAAAAAAAACTAAAATACAGGATCAAATAGAAAAATGCATATTTCTGGACATATTTCTGAAATTGTGTGTTAATGTTCATATTTCAGGGTCCTCCAGGCACAAGGGGACCGGAGGGTCGTCAGGGAGAGAAAGGAAGCAAGGTAAGACTATGTAAATTAATGGAAATACAGCTGCAACAAATAAGCAGGCTTTCTGTAGTTGTTTGTCCTCATGTAATATGTTTTTTAGGGGGATTCAGGTGCCCTTGGCCCTCCAGGAAAGACCGGCCCCGTGGGGCCACAGGGTCAACCAGGAAAACCAGGAACTGAGGGTCTAAGAGGGTTACCTGGAACAGTGGTATGATATTGGAATTGTGTTTTTTGTCTGTTTATTTAACAATAACTAATGTAGTGTTTATTAAAAAATGATCTTCTGATAACTTTATTTAGGGTGAGCAAGGTGCTCCAGGTGCTGCTGGCCAGAAGGGACCTCCTGGACCATTGGTAAGAGCCTCCGTATTAGAGCATTTCAGCAAACTCACACCTAATGGAGGTGCAAGTTAGAGAAAAATACTTTGTTAAGAAGAGTATAACTGCACATTCCTTAACAAGTTCATTATAACCAATATGTCTGCAACAAACCATTGGCAAGTTACAATTTCCTCAAAATGGAGAGCATCATAAATCGATAGTTACATCACAATCAGTATTCAATAATTAGTTAACAATCTTGATCAATTAAAATAACAGTCTGATCCATATCTCACATTACATCTCCTAGACAAGCTCAACATTTAATGAGAAACAAAAAAAATCTCAAAAGACAGTGATCTCTGGTTATGACTCTCGTAGACTTTTTTGGTCTGATTGTTTTTGGTAATAATTCCGAGTCAGTGCGTGTGCGGTTATATTCTTCTTTACTAAAAGACCTGCTGTATTATCAAATATACAGTAATGGATTGAGTATTCAATACACAAGTATTAATACCTGAAACACTTACTCTAAGAATTGAACTATTATAACAGTTTCATGAGATATGTGTATATGTGTTTAATGACAAATTCTTTTTCCCCCTCCTCTCACAGGGACCTCCAGGTTTGCCAGGTCTTCGTGGTGACCCCGGTGCTAAGGGTGAGAAGGGACATCCAGGTATGCTTGGTCTGATTGGGCCTCCAGGAGAACAAGGAGAGAAGGGAGACAGAGGCATGTCGGGACCCCAGGGATCTTCAGGACCCAAGGGAGAAACGGTATGAGAAGTCTGGTCACGTCCTATGCACATCAGAATAAAACCACAGGCAAATATGCATTACCACTCAAATGTTTGGGGTCAGTAAGATTTCTTAAAGAAATCAGTTCTTTTATTCATCAAGGATGCATTAAATTGATCAGAGGTGACAATAAAGATATGTATAATATTGCAAAAGATTAAATTTTTTAAATAAATGCTGTTCTTATGAACTTATGTTCATTAAAGTATCCTGAGAAATAAAATCTATCCTAGTTTCCACAAAAATATGAAGCAGAACAACTGTTTTCCACATCGATAATAATCAGAAATGTTTCTTGAGCAGTAAATCAGCTTATTAGAATGATTTCTGAAGGATCATGTGACATTGAAGACTGGAGGAATGATGCTGAAATTACAGCTTTGATCACAGAAATAAAGTACTTTTTTTTTTATATTATCAAATGTAAAACTGTTATTAAATCATAATATATTCCACAATATTACTGTTTTTACTGTATTTTTGATCAAATAAATTCAGCCTTGGTGAACGGAAGAGACTTCTTTCAAAAACATAAAAAATCAACACCAAACTTCTGAATAATCGTATGCATGCAAAACTTTCCCAGTTTATCTCCGGTTTCATATCATCAAAAATCATGTTTTTTTGTTTTTTTTCATTTCTTGATGTGTTTTATTTTAGGGTATGCCTGGAGGAACTGGTCCTCTTGGTCCTGCAGGTCCTGCTGGTATGCCTGTGAGTAAATTACCATTTCTCAATTTTATAAAGCTACTAAATGTTTGTGGAGAAATGTGTCTTAGGTACTTCAATGGCACTTATTCTTCACGGTTAATCCTTTAATCGCTTAATCCTTTATAATAGGAGAATCTCTTGTTAAACCTTTTATGAAATCTTGAAACTATGAGTACTCAACTTGAGCTCTGAAGCACCAAAATATCAATCATCTCCAAGCACTGTTCTCTTGGATTAAAGCTGAATGGATGTGATGTTTCTCACAGGGTCCGAGGGGTATCAAAGGAGCTAAAGGTGCCAGCGTGAGTAATCCTTGCAATGTCCTTCCTTAAATATTTGTACTTAACATAAAATGTGTTATGAGTGTGAAAAGCATCTCATGAGCCAAGGAAATGTTAAATAAGACCTATACATAGGTCACATTTCTCATACTTTACTGTAAAGTTACATTAATATTGTATGTCTGCTCTCTGTGGTACAGGGTGGAGCTGGTCCTAAAGGAGAAAAGGGTGTACAAGGACCACCAGGACCCCCTGTGAGTCTATCTACATACAAAATGGACAATCATCATTTGGCAATGAAATATATTTGTTGAGAAAAACTTTAAAAAACACACAATCGTTTAAGACAAAAATAAAAGGAGATCAGCATATCCCAGAGACACTGTATGCATGAAATGCAGCTAAATTCTCCTTTTTTTTTAAGGGACCCCCTGGCGATGTCATCCAGCCGCTGCCCATTCAGTTCCCTAAGAAGTCCAAGCGCTCCATCGACGGCAGTAAGATGCTCTCTGAGACTGACACTGAGGCTGCCGACACCACGGGCACAGCGTTCCTGACCGGTAATGAGGGCATGGAGGAGATCTTCGGCTCGCTCAATTCCCTGCGCCAGGAGATCGAGAGCATGCGCTTCCCACTGGGAACACAGGAAAGCCCGGCCCGCACCTGCCAGGATCTCCACCTCAGCCAACCAAATCTGAAAGACGGTACGATCGCCATGGTTACTATGTGATTGACACATTCCTTGACCAATGCTCAGCCATTTTACATTTGAAACATTCTCATTCTTTTATTCAGGAGAGTACTGGATTGATCCAAATCAGGGCTGCTCTCGCGACTCTTTCAAGGTTTACTGTAACTTCACTGCTGGTGGAGAGACGTGCTTGTATCCCAGCAAAGCTGTGGAAAATGTAAGAACTTGCTGGCATTCACTTTTATTTGTTTATATTTTACTGCAACATCCTTAGACTTCTGAAATATGGATTGGTCTGAATTTACGAGTCCCAAATTCTGCCATAGGTGAAGATGAACACTTGGCCGAAGGAGAAGCCTGGGTCCTGGTTTAGTCAGTTTGCAAAGGGCAGCAAGGTGAGGTTATCGCCTCAAAACTCATCTCTTCAATCCATATGTTTACTTTAGCCAAGTAATGTACATAAATGAACCAAAAGCTCTTTATTGAATTGATACTTCACCCAAATTTCTGTCATCATTTACACAAAATAAGATATTTTGAGGAGTGTGTGTAACCAAACAGTTTCTTCTCCCCATTGACTTCCATAGTATGGGGAAAAAATACAATGGAAGTCAATGGGGACCAGCAAGTGTCTGATTACCCACATTCTTCAAAATATCTTAGCTTATAGCTCATACAGGTTTGGAACGACTTGATTTAAACAGAATTTATTTTTTGGGTGAACTATCCATTTAAAGACCGTTCACACTGAGAGTGATCCGCGGTGACAGTGCACCCAGAACTCATTCATTTTTAATGAATTCAGTGTGAATGTTATTTAGATCAAATCTAACAGTGTCATTATATTGTGAATCATGATTTAATGTTGTCGTTTTTGTTGTAGTTTTCATACGTTGACCTGAGTGGAGAGCCCGTGGGTATTGTCCAGCTGGGATTCCTGCGGTTGCTCAGCGTTCAGGCTCGTCAAAACCTGACCTACCACTGCCAGCGGTCAGTGGCCTGGACGGACCTCACCACCGACAGCGGCTACCAAAGGGCGCTACACTTCCAGGGTGCCAACGATGAAGAGCTCAGCTACGAGGCCAGTCCCTACATCAAAGCCCTCATCGACGGCTGCTCTGTAAGTTACTTCATCCTGATTAAAAACTAACAAACAGACGAGAGGTTGCAATATATTTGTATGCTAAATATAAGCTAGCATAATTTCACTGTGTAATAAGCATTTTAAATCATGAAAATAGTATGCTTTTTTTTTTTCTTTAGATTCATATTAAATGTGCATTAAATTACAATTATTTAACGTAACTTTTTTTTTACATTTGTGGTCGGCAAGATTAATGTTTTTTTAAAAGTCTCTTCTGCTCAACAAGGCTGCAGTTATTTAATAAAAAGTACAGTAAAAACAGTAATATTGTGAAATATTGTTACAATTTAAAATATCTGTTTTCTATTTTAATATATTTTAAAATGTAATTTATTCCTGTGATCAAAGCTGTATTTTCAGCATCATTACTCCAGTCTTCAGTGTCACATGATCCTTCAGAAATCACTCTAATATGATGATCTGCTGCTCAAGAAACATTTTTGATTATTATCAATGTTAAAAACTGTTGTGCTTCTCCAAATTTTTGTGGAAACAGTGAAACATTTTTTTCAGCATTTATTTGAAATATATTTTTTGTAACATTTATAGTCTTTACTGTCACTTTTTTGATAAAGTTTAAGCGAATCCTTTCTAAATAAAAGTATTAATTTCTTTGAAAAAATCTTACTCTAAACTTGGAATAGGAGTGTATATTATTACTGTTGTGAGAATTATGCAAGCACCAAATTTATTCAGAAAGTTAAAAAAAAAATAAGAATAAATAAATGAGAATTAAAAAATAAAACAAAAATGTTAAAAGCAAATCAAGTGCAAAAATAATTTGCAACTAAAACTTTTTTTTTATGTAAACCGCACCTTATGCCTTGATTACACCGTTTATTTTAGGTTTGTTTTTAGAAGTTTGTTATAATGAAAAACTTTATAGATATTTCTCTCAATTTTTTTTCTTTAGCTCAAGGCATTCTGTCCCTAAATATGTTTTCGCCTCTTCCCCCTGCAGTATCGTAAAGGCTTGGACAGGACCGTGCTGGAGGTGAACACACCTCAGGTGGAGCAGCTCCCTCTGCTGGACATCAGGATCTCAGACTTTGGGGAGGACAATCAGAAATTTGGTTTTGAAGTGGGACCTGTCTGTTTCCTGGGATAAACACACACATGCTGAGGGCAAGGGGAATACAATCACCAATACAATCGAGAACACACACACACACACACACACACATTAATCATGCACTTAAAACCTAGACATAAATATCACCACATAGAGATGTGCCAACACTAATAAAGACATTTGAAATCACGTGTAAGAAGTGGGACACATAGATTCACACATACACACACACACACGTTGTGAAACAAAGTTGCACACAAAGTACACGCCCAGGGAAAAACACTCCCAGCAACGGAGGAGAAGAGAGCCATTCTCGCAGGAGAGGAGAGAAGATGTTCTGCGATAGCACAGATACTGCTGGCCTAAAGCGGAAGACCCTCCCGTCTCGGCCCCCTCTCTCTCCCACAGATCCCCTCCCCACTGTTCCTCTTCTGATACGCTCCACTCTTCCTACCTCCATGCCTGATCGCTCCCAAATAGTCCTGTGCGAAGCTCCGCCCCTTCCTTCCGTTATAGAGTAGAATGATGCAGGTGCAACATTTAAACTGAGGAACGGAAGCAGAGCGTCAAAGTTCCATTAGAACGATTTCAAATCACAGCAACTGTCATCAACAAACGCAATGAAAAGCCATTCACAGTGTAAAACTGTATTGAATCTGATATTGTTGTACATTTATTATAGAATGATCAAATCTGTAAGAATTATAATTTTTATTTTTTTGTTCATGCCGTGAACATGCTGCCAATTTACCAGTCCAGTATTTTTTGGTGAACATATGGTTATCGTTTCACTACAGAGGCCTTTAAAAATTAGCGCTTTTTTTCTGACACACTTTTAACATTGTGACCTTTGACCTTTCGTGTGGCCAGCGTTCAGGCTGGAATCGTGCATGAGAACCATTTGTACAGAAATATTTTATTGTATTTATTTTGTGAAACAAACAGGTGCTCACAAGAAAATGACCAACACTTGCAGTACAAAATAATGTGGTATTCATCTGTAATTTCTTCATCTATTAAATATGTAAATTAAACCCCAGAAAGCAAATCTGCCTTCTCTGTATAATATATATACATATGTACACTTGGTGATAGATCATGTTGCATTATTTGGATGCGTTTCCATCACAGCTTGAGGTTTAGGAGAGTTTGATGCAGGTGGAGAAATGTCTGGAGCTTCAGACAGCAGTGGAGAAGGGACAGGAAGAGGAAGGAGAGGGAAGGAAACTGATGGTGGTTTGTTTTTTATGTATATTTTTTGTTTCTTTTTTAAAACATGGCGAGGGGAATGAAAAGCTATAAAAAATGATTTGTGAATTAAAAGTTGTTTGTGTGGTTTTCTCGACAAACATCAGTCTTTATAAAATATGGTGCTAAAATGTGTTTTATGGAAGTACTTCAGAATCTGTTTGTGTAATATATAATCTATTTAAAGAGCTGTTGGACTCCTTTGTTGTTCTTTTCTGCGTTTGTCATGGTGCTTTTGCTCATATTTCATCTGCCTCTTCACTCTTCTGAGCCAAACTCCCAACTTAACACCACGTCTCTTGTGTCAGAAAAAACACACGTAATCTGGCCGCTTTCCTTCAAACAACTCTTAAAACCCTTTTAAATGAATTGTTTCACTCTATAGTCTGAGTTTTGAAATGTTAACGGTTTTAATTCTTTGCCTTGATGTTGTCTTGGTCCAAACGTTCCCATTAAACCACACATCAACACATTTCCTCCTGTGTCAACTCTATTGTTTTTTTTTTATAAGTGGGTTCAGTATAAAATATTCACTCTTTAATTGTATAAATATAGAATTTTTAAATTTTCATTTGTTACGTTGTATACAATATTTTACAGCAATTAAATGTAATTTATAAAAAGGCACAGAGTTTAGTGCCATTCAACAGTTTTCAGCCAATGAAGAGCCCACCTGTATGTTAAAGAGAAAACTGCATGTCAGTTCACACTTGAAGAATGAAATTGCACAATTTGCTGTTCAGCAAGCGATCAAGTGTCTTACCAGCAACTTCAATGCTGATTCCAGTAATATATCGACTGTCATCAGAAGCCAGAAATGCACATGCATCAGCTACTTCTGCACACGCAAGCAAGAGGGAGAAATATATATATATATATAATTAGATATCAAAACCAAAGCAATTATTAGAACACTCTTCTGATAGAAGTATGTTCATGAAAATGTTTTTGTGTAATGAACAGATTTCCCAGCAGGCTCTCCCATCCTTCCCATTGGAATGATGGCTGTGAGAAAATAGTGTGCAAAAATAGTGCTCACAGTTACAACAGATGTGGCTTCAGGATTTGTCTGACAATGCATCAAACGTGCAATTTCAATTCATAAATCTTATTCAATTTTTGGATCCTTTACTAAAGTTCAAAGCTGTTGTAAAATCTATGAAAAACAATAATTCTTGCTTACTTTATCTATGACTTTCTCAGGGACTTTATCTGTCATGGGTGTAGTGATGAACCCAGGCAGGACACAGTTGCAGCGAATGCCAAATCTAAAAGGAACAAAATAATGGTTTTCATATAAAATTATATAGACCATAAAGATAAATGTACTCTTTCTTTAAACTTTTAAAGAAGTCAACCTTCAGCTAGCATGATCTACAAAATGTTTCACAAGCACTGAAACTAGGGGTGTGCTCAAAATATCGATTCTTAGATACATACCGATATAATAAAAAAAGATACAGTATCGACATTCTAGCCCTTAGTATCGATACTCCGCCCAGCCATTAGGGGGCGCAGCGGCGCCCGCGAGTTTAAAAAAAACTCATGGAAAATGTTAAAGCAAGATGTAGCATTTAAGTGATTTCATAGTGAAATATGTTATGGCAGTACATGGTGTCACAAAAAAGAATTATAAGAAGATTTAATAAGAAGTTAAGAATAATAAGAAGAAGATTTTGTGCTTGTGTGAGCTCAGACTGTACCCTTGGAAAGTTAAATGTTGACTTGTGGTAATTTCCAGATTAATACAATTTGTGTACAATTAATCAGAGCACTTAAAGTTGCAAATATTTAAGCAAAATGCACTTTGTTATAATGCACTTTTGTCTTCAATAAATTGAAGAAAAATGCAGAGTTCTGTTTGTTGAGTAAATGTGTTCAGCATTAACTAATTGGCTCTGGCCCATGTGTATTTTTATTGAATCGTATCGAATCGTGTCACATTGTATCAAATCGTATCGAGACAGCTCTGTATCGAGGTATGTATCGTATCGCCAGGTTCTCCAAGGTATACAGCCCTAACTGAAACTGAACACAGTAGCTGCATGATTTATATGACAAAAGTGTTCAACTGTAAAATGTTATTCTGACTTTAAAGACAGTAATATATATACAGGTGGCCATTAAGACAAATGAAACGTTTTTAAATCTCACCTGTCACTAAAGTCAGCCTGGATATGAGTCGAGAGGACGCCGCCATGCTGGAGCACAGTGTGCTGTAGTACCTCCTGATGACCGCCAGAGGCCGCCAAAACACCTTCATATGTTTCACCGCTTGACTTTCAAAGTCACAGCTGGTGTCCTCTTAAAGGATCTGTGACAAATAAAATGAATATGCTCACATTTATGTCGTTCAAAACCTTTATTACCGTCTCTGATTAATTATGCTGAATGTTGATGCAAACACGGACGTCTGAGTATAAATGACCTGGATTAAAAGTCATTTTAAGGCTAAACTAATTTATTTCTGTTGTCTGTGTTGTGTATCTTCAGGGGAACTTTGCCTGTTTACTGGATCCTGTCTTGTGCATCAAATGCATGGAATTCATTCAAAACGCAAATAAACTGTCTTGCACATTTTACACGACTGTATTATTTGTCAAACTTCCAAATTTACCCATTTAAGAGTATTTAATGCCGTGAAATTAAGTTGTTAAAATGACTGAGAATTGCATTGACTCGTTTTACTTGAAATGAACAGTAAAGCATGCAATTACTGTCGTAAGGAGAGAGCCCTTGATAAAGATAACTCTTTAAAAAATTATTTTATTTTCACAAAAAATATATACATTTAAGAAACGAGAGAAAATATTATTATATCGCTCTGAGAAGCTAAATCAGCACCGGAGTCATTTATAAATGTCCAGCAATAACTGACCACAAGAAGGAAGAAGTGTACAACTGAATAAATAACCAAAAGTGACCCTGGACCACAAAACCAGTCATAAGGGTAAATTTTTTTTTCAATTGACCTTTATACATCATCTGAAAGCTGAATAAATAAGCTTTCCATTGATGTATGGTTTGTTAGGATCAGACAATATTTGGCCAAGATAAATCTGGAATCTGAAGGTGCAAAAAAATGTAAATATTGAGAAAATCTCCTTTAAAGTTGTCCAAATGAAGTTCTTAGAAAGGCACATTACTAATCAAAAATTACGTTTTCATATGTTTACAGTAGGAAATTTACAAAATATCTTGATGGAACATGATCTTTACTTAATATCCTAATGATTTTTGGCATAAAAGAAAAATCAATAATTTTTACCCATAAAATGTATTTTTGGCTATTGCTACAAATATACTCCAGCGACTTAAGACTGCTTTTGTGGTCCAGGGTCACATATGACCTGCGGTGCTAAAGTTAAAAAAAACAAATATCAATATATTTCAATTTAAATATAACTCAATTTAAACTTCCTCAATATGTCTTAGATTTATATAAAATAGTTAGATTTTAAAATTGTCTTATGTAGATTTTTATAACAATTTATTAAAATAATTTTTAAATAAAATATAAAATAGCTACATTTGTAATAATTGTAGTTATACTACAGTGTACAAAAATTATAACTATAAATAATATTTTTTGTATATAATTTCTGCCATTTTTTCTACATATTTGTTAATTAAAAAGTTTTTTTCCTAGCTCAAATATAGCTCTAATGAGATTCTTAAGGGAGTCGTGAAGAGCTTTAACAGTCTTGAGCTCTTGATAATGACTGTGAATGAGCTCTGTACTGCACCTGTGCTCTGAAACACAAACCAGCGCCGGAGCGTCCGGGGAAATAAAGACAACAATTAACCACCGTCCCGAGAGGCTGTTTTTCTGCAGCTTTTCCATCTCAATTGATATCATTCAACACCATTAGATTAAAAATAAAACATCAGTGAATCCCTATAGACATGCATGTTGACACAGACACATTTTTATAAACCTCTGATATTTTGTAGCAATTTTGTTTTGCATATTTTTTCTGTCTGTCCCTGTTTTATTTAGAGCTGTGGGTTTGATATGTAAATAAGCCAGAGGCAAACATGCATAGGTAAGTTAAGCCATTAAGTCTTTATTAAAATGAGCAATAATATACAACAACAGGAGGAAATAAAATGATTTACATGCAAAAGCAGAGTCCAATGGTTCAACCCTTAACATCATAAAACCATTTCAGCTCTCAATGGAGGGCAAGAGAGGTCAAACCTAGGGAAGAACAAGAACAGGGTTTACATATTTCCTTTCGAGCTCTCCTGCTTTATCAGAGTTTATTATTATTTTAGGGCCGATAGCGTTAGAGGTTTACCTCTGTGCTGTTTCTTGTAGTGCCAGAATGCAGCAGAAAGAGCCACAACAAGGCCGATAAGGAAAAACGAGCAACCCACAGCTAACTTTATGAGTCTGGTCTTGAGAGAGGTCGAGTCTGAGCGTGAGAAAAGACGAGAGAGAAAGACAATGAACCAGTGACAGACATAAACAACCTGCTTTAACAGTACATGCAAATCAATAAACCAGCAATGCAAGAAAATCACCTGGACATCACGACTCAAAATGCATGTGTGTGGATTTTATAGCTTCTACAGTAACTTCTACAGTAATTCCAGCATGATGTCAGAAGAACTAGTATTTCATGAACACAAGCATTTGAAACTAAGATGTGGCTTTGTATTTGCAGAAAAGAGGAAGTGATGGAAACTTTGGACTAGACCGCATTTGTTGGGTAATGGACAAAATACCTCATCATTTCCAGTGTTATTTACCATTTCATTTTTTTGATTAATATTAATTAGTTTTCAATTTTATTTTCATTTAATGTTTTAGTAATTTTGTTATGCACCAGACAACATTTGTCAGTTGTGGACAAAATGTCAATTCCACTGTAATTTTAATATTGTTTATATATACTATATTTTCAATTTTTATTTTTATTTTAGTTTGATTTTTAGTTAATTTAGTAAATTATTTGTCATTTTGTTTTGCGCCAGACCACATTTGTTGGGTCATGAACAAAATACCTGCACAGTTCAAGTGTCATTTTAATATTATTCATATAGTATTATAGTTTTGTTTTCTCTCTTTTTTTAATCATTATTCAATATTTTAAATTGCCCTTTAATTTTTTATACATATTTTCAGATTTTATTTAAATTTTATTTAAATTTTTAGTAATTTTGTTATTGCCTTGACAGTTCCAATGGTATTTTAATATTATTTAAATACTGTGATATTTTCATTATTTTTTATTAATATTATTATTAATAATGAATTAATAGCTAGTTTTTTTTTGTACTTTCTGTTTTAATTTAGTTCAATTTAGTTCAACCACATTACCTTATTACAAAATACCTGTTATTATTTATATACTATTATTATAGTTTTTATGCATAGTTTGAATTAGCTTTTATTTATTATTTTCAGTTAATTTTAATTAAATGTTTAGTAATTATGTTATGCACCATCTGTTGAGACATGGATACAATGCCTTCATTTTAATATTATTTTAAATTATATTTTTAAATTATTATTAAAAATATATATTATATAAAATTTTATATTAATATTATTTTAAAGTTATTTTAATATTATTTGTATACGGTTTTAGTTTTTATCAGTAACTAGCTTTTAATTTTTTATTTTCAGTTATTTTAATTTTTTGTGATTTTGGGCTCATTTTTATTAGTGCTCTCAAAAGATTAATTGCATCCAAAATACATTTTTTTTTTTTACATAATATATGTATGTATAAATATAAATACACACCCATACAGCATATATTTTGAAAATATTTACATGTATATATTTATATTCATATAATTTCTATCATATATAAATGTATTTAATATATAAACATAACATTTTTCTTAAATATATACATGCATGTGGGTGTATTGATATATACATAATAAATATACACAGTACACATATATATTATGTAAACAAAACTTTTATTTTGGATGCGATTAATCGCTTGACAGCACTAGTTTTTATAAATATTTTTCATGTACTATTTAGATTTTATTTTAATTCATCTTTAAATTAAAAAAAAAAGTTAATTTGTAAAAATGTAATTAATACATTTATTTAATAATAGTAACTGGTAAGTTCTTCTGCAAGAATCAGATGTGAAATGTCCACTGATAGTCACATAATCATTCCACCAACTACGATGGTGATTTCCAGCAGTTAACCTATGAACAGTCAGCACAGATCAGGAGCGTGTCTCACCCCACAGAACGAGGAGAGGCTCCTCCAGACCACTGTGCTCCATCGGCAGCTCGCTGTGACTCCTCTGTGAAGCACCAGCTCCAGCAATCACCAGCATCTGGAAGCTCCAGTCGCCTCCAGTGGACCTCTGATCCATCAAGCAGCCAGGTGACGTTGATGGCCTGGGGGTAGAAATCAAACGCATGGCACTCCAGCGTGGTCAGCTGACCGTAACGAGCCTTACTATTGGAGCGTACCACAACACTGGTCCAGGTTCACTGTTGAGAAGACAACAAGAGCAACGACAGTGAGAGAAATCCAGCTAATTTAACTGATGCAATAAATTCAGAATCTCTGCTTTCATTTACAGTTTTATACTCTGGCTTAATGAACTGAGGTCATTTCTGAGGAGATATGAGGTTGCTTACCCTTTCTCATTTCACTTTTTATATAAAGTCTAGCATTAGCTTTGCATATTGTTCCCACCTCCTCCTTCCGCTGTTTCATCTTCCAGCTCTGATTGTTGTAATGTTCAGCATTTATGATCCCATACGCATCGTAACCAACATACCTCCCCAGCCTTGAGTCATAACTGCACAGAGCTTTTGGTTGAAGACCAGCTTGACTGTGTAGACCATGCCAGACAAATCCTCTTTGCTAAACTCACATTCATCGATGTCCTGGAACACATAAACATCTGAAGGGAACAGACAGTTAATCAAATAAATGTCAGTATATGCCAGTTAAGATACGATCTTGAAGGTTCAATATGCCATAGAAGAACTATTTCTGCTCCCCAAAAGAACCTTTCAGTAAACAGTTCTTAAATAAACACTTTAACATTTTAATAATCTAATTTTAAGAAACTTTTTCCACTGTCGAATCTTGAACTGCCTCTGTTTTTTATTTTGTACTGTTCTCTGAGGTCCAGTTATAATGTTATTAAGAGTTTTACATCAAAAACATTATAAATTAGAAGTAATAGGCTATTTTCTGTCCTGTTTTTAACCCCCCTCATCAGAACGCTCTGGGTGAATAGGCAGATTGTAGACTCTGAAATAAACACCCACTGCTATGATTGGTTAATAGTTGTGTTTGTTTATCAGCCTGCATCCTTCACAGATGGACACAGCTGTGATTTAGGTCAAAAAAGCATAAATACTCGAACTGTGAGAACAGACAAAGCTAATAAGCACATAATGAAAACAGTTACTCACACTTGTGTGGCGCGACATAATATAGTTATAGTTGCACAGCATCGTCTTTTAGTTTCAATGTTTTTTGAAAATTGAAAATCCCACATCAAACTGTGCCTTGTTTGTAAAGAAATCCGCAGTAAAATGAAGTGAACAAAAGACAGAGTTCATGCACTCTTTCCTAATGTTGGGATCAAAAGCAATGATCAAAGGCGGCTGTGAAAGTTTATCTGCATCGTTAACACTTTTGATCTTTTATTTTAAAAATTCACAAAAATCTAATCTTTCATTGGATAATAAGAATTTAAATGGGGGGGAAATATCATTATGAAATAAATGTTTTTCTCAAATACACGTTGGACACAATTATTGGCACCCCTAGAAATTCTTATGGGTAAAATATCTCTGAAGTATATTCCCATTCCTCATCTCTGTGTTGTTCTTCAAGTGCTGTTTGAGGAGAGTGTTTGAAAATCAGTCTGAATAATGAAAGCATATATGCTTCACTGCTTTTGGATACTTCCTCATGATTTCGTATCAAATCACGCATGAGACCAGGAACAAAAAGCGAAATGAGCAACTACCATAGAGATGAACGGGAATGCTGACAGATGTTCATGCCAACAGGCTTAATTTAAGACATTTAGCGTACAAAAACGACTACTGCCATCTGATGTAGCTCACGATATTATCCTGATCTGTGCAATGCATTTTTAGTTTTGAAGGTTAAATAAAAAAATAAATATAATAAAAAGCTCATGACCAAATTATTTTTTTTAACAGATGTTTAATACTTTACATTTTTTTATATATATATTTTAATATACATCTACGTACACTCTCTTTAATATTATAAAGAATACTAAAATAAAATATAAAATGTTTTATATTTATCTCTTATAGCCATTTTTATTAGTTTTTTAATGTTTATATATAGTTTTAGTAATTCCAAGTATTTAGTACAAGTTAAACTAAACGAAAATGAGAAATTTGGTAATTAGCTTAAGTTTTTTTTTTTTCCAAGTAGCAATTTTTATGGTTTTAACTAACTACACTGAAAAAAAATGATTAATTGAATTTACTAAACTTTTTGATTATTTTAGCTACATTTAAATAGATTTTGTTGACTAACTTTCAACATGTTTTTTTAAATGTAGCTAAAATAAATTGTTTGCAACCACTTACCTTAAAAATATTTCGTTTTTTTTTCTTCAGTGTATAATATGCCTAGATGCAATGAATATTCCACTGAAAATCATATAGAAATGTGCTAATGAACCAGTATGCGCCTGAAGTAACACACTGAGCCGCAAGTTTTAGTTTTAAGGACATCTCACCTTCTTTATTAACGTGACATTTTTCAGATGAGAATAATGGTAGCATGAAGCATCTGTTGAGATGATGCTTACAGCTTGAGGTTTCATTTCATTGTTATGTTTTACTGTTGTCTTCTTCAAAAAACAACGAGCTGTGGAAAAAACCAGCCACAATACTAAAGAGAAGAGCTGAAGACAGTAGTAAACAAAGAAAAAAAGAATGCAGGAAACAGAAATCAGGTCATATTGACAGATGCAAGCTGCGAGGTCTTGAAACTATTACATATGTACAAATTATGAAAAAAAATAAAAAATACAAATGTCGTTGTTGCTATTGTTGTGTTGTAACAGTTAAATGTTACTTATAGTGTTATTCTACTACCCACCATTAGGGGCAGTATTGTTCCTTTTTGATTGAGCATAAATACAGGTAGGGAGTAGAAGAAGAGAGAGCTGTTTGGTAAGAGGAAAGCATGGCTTCCCTCTGGTAACCTTGCCTTTACTGATGTCCTGATTGGGAAACGTACCGTTTTATGCTCAATCAAAGTAAGGTTTTTTCTTACATTCAATGGTGGCTGCATAAATTGTATTCCATTGTTGGTGAGGTTTATAATAATGCTTAATATTTTGTTTGTAGAAGGACTCCTTTTACCTACCCTCTTTTGTACCAATGGTCCACTTTCTACTTCATGGTACATGTTGGGACTAGAAAGGATAAATTTACCTGCATAATATCTCATTTGCCTTGGGTTACCGAAATGGGATATTAATCAAGAAGAGAAGAACTATTTTCGGTTTGTGTCGGGAATTGCTGTGTGGAGTATTGAATTTTGGCCTGGACTGTTAACAAGGATTGAGTAATTGTGTGCATCTACATTGTCTAGACTAGAAGAGTTCTTCTTTCACCTATGGACTGTGGCATATAATTATCACCACATTCGTTGCATCCGACATTACATGCTCATATCATTATGACTATTCATTTTGTATGCATATTTGTTGGTTGAGTCATTTGTACTATTGGGTTATGGTTTGTTAATTTGTTTTGTGTTTACTATTGTGCATTTCACTATTGTTTATTTTTTTCCATAATACATCTTTGCGAAGAAAGTCAGTTTTCTGTTTTATTGTTTTTTTTTTACATCAAACAGTTTAACGAGTGTGATAAGTTGGTATGTAGATCCCTTCCCAAAAAGACTTTCAGATTTATAGTAAACTTTTACCCATAGAAGTAGGAGTTTGTTATATAATGGCGCCCAAACAGGGACCTACTAATTAACTTCACTCACTGATATTTTACTGTGTTTTGAGTCTTTATTCAGTATGACAAGCCATAATGCTCTGGGTGAGGATGGGGCCGTACCTAGCCTGGATTTTGCATCGGAGTCCTTCAACGCTCACAGAGAGCCACTCAAAGAATTGATCAATACATTCAGTGATTTGTACCTGGACTCTGAGGAAGATGAGGAGGATCGTTCCAGTGAGGATCTGAATAATTTTCCTTTGCCACCCCCTCCTCCACTTGGAGATGATAGAGAACTAGGACAGTCAATCCCATCTGTTACACTTTTTAATGAACGGCTGGATGAAAGAATAACATCACTTGAAGGCCGAGTCGAAGACTGTCATCAGAGAGTGGATGAATGTGTCTCTCAGGATGAGATGGAAAACAAATGTAAAACCATCGAAGAGAGAATACATTATTTTGTAGAACGTGAATGTGACAGAATTAAGAAAAAGCTTGAATTCACCATACAAGATTTGGGACGATCCATGGTAGACTGTCTAAAAAGAAGAGATATCCAGCTTGACCAAAAATTTAAATCTCTTATGTCAAACATGTCTACTCCCAAACAGCCCCATCTAAGTTCTTCATTACCCACTCCAGTCAAGAATGTAAGAGATCAAACTTTTGATGTACAGCTCACTAGTCCCATAACAGTCCATGAGACTTCAATGCAATCCAACCCTCCTGTAAAAATCGACTTTCCTGACTTTAGCAATACTCAGGATGAAGATCCTGTAGAGTTTATTGAAAGATGTGAAGAGTATTTTGCTGTTCGTCCTCTTTCTGACCCCGAGATATTGGCTGCCTTAACGACGGTATTGAAGGGAACAGCTAAAGATTGGTGGATGGCTGAAAGAAGGCATGCCAGAAATTGGAAGCAGTTTAAGGAAACTTTCTTACTCTCCTTTCTGAGTGAAGATTATGAAGAAGTGGCTGCAAGAAAGTTATTAGAAAGGAAACAAGGAGTCAAGGAAAATATTCGAGACTTTGCCTTTCACTACCGTGCTTTGTGCATGAGATGGAAAAAGGAGATGACTGAAAGAGAAGTAGTACAAGCTATACTACGGAATTGTAATCCACGGCTAGCAAGCATGATGAGAGGAACTGTGAGAGATGTGGGTGAACTGGTAAAAATTGGCACACAGATAGAGCGAGATTTTGATGAGTCAAAAAGATACTGGAGCCAGGTAAATGGGGAAAAACAAAGGAGGACACAAAATTCTCGTGAATCTCAACGAAAACCTCATATAGCTAATACCAGAGTCATGCAATCCACTCCAAATTCAACACGATCAGACATTAAAACTGTTTATATTCCCATAGTTATTAGAGACAGATATTTCTCAGCCATGGTGGATACTGGTAGCACTTTATCCCTTATCCAGGAATCTTGTTGGAAACAATTGTGTAAAGCAGAATCGTACCAGCAGTGCCAAGGACAGTCCTTCATGCTAGCCAATGGACAGAGGCAGACAGCTTTGGGAAAGGTAAATTGGGGAGGAGAAATTCAAGGATTGCAAGTGGATTTGACGTTGTTCATTATGAGAGATATTGATTTGACCGTGCCAATCATTTTAGGCATGGATTTTCTACTGATGACGGGAATCGTGTTAGACTTCCAAAAAGCTCAGTACATGTTGCCTTCTGCCATAGGAGCTAAGTCAGATCTTTCTTTTTCGTTTTTGAACAATGATGTTTGTTCCACGGTGCATTTTTATCTTGCTATACCCAATCTTCCAGTTACTGATGACACCTTGCAGACTGTTCAGCAACTTGTTCAAAAAGCGGACACTCAACCCTGGATTAAAAGGAATCTAGAAAATGTTATGTTAGACTGGCCGACCGTTTGTACCCACGACATTGGACATACAAACCTGATAAAACACCGCATTATTACCACAGATGAAATCCCAGTCAGGAAAAGAGCCTACAAAGTTTCTAGGGATAAGCAGCAGTTCATAGGTACTGAAATCAAAGAGTTGTTAGCCAAAGAAATCATACGTCCTTCAATCTCTCCTTGGGCTTCTCCTGTGGTAATCGTTCCAAAGAAAGACGGTGGATCAAGATTCTGTATTGACTATCGAGGACTGAATATGAAGACGCATCTTGATGCTTACCCCATGCCACAAATTCCAGACATTTTAGAGTCACTACATGGAGCTGTTGTGTTTACCACACTTGACCTTAAAAGTGGTTATTGGCAAATGGACATGGAAGCAGATAGTATCCAGAAAACAGCATTTGTGACGTCCTCAGGGCTATTTGAATTCTTACGCCTTCCTTTTGGATTGAAAAACTCTGCTGCTTCATTCCAAAGATTGATGGAACATGTACTCAGAGATTTAAGAGGAAAATGTTGTCTGGTGTACATAGACGATGTGGTGGTGTATTCTCGGAACGAAATGGAGCATCTTCAACATTTAAACCAGGTCTTCAAGTGTCTACAAGATGCTGGCCTCACTCTCAACCTAAAAAAATGCAACTTCATCCAAAGAGAACTGACTTTTCTTGGTCACATTGTTTCAGCGGAAGGAGTAAAAACTGATCCAGCAAAGGTAGCTGCTGTCCAGGATTTTCCGATACCCCAATCGATTAAGGATGTTCAGCGTTTCTTAGGTTTGGCAGGGTGGTACCACCGTTTTATCCCGAATTTCTCAGCAAAAGCTGCACCTTTACATGCTCTTAAACAAAAGAAAGCTTCATGGATTTGGACTGAGCAATGTCAGCGTGCTTTGGAGATAATAAAGAAGGATCTTACACAGTCACCAGTACTAACCCCTCCAGATTTCAGTAAGACATTCAAGGTACAGACCGATGCTAGTGAGATTGGATTGGGGGCTGTATTAACCCAGGAAACAGAGGGAGAGGAGCATGTGGTAGCCTATGCTTCTAGGCTATTAAGAGGAGCAGAAAAAGCTTATTCCGTTTCAGAGAAAGAGTGTTTGGCTGTGGTATGGGCTGTTGAGAAATGGAGACATTACTTGGAAGGGCAACCTTTTGAAGTCATCACAGATCATGCAGCTCTCACATGGGTTTTTCAGCATCCTAAACCAAACTCTCGTCTCACACGGTGGACTATACGTCTGCAAGGCTTTCAGTTCACAGTTAAATACAGAAAAGGTATATGTAATGTCGTAGCCGATGTGTTGTCCAGAAACCAAGAACATCCAGGATCATCAGAGCTGCTGGCTGTAGTTAAAGCTACCAAGTCGACTGTTTTTCCAACAAATTTACCGGTAGATCTTGATCAGATCACTACTGTACAACAAAACGATTTGGAAATCCAGGAGCTATGTAAAAAGGCTAGCTCGCAAACTTCTCAGGACCTTTCAAGAGTACATTACTTGCTCGAGAATGGAGTACTGTTTCGCAGTGTACCTGATGGAAATAAAGGACAGAAGCTACAGCTCGTTATACCCATGTGTTTTCGTAAAGAGTTCTTGCAATATGTACATGATAACCCATTAAGCGGTCATCTTGGAAGATTAAAAACCCTTCTTCGACTTCTGGACATAGCCTATTGGCCAAATGTGAGAACTGATGTGTGGAAGTATTGTAAAGAGTGTCAACCATGTCAAAAGTATAAGCCTGTGTTAACCAAGTTATCCGGATATCTACAGTCCACACCAGTAGTTGAACCCGGTTATATGCTTGGAGTTGATCTGATGGGTCCTTTTCCAAAGAGTGTCAAACAAAATGAACATCTCTTAGTTATCGTTGACTACTGTTCCAAGTGGGTGGAATTATTCCCTTTGAGAGTGGCGAAAGCTCCCCAAATAGCCAGAATCCTAGTGGAGGAAATCTTTACTCGATGGGGCACCCCTGCTTATTTGGTGTCAGATCGCGGAGCTCAGTTTACTTCACAGCTACTTTCCTTAATTTGCAAACAGTGGGGAGTAACACAAAAATTGACCACATCCTATCACCCCCAAACGAATATGACAGAACGGATCAATCGCAACCTAAAGACAATGATTGCTTCATACGTAGGAGATCAGCATCGCCAGTGGGATCAGTGGTTACCCGAATTTAGGTTTGCAATCAATACTACTTTTCAGGAGAGTACAGGATTCACGCCAGCCGAAGTAGCTCTGGGACGGAAATTAAAGGGACCGTTAGAGAGGGCTTTACATCGACCTCCGGCTCCTTGTAGTCCTGCCTATAGTGTGTTGGAGAGACAAGAACACCTCATTGAGCTTGTAAAGAAAAATGTGGAACGAGCTCAACATAGACAAAAACATTACTATGACCTACGACGCAAGTATAGTAAATTCCAGGTGGGAGATGTAGTCTGGGTCCGGTCTCACCCTTTATCCAGAGCTGAGGAAGGCTTTATGGCTAAATTAGCCGCAAAGTGGAAGGGTCCAGCTAAGATTGTCAAGTGTCTTGGTCCTGTCAACTATTCTGTTTCTTTTCTTAATGATTCTGAAAATGTTGAGACTCATCATGTGCAGAATTTGAAAACTTGTTATGGTTATGACAAGTCTCTTTCTGATCGGGGGGGTATGTAACAGTTAAATGTTACTTATAGTGTTATTCTACTACCCACCATTAGGGGCAGTATTGTTCCTTTTTGATTGAGCATAAATACAGGTAGGGAGTAGAAGAAGAGAGAGCTGTTTGGTAAGAGGAAAGCATGGCTTCCCTCTGGTAACCTTGCCTTTACTGATGTCCTGATTGGGAAACGTACCGTTTTATGCTCAATCAAAGTAAGGTTTTTTCTTACATTCAATGGTGGCTGCATAAATTGTATTCCATTGTTGGTGAGGTTTATAATAATGCTTAATATTTTGTTTGTAGAAGGACTCCTTTTACCTACCCTCTTTTGTACCAATGGTCCACTTTCTACTTCATGGTACATGTTGGGACTAGAAAGGATAAATTTACCTGCATAATATCTCATTTGCCTTGGGTTACCGAAATGGGATATTAATCAAGAAGAGAAGAACTATTTTCGGTTTGTGTCGGGAATTGCTGTGTGGAGTATTGAATTTTGGCCTGGACTGTTAACAAGGATTGAGTAATTGTGTGCATCTACATTGTCTAGACTAGAAGAGTTCTTCTTTCACCTATGGACTGTGGCATATAATTATCACCACATTCGTTGCATCCGACATTACATGCTCATATCATTATGACTATTCATTTTGTATGCATATTTGTTGGTTGAGTCATTTGTACTATTGGGTTATGGTTTGTTAATTTGTTTTGTGTTTACTATTGTGCATTTCACTATTGTTTATTTTTTTCCATAATACATCTTTGCGAAGAAAGTCAGTTTTCTGTTTTATTGTTTTTTTTTTACATCAAACAGTTTAACGAGTGTGATAAGTTGGTATGTAGATCCCTTCCCAAAAAGACTTTCAGATTTATAGTAAACTTTTACCCATAGAAGTAGGAGTTTGTTATAGTGTAACAGCATATGCTATGAAACTGAAACTATATTTCCAAGCATTTCATTTCTGAATATGAGGGTCACTTTGTTAAAACCATAAACTGTGCATCAACTCTCTGGGCGAATAATAATAAAAACACAAACAAAACCAGACTAAAACTCAAAAACCAAGATTTACAAACAGTATTCACATCAACACCTAATTAAGCAGCTGTGTACCTCTCATAGTGCATCTAAGACTCTGTAAATAGTGACCGAAACCACATGAACATAAAAATAATTTATGTATCCAAAACAATAATAATGCTCATGTGGCCCAGCTGAATTCATAGAGCAAGATTCTGCATGTTTGTATATAAAACTATCTAGAGTCGAACCCATTCATGCGACCACGGGAATAAAGCAGGCTGGAAGGAGAGGTGATCAGATTCAAGTTTTAAGACGCCACTAAAGCCAACAGGTCACCCATCAGACAGAGACGGGTGACGTAACTCCCTGTTCTCATAACCTCTGGATGTACAGATACCATTTCAATAGGTGGAGCTTTGTTTTTTTTTCATTCAAATGCACAACCAAGCGCCAACTCATCATGTATGTGCAAAGTGTGTAAACAGAAAACCACGGGATTCAATGGCACACACACACATCACACACTCGCTCATGCAAACAAAAGTGACAGCAGTTTCCACTCCAAGCCTTTTGTTTTCTTTAGGACAAACTAATAAAAAGGTCAAACGAAACGAGGGAGAGAGAAAGGAAAAAAAAAATATTAACAAAAGAAAAAGTCCGATTTTTGTTTTCTTCCCTACCAGGGAATTGCTTAAAAGTCTTCTTTATAAAAGAAAAATAGATATTTATATATCTTTGTACATGTATATACACAAAGTAAAGAAGGATGGACTAACAGAAAGGAGATCCCAAACTAGACAACGAAGCCCTGGTCTGCTTTTCCTTCTGCTCCTTCTCCGTCCATCATTTCCCAGAATTCTCTTTAACCTGCTTTTATACACCTAATGAGAAACACTGCCCTTCCTCATTAGTTACTGTTATTAAGAGCAGAAACTCCATTCTGGGATGGAGTGCATGTTTTATTTGATGTCCGTCTCGTTCAGTCCGCTCAGTCTGAGTCTGATTCACTGGTGTCAGAGGATGAGGAAGAGGAGGATGAGGAGGAGGAGTCTGAGCTGGAGCTGCTGGCGCTGAGACGAGACGCCACGGCATTAGGCTCCGCCGCGGTGGGCTTCTCCACTGAGACAGAAACAGAGACGTGTTATTCAGTTTGACGATTAACCTGATTCTGCATCAGCATTGATCATTTATAAACATCTCGGTCCCTACCTTTGGTTTTCTGTGGTTTCTTGGCAGAGTTGAGCTGGCCGCTGACGTCCTGCAGTCGTCTCTCCAGCTCTCTCTTCTTCTCCAGAGTCAGCTCCTCACGGGATTTACCTGCAGCTCCTTTGACTGCCACTGGAAAACACAATTCAGTCAAATTTACCATACAATGTCTTTACAGCTTGATATAAGCTGCACATTATCTTATAATCAGTCTCTACCTATACGAGTGGCTTGAATGTTAACTCAAAGATGTGATAAATGTAAATGGATTAAGACAGTAGGGAAATATCTACTATACTACTATATCTACTACAAACTAACAGTTCCATTATTTAGTGGATATTTATAAGTGACTGTCCTTGATATATCAGCATCAATTGTGTCAACTTGTGTGAAAAATATTAGTTTATTCATGAAGTGAATTTTGAATTTGAGTTAATACTGTAGCATGATGCTTTACTTTGAATAAAAGCATCTGCTAAATGTTTTAATTTATTTTCCCCAATTTTGTCCATGACTCCTTTGATACAGTTACATTATATAAAACGTAAATAAAAAAAATGGCTAATGCATACACTCATATCTAGAGAGCTGGGCAAATATAATATTTACACTACTGTTCAAAAGATTAGGATCACACATTAATTTGACCAAAAGTGACAGTAAAGACATTTATATTGCCTTTTTTTGCTTTCAAATATTTTTATTTTAATATATATTATTTGTTTTTTAAATAAAGTTTTCAAGTATGAATGCTGAATTTCCAAAAAACATTAAGCAGCAAAACTGTATTCAGCATTGATGATAATAAGAAATGTTTCTTAATCATCAAATCAGCATATATATATAAAAAAAAAGGTTTTGAACAGTACTGTATTTTCTTTTTTCCTCTTAGCACGTAATGATTTAACCTTGCACCTATATTGATGCATGAGTCACTTATACGATGACTCCATCAGCAGAGGAATGAAAGAACAGCACTGTGTTTGTTCACAGGAAGGGTAAAGGGCAGATTACTGTCTACCAGTAAAGTGTGCTGAATAAAACCAGGAAAGGTGAGGCGACTCGAGGTATTATGGGCTAGCGTCTAGTATCAGATTCCCTTTAGCTACTCAAGAACAAACCTTCCTTTCCCAAGGAAACTCGCATCGTTTTAAGCAAATCAACTGCACATATATAAAAAGGGTCTGAATTAGGGCTATTAAGCTATATATTTATATCCTTATTAATAACATAATGTGCCAATTAATAAATCTAATTAATCACATATCAATTTTAGCTTAGAAATCACCCACAATAATAAAATAGTCATTGTGCTAGATGAGAAAACCATTAAGTAGACATTACAAAACGTACATTTAGAAAAATTGATTCAAAATTGCATAAATAATTGATAATAAAAGGATACTAACGTTTTAAAAAAGGATTTAAAACAAAACAAAAACATGATACTCTCAAAATGAAACTCAAACCATTAGCAGGTCACCCAAATGAATCCGATTAATTGAGAAACTAATTTGAACATTTTAATGCCTTATTTTTTCCAAATTATAAATACAATTACGTAATCAATCTATGTAATTAATAACAATCAACTATAAATGAATGAATAAATAGACAACCCTAGTCTGAATCCTATCTAAATGCTCTTACCAAAAGGTTTGCGTGGTTTCTTGCGTAAACACATCATGACGTAGCGCTCCAGCTCGCGCAGCGTGGATGGCTTGAGCGTCTCAAAGTCGATCTCGATCTCCTCTGGGTTGGTGTCACGCAGCGAGGGTTCTCGTGATTGGATGATGTGAACGACGCGGCCTAGTTTCTCGCCCGGCAGCCTGTTGATGTCCAGACTGAGCTGCCGTTTCTCATCGTAGCCCATGGGGCTGGTCTCCTCTTCCTCCTCAGAGTCATAGTGAGGCGTAAGACCGCCTTGGCTCATGGGGTGGGAGTTAAAGATGGAGGCTTGAGATTTCTTTGAGGATCTAAGGGAACAAAAGAAGACAAGTTCATGTTTTTGCTGACGTTCAGGTTCAAATGAGTTAACTACAGTGTAAATAATCAGTATTTGAGACGTACTTGCTCTTGCTGCTCTTCTTATTGGAGTTCTTCTTGCCCTGAGTGGAGCTCTCTGCTTTGCTGTTGCTCCTGCTCTTTGGTGTCTTGGAGAGTTTTGGCGTCTTCGGCGGCCGGACAAGTACCTCTTCCTCCATCACACTCCTGGCCCGCTTGTGTTTTTCCGGCTTCTTCTTTTTCTTCTTGTCTTTCTTTTCCTTCTTCTTTTTGGGTTTGACGATGGGTGTAGAGGACAGCGCGGCCAGCTGCTCGTGCACCGCCCTCAACTGCAGACAAGCGAGTGAGTGAGTGTCACTGCGTTTTTTTCTAAACCACAGCAGCTGCAGCTCTCAGTAACTGTACAACTACGTCAAATCTGTCAGAGCCGGTTTAGCGGACTTTGCTGGAAAAGTTCAGTCGCTACCTGTGTACACACCTGTTCCTGAAGCTGGGCCAGGCGATGCGCTCTCTCCTCCTCACTGTCGGAGCTCGGGCTGCTCTCGTTCTCACTCTCGCTGCTCACATCGCTCTCCGACGATGAGGAGGAAGAGGAGGAGGAAGAGGAGGAGTGACCGCCCAGGCCCCCACCCAGGGACGCAGGTGGGAGGGACTCCAGGGGCTCATCTGGCATCTTGGCGAAGCGGAACTCAAAGACATCCTGAAACAGAAAGGACATTTTTAATATCCAGCTTTGGACATGCTTTTATCAAGGGAAGTGGAAATAGGGCTGCAAGGTTAATTGTATATTACAATTGTGATCACGATTTCTGCATCTCTTAAGCATAATTAAGCACATTGGCCTGCTGGTTATTTATCCTGAAAATGTTTTTTTCTTTAGACATTTGTTATCGGGCAATACAAAGTCTTTTTTGTTATTGTAATAGAAAATCGCTACAACATAATTTGGAATTAATAGACAGGATAGATGCCATACTGATTTATTTTGGCGAAAACAAGGCTGTTACAGATAGTGTGCAGTCATTACAATAGCACGGACTGTAAGGTCCAAAATCACAAGTTAATTTCAAAACTTTCAAAACATTTTTGTGGAGTTTTTGTCTCCTAAAAGCCTTTTGGAAAGACATTTTGTCACCTGACCAATCAGTATGCTGTTAAACAACATCATAATCCATTGAACACACCGTACTTCTCTTTATGTGTGCTTGTGAAATGGCAAAAATTATGAAAAGTAGAAAGAAACTTCTCAAATTACTTGATAAATTTATTTTTATTGAAGTGCAAGTATCTGTACCTGTAATTTTCTGGCCATGGCCACCACATCGTGATCTGGGGGATTGTACTTGTAACAGTTTGAGAACATTAGCCTGATGTCAGCAGCAAACTGCAATGCATCCCTATATTCCCGATGATCCATTTTCCTCTGCAAGATAGAGAAAACCATCAGGTCTGATCATGCACATGGTTACATATTATTGTGCAACAAATCTATTCTAAATCTCTTTAAACGCACCTTAATTGTGCTTAGATCCATGGGATACTTGATAATATCATGATAGTCGTGCAGTCCCAGTGAGGAAGCGTCCACCGGCTTGTAGAAGGGCCAGGCGTAGGCCGCGTGCTTCTTCGACAGCAGCTCTTTGAGAATCGTGCTGCAGTACCGTAGCTGCTGGCTTAGCTTCCCACGCCGCACCGGCTGATGTTGGTTCTGGGAGTCAGGTAAGTCTTTCCGTGGTGGTTTGATGGGCCTGCCACTGCCACCTCGTCTTGCCGGTACTTTGTCTCCAACCAGGCCTCCACCAAGGCCCATGCCCATGCCGAGGCCAAGGGACAGGCTCTGTTTGGGGTCGGCACCTAAAGCGGAGAGGGTGAGTGGAGAGTCACCTCCGCCCATGCCGAGACCCATCCCACCTACACCCAAAGCGAGCGGCATGCCTGTGGTGGTGGGGGTGGTCGTGTCTGCCTTGCGCTTGACACCTTTTTTCTATTGAAAAAATTTAGAACAATTTGCTAAATTGCATCTAGCATGCAAACAAGTATTTGGTAATTCAACTAGGTTATGCTGCATCTGAAGCTAAATGTGTATAAACTGTTTTTTTAGCAACAAAGTTGCCTTACCTTTGCAGTTGGTTGGGTAGGAGGCAGGCCCATCAGTGCAGGGGTGCTGTGTGAAGTGGGAGCCAAAGTCTTGGTTATAAGCGTCTGTGGTGGGGTGGAGAAGACCGAGTCTGGGGTGTCTGGAGTGGGAGGGGAGTAGGCCGACTGGGACACGGAAGATATAGCAGGGACCTGATGGGCTGTCGTGAATCCACCCGAGACTAAAACAAGAGACGAAAAAATAAAGAAATGCATGAGCATGAAAGCACACAAACAGCCAAACATCAGCACCAGTAGAATTTTATGCAAAACATTTGTAATTGCTCAAAGAGTGAAAATGTAAAAAGAGAAATTAGTTGAAGGCAGACAAACAGCCAATAAACACCAGCACCAATTAAATTTTAATGGAAAGCAATTGTAATTACTCATCATTTTAAATTATAATTTTCAGTATATATTTGTATTTATTTTATATACTTAGTTTTTTTTTTATGTTAAACAGTTTCCAAGATCTACAAATTTATATTTTTAATTTTCCAAATTTACAGACCAGGGAAGTCACAAAAATGAACAAAATTACATTTTAATTAGTTACATGTTAACCATTTAAATAATTATATTATAATTACAATATAATTGCATAATTACATTATATTAATACCTATAATAATAATATAAAATAATACCTATGGAATGTATTCTGAAAATTTGTTAATTTATGTGACTTTTCCAGGTCTGGAAATTATTATTTTAATTATATTTTTTTTGTCAAGATATATTTTTATTTATCTTTTATATCTAGTTATATACGTTAAGATAGCCCAGAAATAACATGTATAACTAAAATATTTTTATTATTATTATTATATGTTATCTCCAGGTACCTATCAAAACCATAACCACGGAAGTCCCGTCAACTGCTCTCTTCATCAGTTTATTCAGGTTCATTGTTTCCTCCCCTTATTCTTACATAATTTGTGTCCTTTTTTAGGTTTGTCCTGTTTGCCCCTAGGGACAGGTGCAAGAATCTCTTCCTCCTCTTGGGGCATCTGTGCAACCTTCTGCAGGAAAGCCTTCTCCAGAGACTGAGCCATCAGGACGATGTCATCTGTTGGCTGTAATAAACAGGCGAGTTTGAGATCACATGGCAGTCTCTAGACGATACCACTGATGCGAGTAATTGCTCCACAACAGGCTGGGCGGAAGACCTAAGCAACTTGATGGTGTACAACAAAATAAATCCAAGCTCTGAAAAGGTCAGAGCTTACAGAACTTTTTTACCTAGACATAAACGAACTGACTGACCTTGTTGTAGATGTAGCAGTTGGTAAACATGGTGTTGAAATCCTGCAAGCACTCGCTGCCACTGCGGTAATAATTGTTTTCCAGTCTTTTCTTGATAGTTCCCATATCCATGGGCTGTTTAATGATTTTGTAATAATCCTGCATGAGACAATACAATACAAGTCATTATTAAATCAGAAAAACACACGCTTGAGTTTACACCCATTACTCGTGGAATAGCATGCCATCTTTTTTAATATTTAAACATCCTCCAAACAGTCTGTTCTAGATCAAGATCAAACTTACAGGCAAGTTGAGCTTGGTAGCATCCACCGGCTCATGGAAAGGCCAGGCGAAGTGATGCCTCCACAACGTCTTCTGCAAAGCCTTCTGGAGGAACTGCAGTTGATTGGTCATGCGGCCCTGGCGAGTGGGGTCCCGCACAGGGGGTTGAGGGGGTCCGGATTGAGGAACCTGTGGCAGAGCAGGTCCCTCAAACCCTTCGTACAGCAGCGACGGCTTGCGGATGCGCTTGCCGGGAGTGGAGATGGTGTGGTCCATCATCATGGTGACCCCCTGCATGCCGTCGCCCCCGCCCAGAGACCTGCGGAAAACATGAAGATGAGGGTGAGATCATACAGATAATAAACAAATAGCCAAACTATAAATAGAAACAGAACAACGAACAACTTTGTGACTAAATGAGATTAAATATGACAAGTCAACATAATCACAGTAGACTCGTCATGACTCAAACTCTGACTAAATAGCTTATTTTGCTTATGTGAACCAAGCATGAAGACACACTGCCCCTTCAGCAGTTTATCTGTCCTGGCATGGGTGTGTTATGCTAGAACACATTCCAAACCCACACACCTGTCCTGCTTGGAACCGGGGGCGGGGCCTTAAACAGACCTAATAACCCAGATCAGGTCATGTTTGTGTTTATCTGAGGAACTAGCCAATGAGAATACTTAGTTCAGTTTTATTTAAGGTTTGACAAGACAGGATATTGCAGCACAAAACCCTGAAATGTTTCAAACATAGACATACTCCAAGGCAATCATTTACCTAGTATAAAATGAGTAGAAATAGTTAATATACGATCAGAATAAAATATATGTATATAAATAACACAGATGCATAGAAAAGTCATCCTAATCAAGCACCTGTAAGTTATCTATACAACATGCAAGCCTCAAAATAAATATTTTGAATTACGAATCAATTATTCCTGTCCTTTGGAACAATTTAACTAATTATTCACCATGTTTTATTATTAAATGGCTAGTAAACACAACATAGCCTTATTTCCTCATAGATCCCTTCAAAAAAAGAAAAGAAAAGAGCATTACTCCCGTTTTACTTCACTACTGCATTCTCATTTAAATTCATTTTTTATATATACCTCAAGTTATGAATTCTTCATTGCAAAAATAATTTAGAACTTTATACTACCAACATTTTAAAAATATATATGAATTCTGAACTCATATACCGTGGTGTGAAAGTGTTGGCCCCCTTCCTGATTTTTTATTTTATTGCATGTTTGTCACACTTTAATGTTTCAGATCAAACAAATTTAAATATTAATCAAAGATAACACAAGTAAACACAACATGCAGTTTTTAAATGAAGGGGTTTTTTTATGAAGGGAAAACAAAATCCAAACCCACATGGCCCTGTGTGAAAAAGTGTTTGCCATAACTGTGGTTTATCACACCAGTTCAGTTTCTCTAGCCACAGCCAGGCCTGATTACTGATACACCTATTCGCAATCAAGAAATCACTTAAATAGGACCTGCCTGACAAAGTGAAGTAGACCAAAAGATCCTCAAAAGCTACACATGTCGAGATCCAAAGAAATTCAGGAACAAATGAGAAATGAAGTAATTGAGATCTATCAGTCTGGAAAAGGTTATAAAGCCATTTCTAAAGCTTTGGGACTCCAGCGAACCACAGTGAGAGCCATTATCTACAAATGGAGAAAACATGGAACAGTGGTGAACCTTCCCAGGAGTGGCCGGCTGACCAAAATCACCCCAAGAGCGCAGCGACGACTCATCCAAGAGGTCACAAAAGACCCCACAACATGACTGACAGTGACCATACTTCATAAGCATGAAAGGCTTTCCTGTAGCTCATAGTAGAGCATGGTGCTAGCAACGCCAAGGTCATGGGTTCGATTCCCAGGGAAAGCAAGAGCTGATAAAATGTAAAAACTGTAACTTGAATGCAATGTAAGTCGCTTTGGATAAAAGAGTCTGCTAAATGCATAAATGTAAGTGACTCCACCATAAGAAAGAGACTGGGCAAAAATGTTCCAAGACGAAAGCTGCTGCTGAGCAAAAAGAACAAAGGCTCGTCTCAGTTTTGCCAGAAAACATCTTGATGATCCCCAAGACTTTTGGGAAAATACTCTGTGGACTGACGAGACAAAAGCTGAACTTTTTGGAAGGTGTGTGTCCCATTACATCTGGCGTAAAAGTAGCACAGCATTTCAGAAAAAGAACATCATACCAACAGTAAAATATGGTGGTGGTAGTGTGATGGTCTGGGGCTGTTTTGCTGCTTCAGGACCTGGAAGACTTGCTGTGATAAATGGAACCATGAATTCAGCTGTCTACCAAAAAACCCTGAAGGACAATGTCCGGCCTCAAGTCGTGACCTCAAGCTGAAGCGAACTTGGGTTCTGCAGCAGGACAATGATCCAAAACACACCAGCAAATCCACCTCTGAATGGCTGAAGAAAAACAAAATGAAGACTTTGGAGTGGCCTAGTCAAAGTCCTGACCTGAATCCTATTGAGATGCTGTGGCATGTCCTTAAAAAGGCGGTTCATGCTCGAAAACCCTCCAATGTGGCTGAATTACAACAATTCTGCCAAGATGAATGGGCCAAAATTCCTCCACAGCGCTGTAACAGACTCATTGCAAGTTATCACAAACGCTTGATTGCAGTTGTTGCTGCTAAGGGTGGTCCAACCAGTTATTCGGTTTAGGGGGCAAGCACTTTTTCACACAGGGCCATGTGGGTTTGGATTTTGTTTTCCCTTCATAAAACTTAATTCAAAAATTGCATGTTGTGTTTACTTGTTATCTTTGATTAATATAAAAAAAATTCTGATCTGAAACATTAAAGACAAACATGCAAAACAAATCAGGAAGGGGGCCAACACTTTTTCACACCACTGTGTATAGGAATGTAGAGCATTTATATGCATTGACACTTAAAAAAAAAAAAATGCTGATGTTAAATTGCACTACCCTTGGTAACTTCAGGTTTCAAATACACTTTTTATATTCTGATAGTATTTAGAACCTAGTTTCCTCACTAAGACTTACCTTCTGAAGCCTAATTGTTGAATACTTTAAAGGGAACAAGTCAGTAGCATCCAATTTATTACATGTGCATCCTCTTGGGATTCATTCTCAGTGTATACTGAGCACAGATAGCTCAATGATGCAACATTTGTAAAATCTTTGCAGCAGTTACTTTATTAACAAAACTACAGACACAAAACACATGAGGTGGGTGTTCACTCATTCTGCAGAAATGTTGCTCTCATGCCTTCCAGCCAGTTTCTGTAAGTGAAGGTTTGCATACCTGCCCCAGTATGGACCGAGTGTCCTTTAACAAACTGAAAAATAGGCCTACTAAATGCAGACAGGCTGCTTTTAACATACATAAGTAAACTTTGTAAATCTAAAACATCAAGACACATTTGTAAGCTTAAAATCTTCAGTCAAGTTGATAATGCTTTATGCTAATTTTCTAAACAACTTAAAGACTTGAATGTTTAATTTAAACAGTGCTAAATTATACAAAAAATAAAATAAAAATCACAAAGTGTTCACATTTAAAAGTTTTATTTTCAGTCAAGTAAAATGTTGGTATACAAACAATGTTTGGGAAAAAAAAAAAATCAATAAAAACAAATTATGCATATAATTATTCTGTCCCATCTAGTGCATGCTGGTTGGGAGGGGGCGGAGGGAGGCTTCGTGCGGCTCCTTTAACTACTCGCGTTGCTAAGCAACCAAAAGCGAAACAACCCCACAAATTATTCAGTGTTGTGCCATTAACATTAGATTTCACAAATAAACGAAGCCATGGTGTGATCAAAGAGGCTCGAGCAGAGCCGAGGCCTCCACGCCTGTAAAATGTTGACAAAAGTCCACGTGGTGTGAGCCGGAAGCTCAACATAAAGAGTTTCAGAACGACTAAAACGTTTGGCGAAACTAAAACCGGTCAACATACTATCCATGAAAAAATAAATAAATAAACAAACAAACAAACAAACATCACACAAAAGCACAAATAACACCAGATGCGGAGATATATTTACTAGTTTTTGTAGTCATGGCACCGCCTTATGACCTAAATCTATACATACCGCTTAAATATAAATACATCGCGTTGAAACACCATATCGATCTAATGTTTTCTCCATAACGCAACACAAATCTAACGTTACCGATCAAATTCACAACAATATGCTCACTGTAACACACTCGCGGAAGAACTGATCGATACATGATATAATGCATCAAAACATCTTTTTAGACTTTCTAAACCACCAAAAACATTTCTGCAACAAATTTATAAAAATGAGTCGGCATCCATGACGAATAAAGACAGAATACTAAACAGATGCTGTCGCTGTTAGCATTAGCAATCATGCTAATGTCCCGTTCGCAGCCAGCACTGCATAACGACCCACAATCAGTTACACAACGAGTCTCAGATTAGAAAAATAGGTTAGTATTGCTCAAACTTCACAGTCTGAACACGGACAGAATATCTGTCAATAAACGACCTGCCCGTTTCATGCAGCGAAAGCGCGCCTGCGCACGAAACTCGTTAAAATACAGACTTTAAAAACTAGTCGCGTAACGACTTTGTAAAAAATAAAGCCTGCTACATCACCGCCATTAGACAGTGCGGTCTTAATACTCCAGTATTTCACTCGCTGTTATCGCGACAGTTCGCAAGTGATTAAAATAAAATAATTCCTAAAGATGCCGAATTATGACAATATTCCAACAACATTTTCGTTCACAGAACAAGTGCAATGCCATTTACGCCAACGGGTACCTGTCAAAGAGCGGGCTAATGGCCGTCTCCATCGGGATTGATCCGGATTCTGTTTATAAACCGGTTTCGTTCTCGGATCCGAGTTCACGGCCTTGTTTTCCTGACTTCCTCGATCCTCCAGCTCAGAGCTACAATGAAATGGCGACGTTAAGGCTCCGCCCGACTTTTTATAAACCCATCGACGGCTCCATTGGCTGATGTAACGGCACACGTACACGCCTACGCGAATTCTATAGGCCACTCTAGCTGTCAATCAAATAGGCCACGCCCATGCAAGCCCTAAAGCACAATTTGTGGCTTTAACGCAGATTATTACGCAAAAAACACTTGCCTAAGCATTGACACTGATGTAGATACAAGATTAAAAATCAGTAAAACGTTTTCGCGAATAATTTAAAACACTCAAAGACGCGGTAAAATACTGCGTTTTTCAAGAGTTTTGTGTTACGTCAACAGTCTTCGCTGATTGGCTGCCCAGAACTCAGGCGCGAGCACCGAGGGAAACACCCCATTGGCTCAGCCGATTAGTCACGCGCTACAGACACGCCTCGCTGTACAGTCTGCTCCTCATCCTCTGCCTGGAAAACACCAAAAACACTACAATAAAAGCTCCAACATATAAAGCAACCTCATAATGTTGCTAAATTCCCGAAAGTAAGACGAAAACCGCAAACCCGTGGCCTAAAAGAGCCAAAAACAATGTTATGTCTCATTAAAAACTCGACTTTTAACCCAAACTCAGATCCAGTATTAAAACAAGTAAACAATGTTTCTCTGTTGATTCAATCATGGCCACCATTGCATGACGCAGCAACTTTACTTCTTCAATCAGTGATTAAAACACAACTACAACGACAAAAATAGGTATAAAACTCACTTAAGTTAGTAAATATTCGAGTTGCATTAGGAATTTATACAAAAACCAAGAAAATAAAGACTACTGTGTTTAGGCCAGCATCCAGCTCTCAACTACCAAACACAAAATCATCTACAATACCCCAAAAATTGCGAATTTTTTTTACTTTCCAGAAGCATTAAGGAAGATTAAACGTATGTTAAGCTGATACGAACTATATTTTAAACAGGTTTTTAAGTTAAAGTCGTTTTAAGAGCCGCCCATCCCCCAATGCCAAGGTTATAGATCTGAAACAATGTCATAGACTGTGGGAAACTAAATACTACACTAAAACAGACTCAATGTTCGTTTCTCTATCAATTATTTAAACCAAAACGTCTAATTTAAATTATTAACAATGTTTTACAACTCAATTTTGTTTTCTAAATCTCTTTACATATACCTCTATCCAGATTAAGTGAATTGAAAATAAAAAGGAAAATATGTCGAATTCCTCATTGTTGTAAAATCCTGATTTTCTTCTGGTCTTCGGCCACGTTTCTTTATTCAACACATTTCCCTCAAACATGTCCGACTTCTTCTTCTTCTTCATCGGATGATTGGGGGAAGGAGAGTCACGTGACCACCCACACAGCCACTCGCGAGGCTCACAGTGGATTTAAGAAGGAATTCCCCAAAACACGTCTTCTTTTTGAGATACACTGCACATGAGAGCATTCACTAGCTATTAAAGACTCGATCTTTAAAAATCCATAAACTGTAAACTTGTAATTAGTCAACAACGTTGATAAATCCAGAACAAAGAAGACATGGCTGTCGGTGCCGCGCCCTGATTGGATAAAGCCGGTCACGTGTCTCGCAAACCATCGCAAAAATTAAACCTGATTATTTTTGCACCGAGATTATCTTCTTGGATACTGCAATCCGATTCCACTCGATTCCTTTCCAAATGCTCTGAATATTGGGATTCAGTTTAGTAAAACGCGTGGTAAAGAGTTTATTAGGAGCTCGAGAAATCCACGTAATCAATAGCTTTCATCTCCTTTGAATGTAATCCTTTCTGCGCATGCGCAGTTTCATTCGACTCCTTCCCCCCCGAAACCTCACCACTGCTGCTGGTTTGAGCTCAGCTGGGAAATAAGAAACTTGATATATATATTTCGGAATATAAATATAAATAATCTTTCCTTTTTTTACTATATATGTATACACACACACACACACACACACACACACACATATATATGTATATATATATATATATATATATATATGCATATATAGTAAAAAAAAAAAGGATAATAATCTTTCTGAAAATATTTCCTGCTGTAAAAGAAAAAAAAGTGATGTTCTCTTTGCTTACTGTAAGTACTTGTTTGCCTTATTACTGAAACTTATTTCCAGTTTCAAAGTAGCTATATTTTGTAATCAGTCGGTCAAGCGGGTCCGACCGGCGCTGAGAATGGCTGCAGGACCGGGTGGCTGCTTGCCGGAACTGGATTATCTTCCCTGTTGCAGTCGTGTGGCTATGATGTTGATTGACTGTGTGCTTTTTGTTGCTGGGGTGTTTTTCCTGTTCTCCACTGTACTCCCAAAGGAGCATAGTCTGTGAATTATTTTTTTCTCCCCACTTTCCTTATGTCATGCTGTATCTCTTCCTCACTCTAAAACAAATTCCTTGTATGTGTAAACATACTTGGCGAATAAAGCTCATTCTGATTCTGAAAAATAAATTATATATATATATATATATATATATATATGAAGAGTTTATTTGCAAAAACAGATAACTTCGTTTGTTTTTATTTTTTTTATTTTCAAAAATCATGTTTTTTCTGTTATGTTTTTATTGAGTTAGCTGTATTTGTTAGTTATTTATTACATAATAACAATACTGCAGTTAAAAATGATTTTTGAAAATTGTTAAAAACTGAGTTATCTGTATTGCAAATTAACTCTTCATATATATATATATATATATATATATATATATATGGTTTTATATTTGGCAAAATATAAATATATTACTTTTAAATAAGTAATTTAAAATGTATATGTATAAATATTACATGTATTTTAATTTAAATTTAATTTATTTAGTTTTTTAGATATTTTACATTTAAATATCACCACATAGTTCTTTGACTATGTTATCTAACAACATCTGTTAGAGCAGCATGATGGGAAAGCACACGCTTATTAGATCCTGTACCCACTAAACTACTGAAAGAGTTGTTACCTGTAGCAGAAAAAACGCTTCTCAATATTATTAACTCATCGTTATCTTTAGGTCACGTCCCAAAACCATTCAAGCTGGCGGTTATTAAGCCTCTTATTAAGAAACCACAACTAGATTCTAATGAACTGGCAAATTACAGACCCATTTCAAATCTTCTGTTTATGTCTAAAATTTTAGAAAAAGTTGTGTCTACTCAATTATGCTCCTTTTTGCAAAAAAATGATCTCTATGAAGAATTTCAATCAGGTTTCAGGCCCAATCATAGTACAGAAACTGCACTTGTTAAAATTACGAATGACTTACTACTTGCTTCAGATAAAGGCTGCACCTCATTGCTAGTATTACTTGATCTTAGTGCTGCGTTTGACACTATAGACCATAATATACTCATAGATCGATTACAAAAATATATTGGTATTCAAGGACAGGCTTTAAGATGGTTTAGATCCTACCTGTCTGATCGCTACCACTTTGTTCATTTAAATGGGGAGTCATCTCAATTATCACCAGTAAAGTATGGAGTACCACAAGGATCTGTCCTAGGTCCTCTGCTATTTTCAATTTACATGTTGCCCCTTGGAAATATTATTAGAAAACACGGGATAAGTTTTCATTGTTATGCTGATGATACTCAATTATATATCTCAACAAGACCAGATGAAACTTCTAAACTATCTGAGCTAATAGATTGTGTAAAAAGTGTAAAAGATTGGATGACCAATAATTTCCTCCTATTAAATTCAGATAAGACAGAGAAATTACTTATTGGACCAAAAAACAGTACACAGAATCTCGTGGATTATAATTTGCAACTAGACTGATGTACTGTTACGTCCTCTAAAGTAAAAAATCTGGGTGTTATTTTAGACAGCAACTTGTCCTTTGAAAATCATATTTCCCATGTTACAAAAACAGCATTCTTCCATCTTAGAAACATTGCTAAGCTTCGAAGCATGCTACCTGTTTCTGATGCAGAAAAGCTAGTTCATGCATTCATGACCTCTAGACTGGAGTATTGTAATGCACTGCTAGCTGGTTGTCCTGCATCTTCAATAAACAAGCTACAGATAGTCCAAAATGCAGCAGCTAGAGTTCTTACCAGATCAAGAAAATATGATCATATTACCCCAATTTTACAGTCTCTGCACTGGCTACCTATTCAGTTCCGTATAATTTACAAAATATTATTACTTGCCTATAAGGCCCTAAATGGTTTAGCACCTGCGTACCTAACTCGTCTTCTACCACGCTACAATCCCTAAGGTCGCAAAACTCTGGACTTTTGGTAGTACCTAGGAAGGCAAAGTCCACTAAAGGAGGTAGAGCTTTTTCACATTTGGCTCCCAAACTCTGGAATAGCCTTCCTGATAACGTTCGGGGTTCAGACACACTCTCTCTGTTTAAATCTAGATTAAAGACACATCTCTTTAGCCAAGCATTCACATAATGCATCTTATAATCTTGTACTGCAGTTATATCTGATCAAATGTACATTATTATTATTCTTTAGCTTGGGTTGAACAATTTATTTTTTGCTTAGATGGAACAGCAGCTACGCTAATTATGTCTCTGCTTGTCTCTCCGTTTCTGCCACGGGATTAACATCCCGTGGTAGCTAGGAATTACAGAGCTTCAGTCTGGATCCAACCATTACATGATCTGAGATGACCGAACACCTGAGATGGAGGATCAGCGCCGGGAGATGACGTATGTGTCCCTGATCATAGGCAGAGGCCAGACACCTGGATGAACACCAGAGACAGATCCCCATTGAGGACCCCGCCACTTAGACAGCCATCGGAAAAGACCACTGGAACCAGCTGAGCCCATTCAATCTGACTTGCTGCAGTTTGGAACTGAACTGCTGGTTTGTTTGGCCAGAGGAGAACTGGCCCCCCGACTGAGCCTGGTTTCTCCCAAGGTTTTTTCTCCATTCTGTCACCGATGGAGTTTTGGTTCCTTGCCGCTGTCGCCTCTGGCTTGCTTAGTTGGGGACGCTTCATTTCCAGCTTGTTGATTGCAAAGACACTATTTAAACTTATTGACACATTATTTTCCTTTTTTGATATTGTGCAGTGCTTTGACACAATTTGCATTGTAAAAAGCGCTATATAAAGGTGACTTGACTTGACTTGACGCCTGGCCTGTCACTCATGTCCCACACAACTGAGCACAGACAGCACTAACCCAGTCTGACTCAGCGTCACAAGGCAGCTTGGCCAGCAGGAGACACGGTTGCTATGGAGGCTCTTGCTCACACCTCTTTCTGTTTTTTAATAGCTGGATGTTCTTGGCAATAGACACTGCGCTGAAGGAAAGCACACACTTTTACAGCGTAATGCTCAATGGTTGGTTTTAGGGGAGGGGTGTTATATTGTTTGAGCATGCTTTTTGTTTTTAACCCTGTAAAGCCTAAAATGTTTATTGAACCATTAAAGAAAATGTCAAATAAAATAAAAAAAGTGTACTTTCAGATGCCCAAACTGAGCAAAAATAAGCAAAATAGTGCAGATGTTATTTATAAGGCCAAAAAGTAAGATGAATTTGTGATAGCTTGCACTGTACATCAATGAAATGCTTAAAACAATGTAACAGTAAGATGCATATAAATGTCAGTTGTATATGTGCCAATAATGTGTGTTGGTAAGATGCTATTTAACTGCTTAGTTTTATGATAAAAGCTCTGTAGTATTTATAGTTGGAAGCAAAACATAAAATCCGATGCAATACAATAAAGGATGAACTAATAAATGTTCCTCAAAAGCCTGATGTGTTATATTTTATACTTAGATTTTAGCATGATTTTTGTAAAAATGATGCATGGATCATTTAAAATGCTTCAGTCCAGTACATGTTTATTTTGCACTATTTATGTAATTATTATTTCTACTTTTACTTTATGACATAATTATAATTATAAAGATAATTTAAGATTTCACAGAGAAACTACACGTACCACAAGGTGGCCATTTTTTTAGCATTATACTGAAAGGCTTTTTACTTACTAAAATGATAAACTGTTAGTAAGAGGGCAAGGTATGTAGTAGATTTTGTACAACTTATTTTCCAAATAAAATGTTCGCCCCAGAATCAGTTACTTGCCCAGGCTTTGTCTGACATTGCTGCAATGACTGCTAGAAGCCCATTCTTTGAGGCCTAACAGACTTTTCTGTGAAAACGTCACTGGTTATAATTGTGGAGCTATTAAGAGTGATTTTCACAGCCATTTGCTCTTCAATACTGAAGCCAGACACAATGAACCCCAACAGCTCTGCTCTGCACAGGTGTGAAGTGTTGCTATGCAGAACCATTGTTGCATTATCACATCTACCTCTGCAACGATGTGTGGAAATAAAGCTGAACCAGGAGCATTTGCTATATTTATTACCATAAAGCTGTTGTGATGATTCCCCTAAATTACATTTGAGTATTTTTCTCCTAAATGTCACATTTGCTGTTCTGCAGCTAAATAGTTTTAGTTCACTATTTTTTGTTTTCTCAGATATGATGAGTGGTATATGAAACATCATCATGAATACATTCCTTTCAAAGTGAGTGCCTTCGGGTATCTTGCTATAAACTCAGAAAAGGAAGCACAGCAACCGAGGGAGTACACAATGAATCAACACTGAGCCAACAAAGATATCCGATTCCATCAGGAATTATACATCAGCATTGTACAATCACTTTTGCCTTAGACAGAAGCTACAGAGGTGGAAGCAAATGAGCAGCAGTTCACCGGAAACAGGAAGACTTCTCATCACCATTCTTAGGCTATATATATTTGTCAGGTGAACTCCAGACTGAATCAAAAAGAGATTATTTATTTATTTCTAAAAATAATCAAGATGACAAACAAACAAAACTGAAAAAAAAGATTATTTTACTGTAGTATTATACTATATAATAATACTACTTTCAGTAGCCTATTATAGAATCTGGAACTGAGATTCTAGAATAGAATCTTTAACACATTTTATTTGCTATTTCACCACAGCAAGTGTGATTTAAGTGTTTAAATCCAAGTCAGAGTATAGAATTTACTAGTAGTAATACTTTTAGTAAAATAATAGGCCTATGTAAAGCCTCTGCCACATCCGGGAGGAGTGTTTATTTTGTGTAAAACACTGACATCTAGTGTTTATGATGGGAATAACCAGACATTTCAAAAGTCGGGCTTGTGTGTAACAACATAAAGACTAGAATAGAATCTTTTCTACATTTTATTTATGATGTTGTTTCCACAACATACATACATACATACATGCATACACACACATATATATATATATATATGGGTGGTGGTGGCGCAGTGGATAAGACACATGCCTTTTGTGTGAGAGACCCGGGTTCGAATCCACTGTGAGACACCAATGTGTCCCTGAGCAAGACACTTAACCCCTAGTTGCTCCAGAGGTGTGCGACCTCTGACATATATAGCAATTGTAAGTCGCTTTGGATAAAAGCGTCAGCTAAATGAATAAATGTAAATATATATATATATATATATGAAGAGTTAAGATGTAAAAGCCTCTAAGTACGGGGGTTGGTGTGTATCCCGGCCCCTGGGACTAGAAGGGCCAAAAACAAAGAGATAATTTAGTAAAAATCCAAATATTTTCTGGAAAAATAAGTTTAAACAATATTTTTCATACTTGTTCAATGAATCACAAACAATTATTGCACATGCACCTGTGGAACATACGTCAACAGGCAGCAAGCAATTAAAGTCATTACATTTAGCAGACACTTTTATTATAAAAAAAAGTAGATAATAGAAAAAGAATTAAGAGTGCTATAATTAGAGGGTCAAATAAAGAGGGAAGAGATGCATTTTAGTCATCACAGTCAAAGTCCCAGGTAAAATAATTTCTAGAACAGTAAACAGACCCTTACTGACTCTGAAAACAGCTCCTGGTCACCTGTGTGAACATAGTCCAGCTGCAGGAGGCATGAGGACTGCACATGTGACCAGAGTGACTGCTATGTCTGTGATGTAGGACCCATAACCAGTGTTGGGAAGGTTACTTTGGAAATGTAATAGGTTACAGATTACTCTATTTAAAATGTAATAAGTAGTATAACTTTTCAATTAATTTATTAATGTAACCGATCAATTGTGATTACTTTTTATTACTTTTCTAAATTTAAACAGGCAGGGTTAACCTTAACCTTAGTACTCAACAAACCCTAATTACTGTCAGACTTTCGAAATCCTTCATCACTTGAATTGAGATTATACCGTTTTTTTTACAATCATTTTTGCACTAATAACAGAAATTTGTCATTTTTCAAAACTCTAGACACATAATTCACAACCGATGATCAAAATTTTTCAAAACACAACACTTTTTCCAAATACTTGGATACACATGAGCCAAAGATCTTTTGTAAAATCAGCGGTTCAAAATGACACAACTTAATATCAAAGTATTACCATTTCAAATGGCAACTCCCACATTACATCTGAACTGAGTGTGTATTCATTTAATTACAATGATCTAACTATCAATTGATACTACTCAAAATGTTACGTAACTGTTGCATTACTCTTGAAGCATAGTTTTTTTTATGGAAAATGATGAACAATATTAAATGTCTAGATTATGAAAGTGAAGCAACTGAGGACTGAGCATGTTCAGGTATGATCAGTTTCAAGATGCCTGTTTTTGGGAGAAAAAAAAATCATATATCATATCATTGTTATCAATATTTGTGGTTCCTACAATTAATGTCTTTTTAGAGGGCGATAGAGCTGGAAATCATCAATAATTTTAAAATGTTTAATTTGATTCACTGTGTTGCACAAAAGGAAAACATCTATTCACAACTGATAGAAATTATTTGCATAATTATGAATCTCTAATGCACCGGTGTGAAACTCGTTTTCACAACTCTTCAGTCAGCAATCAGTCCTCATCCCTCCACAAAAGATTCCACCTCTGTCCTGCTGTTTATGGATCAAAGAGGCCAAAGGCATGGAAGGAGAGTAAGAGACCATGGCAGGGGCCAGAGAAAGAGTAGTTTGCATACATGGTAGAGGAGTTCCATTACTGTAAAAGGAGAAAATACAGCTCAAGTTTCAAATGAAATTCAGGAAACAATTATTGACCATGACATCAATCATATTTTGTCCTTTAGAGAGGCTGGACTAAGGGTCCAACCCATTCCAAGTCGGAGCACTGTGGCATCTATTGCCAGGCATTTTTTTCAAAATGACAATCACTGTATTTCAGCTTTACTGTATTGTCCTGTTGACAGAACAAACTTTGTCTACAGTAATACAGATGTTTCATCAGTCCCATTTATGCGTTCGTCATGTCAATTTTGATATGCTTTGTTTGGATTTGTTATTGTAATGCATTATACCATACAGTTACATGCAATGGTCTATAATTATTTTTATTAAGAGAATACAGTAATTTGTGGCTGAAGCCAGCTTCAACCTCTGTAAAGTGGAGACGCAGGAGGAACCTTTATTGGGCAGAGGGTCACCGTTGCAGTGCCAGGTCAGAGGGGCGCCAATATCATCATGTGTGCTACCATCTCCAATGATGGTGTCCTTTGCCACATACAAACTATCAGTTCAATACAGAATGCCTCACATTTCTTGATGCACTAAATGAAAGACTGGTTTCACCTAAAGAGAGAGGGCTGTTGATGGATTTGTCATGCAAGGAGGTATTTCCACTGGTGCAGAGAAAAAGAAAACATCCCATGTGAAGTTCTGAGTATTTCAATATTTTTATTTTAAGATATTACCCCCCATAAGTTTCCTTTTTGTTTTAACTACATTCAACACTTGGGTTTGAACGGTGTAATTTCATATTGATAGCTGTGTTTTGTATTTTGTTGTCCATTGTGTAATGATTGATTAAAATAATAAATTAACTTGACCACAAGTTGTGGTGTTTGGAAGTATTTGCTTATGTTGCATGTTTTTAAGAATTTTGCAAACCAAAGGAGTCACTTTGGCCATTGAGCTTCAGTTTCAGCCGGTGTGTTAACTGTTTTGAAAATGTGACGTCTTGGTGAACCAATGTGTTTAAGCAACGGAGAAAAATTGTAAATGAGATTGGAATCAATGCTTCTGCAAATGCAAGGCTTCTTTAACGATATGAACGCAATATGCACAGTTTTGACCATTGGACAGCCTGTTACAAATGACTGTTTTGTGTCTAGAGTTTTGAAAAATGACATGAAGGTTATGTTATTAGTGCAAAAATGATTGTAAAAAAAAACTGTAATACTTTCATTTTAAAGGGGACATTAGATGCAAAATTCAATTTTACATGGTGTTTGCATATAATTGTGTATTAGCAGTGTGTGAACATAACCACCCTTCAATGATAATCCATTCACTTCAAACCTAAACCGTCTCAGTGATGGAGCCATTTTGATCTTCTGCTCAGGCCCCACCCATGACCGTTGACGCACTGTCCCGTATTTGCATATCGCCGCCCTCAGCTAGTTGTACACTGCCTGTCATTTTCCCGCGCTCGAGTAGCTGTATCACAACGCCTGGTAATCAATGCAGGTGTTTTGTAGTTGGATGTAGAAGAACATCCCGACATCAGAGCCACTGAAGATGCAGTGGATTAGTTCTGTTTTTAATGGTAATGCACCACCGAATACACCTAAATTTGTTTATGCCTGCGCTTACGCCTGACTGCTTTCTGAATGAGGGACAATTCAAGGCAGGTTTTGCTATCAGTAGCCTACCCACTGTTCGTGATCCAGCTGCACCTCCGAAGAATTAAATCTCACACTTTATATATATATTTTTTTATGATTACTTGCAAATCGCCTTTGCTCTTCCACGGGAGAGAGGGGCAGGGTGAGCAGCCGCTCATTATGATGCAGACATTTCATGAAGACCCTAAAGAATCATACCGACTTGTGGAAAAGGGGCATCCGATGTCCCCTTTAAAGGAACACTCCACTTTTTTTTGGAAATAGGCTCATTTCCAACTCCCCAAGAGTTAAACAGTTGAGTTTTACCGTTTTTGAATCCATTCAGCCGATCTCCGGGTCTGGCAGTAGCACTTTTAGCTTATTTTAGCATAGATATTGAATCGGATTAGCATTTCGCTCATAAATGACCAAAGAGTTTCGATAATTTTCCTATTTAAAGCTTGACTCTTCTGTAGTAACATCGTGCACTAAGACCGACGGAAAATGAAAAGTTGTGATTTTCTATATGGCTAGGAACTATACTCTTGTTCCGGCGTAATCAAGGAACTTTGCTGCCTTACTATGGGTGCAGCAGGCGCAATGAGATTATGCAATGCCTGAAAGCAGTCCCCAGCTAGCCTATATCATGACTAGTTACCAGGAGTTACATTAGTTGTTCAGTTTGACAAGTTATATTCCATTCTCACCTGCTAATGTCGTAAATTAAACATACCCCAAGCTGTTGTAATCATGTTGAAATCATAGGTTCAAGCAAAAGGGAGCGAGGTACTGACTCTGACCCACCCACACCATGTAAACCCCAGAAAGGTAAAAAGCCGATAGAAAATGAGGAAAATTATGTGTCCAACTTGGCTATATTGGATGCGATCAAAGCACTTGGAACCAAGGTAGATGTTCAACATGAGGAAATAAGCATGCAAATGAAGCAACACAGTGCGATGATTGCTAGCGTCACCAAATCCGTCCAAATAAATGCACAGGAGTTAAAAGAATGCAAAGACAAAATCAAAACGATAGAAAAACTAATTGAAACACTCACTGAAGTCAATAATGATCTGAAAGTTTGTGTTGGAAGAGGAACGGTACAAAAGAAGGTGGTGTCTTCGCATAAAAGGTCTCAAGGAGAACTCCAGTGAGCATATAAGAGATGATGTGATTCAACTTGGCAAGATAACGCCGGAGTTTGCTGCTAGCATGTCAGAGGCTGTGGATGTCGTGCATCGGGTGGGTAGGAAGGAGGCCAGTCGTCCCAGAGAGGTGATCATTCTCTTCACCTGCAGGATGGTCTGCGACGAAATATGGAGAAGAACCAAGACGTCTTCGGTATGCAAGGAAGCTGGCATGCACCTTTGAGGAGGATTTGACGAAAGAAGATAGACTCTTGAGACGTGAGCTATGGCCAAGAATCGAACAAGCCAGGGAGGAAGGCAAAGCAGCTGGCTTTAGAGGCCCATTTGGGTGCATCGATGGTAAATGTATTTCTTGAGTGGGTATTGACTGTTTCTCATTGATATGAGGTGAGATGGACTGATAAGGAAACGGGACTTTGGTTTCTATCTCACAAACTTTACATTTTAGTCTGTGTTGCAACAGACTGCACTCTTATTTTTGTTAATTTCAATTTATAGTTCCTTTGTTGTTCAATTTGTTCATCCTTGAATTGTAGGGGTTTAAAGGAAGGTTCTGTTAAAAGAAAGGCAATTTTTTTTATTTTGCAAAAGTCAAAAATCACACTGTTTTTACAAGAAACTCATTCAGAATCGGCAGATGCTGCCTTTTGGAAAAAACAGTGGGGGGATGACATGATATTCAGTGATGGGTCAAGTCGATTTACAGGTGTCGCTGTTTGCATGAATAAATGCCCTGGTAAAATTATTACTCACAGGGCTAATGTGAATGGTCATTGGCTCGCAGTAGTATTACAATTGGACGAAATATTTTTCATCTTGGTTAATGTGTATGGATATAATATCCGCTCCCAATATAAGGATCTTCTGGAGACAGTAACAGATGTCATAAATGACCTAAAAGTTAGATACCGTACAGAATATGTTTTAATTGCTGGCAATTTTAACTTGACACCAAACGCATTTATGGATAGAATTTAGTAGTTCTCATATGAACTATATTCAAGATTTCTGTTTATCAAATTCATTAACAGATATATGAAGAAAATTAAACCCCACTTCCAGACAATTTTCATGGTTCAAACCAAATGCCACTTAAAAATAGAGAATCGGTTATTGGCTAGGATCTCATATTCTTTCAAGTTATGCAACTAAATGTAGTATTTCAGGTGCCCCCTTAACAGATCATATTTAATCTTAGAACTAAATAAGAAATCTTCTAAAACTAAAGGATATTGGAAATTTAATGCAGACTTACTAAATCATAATGACTTTTGTGCGTGTATTAAAAAATAATAGCTGAATTTAAAGTAACAAAATGCTGCGTGGTATTAAATGGGAATACTTAAAACATAAATTGAGACAATATTCAATTACATTTAGTAAAAATCTGATAAACAAGAAAAAGAATTTCAGTTGATTCAAGAGATTAATAAATGTTGTTGTCAACCTAATATATCAGAAGAGGAGAGACAAAAATTTATTAAGCTATGCTCCATTTTAGATGAATTTTATATTAAAAAGGCTAAAGGGGTGTATGTGAGATCCAGGGCTAAGTGGCTGGAAGAGGGGGAAATAAAATAGTTCATATTTTGTCAATCTTAAGACGTCAAGAAAGAAATTTGATTAATTGTTTAATTGTGAATCAAGTAGAACATTGAGATCATAACACAATAGCAAATGAAGTGTTTAATTTCTACTCTAAATTGTATTCGTCATCATTTTCCCCTAGTAATTCTAATTCTTTTTTTCAGATGATAAAAAATAATATCCCGTCAATTGATAGTGTATTGAAAGAAGTTTGTGAATCAGAAATGACCGAACAAGAACTTGATGCATCTGTTAAAAAGAGCAAACCTGTTAAATCACCAGGTCCTGATGGTTTAATCACAGATTTTTACAAAAATTCTTGGGAAGACCTAAAATTTCTTTTGTTGGAAGCTTTACAGGAGTGTATAAGGAATAATGAACTTTTACCAACTATGAAACAAGGCCTTATAATTGTGTTACCCAAACCAGGTAAAGACATTATTGGCGCCCCATAACACTTCTAAATACAGATTACAAACTATTTATTATGACTTTGGCTTCTAGATTGAAAACTGGAATATCACAAATTATCAGTGTGACACAATCAGGATTTTTAAAGGATAGATCAATTCATAATAATAGGTTAATTTTTGATTCCCGGTCAAAAGAGGTATTAGACAAGGTTGTGGTTGTTCACCTTTACTTTTTATCATGGTTGCATAAATGTTGTCTATTTTAATCTAAATGGGCACATATTGGGCATCAATTTAGAAGGCAATAATTTTATTATCAGTGAGTTTGCTGATGATTCGACTCCATGTTTTTCTTTAGCAGTGTCTGCAAAAAAGATAAAGGAGATAAATAAGTAAAATTTTGATTTCATATGGAAAATGAAAAGTCATTATATACGTAAAAGTGATATGATTAAAGATTATGAAGAGGGTGGTCTTAAAACAATTGACTTTGATATTATGAACGGGGTCATAAAACTTAAGTGGTTACAGTCTTTCATAAACAACAAATCTTCATTTTGGTTTCAGATTCCTACAGCTATATTCAAAAAATGCGGTGGTATTAGTTTTTTGCTACAATGTGATTTTGAATTGTCTAAAGTCCCCATAAAACTTTCTGCTTTCCATCAACAAGTACTATTATACTGGAAACTGATTTTTAAACATAATTTTAGCCCACATAACATGTCTATCTGGAATAACAGGTGTATTTTGGTGAATAGAAAATCTATGTTTATTGATGATTGGTGGAAGAAAGGCATATGGTCACTAACACATGTTATGAGCGACTTAGGGAATATATTGAGTTATGATGATATTTGTGGTAAATACAATGTAAGTTGCTCTCCTAAAATGTACCATAAAATTATTAAGAGTGTACCATTGCAGATGATAAACTTAGTTAAGGAACAAGTAAAATATTGAACAATAACTCCCAAAATGCCTGATCTTATGATAGAAAATGTTAACTTTACTGATAATTATTATTATTTTTTTTAATCTGTAAAAACTGATTTTTGAGAAATTGTTTATTACAACATTGTTTTCCAGGACCAGTAAAGAGATCTTATATATTTTATCATTTTGATAAGAAAAAAGTGTCTGAAATTAGAACCAATTTTCTTACATTACATGACAACCCTAAATGTAAAGAGGTACACTAAAATTATGAATCACATTTATCCTGCAAAATAATTTTTAAGAGTAAGATTTAATGTTGGGGATTCCAATGCCAATTATGCAATCTGGAGATTTGTTATACGATGTACAGAATGTGAATGAAAATTGAGTGTAATCTCAGTCAATATTTGTTAACCTTCCTTATGAATGCCTTTCTGTGTTATTGTTCAAAGCATTAAACCTGGCTGTGTGGTGTGCCACCAACAATCTACAGCTAAACACCCAGAAGACAAAGGAGATCATTGTGGACTTCAGGCGGACTAGGAGTCATGCACAAACACCCATCTACATCAACGGAGCTGTAGTGGAGCGTGTGTCGAGTTTCAAGTTCCTTGGCATCCACATCTCTGATGACCTCACCTGGTCCCATAACACCTCCACTCTGGTCAAAAAGGCACAGCAGCGCCTTTACTTCTTAAGGAGCCTTAAGAAAGTTCACCTGAATCCCAGGATCCTTGTGGAATTCTACCGCTGTACCATTGAGAGCATACTCACGAACTGCATCTCAGTATGGTACAGCAATTGCTCCGCATCTGACCGCAAAGCACTCCAGCGGGTGGTGAAAACTGCTCAACGGATCACCGGCACCCAGTTAACTTCCATTGAGAACATTTATTATAAGCGCTGTCTGGGCAGGGCAAGAAACATCATCAAGGATGCCTCTCACCCTAACCATGGACTTTTCACCCTCCTTCCATCCGGCAGGCGTTACAGGTGCCTACGCTCTCGCACTAGTAGGCTCAGGAAGAGCTTCTTCCCAGAGGCTGTGACACTTCTGAACGCCACACCACCAATCTAACCTGCACCTGCTTATTACTGCACTGGTCACAGTACTTTACACACATGCATTTGCACTACTCATATTTTGCACAGACTGCATATTGTTAAAGTTATTACAATATAAACTGTATAAAGTTATTACTATACAAAGCACAGTAAACTATTTCTATAAAATATTGCACTACTGCTATTTTGCATAGAATACATTGTTCTATCAATATTTTGCACACTCATCCAGCTGTATTTATTTATTACCACTGTTCTCACGTTTCTGCTGTTCATAATGTATATAATCCTACATTGCTCTGTTCATAATGTACATACAATCCCTACATTGCATTCCTATTTATATTCTGTATATACTCTGCTCAATACTGTATATAGCAATTCCACTGTACATTCTGTAAATCATATCTTCATTTACTCTGCACTTATATGTATATAAACACTATATTCTTGCACTTCTGGTTAGATGCTAACTGCATTTCATTAGCTCTGTACTTGTACTCTGCATAAATGACAATAAAGTTGAATCTAATCTAATCTAAATAAAAAATAAATAAAAAAAACTAGTTACCTAGCTGGGGACTACTTTCAAGCGCTGCGTCATATCACTGCGCCTGCACTCATAGTAAGGCAGCAAACTTCCTGGATTATTACGCCTGAATGAGAGTATAGTTCCTAGCCATATCAGCCTAGAAAATCGCAACTTTTCATTTTCCTTCGGTCTTAGTGCACGATGTAACTACAGAAGAGTCCAGTTTTAAATAGGAAAATTATCTAAACTCTTTGGTCATTTTTGATGGCCAAATGCTAATGGTCTAATCTGATGCAATGATCTATGCTAAACTAAACTAAAAGTGCTACCGCCAGACCCGGAGATCAGCTGAATGGATTAAAAAACGGTAAAACTCAACTGTTTAACTCTAGGAGAGGTGTAAAATGAGCCTATTTCCAAAAAAAGTGGAGTGTTCCTTTAAAGCATAGCCTCCACAAAATCAGACTTACTTTGAGATCAGTCTGAGGTTAATAACAGATTTAAAATCATAACGAAATAGTTTCGCTTACACACAAAATATTTACTTGTCACACAGTTTTTGAAAGCTGACACTCAAACACCAGAACCACACACCAAATATGCAAAACCATACACTAATCCTCAGACATTGTTTTCAATTTCATAAAACACTTTTTGCAAAACACAACACAATTCTCCATGTAACACAAATCTAGCAAGAATTAATATTACGGCAAAGGTGTTTGCAAATGTTTGCTTTTGAGATGTGTTTGGGATATTTTGAATGAAGTGCTTTGCAAGAGATGCCAGGCATTTTGTGTGTAATTCTTGGATTTGTGTGTAAAGATTTAAAAAAAAGAGGCAAAGTTTTGAAAATGTAAGCAGTTGATAAAACTAATAGCTGATACTGATACTGTTTTTGAAATGAAATCTTTGCATATGACAGCAAAGCTAAAAATGCCTTAATCTTTAAAAAAAAAAAAAAAGCATATACATAAACCCAAATTAAACAGTTATCAAATAATCAAACAGTTATCAAATAAACAGTTTTCTCATATTTCAGAGCATTCAGTGTAATCTGTGAAAGAAATCAATTGTGTGTGTGTGTGTGTGTGCATGTTTATGTGGTTTATGAGGACACAAATGTGTATAATGACATGGGTATGACAGCGGTATTACAATATGAAGGTGGTTTATGAGGACACTATGTCCCCGTAATTCAAAAGGCTTAAAAAACATACTAAACTGTGTTTTTTTGAAAACTGCAGTCCAAGATATCTTTTGATATTTACCCTCTGCTTTTTTCAGGGACTCATTATTCCATTTCTGTTCATCATATATCTGTGAAATTCAGTTTATGGTAAGAATTTAATTCCACATAAAAAGCAGTCAGATGTGAGAGGATGCTTCTTGTTTTGCTGATATACGGTAGACCTACTGTATTTCTCTATGAAATTCTAGATCATACAGAACAATAAAGAAACCACTGCATAGTGCGCTCTAACCCATAGTTATCGTATATGCAACAAAACCACATTACAGCATTTGTTGGTGCCTCTCCTAACACACAACCATAACCCACAAACACCTCAAACCAGTGGTGCTGCGAGATCAGGACAAACTAATCTGAGCAGCACAATTTGAGCACTATTAACAACAACAGCAACAACAATAATAATAAAAAATCTATAAATATATTTTACAAAGCTTACTGCTAATACATGAGTTTAACTGATTTGTTTTATTAGATTTTGATGGAAACACTACAGAATAGCATCTTGTTGAGCTTTTCATTGTGTTCACAAGATGGCGCCAGGGTCTGTGCTTTAGAAACGATTAGAAACCAGGATGACAGGCAGATTTGGGCCTAGTATTATTTTTTGATTGGTTGCATGGTTCGTAAGAAGTTGCCATGTGTGTGAGGAAAGAGCAGGTTTGGAATAGGCCTACCTAGAAAAAAACCTATGTAGAGTTTTTAGGTCATGTATAAAATACCATTTCGAATGATTATAGGCTATTCTCTGATTAAGCGGTATTAAAAATGATTAATAAATGGACCAAAAATAAGTAATCTGTCTGTCAATTTTTTTGTTAGTCGACAAGGATAGAGTGAAATCTATTGATTAGTCTCTTGGGGGAGCTCTTTATCAGTCAACCAAAATAAACAACGGCTACTGTAGGGACTTTCTAGGCTAAAAAAGCTTGTCTATATTGCACGCAGCATTTTACCACATTTCTGTTTATGATGTAACAATAAAGCTACACACCCCTTCATTACCCCTTTGGGAACTTTAGGGGATTATCAGTGAATTAACCCAACCAAACTGACACAATCTGTGTGGTCTGCTCCTGAAACAATGTTATATTAACTGCTGTTTTATATACTTTTACAATGAAATGATTTACAGTAAGAAAATCTGATTTGTATCTAACAACTTCATTGTCTCATAGTTAGTGCATAACAGAGTTTTAGATAAAACTACTTAATAGTGTATTTACTGTATGATAAGGTGAATCATGTTGAGGTAAATAGTGCATAAATATCTAATATTAAAAAATCTATATTGTTTACATGTAAGTTTTTTTATTATTAGAAATTATTATAATTATTTATATGCTCAGATCAGCTGCCCAGAAGCTTTTTTTTGGTTAAGTAGGTTAGAGTACTAAGTTCTCTGCTTGGTTAGTACTAGTCAGGTCTGTTGTTAAAATTTCAACCCAGTGGCTTTCTTAGTTTCATTATCACAGATAAATTTGGGAAATTAACCCTTGAGTGATGACTCATTAAAGCATTTTTTCAGATCTGCGTAGAAACCTGTTTTCATCAGGCATGCTAAAAATGATGAGAATTTCCCCAAGATTCCCTGTCATGTCATCCACAATATATCACCTCGTAATTGTTATAAAATGCACTGATCCAGTGTCAATAAAACTAAATAATCATTGATCAGATTCAAAACAAGTTCAGGGTTTAAAGTTCATATATTTTGCCAGGGAGCGGCTGTTTTGCATTTGATCTTTCTATCAGTTCTTTCCCTCCCCCTCCATCACTGAGTCACAGGACTTGGCTTGGCTTGGCTTGGTATCACCAACAAACTGGAGCAGAAAAGAAAGTAAAAGAGTGCCGGCTCGGTACTTTCCAGGGTGTTGTTATTGTGTTTGGCATGTGATATTTAGCCACTGGTGGCGTGCTTATACAGTCAAACCAAAAGAGGAGCGCGGGAAAATTCTTGAATGCTTTGTCAGCACCCAAGGAGATGAGAAAATGGATGATTCAAACACACACTCTTGCACGACACAATAAAATGCTCCGTTGTCTTAAAGAAATAATGAAAATTCATCATTTATAAAATTCATATAAATGAATCATCATTCTTCATTTACTCACCCTCAAGTTACTCCAAACCTCTATGAATCCATTTCTTTAGTTAAACACAAAAATATATATCTTGAAGACTTCTGATAACCAAACAGTTGCTGGTAGCCATTGACTTTAGTATGGGGAAAAAATACTGTGGAAGTCAATGGCTACCGGCAAGTGTTTGGTCTTTTGCGTTCAGCAGAAGAAAGAAACTCATACAGGTCTGGAACAACTTGAGGGTGAGTAAACAATGACAGAATTTTAATTTGTAGGTTAACTATCGCTTACATAGAGTGAGCTATTATCTCGTTTGTTTTGGTGGTTGTCTGTTGTTTCGTTTTTTCTGTAGCATGTGTGGGCAAAACTAAAAAAAAGTACCTAAAAACTGTCAGACGTTTCATAATATCCCAACACACGAGAAAATGGCTGCCCTCACTCTTCCACGTGCTATAATATGTGCCGAAATTAATATATTTAATTGAAAGCCAAATATTAGAACAATAAAATCACTAGCTTTAAATATTATTATTATTATTTATTTTTTAATATGTTGCTCAACTTCCATTGAGCTTTAAATCCTAATGTTCAGTATCTAGTTCAAAAGAGTTAAAAGTGATGCTTTCGTAGTACAACAGAGGCATAGATCATTTAAAGTAGTAAATGAAGTACTGCAATGTGCATTAAAGATCCAAAGGATATATAATCTGCATGAATATCAGCAGCAATTGGTTGGTGGTCATTTTGAGGCAGTAATTTGTAATGTAGGCCAAAATATCACTGTACTATTTCTTGCCAGCAGTATATTTTCCAATAGGGGGTGATAAAACATAACATCACAGTCGTGTATGCACCACGAGACGGATATAACCAGGCAGCAAGCAAAACAGAGCTGCATTACCAAAGAGTACCGGGACTTTCCAAAATAAAATAACAATGTCTCAACCCAAAGATGAGCTATTAATATCAGAGCATTCTGAATATTTAGGGGAAATTATTCCAGGTTGATGTATCACGACACCACAATAAACTAGAAAAGGTGATACAGAATATTAAATGGTGGAATGCTTTTAAAATGACTTGAAATAGCCTAAAAAAGAAACAAACACCGAAAAACACAACAAAACATTTTTGTCACCCTGAGGATGTTGAAGGAAGGGTTATGAGCATACGCACAATCTCAGTCTCTTTACAGAAGAGAAAGTTTCATATGTGACATGATCCTTTCACTATCACCTGCGCTTGGCAAATTTGTTTCATTTCATGTCACAAAATGGCCGGCAATCACAAAATGGCACAGATAATCTGGACGGGCAAAGCGGGCATTTCATAAACCTCACGTGATTTCATGAAACCAATTGTGCATCTTCACTGGCATATAAAATTGTGCAAGCACTTAACACATTCATGGCCAGTCGCTTTGTTTTTTTGTTTGCGACCCAAAATTTTTTTATAGGATTTTATAGTATTCCTGTAAATCAGAAATAAGGTTTTCTCTTTCTGCTTTCCTGGTGTGAATAGATTTTTGGTTTGTGAAATGTTGGTATATTTCATTTTTATGCATAAAGGTAATATAGATTCATATATATGATATTTGTTAGGTACTGAACTCTATTCAAACAATATATTGGACCTGCTAACTCCATGCAATTTTTCATCAACATGCATGCTACAGGAAAACAGATATAGATCTATAGACCACAATGAAAATGGTGACAGCCATTCTGAGGAAGGTAGACAGTGTCGCCATCGTTATTAAGTGGAGACTGTCTTTTCGTGTCTGTCTCGCTAACAATAGGAGGTGATAAAACATAACACCGCAATCGTGGATGCACCATGAGCCAGGCAGCAAGCTAAACAGACTCGCACTACCTAAACAAGAACAGCTTACTTTCCTAAAACTAAAGGCGCTCTATACAGCAGCACTCTGAATATTTAAGGGAAATTATTCCAAGGTGATGTATCACGACAACAATCTAGTAAGAAGTGAAAGAGAATATTAAATGGTGCTATTGTTTTAAATTTACTTTAGGAAGTAAAAAAATAATTAAGCATTGAAAGAGTGCACAACTGTTTTGTTATTATCAGGATGTGAATGAAAGAATATGTGCATGTATGCACACTGTCACTCTCCCTGCTGAAGAGATAGGCTACTGTGATTTGTGATGAGATCCTTTCACTCGAGCTTGCCATTTTATTTATTTTTTTTATTTCAGGTCACAAAATGGCGCAGGTAATCTGGACTGGCAACCTGGGCATTTCATGAAAGTCACATGGTTTCATGAAACCAATCGTGCACCTTCACTGGCATATAAAATTGTGCAAACACTTAATTCATTCATGGCCAGTCGCTTTGTTTTGTTTTCGAGAATCTACTCAAAGAATACATTGGACCTGCTATCACAATGCAGAGTTAATCTAAACCAATGTTTATCACCATAGCAACATGTTTTTTTTTTTGTTATAGTTAGGGTTAAAAGGAAAATAAATATATGTGGTATATTATGAATCATTTCAAATTGGTGACTAGACCGCGGGCAGCGTTATAAAATGGAGACCAGATCTTGTCATGTCTGTCCCGCTGGCACTGGGGGGTGGAGAAACACGGCATGAGCCAGGTACAGCCAGGCACCAGGCCAAACACACAAATGTGTAACCAGGTGAAACAACTATAGGGACTTTCCAGTTAAACAGGGTTTGCTTATTTGGTAGTTGATCTTTTGATATAACCACACAGCCCAAAATAACAATCAAATGTGAGCATGTCAAACATTGTACCACACGGCTATTGAAAAAATAATTTGTGTTCGTCAAAATCTAACATTTAGTTATCACCTGCCTATCGATCTATAGCAATGTGCAGCTGCATAAGGGTCCCAACAGCAATTAAACTCATTTTATGGAGTACTGTTGGCTTTGATTATTATAATTTTTTTCAAATAAAGCAGGAAGTGCATATTTTAGGTTGCTATTCTGTATAATTGCTATGAGTTAAAATGTATGCACTAAAATTAATATTAAATTAATAATTTTAATATTTCGATTATATAAAGTTGTGTTTTGACTCAAACACATTTTAATAAATTTTATATAAATACATTTAATATATATATATATTGTGTGTGTGTGTGTGCATGTTGTGGGTTTTGCATTGACCTATATTCAAATTAGGGTAACTATTTTAATAACAAAAATGTGCTGCCAGGCAGAGTGCCAGCAAACAGGATTGGCAGCTGGGGCATGGCAAGGAAGTCACATGGTTTTACAAAAACAATTGTGCACCATTTCTGGCCTTGATTCTGAAAACATTAATTTCTCATAAAACAGACTCAAAAGCTAAGATATAAAAGTGCTTTTTCAAAGCTGTTTTAAAGCGATTTGGGGGGGGCAAATATGAGGGCATGAGACTATTTAAAATTGTAAAATTATTAATAGGACCTTGAAATCAATCCGATATCTCAGTCATTTTTGAGAAGTGGGACAAAACTTAAAATTTAAAAAATAAAACCTTGTACTCAGACAAATTAAACTACAATAATGTATCTTATGCCACCTCCCAACTTTTATAATTTCAACTTTACGTTTAACAGCAATCAAGATGTTTTTAACATTTCAAAACACATTCTCATGTTAGCAGACAGATTACACTTTCACATGTGACCAACAATTCCTCAACAAATATAAAATATCATAATGAAATATCAAAATATTCAACTGACGGAGTTGACACGTTTGACGGTGGTGACAAAAACCTGAATTTGTAGTCATTTTAACTATCAAATACATTGAATCAATTACTGTATTAAAACAAACACAACAAACAGTGAGTATGTTATTGTTTATAAAGCTTTTATTCAAGATTCACATTTAAGCATTTGATTATGATATATCATTGGAGAACAAAATCTTATGGTGGTGACAAATTTGACATTTCTTTCACAAAACAAATAGAGTTCATGTAGTAGCCATTTAGTTTTTGTCTGTTGATGCTAGATGCTAATGGAAACTGCTTCAGTAGAATAAAATTATCTAAATATTTCAAATAATTTCCTAAAAAAATGGAAGATGGTGTTGACATGACCAGGAAATATTAACATTAGGATTTAAAATATTCTAAAACTATAAAACTGACCAGAGCCTGTCTGACAGTGATGTACTCTGCAGAGGAGGATTGTGGCAAGGGGGTCCTTTAGAGTGACAGCTGCCCCTGATATTCCCTGATTTTATTACATTTTAATGGATGTCTGACGGTGTTGACAAAAAGTGGGGACACAACTTTGAAATCTTATGAAACATGCGTGTGTCACTAAAAAACAATCTTGCTTTGATATGAGATATTATTAAGTGTGGCTTTTTATAAAACAAGGCCTTTTTCATCATTAAAAACATTTTTATCCATATGAATGATTGAACCATTCTCTGTGGACACACTGTTTTAGATGTAGTGAGAAGACAATAAGTGTCATAGATTTCACATTATAATGATAAAATTAAATTAAAGGGGATAATTGTGTTAAATACATTCTATTATTAATCCCCATAACATTTACAATTGAAAATATTTTTAGCATTTACATGTTGGACATGTTTTGTCCCATGTCTCAAGAATCACTGATCTAACAGGTAATCATTGCAACAATGTTATTCTGTCCCTCTTTCTCATACAATAGTCTAGCAGCAGCATTTTGAGCAAGCTGTAACCGATTTACCAATGACTGGGGAATTCCTGAATACACATTACAATAGTCCAATCTAGATGATATAAAAGCACAGACGATCATCTCCAAGAGCACTGGTTTTATCTTAGCTATTAACCTTAAGTAGAAGAAACTAGCTTTTACCACAATATTAACTTGTTTTACAAAATTAAATTCTGAATAAAAAAAAAATACACCCACATTTTTTGCGTATGGATGGAAAGGCCAACAACAATGTATGTTTTGCTCTCATTTAACTGGAGAAAATTCTTAAATTGAGTTGTTTTGTATAATATAAATGATTTAGGCACATGGCATGAGCTGATGCGTTCATTCAGTGCAGTTATGAAATAAAACAAACATCCATGACAAGGTAATGATGACACTAAAATTTGAATTGGACTGTATAAAACAATCACACAAAAACCACAGTAGCACGAACCCAATATTTATTCACATTTATTCACAACACCAAACAAATCCTGAACCTTGCATTTATCAAAAACATTTTTACAGATGATGGTCACCGAGTTTATTCTATGTACAAGTCCACAGGTCAATGCCACAGATCTTTTAGAAATGTGATCATTTCTGTGAGAACGTCCTCACTTATACTGCATGTCCCTATTTACAAAGGTTTGTAATGGTATATTTTTGTATTATGAACAAGCACATTATTTTATCACAGGCTACTGGGCTTTTACAGTGTCAGATTTCTCTTGGTCTTGGTTGGCTGTGTTATCATCAGTAAAGAGCCTCTCTCTCAGTTTATAGTAGTTTCCTTTCTTGTCCATCAGTTCCTGATGTGTGCCCAGCTCCACCACCTCCCCGCTGTCAATCACCACGATCTGATCCGCCTTCTCAATAGTCTTCAGCCTATGAGCAATCACAAGCAAGGTCTGGGTGGGGCAGCAGGCCAGGGCCTGTTGAACCTGTGCAATAACAAAACATGCAAGAAGTATTTTAATAGTAGCACTAAAGGAAACAGTTCATACCTTTGAGTTCATTCATATTTAATTGCCATATTTTACCATTTGTTCACTTTCAGTGTCCAAAGAGCTGGTCACTTCATCCAGTATGAGCACCTGAGGTTGTCTGATCAGAGCTCTGGCGATAGCGATGCGCTGCTTCTGACCTCCGGAGAGCAGATTACCACGCTCGCCCACATCTGACAAATAAAAGAAGATTTTACAACTGTGGCATTTACCATGCTTCAACCTAAAACCTTCCAAAATGAAGTAAAGTAAAGTAAAGTCGTGACGTATTGTCAAGTATGGTGACCCATACTCGAAATTGGTGCTCTGCGTTTAACCCATCCAAGTGCACACACACAGCAGTGAGTAGTGAACAAATGCACACACACACACACACACACACACCGTGATCACACACCCGGAGCAGTGGGCAGCCATTTATACTGCGGCGCCCGGGGAGCAATTGGGGGTTCGGTGCCTTGCTCAAGGGCACCTCAGTCGTGGTATTGAGGGTGGAGAGAGCGCTGTACATTCACTCCCCCCACCTACAATCCCTGCCGGCCGGGGACTCGAACCCGCAACCTTTCGATTACGAGTCCGACTCTCGAACCATTAGGCCACGACTTCCCCAAGTGGAATGAAAGGCTGGTTTATGCTGGTCTGGTTTATGCTGGTCTCCTATAACCTTATTAATAATAAATGGAGTGGCTACAAAAATCCAAAAGAAAAACATCCAGAATTGTTCATTATGTCAGGAATTCTAAACTGACTTTAAATGTAAAGTCTATCTTAGACTAACATGTATTTGTATGCTAGTCCAGGCTGGTTTTTGCTAGAAACTTTTCAGGCCAAGTTTGTTGGGGTATAGACGGGATGTATAACTAAAAGACCATGAATGCTAGCAATTCTGATGTTTACATATTAAGAGTAGAAAATAATACAAAATATTTGCTTTAAATTAATCTTTATGTCCAATTTGAATCCTTCTAGCCACTGACACAAGACTAACAGTCGGCAGTGAGAGCAGTTCATTTACCTGTGTTGTAGCCACTTTCCAGTTTGCAGATGAAGGCATGAGCATTAGCTTTGCTGGCAGCCTCCTTTATTCTCTCCATTGAGCAGCCAGGCAGACCATAGGCAATGTTGTCTTGTACGGTGCCGGAGAAAAGTACAGGCTCCTGACCCACCATTGCTATCTGAGAGATATTTACAGTATATGTTCTTTGCATTGCATTAGATGTTGTACATGGTTCTATTAGTAGACTCACAGGTAGTATCAACAGAGGTGGTACAAAATAAAATCGCATACAATAATAATGTGTTTGTTATTTCAGAGTAGTCACCTTGCTGTGCAAGTATTTGTGCTGGTAGTCCTGCAGTGGTTTTCCATCTAACAGAATGTGTCCCTGCTGAGGCTGGTAGAATCCCTCCAGCAGACTCACACAGGTGCTCTTTCCCCCACCTGACATTCCCACCAGAGCCGTCATCTGACCCGGCTTCAACTCCAGAGAGAAGTTCTGAAAAACAAACCAAAACAAAAGCTAAGGTAATTATTATAAAAATATGATAAACCTAGTACCTACCATGTATACATCATGATTAACAAGATTAGGCATTTTTTATTCTATGCACTCAATCAACTGTGTGTGCATGTGTGTAAACAGTTGCAAGAAAAAGTATAAGTGAACTATTTTCAATTTTCAGGTTTTAATGAAGTTCCAAACATAGGTTCGGGAGGAGCCTAATCATTCAGTCCTGTCAATCATCATTTTGATTTCAAGCAGCACTCATTGCACCATCCCAGCGTCAATGCATCCCTCCACCTCCCTATCTCCTCCTCTATGTCTGTTTTTCTCCCTCTAGGTCAGTGGTCACCAGACTCAGTCGTGGAGGGCCGGTGTCCTGCAGAGTTCAGAGTTTAAACTCTGCAGGACACCGGCCCTCCAGGATCACGTTTGGTGACCCCTGCTCTAGGGAGTACCACAATGTGGGGTTCGAACTCAGCAGTCAAGCCGAGCCTTGGGTTTGAGCCTCCATTAATGACAGCAAGCCAAGTTTGTTTACCATTAACCATCAGGACTGGATGGGCAGGCAAACTTGTGAAATTGGTCCTTCAATTTGATTTGATTTTCACCAAAGTCACAAATATCAACAAACACAATATTTCTAAGCTGATAAAACACAAACAATCATCATCATCTTTATTTTCTTTACTGATCACACTCATTAAGCATACAAGATAATGGAGGAAAAAGTAAGTGAAACACTAGGCTTCTAGTGTCTCAAAATACCAATTGGAGTCAGGTGTTAGCAGGAGTCCAAACAATGAAATGAGAATAAAGGTGTGGTTTTAGAGCTAAACTGATTTATATAAACACCCAAACAGTATCAGTGTGCTATTCACAAGTAGCATAAGCTGATGTAAGATCTACGATCAAGAGTTGTTGATATGCATGTAGCTGGAAAGGTTTACAGAGTAATCTCAAAGACTTTAAATATTCATCAGTCCACAGTTAGACAAATTGTCTATAAATGCAGACAATATGGTATTGTGGCTCTCCATTGAAGTGGGTGCCCAGCCAAGATCTCTCCAAAGGCACACTTCAGAATGCCCAATGAGGTGAAAAACACTTGTAGGATTCATTAAAGCTAGTTAACATCTCCATTCATGAGTCAACCATACGTAAAACATTAAACAGGCATGGTATCCATGGAAGGACACCACGAAGAAAGGGTTATTGCTCTCCAAACAAAACAAAGCATTGCAGCATGCTTAAAGTTTGCCAAAGACCACCCTGACACTCCACAACATTACTGGGACAAGTCTATGTACAGAAAACCAGGAAACTGAAAATAGTGAATTACTTTTTCTTGAAACTGCATATATAAGCCTTTGAAGAAAATATAAGAAATAAAAGATCTTTATGTGTTTAAGTTCCATATTTACTCATACTTTAGATTCATGTAAAATGCGTTCTCAAACTTGATGAGGATCAAATGAAGTGATCTAAAAGTTGTACCTTTAAGACATTGTGGTCTGCTCTTCTGGGATATGAGAAGGTGAGGTTTTGAAAGCTGACATGTCCTTTCAGATCACTGGGTTGAAGGTTACCATCAATACTGACTTCAGACTTTCGGTCTAGGTACTCGAACACCTTACCGGCTGCACTCACCGAGTTCAGCATGTCTCCAAAGATATAGATCAAGGTCTGAGACAGAGATGGATAAATATTTATTAATCTTTTTTTTTTTTAAGTTGAAAATGATTTAGTTCACACAAAGCAAATTTACAGAGAGGGTCATACAAGTCGCTATTTCAAGAGAAATGCCTATTTTAAACAGAGACGTACCCTAATGTTGTTTCCAAGGTCTTGCTGATAGAGAATGAAAGAAACAAGATTCCCTATGCTCATCTGTCCATGCTGGATGAAGAGTCTCCCATAGTAAAGCATGGCCACCTTCATTCCCAATTCTGTCATCTGCAAACCACACCAACGTCAGAAAGACACTATCTACAGCAATACACTTCCATATCAACACACATATGCACTTGAAGACTAAACTCATACTTACCCGCCTAACTAACAAGTAAATTGCCCTGACTGTGTCCCGTCGGGTCTTCAGATTATGGGTTTCCATCAAGCGGACATCATAGCGATTTGCTTCCCCAACTTCTGTCCTGAAACTCTTTACCGTCCTGATTCCTGACACCGCCTCCCCAGCAGTTTCATTGGCTTGCGCCATAGAGTCCTGAACTTCTTTTGAGAGCCTCTAAAAAGGAGCATGGAAACTTGATAAGATATGATTCTCAAAGGCACACAGATTATTCATTATGATATTAATTTTCAGCTCCGTACCTGATAACGTGTGTCATATATGTTCTGTAGTAAGCCTGTCAGTGGCGTCTCCATCAGCATCAGTAGTGTAAGTTTCCACGAGAGGCTCAGCATCAGATACAACATGCCCAGGGTCTTAATCATGGTCCGCAGAAGGACGTTGACATTCAGGGCTACAGCCCGACTCATCAGAGTAGTGTCTGTGGACAGTCTAGATGTGATATCACCTGAAAAACAAATTCAGTAATTTGAGTCCATATAAAAAGAGCAACTGATGATGACTGGAGTAGATAACTTGAGTAAATGCACCAGATATTGGATTAGATCTACCTGTCTTGATGGTCTCAAAGAAGCCAATGTCCTGCCTGACAAGGGACCCAAACAGTTGCAACTTGACTCTGCAAGTGAAGCTATTGATTGCACACATGAACAGTCCTCCACGACAACCTGCACTGAAAGAACTAAGGACAGCAGAAAACAGTGTTCATTAAGATACTAAAAGTGCTCCATTTACCTCTGAAATATGTGCTTTGGGATTATTTCCCGTAAATTTATCATTACCAGGTTATCATACTAGACATTCTACTGGAAGAATATAGAAGGTCCAACCATTGAGTATAAAGGGCAAACTAAAGGACTATCATAAAATGTTGAGACACCGCCCCCCCCCAGGACTGAGTGTGGTGACCCCTGCTCTACTGATTGGCATGCGTATATATACACTTCTGTGTGTGAAAATATGTGGATATGTCTGTCTTAGCCTTTGTATAACAACTTCTGTACCTGTATAATTGAATTTTAGGATGCTTTGGGGGGTAGGGGTAGGGATTTAAGAATAAAAATGTATTTCTTATAAATATTTTCATGTTATCTTCCATGTCTTTTTTACAATAAAAATATGTTTTAAAAAAATACTAAAAGTGCATTTTTGTAGTAAAAACTCATATTTTGTGATACCAACCTTCCCAATGAGAATAATCCCATGAAAAGTATAGCTGATCTGAAGTTATCCCACTGGTAATGGGAACCCAAGATGTCAATCACCTCTCCAGTGTACAGTGGGATGAACATCTCACCTGAAACATGTAGAAAGTTCTTTACAGAGCAGCTTTACATTATAATTTTATTTCATATATTAAGTAAATACAACAAAATACTCACATAGAACAGCTAAGGACAGAAAGACAAAAGCTCCACACAATAATATATAGTCTGGCCTGTATAAACGGATGACCCGGATGAAGAGGACTCGAGCCCTCTGTTTGCGCTCTTTACCGTTACTCTCTCCATTCGTGTCAGGCAGCGTTACCTCCCAAAACAGACAAGCTAAAGCAGCAGCGACGGTACAGACAAGCCACGAATTACATTTATCAAGGCGATAGCTGTCAAACAGCGCTACGCGTCCGGTTTCATAAACCGAGCCGGTAAAACAGTGGACTGTAATCCATCTCTTTATCAGCGGATCAGTCGCATCTTTATATAAAACAGATCCTGAGAACAGCAGCGTGCATCTCAGTGCAGATTCAGCCCACTGGCGAAACACATTATAGTCCAGGTTTCTTGAACGAGACTTCAGCAAAGCTCCTCCGAGGTCCAGAGTGTAAACTATTATTATGTCTACACATAAAACACACGCGAACTCCAAAACTTTACGCATGGTGCATGTAACTTAGCCCATAAATCGGTTGCCGTGGTAACGCTAAATAACTCGCGCGCGTAATCTATTTATAAATAAACAAAACAAAACGAGCCTTTTCGGGTATTATTTTCTTCTCAGTAACGTTTTGGTTGTTTTATAAGGAGCACGATGTTGTCTCCTCTCCACACAGCGCTGGGGCATTTCAGGACACAGACATTATGTTCCTTTTACTTTCAGTTTCTGATAAGGGATTTTCCTTCAACATAAAAGTAAAACCTTTACTCAATCGATTAATTTTAAAATCACAAATCAAGTCAATAATTTCACACTTTCACAATTATTATTTTTAATAGGCATCAGAGAAAGCAGTTGGCTACCCTAAGGAAATGATCAAAAATAGCCTAATATTTATGCTGCATCTTAAAGACAAATTAACGAATATTATATTATTAGTATTAATTACATGTCTAACACTTATATGTTATTATAAGTTTAGGGCCAACAAATGTCTCCCTTTTCCGAGAAAACCTGCCTTGTTCATTTCTGCCTAGCAATTAATGAGTCACAGCAGCACAAAGCCCTTTTTAGCAGGTCCATAAGTATATGATCCATTATTGCTAATATAGGCCTATATCATTTAGGCTCTGTCAAATATTTGTTGATTAGGAGGATACATATCTCAACACATTTTTGACAAAATGTCAGAATTAAACAACTTGAAAACAGCCATTTCTAATATGGTTTATTAGCAAACTTTGAGGCAAAGTGAATGCAGCTGTTCACATAAAAGTGTGTGTATGTGTATGTAAAATCAACTAAACAATCGATACAAACAACTTTCCAAATATGGCATGTTACAAAGTATATAGAGCAAAAGTCCTTTAATTCACTGATCAAAAAATTTGGGCAGTTCATTTGCTAAAACGCACTTCTCTTCTGCTCCATCTTTATCAATGGTAACAACATATGCAACGCCTCCACTCGATCCATCCCGACCCATCGCCAGAGTGAGAGCTACAGAGAGAGAAGAGATAGCTTTGGCATCTTGTAGATATATTGATAAGAATAACTCTGAGATTCCTTCAGTTAATCAGTGTAAAGTCATTAATTTTAGTATGAAATGTAGTATAATTGTACTCTCCATTGTTATATATTTTGAAATTTAATTCAGGTAGCTACCAGATGTTGGGGATTGTTGATTTATTAAACTGTTTAACTGAAATTGTTATAAATATGGGATCCTCTAATTCATGTTATAGCCATAGGTATATTATGCAAAGTATTAGTAGATGTGAAAATTTGTGTTATATACAAATGGAGATGGTGCTGTCAATATAATTATGATTTAAAAAGTGCGTGGAGGGATTGAATTGTTCAACACACCGAAGAAGGCCTTGAGCCAAAACGTTTGTGTTTTGTCCTGTTGGTGATTAATGTAAAATAAAATGCTAAAAGAAGACTATTTTTGGGAGCGTGGATCATGGTTTCATATAATAAATATTATATTATCACCATAGCATTTCTCAAATATGTGCTTGTATATTGCACTGACAAACCTACCGTTCACGACAAACTCTTGACATTCTCTCTTTGTCATGTTTTTTCGGTATTCTGCATCAACAAACCCATGAATGTAAAAACTCCCAGAGCCACCAATAGCAAAAGGCTGCCTGGTCAGCAAACCATTCAGTGTCGCATACACCTGTTTGAAATAAACAGATGACAACAATATTCATATTAGACCTGTAGTATTTAATTTGTGATTGTCTACATCAGCCTGCAGGCCTAATAATATAAAAAAGGAGCTAACCTGTCCTCCTTTTTTCCTGTCCCAACCTGCAACAATAAGATGTGCTGATAGTTCCTCTTTATATTTGTATGAAATGTTCTTCACCAGAGTAGCAGCAGAGCATACGAGTGGGTCATCTTCCACCTCAATACTGTCAAAATGCATGATTCAAGTACATTTTTCAACACATTTTTGAGAAAAAGGAAAATTTCTGCCAGCATGTGTCCTCTGGTGGTCTTTAACACCAATCAGTATGTACATGGGCTAATAATTTGGACAGCAGTGTTAAATACCTGTGCACATCCAGCTGGTGGTTGACTACCTCAGCAATGGTTTGAGCATCCGCTGCTGATCCAGACAGAGCACAGTAGATCTTGTCATGGAGAGGAGAGAGCTTGTTCATCACACGATTCACCACTGACTCCCTGAGAAACACACACAGCATTTTAGTGTTCTTGGTTCTAGAAATGTTATTTGAAATATTCACTGAATAAATTACTATTATAAAAACGATATACAATGTCTTTGTGTTTTGCCAATGAGTTTATCAATGTTATTTAATATAAAAGGTCCTAAAAGTAATGTTTTAAACTTTTATGGAAAGGTTTTGCACTGACTGATCATTTAGAGTTCAGTCTAATAAGCTTCATCTCTTCACGAACCCCATGAGTCTCTTACTCCGCAGACACACGCGAATCTGAGCCAAGAACAACTCCACCGTCAAAAGTTACCGCGATGATGGTCGTCTAAAATCACAAAAAGCATGCAAAATCGCATTTGAAATAAAAATGTCAAAATAATATTCCAGGCAATTGTTAATAACGCTGTTAAAGCTCGCTTTCTGCAGCAAGTTACCTTCTAAACTAGAACTAGCCTAGTTATAGAAAATGTAAGCTTTTTCACTCAAACTGTCTTTATGTAGCTTGAAATAAACCACTCGTTCCAAGTCTTTTAAGCCGATAACTCACCCCGGTTTTGACTTCTTCAGATAGCCATTCTGGCTCTGGAAACAATTCCTCCGACATTTTGAATGGATGCAAAGCGACTACCTGTCCTGTGCAAACCTGCCTGAGCTGGACACCTGAAGAGACTCGATACTCTGCGTACCTCAAACGAAGCCTTTAATAGCGAGTGAAAATGAATTAAACTGAGCAAAGCAACTTAGTTTTGTTGTACTGCCCAGCCTTCAGCACTTCCCACTTAGCCCAGCTCACACTGATTTAGGCCAATGCATGCCTATACTGTTATATTAGCTACCATAATAAAAACTTGAAAAAAAAAAACAGTGTATTCAATATTTATGTCTTTGCAATTTAATTTATACAAACATCCACCATTGTAGCCTACCTGTTTACTGTATTTTCTTGTATTACTTATCAGCTGTGTTTGTCTTTGCCCATGTATTTCTGTAAAAAGCTTTTTATTTATTTTATATTTTTTGCACTCACACAACCTACATTTTGTACGCCACGCAATATAACGGTAACAATCACTGGATAATTGCTAAACTACACCTTACAAGAGTTGAAAACAAAAACAACAAATCAAACTGACAAACATTGAGTATGCTGGTAACATAGGTGTCACCAAATTAGGTCAATTTTACTTTAGCATTAACAACTGAGGAGTCATTATAAATATCACAAACAATCCTATAATTGTATAGGTCTACACTAGGTTTTTAATCTCTGCACAAAGTGAGTACACATGTAGAAAATGCTTAATATTTTCAATTTAATACTTGAACGTAAAGTACTAAATATGCTCTGCTGTATTTATTTAAACACAAAATAACTGTTTAAGTGTTCTTTCCAAATATTTGCTCTTAGACTGAAAAATAATCTTTCACAGGTCCCCAAATAAATAGATGGGCCACAGTCGGACAAAGAGGGAAAGATATAAGCATAAGCACCTCTTGCCATTTTGCATTGCTTGTGTGTGTAAATATTCTCAATGTGAAATTCAGATTATGCAATATAACCAAATTAAGTAATCTGAAGATGACATAATATGCATTTCATATGCAAGAAGAGACATCACACTGAAAATAACACTTTTATATATTTATTACAAAGGCGGTGAAGAAAATAATCTTCAGAAAACTCTGCATACATCTAATCACAACTTTACTGTAAATTTACAGTCATTTTCTAACAGTATTATACTGTATTTTTATAAAACAGTAGCATTCTGTATATTTTACAGAATCGCTCGCTAAATTTCGCTAAATGTGTAATACAGTACCATACTGTAAACGCATTGCATTGTGGGATATATTTATTTCGCGCTCAATTCAAATGTGATGTGATCTCCAAAGAAGAAGAAATGTGAACAGTGTATTACAGGCAAACTAGATTCGTCAGCGGGAATTAATTGAACAAAATAATTATTCGCGTTATTAAGATAAGCCAGTGGTTTGTGAATCTGTGCGTAGATTTTAAGCTTTGTGAGCTTCGTTTCGCGTTTCAAGCGTTAGTGCCTGTGACGCAGCAAACAATGGACGACGCTGCCTGAGCAGACGCGGAGATAATTTATCATCTGAATCATCTAACCTGTGCCTGAGATGATGCTAATCGACTGGAGCATGAGAAGATGGATTAATGTTCGACTAAGTATCCATACGGTAAGCTTGTCTTTTTTTCATTCACATTTCTACATTGTTTCCACGCATGGTTTGATTTTGGGAACGTTAAACTTAACTTAAATCCCGAGTTAGCAATTCACATGGGTAAAATTGGTTTTATATTCGCACATTCACAACATTCACATTTCCGCGTTCAATAACTTTCTAATTATTTGTGCAATAAAGTTTTTTTTTTTTGCGGACTAAGCCAGAGCGCGCACACACACGTCACACACCGGATGCGTGCGCGCACTCAGATCACTTGGACATGGTTGTGTACAAGAGGTAAAAAACTGTATAAATACTGTTCATTTTCTCACACAAACCGCTCGTTTCGTGTCTTAGGCCATCAATGTGTAGTTACGATGGGGAATTGTTTAATTTGGATTTCTCTGTGCATGTTCTTTTTCCCTCTTATAGAGACAGTGACCTATACCTGCCATTATATGACTGACAAACTAGAACGGTTTGACCTAAACATATCAAAATTGGATCTACTGAAGAAAAAAAGACACCTACATCTTGGATGCCCTTGGGGTAAGCTGATAGATACCAAATTTTAATTTCAAAGTGAACTATCCCTTTTAACCAGACAAACCGGACAGCGCGATCCATCTGCCTAATTACCAGCTGATAAGAGCAGATCGGGACACAGAATCAACGGGGAAATCGCGCGGCGGCGGGACATGCTTTTACATCAATGAGAGGTGGTGTACAGATGTAACTGTTTTAAAGAAGATGTGCTGCTCAGATCTAGAAACGCTCTTCATTAACTGCAAGCCGTTCTATTCGCCGCGGGAGTTCTGCTCGTTCATTCTCGTGAGTGTTTACATTCCACCGCAAGCGCACGTGAGCACAGCTCTACAGAAACTCGCTGATCTGATCACAGAGAGTGAACAACAACACCCGGACTCTGTTTTAATCATTCTTGGGGACTTTAATAAAGCAAATCTCTCCCGTGAACTGCCAAAATACAGACAGCATGTTACATGTCCCACCAGAGACAGTAATATATTGGATCACTGTTACACAACAATAAAGGACGCATATCACTCGGTTCCACGAGCAGCTTTAGGACTCTCTGATCACTGTTTGGTTCATCTTATTCCATCCTACAGGCAGAAACTTAAGTCTGCGAAGCCTGTATTAAGATCTGTTAAAAGATGGACTAACGAAACAGAGCGGGATCTACAAGCCTGTTTCGACCTGACTGATTGGTCTGTTTTTGAAGCTGCAGCAAATGACCTGGACGAGCTCACAGAGACTGTAACATCATATATCAGTTTCTGTGAGGACATGTGCATTCCTACCAGGACTCATCTATTCTACAACAATGACAAACCATGGTTCACTGCCAAACTCAGACAGCTCCGTCAGGCCAAAGAAGATGCTCACAGAAAGGGGGATAAAGTCTTGTACAAACAGGCCAAATACACACTGGAAAAGGAGATCAGAGTGGCAAAGAGGAATTATTCTGACAAGCTCAGGAACAAATTCTCTTCCAGCGATCCGGCTTCAGTGTGGCTTGGATTAAAGGACATCACCAGCTACAAAACACCACCCCCCAGCACTCTGGAGAATCAACACCTGGCAGACGACTTAAACGAGTTCTTTTGTCGTTTTGAACGATCACCCCACACCCGCCCAGAACACCCCTCCACACAACCATTCACACCTCCAGCAACCCCTCTCTCCCCCACACCTACAATTCAAATCAGCGAAGACGAGGTGTGCCAGGTCTTCAGGAAAAACAAAAGAAGGAAAGCACCTGGTCCAGATGGTGTGTCACCAGCCTGCCTAAAAATCTGTGCTGAGCAGCTGGCCCCCATCTTCACACAGATCTTCAATAGATCACTGGAGCTGTGTGAAGTCCCCTCATGCTTCAAACGCTCCACCATCATCCCCGTCCCAAAGAAACACAAAATTACTGGACTTAATGACTACAGACCTGTGGCACTAACGTCTGTAGCCATGAAATCATTCGAAAGACTGGTTCTGGCTCATCTGAAGGACATCACTGGACCCTTACTGGACCCCCTGCAGTTTGCCTACAGAGCAAACAGGTCTGTGGATGATGCAGTCAACATGGGACTGCACTTCATCCTGCAGCATCTGGACAGACCAGGGACTTATGTGAGGATCCTGTTTGTAGACTTCAGCTCTGCTTTTAACACCATTATCCCGGAAACCCTTCAAAATAAACTAACCCAGCTCTCCGTCCCCACCTCCGTCTGCCAGTGGATCAACAGCTTCCTGACAGACAGACAGCAGTTAGTAAAGCTTGGCAAATTCTCATCCAGCACTCGAACCATCAGCACTGGAGCTCCTCAGGGCTGCGTACTCTCCCCACTGCTCTTCTCCCTCTACACCAACGACTGCACATCTAAAGACCCCTCTGTCAAGCTCCTGAAGTTTGCAGACGACACCACACTGATCGGCCTCATCCAGGACGGTGACGAGTCTGCTTACAGACAGGAGGTTAAGGAGCTGGCTGTCTGGTGCAGTCTCAACAACCTGGAGCTTAACACGCTCAAAACTGTGGAGATGATCGTGGACTTCAGGAGAAACCCCCCTGCTCTCCCCCCACTTACCATCATGAACAGCACCGTGACTGCAGTGGAGTCATTCAGATTCCTGGGCACCACCATCTCTCAGGACCTAAAGTGGGACATTCACATTGACTCCATTGTCAGGAAGGCCCAGCAGAGGTTGTACTTTCTTCGCCAGCTGAGGAAGTTCAACCTGCCACAGGACTTACTGAAACAGTTCTACTCTGCCATCATTGAATCCATCCTCTGCACCTCAATAACTGTCTGGTTCAGCTCAGCTACCAAATCTGACCTCAGAAGACTACGGAGGGTAGTCCGGACTGCTGAGCGAATCATTGGTACAACCCTCCCCACTCTCCAAGAACTGTACTTATCCAGAGTGAGCAAAAGGGCTGGTAAAATCACTCTGGACCCCTCACATCCAGCACACAACCTCTTTGAACTGTTACCATCTGGTCGACGCTACAGAGCTCTGAGCACCAGAACGACCAGACACAGGAACAGTTTCTTCCCTCAGTCAATACATCTCATGAACACTCAATAAATAAACGTAGAACACACAACTAATACATTATCCATTCACCACACTCACTTATTTTATTTTCTCATTTCTAATTTGCACATACTTCACCTGTACATACATAGTCGCCTATATTATATATTATATATTGTGTATTTTTTATTTTTTTTGCTGCTTTGTACATTGGTTATTGGCTATTTCCTGTTATTTTGTTTCATTACCTGTGTCCTGTCCTGTTACTGTCTTTCTGTTGCACTGTGGAGCTTCTGTCACTACAACAAATTCCTTGTATGTGTAAACATACTTGGCCAATAAAGCTCATTCTGATTCTGATTCTGATTCTGATTCATTCTGATTCTGATTAAGATGTTTATTCACACCTTCCTTTAATCCAACAATCAAAAACAACTTAAATAGCAAATAAGACACACATTCACATGACCTGCTTCTGATTATTATTTTTTTATTATTATTATTTTTCAGGCTGAACAATCTGATGAAGATCCGGTGCTAATGTAAGTGCTTCCCATTTGTAGTCCATGTTAAAAAATGTCAGTTCTATGATCGTGCTTTTTAATGTGTTATAATTTTGCCAGCACATGAAAATCCATAGTCATGTTCCTAATGCTTATTTCAAAAGTAGTATTCCTGATTGCTTCCATGTCTTCCATGGTCCTACAGCTGCTCCCACACTTGCAGAAATTATATGGCCTTACCCTTCAAGCAGATGTAAGTAGAGATTACTTAAAGCATGTTGCAAATAAATGTGATTTGTTATGTCTTGGTTCTGTTAGTGATGGTTGTGCTGTCTTCTTAAAAATTGTTTCAGGTATTCACCACTCAATCTGATGTCCAGCAGTCTCTACATTTGCCAGAGAACACAACTTATAATTCTTGGTAAGTAAACAGTAAAGGTTTAGTACACCCTAAAATGAACATTAAGTCATCATTAACGCTATGGAAGCATATGGGTAGCAAAATTCAGTTTGAAATAATTTCAAATTCAGTTAGTAATATGCAAAATGGCAATGCATTTCTGTATTTTAATTGACATTTTACCCTAAATATGTGCAAAGTTTAGTGCAAAATGAAAATGGAAATTCAGTTATATAATTTACATATGACATTTTCTACAATTGTGCATCCTGTTGCCAAGCCCTGCCTTGATGTAGCCTAAAGATTGACAGGTCGGGGGTGTGTTGCATTTTCAAATCCACATTGACTTTATATTCATCATGGGGTATTAAATAAAAATGAAATTGAAACGTCTTATATATAAGTGTCAATGCATTTAAGAAAAATAAAAGATATTTTAAATTACCATTTTTCTACCTTTTTACTGCACCTTTGGATCAGAATGCATTCTGAAATTACAATTATCATGTGGTATTATGATGTAAATGCAATCCCAAGTGTCCTCCCCCTAAGTCTAAATGCATTTAGGACAAAAAAACAAAAACATTTAGATCAAAATTTTGCTACAGTTTTTGCTTGGACATGTTAAACATCTAATCAATTTGGGTAATACATTTTAATTTCCATTTTGCAACTTATAAAGCATTAAAATATGTTTTTAATTTGTGTATTAAAACTAGTGTAGGAAATGGCAAATGTAAATTTTATAATTTAAATAAAATTTATGTGATATACAATAAAATACATATGTGCACTAAATATTGCACATATGTATAAGAAAATGTAAATTGAAATATAACGCCATTTTACGTATTGCATTTCAATTGAATTTTGCTACCCATATGCTTCCATGCACCCTGGTGTTGTTCTAATGCCCTATGACCTTCTTTGCTTTTTGGACCACTAAAGGAGAATAATACAAAAAAACGCTTGTCCATATAATGGCAGTGATAGTGACCAGCATCAAGATTTACAAAAGATACAATAGTATCACAGAATGTTCACATGCAACATGTCATGTATTCCAAGTGTTCTGAGGGAATGCAATATTGTTTAATGAAAATCCTGACACTGACATTGGTCTTTTGTGCTCGACTGTGCATTCATGAGATACTATTATTATGCAGTTCACAGCTATAGTTGTGAACCCTGTAAATGGGATTTCCCTGCAATATTTCAGATTTAGTTTAATAGTTATGTTGAGTTGAACTATGTATAGACAACTAAACAGAACCGCAATGGAACCCACAATAGTTTATTTGAAGCATTTTCTTTCTTTTTTTATTTTCAGGTCAATCTCTAAGCAACCAGCGGTAAATGTTGAGCAGCCCAACTTTGTCTCTGGCCTTGCAGTGCTGTTTGTATTATTGTATGATTTCAACCTCCAGTATCAGGAAGAGGTGGCATGCACCCTTGCGACTGAGGTTAGCATATTTGCCATTGATATATAAAAAGAGTGAATTGTCACTAACTTGTTATGACAGTATTTGTAAAGTACTTAAGTATATTTTAACAAATATTTTATACAGTTGATTATAGAGCTGAATGACATATTGCATATTTAACATTATCATGTAGTCATGTAATCACATCGTAAATGTTGCAATTCTCTGTGCTGTCTCACAGAACTGAGTACACCCCTCACATTTTTGTAAATATTTTATTATCTTTTCATGTGACAACACTGAAGAATTGACACTTTTCTAAAATGTAAAGTAGTGAGTGTACAGCTTGTATAACAGTGTAAATTTGTCCCCTCAAAATAACTCAACACACAGCCATCTAAACCGCTGGTCACTAAAGTGAGTACACCCCTAAGTGAAAATGTCCAAATTGGGCCCAAAGTATCAATATTTTGTGTGGCCACCATTATTTTCCAGCACTGCCTTAACCCTCTTGGGCATGGAGTTCACCAGAGCTTCACAGGTTGCCCTGGAGTCCTCTTCCACTCCTCCATGACGACATCACGGAGCTGGTGGTTGTTAGACCCCTTGCGCTCCACCACCTTCCGTTTGAGGATGCCCCACAGATGCTCAATAGGGTTTAGGTTTGGAGACATGCTTGGCCGGTCTATCACCTTTACCCTCAGCTTCTTTATAGCAAGGCAGTGGTCACACGCTTGACACCATCTGAACCAAATACGTTTTTCTTGGTCTCATCAGACCACAGGACATGTAATCCATGTCCTTAATCTGTCTTCAGCAAACTGTTTGCGGGCTTACTTGTGCATCATCTTTAGAAGAGGCTTCCTTCTGGGACGACAGCCATGCAGAACAATTTGATGCAGTGTGCGGCGTATGGTCTGAGCTCTGACAGGCAGACCCCCCACCCCTGCAATGTTGGCAGCACTCATACGTCTATTTTCCAAACACAACCTCTGGATATGACACTGAGCACGTGCACTCAACTTCTTTGGTGGACCATGGCGAGGCCTGTTCTGAGTGGAACTTGTCCTGTTAAACCGCTGTGTGGTCTTGGCCACCGTGCTGCAGCTCAGTTTTAGGGTCTTGACAATCTATGTAGAGCAATAATTCTTTTTATCAGATCCTCAAAGAGTTCTTTGCCATGAGGTACACCCGAGACCTTGTAACTCTGAGTCACATGACACCGGCGAGAGAAAATGGCTAATTGGGCCCAATTTGGCCAGCGGTTTAGACATTAATGGCTGTGTGTTGAGTTATTTTGAGGGGACAGCATTTACACTGTTATACAAGCTGTACACTCACTACTGTACATTGTAGCAAAGTGTCATTTCTTTAGTGTTGTTGCATGAAAATATATAATAAAACATTTACAAAAATGCAAGGGGTGTACTCACTTCTGTGAGATGCTGTGTGTGTGTATGTGTATATATATATATATATTAGACATATACATAATGTTCACTTTTTTTCTTTTCTGTCTTTTAGATGCTTTCTCAACATCAACCCTGAATGTGCATCAAAAACCAAGAAAGGAAAAGTGACTTACAAGAAGACTGGACATGTTGTGTAAAAAAAGAACAGTACTGTAAACCCACAGGTTTCCTCTCTTCTGAAAGACTTTTAAAAATATATTTCTGAAAAACCTTTCCATTCTTTAAAAGTAAATAAGATTACTGTATTTTGAATTACTTGCTAATTGTTAATTGCATTTTACATGTTTTATATTTAAAAGAAAAAGGAAAAAAAAAAACTACAGCTGGCATTTCAGCCAGTAAATTCATATAAGGCAATTGCCTGGTCTTTTCTTCAAAATAAATAAAATGTTTTAAAAATATTATTTTCTCTATTTTTTTGTGAATACTGTTATGAAAAAGTATATTTTTAATTTTGTAAATCCAAGAGTACTGAAATGAAAGCAGGATTTACAGTATTCCCTGTAAAGAGCACAGTGTAATACTGTAAAAACAAAATATAACAGTATAATACTGTATTTCGTAAATACAGTACAGAACTGTAAATGTTGTGTACAGTAGTAGTACTGTAAAAATACAGTAAGTGGCTGGCAACCCAGCTGCCAGTATTTTACTGTAAATTTACAACGAAAAGTTTTACAATGTAGTGATATTTGTAAAACCATCCAGTTTGGTTGTAGTTGTGTTCTATTCATCATGGAACTTGGGCAGTTTATCTCCTGGAACAACTATATGCTTGACTCCTGCTTCAGTGATCACAACCAGGTGAACCACACCACCACTAACATTATCACGACCCAGAGCCAAAGCTGAATTTATATTTTATTTCAATTTGTAATTTACATTTTTCTCATACGAATTGTTCAAATGTCAACATAAAGAAACCTTTGAGCAGATATTTATATTTATCCCTTAGAATTAAAAGTAATATTAATGTAAAGACAGTGATGCATAAAGACTTCTTTTAACCTAATTTACAGCAAATTGGACTTAAATGTAAAAGCAAACAAATACATAAGAATTCAATTATAATTAAACTGGTAACAACCGATCACCAACTCTTACAATTAACTTATCACAGGATATGTAAAAGAATAACAAACAAACCCAAAAGAAACAAACAATAAAAAAACCCCAATTATATTTATCTAAGGAAAGCTAACAGAGTGTAAAGGATCTGTGGACTGGTGCTTTTTCATAGCTAAAGCTTCAGATTTATGCAGCAGGACTGACAGATTCACCCACTAAAACAATATTACAATCACAATTATTCTCTTCATTTAATTAAACAACTTTATGATGTTATGATGTACTACAACATGTACTTGGAGGTTAAGAAAAAAGGTATGGTGAATTACACCATTATTAAGTCCTTTGTGAAATAATAGCTCCTCCAGAAATGATTTAAATAACTATTAAGTTCTGATGTGATTTTTACAGGATTCAAGGATTCACCGAAATAATCAGAAATAAACCAAAGCCAGAACATTTGTAATGAATTGATGGAAAAACATAATTATGCTGAAGAGATGCCACACTCCAAATCCTCATCCTCCAACTCCTTCACGCTATTCTCTGTCAAAGGAAAATTTCAGTGATGAGACACAGAGACCTACAATCATACACATTACACAACTTTCCATTATAAGCTTTTACTGAAACTCACCTATTTGCCATTTACTTTTTCCAGAGCTTGATCTGAATTTTCAGAATCAGAATCTTTGGCTACAAGACAAAAGGGATAACATTATAAGACATGTCTTTCTTTTGAACAGTTTCTCATGAAATCAAATAGCTTTTATTCTATTAATCTGTAAGAAGACATGTAATACTTACTGCTTGTCCTCCCATAGCCTGCAGAGAAACAGAATGAGATTAATATTAACATATCTGGTAACACTTTTGCTATATAAATAAAATGAAGTAAAATTAGAAAAATAAGAACTTACCATTGGACTTCCTCCAAAAAATGAGCCCAACTATGACAGCTAGGAGAGCAACAAAGCCCACAGCACAGCACACAATGATCACAATTGTATTGTCAGAGCCTGTAATCAAATAGCATAACAATTAAACTTAGAAACAAATAAACCTGAAAAAAAAAAAAAAAAAAAACACAGAAATGTCTTTATGGCTGGTTCACAGTCCTAGCTCAAGAATCAGTCAATTAAAGGGACAATCACAAAATTTGGATGGAGATTATGGGAAAAACAATCTCAATACAAAAAAACGTATGTACACATACTATATAAGTGAAGTGAAGACAGATCCCACTTGAAATATCTGATAACAAAAGATATTTCATATGACAGAAACGTTCATGCACATACCTGGGTTTGAGCGGATATCATCCACAGTGACAACAATGTCCTTCGCTGCTCCCACATGCTGAACCACACATCTGAAGTCATTTTTGTTCTTCTTCCACTCCTCCGACTTTACTGAGAGGGTGATGGTCTTCTGGAAGGTCCCGTCTGCGTTTGGCATAGTTGTACCAACATCCACATCCTCATGATGCTCTTCACCTTTTTTCTGCCAGGTCATCATTATGTTGCTGGGGTAGAAGCCAGTAGCTTGACACAAAACTGGAGACGAAGAGTCCTTCTGCAGCAGGAACACCTCAGGTGCATCTGCATAAAGATCACATAGAGATCAAATTTTAAACACGAACAATTATTTTCTGATGAATATTGAAGCATATAGTGATAACAATAATTGATCATTACATTTTTTGAAATTGTATAGTTCTTATTAGTCAGAAAAGTTGCTTTCAGGGTACTAGGTTGATACAATGAGCACTTTTCAGGAATGCAGTAAAAATTGTGAATTATATTGTTTTTATAGTAATACTTAAAATAGTTGTTTAACAAAATTAATATGACATAATATTTATGCAATTCAAAGGATATTTTCATCGACAGATAATTGTCCACTAGTTCCACTATGGATGATGTTTCATGCACAGTCTGTTTGTTAACACATTTTTCTTCCAACTGTCTGCTGATGTAGTCCAAATGATCAATAGATCAATAGCTTTACCATAACATAAAAAAATAATAAAGTTAGGACTATTAGGGAATTCTTATCCTATCTCCATTTTTATGAAGGCAAAGAAACATGATTTTTGAACATTGAACTCTATACAGACAGTATAAATGAGAGGTATGTATTATCGGACATTCAGAAGGATATTTGTTTCTGAAAAACAAAAGGTCAATCAAAATGTAGTGACTATCAAACCACTGATATTCATACCTTTTCTTTCCAGAGTGCTCTTGCCATAACCCACATACTTCTTTATCCACTCAATGCATTCATTCTCCAGATACTCTTTGACTCTTTCAGATTGGGTTCTAACAGCATCCCATTTGTTCTTGGTAATCACAGCTTTATCATTAGCTGCAGTCCAGGTGAGAGAGCTCTTATCAAAGCTGATGAAGTCACCTCCATCATAACCAAACTGCATGTATCCTTGTTTGGTGCCATCATCATCCAGCTCACATCCGTACATCCACTGCCATGTGTGAACACCTGAGAGAAACAACACGGATCATTATATAACACTCACCATTCCTCACTTTCTCTAAAACAGTCTTAAAGACTTGATAATTAAGCAGAATGTTTTCCAGTCTTCTTTTTCAACACAAAACCAAACATTGACATAAAGATGAGAGCAATTGTGATTGGCTAATGGAACTGGTTTGTACTAATATATACAAGCATCCAGGAAAAGTGAACAAATTTGTCTGCATATAAACATCAATCTTGTGCACGAGCGTATGGTGAGTTCACAAAATCTAAATATTTGACAGCTCGAGGTTATTCAGTAAAAGATGAAAGTAAAAATCAATGTGAGCTATTCCAATGGGAATCAGATTTGTGTGTTCAGACGCAGGTCAGACGTCCAGATATCGGATATGTGTCCGATTTAAAACCACATTTGAAAGAGACTGAATGGATGCGAAAGAATCGGATCTTGTGCAGATTTTTCTGTTTAGTCGTGTGCAACATCTGATCTGTGTCACATGTGAGTAAAAAACACTGAAAATCTCCTGCAAACGTTTCAGACACAGTTCGCTATGTGGTTGCTGGGGTGTTCTGGATGGTTGCTAGGGTGTTATGAGTGGTTGCTAGGGTGTTACACTAAACTAAAATCAGTGTAATACATTTTTGTTCAATAACATTTTTTATATTTAGAAAATTTCATGGTATTAATTAATATTTATGCAATAATTATAATCAATATTCTCCCATAGAAAATAATACACTTTAATTTCTATTATTTTCATCTCATCTAAAGCATCTCTGCTCACATATTTCACTTTTTCTCCTCTGTTTCTGAAGCAGAACCAGTTCATTTCTTACAAAAGAAGAACTAGATTAAGAAGATCGTCAAGACAAACCTTCTGTTTCTTAAGAAAGCAGTTTAAAAAGCAAGAAGTTTGAAGTAGTTTTAAATTTGAATTGTTTTTAAAAGCTTTTTAAAAGTTTGAACACCTGAAATGTAACCGTTTTATTTTCAGTAAAGTTTCATGGTTGAGAGAATTTCATGGTACCAGTTAATATTTATGAAATAATTATCAAATTTATGATAAAAAGTTATGATAAAAATTTATGAAATTATGATAAAATTGTTTCCCATTGAAAATAATATTTTCCCCCTACTATTTTCATCTCATCTAAAGCATCTCTGCTCAAACATTTCACTTTTTCTCCTGTTTCTAAAGCAGAACCAGTTAATTTCTTTCAAAAGAAGAACTAGTTTAAAAAGATATTAAAAGACAAACTTTCTGTTGCTTGAGAAAGCAGTTTAAAAAGTCAAGTCAAGTCAAGTCTGCTTTATTGTCAATTCTTCCACATGTACAGTACATACATACAGAGAATTGAAATTGCGTTACCCTCAGACCCTTGGTGCATACAGTTAACATTAAACACTGACAGTAGACGTTCAAATACAGATAATACAGTTTAAGCATATGTACATACAACTATACAGATATACAAATGAGGACATTGCAAAAAAAAAAAAAAAGCGTGAAGTTTGAAGTTCGAATTGCTTTTAAAAGATTGAAGCTTGAACACCTGAAATTTAACTTTGTTTTATTTTCAGCAAAATCAATTTAATATATTTTTGTTCAATAATATTTTGTCTTTTTTATTTTGTATTTTGAGAGAATTTCATGATTCTAATGAATATTTATGCAATAATTATTATCAATTTTTTCCCACCAAAAAAACCCAAAACAAATTCTAATATTTTCATCTCATCTAAAGAATCTCTTTCAATTTTAATTTGTCCCCGAGGGGCAATTCAAAGGCATATTGAGCAGCACTTCAAGAAAGACAACACTTTTTCAGACAAATACACAATGTACAAATAAATAAGTAAAAAAAAACAATTATTTAATTTAAAAAGTATAAACAAGAATTGTACATTTCCAGGAACTATGTCTTTACAATATTACAATATTATTGCTATGATAATGGTAAACAATAACAGCAAAGATAATTTGGTTCTGTACAGTAAGAAGGAGTCCTAAAAGTGCATAATAAAAAATTGACTATTCTGTTAGGAGTCTGTAAAGAATTAAATAATAAATGAATACCAAGTTTAGGAATTTAAAAGCAGAAAGGCTTTAGGACCAAAGGTGTCCCTCGTCCTCTGAGCGCTGCAGGCGGGACAGCGAAGCCGTCCTCCAGAGGAGAACCACTCAAAGCTGAGTGAAGAACATGTGAGGGGTCTTTAATAATCCTGCTTGCTGACCTGAGCTTCTGTTGATCATGTTTGTGTGTAAGAGATCTAACAGACAAACCAATCATCTCAGAGCACACTGTGACAGCATCTGCAACCGGTACCTGAGACGAATAATAGACTGAAACCAACAAGTTCTGGAGAACGAGACGATGCTCTCAATGAAAGAGTAATAAAAGCACAACAGAATGTCTCCAAAGTTTAGATATTGAGCTGCTGACACCTCCTCACAATCTCCTCTGTGTCGGGTCAGCTGAGGTGTAACGAAGGTCAGAAAAGCTATTATTGACCAGAACTCTCTGAGACCCGTTGCTCAAAAAGTCCAGTGTCCACATAATCAGCTGCTCGTCCAGATGAAAGCGAGAGGAGAGTTTAGTAACAAAGATGTGAGTCTGCAAGGTATTGAATGCTGAAGAGAAGTCAGCACACAGAAGTCGGACTGAAGCGTCGAGGAGCTCCAGGTGTTTGTGAGCACATCTATAATAACTGTTTCAGCCTCATCTACACCTCTTCCTGCACGAGATGTGACCTGAAGTGGATCAGGGAATCTGTTGCTCTGATAATGAGATGTTTCAGGATCCTCTCCATAGAGACACGGGCCGTAGCTCATTCAGTGCTTAGGTCTTATTTTTCTCAGGGATGGGAATAACTGTGGACTGTTTGGGACTGTGCTGCTGTCCGTGGAGCTCTGGAGCAAGATTGGAAACACGTCCCGAGCTGCTGAGCACAGAGCCACTAATATCGTCCCTCTCTCTGGTTCTCCTGAAGGCTCTCACTGCGTCCCGTGTGCTGAAGGTAAATGCAGAGTTATGGGGATTGGGTTCAGATCCAGCTGAGAGGAGTTATCTGACTGGAATCTGCTGTAAAGGAGTTAAGGTCGTCAGGACTGTGGATGGCTCTAGTGCTGCTGGCTGCAGTTAACGGAGGACATGGTTTTGAGATCCTGCCGAGCTGAGCGGAGGTTTCCATCGATGAAGATCTGGTCCGCTTTATTCTTGGCCCGCTTGACCTCTTTGTTGACCTGCTTTATCTCCAATTCAGAGCCAGTGAAGAAAATCATCTTCTTCCTATTCAGGATCTCCTGAAGCTCTTTGGTGACCCAAGGTTTGTTGTTCGGGAAGATGGTGAGTGTTTTTGAAGGAGCGATGTTATCGACGCAGAAGGAGATATACGATGAAACCGTCTCTAACGGCTCGTTGATGTTATTGGAGGAGGACAGAAGGCTGTCCCAGTCTGTTCTTGTAGGGATTGGATACAGTGTTTGATGTGTTTAGTAAGATTTGTTGGTCTCTAACAGCTGGTGTATCTGCTGGAGGAGCAGGATAGTGTGGTGTAGAGGGCTCCAGCGGGACCCAACGCTAATCTCACAGCAGCGGCTGGTTTAAGCTTCGCTTCGGTCAGAGAGTTTGGCGGGAGACTCGCGGGGAATGCTGGGATTTGGCGCGTTATAGAAACAGAGTCAACACATGAAGTTGAGAAGAGCATTAAAGCGGCTGTTTACTCGACAAAAGCAAAGCAAAGCAAGACATCTGGAAACAATTCTCAAATCTCACTGAAAAAATTAGAAAGAGTTAAACTTTGTAAGTTGCAATAAATGTTCAAAAGTGTTTGTTTACGACGGACGTAAATCTGACGACACACCTATTTATCTAAGATCTATGTGTTTATTTATTTAATAAGTTAAAGTTTGTCATATTGTGCTTTGGCTTATTAACTTAAACTGTTAGTTAGCAGTTAAACTGTTAGTTTAGTTACACGTGTTTTTGTCACGTGCGGTGCTTTGGTTTAGCATTACTTCATCTTATTTAAACACAATCATGTTTAAAGCCTGTTATTCTGGATGTTAACTTGAAGGAATATTTAGTATTTGTGCTCATTTTTTAGAAGCTCTGAGAGAAAGTCGACGGGTTTAAGAAACTAAATTGTGTCTCTGCATCAAATTCACAGCAAAAAATACATTTTATATGTTCATTTAGTTTTGTTCGTAAAATAATATAAAGGCATAATATAATATTAAAATGTAAATAACAGTTTTTAATTAAATTTGTGAAAATTATTACAATTAAGTTTTTTTATTAGCGAGTAAACAAGTAAAACTAGTTATAGTTTGAAGCCGTGTGTTAGTAGTTAGTTATTGTGCTACACTTTGAGAAAGTCTGTAAAATACAGCACAGTCTACTCGGTTAATATGAAGGGATTCTCCGGATTGATTTTTCACAGGTTTTTACCTGCATTTTTAATCACGTGATGTATTTTGTGTTTTGGGTTACAGCCACTGATCTATAATAGAGAGCTGAAATAGATGCTGCTTAATCAGGACATTAAAAATATACACACCATAATTTATTCAGAGAAATAACTGACTACATACAGCACGGATTTATAGACATTGAAGCTTTATTTCCAAGTTAAGCTTTTCATTTCAGTACAATATAGAGAAATAAAGTAACAGAGGCTATCGTATTATTCATTGTATATTCAAATCAATTTCTGAATACGTTCATGTTTAATAATTCCTGAATAATTACATAACGTTACATAAAGAAACAGGCTATATTTTGTGTTGACAGCGCAGCAAACACACACCTAAACGATTAAATATATCGCTTATCCTGCACAAAAACACCATAAACACTGCCGATAACATCTGAAGTAAAAATGAATGAACATACACCTAACATAAAAACTACTACCGTCTGACTGATTCGCTTCAGATCGGGTGATTTTAGGTCAGCGGTCTGCATGAGACGCCATGCTGCTCTCTGCTGGTAGAGAAGAGAAAGATGGCGGCTCGAACACTTCCGGTGGAGAACGCATCATATCCTGGAAAATTACTTGTACCTTCTCCATTTTTCTAGATATTTTTCTTACAGTGTATCAACTGATCAACACTCGCAAGAACAAGCTACTAACAAAGTGTATCATAAATGAACAATTATTAAATTACGAAATAGTTTTTACTATTATTAAACGGGACAATTGCAAATATAGCAGCTAAGTTAATATCCGTGACGTGGAAACCAGGCTGTTAGACGCAATAGTCCAGGAGTCACTGAGAAGTAAACTAAACACAACTGCACCTGAAGCACGAGACTGAACCGAGCATAACATAGCTCTGGGTTAAAAACAAACTAAACGTGTCTTCAGACAGTATCAACTAAACACAACATTAAACAATAAGAAGAGCAATGAATAGTGCTGCTCAACTATTTCCATCTCTGCTCAAACATCTCACTTTTCTCCTGTTTCTGAAACAAAACCAGTTCATTTCTTACAAAAGAAGAACTAGATTAAAAAGATATTAAAATCAAGCTTTCTGTTGCTTAAGTTTAAAATGCATCAAGTTTGAATTATTTTTAAAAGTTTGAAGTTTGAACAGCTGAAATGTAACTTTGTTTTATTTTCAGCAAAATCAATGAAGAAGAGATTTACATTACTTTACACGACTAGATGATGATGAAGAAGATGTGGAGGATCAGTAAAGCGTTTCTCCATTTCTTAAATAAACTGGATTTAAGACCTAATAAACGAATAGCGTGTGTTTTATTTGCTTTTATGTCAGGATTGTATTCCTGCAGCATTAAAACAGCATTTAAATGTGAGTGAAGTTCAGAGGTCAGCGAGTCTCACAGCGTTGATCTGCTCAGCGTGAGCCAGTCCTCAGAGAAAACAAACCATAAATGTATCAGTTCATTTCTTACAAAAGAACTAGATTAAGAAGATTGTCAAGACAAACTTTCTGTTGCTTGAGAAAACAGTTTAAAAAGCCTGAAGTCTGAAGTAAATTTGAATTGCTTTTAAAAGCCTGGAGTTTGAACACCTGAAATGCAACTTTGTTTTATTTTCAGCAATATAAATGTAATATATTTATGTTCAATAATATTTTGTCTTTTTTATTTTGTATTTTGAGAGAATTACATGGTACTCGTTAATATTTATGCAATAATTATGATCAATTTATCCCATCGAAAATAATACAAAAATTCTAATATTTTCATCTCATCTAAACTTTTTCTCCTGTTTCTGAAGCAGAACCAGTTCATTTCTTACAAAAGAAGAACTAGATTAAAAAGATAGTCAATATTATGATTTTAATCACGTCCAATCAAGCTGAACCATGAACGGTTGTTGTGTTGTGTGTATTTTAGGTCCGTGCGACTCAAATCAGTGAAGATAGTGACTGATTGTTAAAGACCAACGTCAGGAAGAACTTTCTGTCTTAATAAATGGTACTTTCATTTAAAAAGAAATGTTGTCAAAAGTAGTATCGATTATGCTTAATATTTAGGATCAATTATTCTTCAAGTACTTAATGAATCATTAATGGAGTCAGTTAATGAACTGGAACCTTAAATTACTTATGATTCCTGTCAATAATCATCTATTATTTTACTCTAAACTGATCAAGATGTTTCCATCCAAAGTTATGAATTAAACTTATGCACAAAACTGGAATATTACATAAAACATTTGTGAATAAAGCACCGTTTCAGGTCGACTGATTCGCCGCGGCGGATATCATATATTATCAGATATTCTATCCAGCGGTTTGTTTTTATGCAATATCCCAAAATGCTCAGAAAAATAGGCGATAGAAACATATAAAGCAGAGTTTTCTGGACAGCAGAGAGCAGAATCTCTAAAGTGATATTAAAGTCAAACCCAAACTGTATTTGATTGATCTCAGAGCAAAACTAGATCAAGTTGATCAAGATCAAGATGCTGCTTCAACAGAGACTCGTCTGAGAGTTTAATACAGTTTTAATAGTTGATCGCTCAGCAGCAGAGACACAGATGAGTGTCTGTTTACATATGAATCTTCTGACAGTTGATTCAGTTGAGATTCAGTTGAGTTTGAATGGATTCAAGATTCTGAACATTCCATCAATGAAAGTCAGTGGGATTCTTGTGAGTCTTGATCATCTGCGGCGGGAAAACTGTCTGATCAGTTGATTCATTCATTTATTATTCATTGTTTGTTTCATTTGAAATAAAATGATATTTTAATTGATCTTTCTGTCTCTCTTCACTGGGTTCAGTGTGTCTCTGTGTCTCTGAGCTTCTCGTACAGTTCATTATTCGTTAGAAACGATGAAAGTCCACTGAAAGAGCAGCTTAGACCTCGCTGTCTACATAGGGAGCTTCTTCTGAAGCAGCGATTGAAACAGAGCCTTATTAGAGACTAATGTGGAATAAAAAAAAAAAAACCTTTCACAGCAGTGAGAGAAACACTGACTGACAAAATCAGACTTTTGTTTACATTTGATAAAAATTATCATAATTTGATTGTTTTATTCACGTCAATCCTACATTGTGTGGGTCACTATAAAGTTTACTCTGTTATTATCTCAGCTGACCGCCGCTCACTTTCTAGTGTTCACAGAGAAGAGGATGAATTTAAGTGTTGTGAATCCCACAGGCTTTGTCTCCTTTACTGTTTTTTTATTTTATTTTAAAAGAAATTATATTATAATTCAGTTCTTTAATAATCCTGCTTGCTGACCTGGGCTTCTGTTGATCATGTTTGTGTATAAGAGATCGAAGACAAACCAATCATCTCAGAGCACACTGTGACAGCATCTGCAGCCAGTTCCTGATCTGAGACGAATAATAGACTGAAACCAACAAGTTCTGGAGAACGAGACGATGCTCTCAATGAAAGAGTAATAAAAGCACAACAGAATGTCTCCAAAGTTTAGATATTGAGCTGCTGACACCTCCTCACAATCTCCTCTGTGTCGGGTCAGCTGAGGTGTAACGAAGGTCAGAAAAGCTATTATTGACCAGAACTCTCTGAGACCCGTTGCTCAAAAAGTCCAGTGTCCACATAATCAGCTGCTCGTCCAGATGAAAGCGAGAGGAGAGTTTAGTAACAAAGATGTGAGTCTGCAAGGTATTGAATGCTGAAGAGAAGTCAGCACACATAAGTCGGACTGAAGCATCGAGGAGCTCCAGGTGTTTGTGAACACATCTATAATAACTGTTTCAGCCTCATCTACACCTCTTCCTGCACGAGATGTGACCTGAAGTGGATCAGGGAGTCTGTTGCTCTGATAATGAGATGTTTCAGGATCCTCTCCATAGAGACACGGGCCGTAGCTCATTCAGTGCTTAGGTCTTATTTTTCTCAGGGATGGGAATAACTGTGGACTGTTTGGGACTGTGCTGCTGTCCGTGGAGCTCTGGAGCAAGATTGGAAACACGTCCCGAGCTGCTGAGCACAGAGCCGCTAATATCGTCCCTCTCTCTGCTTCTCCTGAGGGCTCTCACTGCGTCCCATGTGCTGAAGGTAAATGCAGAGTCATGGGGATTGGGTTCAGATCCAGCTGAGAGGAGTTATCTGACTGGAATCTGCTGTAAAGGAGTTAAGGTCGTCAGGACTGCGGATGGCTCTAGAGCTGCTGGCTGCAGTGTTAACGGAGGACATGGTTTTGAGATCCTGCCGAGCTGAGCGGAGGTTTCCATCGATGAAGATCTGCTCTGCTTTATTCTTGGCCCGCTTGACCTCTTTGTTGACCTGCTTTATCTCCAATTCAGAGCCAGTGAAGAAAATCCTCTTCTTCCTATTCAGGATCTCCTGAAGCTCTTTGGTGACCCAAGGTTTGTTGTTCGAGAAGATGGTGAGTGTTTTTGAAGGAGCGATGTTATCGACGCAGAAGGAGAAATACGATGAAACCGTCTCTACCGGCTCGTTGATGTTATTGGAGGAGGACAGAAGGCTGTCCCAGTCTGTTCTTGTAGGGATTGGATACTTTCCAGTGTGCAGTGTTTGATGTGTTTAGTAAGCTTTGTTGGTCTCCTAACAGCTGGTGTATCTGCTGGAGGAGCAGGATAGTGTGGTGTAGAGGGCTCCAGCGGCACCCAACGCTAATCTCACAGCAGCGGCCGGTTTTAGCTTCGCTTCGTCAGAGAGTTTGGCGGGAGACTCGCGGGGAACGCAGAGGGGAAAAATCGTAATTCCGTTGAATTTTCTAATTTCATTAAACTGCTAAAAAACTGCTAAAAAATGAACGTCTCTGTTAAAAAAGCAGTTTTAACAAGCTGATGTACAGCATTGACGTTAGCTCGAACGGCTCGTTAGCTTGATGTGCTCCGTAATGATTAAAAAAAAACTTTTGCAGCCGATTCACGAAGTAATCTCATCGATTTACAACGTTTAAACGTTAATAAATCAGCCGTTTACTTTGAGTGCAATTTAACCACAATAAACACCGTTTGTCCCTGAGGTACTTACGATTGAAAACAGCCGTGGCGCCGCTTCAGCCATTTTTCGAATATGAGGCCACGCCTCCTCTCGCGTGGCCTCATGGGATAGTAAAGTGTCCATCGTATGCCTACTACAGAATTCGGGTGGAAGTAGTAGGTCATCCGGGTAATTCTCGCCTACTGTTTTTCGAATACTATGAATTCGGTCATACTACTCGCCTCGCATACTGTTTTTCGCATACTATAGCCTATAGTAGGGAAGTATGCGATTTCGGACGCAGCCAGAGTCAACACACGAAGTTGAGAAGAACATTAAAGCGGCTGTTTACTCGACAAAAGCAAAGCAAGGCGAGACATCTGGAAACAATTCTCAAATCTCACTGAAAAAATGAGAAAGAGTTAAACTTCGTAAGTTGCGATAAAATACATGTAATATATGTTCATTTAGTTTAGTTCGTAAAATAATATAAAGGCATAATATAATATTAAAATGTAACTGTTTTTAATTAAATTTGTGAAAACGATTACAATTAAGTTTTTTTTATTAGCGAGTAAACAAGTAAAAGACTTTAGACTTTCTGAACAGTCATAGTTTGAAGCCGTGTGTTAGTAGTTAGTTATTGTGCTACACTTTGAGAAAGTCTGTGAAATACAGCACAGTCTACTCTGTTAATATGAAGGGATTCTCCGGATTGAGTTTTCACATGTTTTTTACCTGCATTTTTAATCATGTGATGTATTTTGTGTTTTTGTGTTACAGCCACTGATCTATAATAGAGAGCTGAAATAGATGCTGCTTAATCAGGACATTAAAAATATACACATCATAATTTATTCAGAGAAATAACTGACTACATACAGCACGGATTTATAGACATTGATTATTTCCAAGTTAAGCTTTTCATTTCAGTACAATATAGAGAAATAAAGTAACAGAGGCTATCGTATTATTCACTGTATATTCAAATCAATTTCTGAATACGTTCATGTTTAATAATTCCTGAATAATTACATAACGTTACATAAAGAAACAGGCTATATTTTGTGTTGACAGCACGCAGCAAACACACACCTAAACTATTAAATATATCGCGTATCCTGCACAAAAACACCATAAACACTGCCGATAACATCTGAAGTAATAATGAATGAACATACACCTAACATAAGAACTACTACCGTGTGACTGATTCGCTTCAGATCGGGTGATTTTAGGTCAGCGGTCTGCATGAGACGCCATGCTGCTCTCTGCTGGAAGAGAAGAGAAAGATGGCGGCTCGAACACTTCCGGTGGAGAACGCATCATATCCTGGAAAATTACTTGTACCTTTTCCATTTTTCTAGATATTTTTCTTACAGTGTATCAACTGATCAACACTCGCAAGAACAAGCTACTAACAAAGTGTATCATAAATGAACAATTATTAAATTACGAAATAGTTTTTACTATTATTAAACTGGACAATTGCAAATATAGCAGCTAAGTTAATATCCGTGACGTGGAAACCAGGCTGTTAGACGCAATAGTCCAGGAGTCACGGAGAAGTAAACTAAACACAACTGCACCTGAAGCACGAGACTGAACCGAGCATAAAATAGCTCTGGGTTAAAAACAAACTAAACTGTCCTCAGACAGGATCAACTAAACACAACATTAAACAATAAGAAGAGCAATGAATAGTGCTGCTCAACTATTTCCATCTCTGCTCAAACATCTCACTTTTCTCCTGTTTCTGAAACAAAACCAGTTCATTTCTTATAAAAGAAGAACTAGATTAAAAAGAGATTAAAATAAAACTTTCTGTTTCTTGAGAAAGCAGTTTTAAAAACCTGAAGTTTGAAGTAGTTTTAAATTGAATTGCTTTTAAAAGCTTGAAGTTTGAACACCTGAAATGTAACTTTTTATTTTCAGTAAAATAAATGTAATATATTTTTGTTCAATAATATTTGTTATTTGTTTATTTAGTATTTTGAGAGAATTTCGTTGTAATAATTAATATTTAAACCATAATTATGATCACGTTTTCCCCATCGAAAATAATACTTTTTTTTCTGAATATTTTCATATCTTCAAAAGCATCTGTGCTCACACATTTTTATTTTCAGTAAAATCAATGTAATATATTTTTGTTCAATAATATTTTTTATTTACTATTTTAAAATAATTTAATGTTACTAATTAATATTTATACAATAATTGTGATACATTTTTCCCATCGATAATAATAATAATAAAATATTTTCAGCTCATCTATTTTCTCATCCAACTTTTTTTCTCAGGTAACATCAATGTAATATATTTTTGTTCAATAATATTTGTACTTTTTTTATGTTGTTATTATACATTTTTTATTTTGAGAGAATTTCTTCGTACTAATTAGTATTCATGCAATAATTATCATATTTTTGTTGCATTGAAAAAAAAATTATAATATTTTCATCTCATCATTCTGTTGCTTGAGAAAGCAGTTTAAAAAGCTTGAAATTTGAAGCAGTTTTACGTTTAAAGTGGTTTTAAAAGCGCAAAGTTGAAAGTGAAGTCTTTCAGGCACAGATTGTTGTGTGGTTGCTATAGCATTGCTAGGCATTTGCTATAATGACCTGGGTGGTTGCTAGGGTACTCTGGATGGTTGCTAAGCAGTTGCTAGGGTATTTTAGGTGGTTGGTAGGATGTTCAGGATGGTTCCTATATATAATCTAGGCTGTTTGAACTTTCTGTCAAAATGCTGCGTCCTCTGGAGGTCTCATTCAAAGGGTGCATACGTCATCGAGGCTGTCTCATTTCAGAAAAGCAAGTAGGACACTCCGAATGCGACCTTCTTTCACAGGAATTCGGAGGATGCATCAGGTGTATCCTTCGCTGCTACAGATAACCCACAATTCTTTGCGTCACCATAAACAACCATCGTTAATTTGAAAGATGCCGGAGCCGGCAGATGTACACACAAGTGCAGATGTGGTGTTTTCAACTTAACTTAAAGTCCCTCCAGTAAAAACGGATAAACTTTGTTCTTAATATCCTCTAGGGCTGTAATCAACCAAAGAAAATCTTGGTCGACTGAAGTCCTGAAACTTTCGACTAAAAATCGACTAAAAATGACGTTGTGGAGAAAAAAAAAACGTACGTTACATTAATTAGATACACACTGTGCTCAGTACTTGGTAGCCTTGTTGTCTGCCTAAATTAATTATAAATAAACATAAAAAACTAATAGGCTATTTGGAGTATATTAAATCGTTTTTGACCTAATTATTTTGCACTGAAATGAGTCTGACACATGAGTCTGTCGTCTCTGACAGCGGTGCATCACGTGCACCTGCGCAATATCATAGCCTGTGATTTCTGAAAACAGTACTATGTTGTCAACTAGTGATATCACAAGAACTTTTGAGGAATGTGCAACATAATTTAGAAAATTATTTTTGTCATATGTTATAAGTATAACTGTCAGACACTATCATTTCAGCCGCTCTGCGCAGCTCGAGAGCGAGGCTGAAGATAAGAGCTCAGCTTCGCGGCTGAGACACGAATAGACTTAAAGCTTTTACTCTTAATAAACACAAAAGGCGCGTCCACTTTAATAAAAAAATAATATTTATTAAACAAACAAGAGCAGAAACCAAATAAAGTGCATAACTGAAAAATAAAGCATCTTAGGCTCAAAACTAACACTAACAGTGGGCACAGCGCAATTGCGCAATATTGTGAGAACTGAGAACTGATCGCGCACTGTGTGAGAACTGAGAAAGTGGAGCACTTCTATCAGAGTGATTCCGCCTATCGCGCCTTCACTAACTTCAAGTTAATCAACAACGAATTGTGACTCCTGGGAAAAACGGGATGTCTGGTCACCCTATCCCTATAACCATTCAGTTGCTGAGGCCATTGTTTCAGATCGCTAGTTTGCGTTTTGGTAGCGTATCCGCCCACTGCGGCTGCCATACTGTGACTAGATATACAAACGCCCCTCGTCTGATTGCGATCCAGTGACAGGGACGCACATTTTAAAAGACAAGACAGTCAACTTAGCCTATGTATTTTGAATGTCCGGTAGTCCTCAAATAACATTTTAGTCCCGTCTCGTCTCGTTAACGAAGACGCGCATACATTTCGTCATAGTTTTTATCATCAGATATTAATTTTATCTCGTCAACTTCTCGTCTTAGTCACAGAAAAAAGGTTCGTTAACGAATATTTTTCATCGTCCTCTTCGTTAACGAAATTAGCACTGGTTCTTTGGAAGGAGACAGCTTCTTGTTTTATTGACACTAGCTTATTATTAAATAAATAATATTCAGCATCAAACCTTCTAAAGCCTACTTATCTGTCTCTCTTCTCCAGTGGGTTGGGCTAATCCAAAAAAAGTGAAAACAATGGGGGTGTTCTGAAAACAGACTGTTACCTGTGAAACAGGGGTGCTCTGAAAATACCCCCATTAGCAATTAGTGCTTTCCACCTGATGAAATGAGCGCGGCCAAACTGATGAAATGAGCGCGGCAAAAAATCGACCAATCAGATTTTTGGTCGAACCAGACCGTATCGACCAATTAATCGACTAATCGACTGGGACGTTACAGCCCTAATATCCTCCTCCTTTTTTTCTCTCTAACAGATGTCTTTTGTACGTACGCTGCAGCAAGACAGTAATGGTCTCTAGATTAATTCTTTTTTTTCATATGATATTATTTTAATTTATATATTTTTTTTATTTTAAATAAATACATTTTTATTAAGTATCATTATTTTAATTTATCATACTTAATTATACATTTTTTTTAATCATATAGATTTTTTAAAAATGTACTGTATATTTTATTAATTTAATTTTAAATTGGTTATGTTCTAGTTTCTGTTTAGTAGAGAGATTTTAGAAACAGTTTTTTCTCAACAAGAACAAAAATTACAAGGAACACTGATCACCATCATCAAGAGTCTCAGCAATATCAATTATTCATCTTATATCTGAAAATGATATTGTTAGTTTACTGTACACATACACACAGTTACTGTGGTCTGTAATCACAGTACATCATGGGATTACTTCCTCCTTGAAAGAAAACATACAATTCTTCTGCAGGATTTGGTCAAGGGAAGGTATTTGATGAGGCAGTATAGTGCCTCATTTCCTTAGTCATTTCATCAGGAGCGCAGATTCCTTAAAATGCTGCTTACGTAAGAATTTGGAATAGAGCTGCTGTGTCGTATTTTGACTTGTTGTGCTGTGTTATGTATTTACATTTACATTTATTCATTTAGCTGACGCTTTTATCCAAAGCGACTTACAACTGCTATATATGTCAGAGGTCGCACGCCTCTGGAGCAACTAGGGGTTAAGTGTCTTGCTCAGGGACACATTGGTGTCTCACAGTGGATTCGAACCCGGGTCTCTCACACCAAAGGCATGTGTCTTATCCACTGCGCCATCACCACCCCCATCTGTCATGTCTCAATACTGTGTTTTGTATTGCTGTGTCTCAATGTGTTGTGAAAGGATTTGTTTCTTCAAATAAAAGCAAGAGCTGCCTGGGAGTGTGTGTTACCTGCTGTCTGGTTGAACCGCCCCCGTAGAGTCTGCATATTTACTTTGAAGGCTTGCATCCAGCTACTCTCTCTCTGGCTTTCTCTGTCCCAGTAATCTGCTCCTTCATTCTCCTTGATCCACTCTGTCTTGGGGATCATTCTCTTGATGTTACTGTCAAAGTGCACAAATGGAATATCGTCCACCATACCAACAGCTGTGTACTCTGGGAAGCTGTCAACCTCTGAAACTCCCGTAAGTATGTATTTCATAGAATGAGTTACTGTAAAAAACAAATACACAAAAATGTTATTGAAAACCCATCAAAATCACCTAATTTTAAAACATTTTTAAAATACAATTTCATTGCATTATGAATTTATAATTATTATATAAATATAATTAATTCAATCAGGATATAGTAGCCAGTTTATAAGGATTGTAATTGAAGAGAATCCAAGATTTCTTGACATCAACTACACTTGGTAAATTAATTCATCTTGCGGTTGTACAAACACTCTCTTAAGGTCTTAGTCTCACCATCTGTTCATGTTAGTAAATAAACAAATTAATTCTTTTTTTTTTTCAGTGTGACTGTTTGTGAATTAGGGCTGCCCAATTATTCAAATTTCTAATCGCCATTACAATTAAAGATGCCACAATTATGTAATCATTCAAAGCAACAATTAATCGTTCAAAGTCATCTTATGTTATTTTGAGTGCTTTTTCTTTTTACAGGTTATATTAAGGATTTTATTATTGTTTTAATTTTAGTTTTAGTATAACATTATAATACCATGCATATTTTTACTTTTTTATTATTTAAAGAAGAAACTAATCCAATGTATAATTGACATTTGAGGCTTAATACTATAAAAAAGAAAGAAAAGTTTTTCAGTTTGAGTGTTTTCAGCTTGTTTATTTTCATATTATTATAAATATGTCATGCAGTTGCTTCAAAGAATGGTTAATTAATAATCGCAATTACAATTTCAAGTGAATAATCAACAATTATGATTTTTCTCATAACCATGCAGCCCCATTGTGAATATGAAAAACATTTTTAAAAACTGGTTACAGAGAAAACAGTAGGCAATGAAAAATATTAATAACAATAACAACATACAATAATTTAAAATAAGATAAATGCTTTGTACAGGTTTTCAGGTTCCAGTTCATATTTCCAAGAACTTTAAAATTTTCATATTTTCAACCTTTTCTTTATAGTGTGTACTATTAATACTAATATGTCATGTTTAAAACAAATGAATCTATCACTTCAAACAGACAGACAATTGTTATCTTTATTATTCCAAGGTTAAAAATTGAGAATCTTTGGCCTTGTTTGAATAAATATGGAAAATCCTGTAACTAATTATGGTTTATAATATTAATATTTATTATTATTACTTAGTATCATACTGTATTAAGTAATACAAATTAGCACATACTTCTAATGAGTGAATGCAAATCTGCAATCATTTAATCAAATTAATAATTATATTCAGAGCACATTTTGTATTTTAAACACAAACCATGCTATGGCCATTTCTGTATAATAGAATATGTTACCTATAGTCTAAGGAATAGACTGGTACTATACTGTGAACTTAAAACCATCCACTCACCAGGAAAAAAAAAAGTATTAGGAAGAAAATGTTGGTTTGGTTTGTATGGATTGCACACAAGTAGATCAGAACTAAGTGCCCATTTTTGTTGTCTACCTGTGTGTGAACTGGTGAAGGGTATCATTGTGAGCACTTAGTCCCAAACAATTATCAGTGTTTGCTATCCCATCCAATAGACATTCTGAACAAGTGCAACGTCATGAGTCACTATGAAGAATTTCTTAAACTGGGTTGATCTCCAAAAGTGAAAATAAGCAAGTCATCAAAGTTTTTTGGGGTTTTGGGACATAAGGTCAAATATACATTTATTTTGTTTTTGGGAGACATGTAAACTAGCCTTCCATTTCATATAATTTAAGGTTAGTTTAAACTCACATGCAGTTAGCCTGACATTACTAAATCCTCCTGAGACTGGTTGATTATAGACATCATCACTTCACTTGTAGATTTAAGGCATTCAGCAGACTCTCTTATCCAGAGCAATTTAGAGAATTACTTTAGCATCACATACTGTATGTTATTACTGGTTATTATTAAAATAAGGTTACACTTTATTTTAAGATGTCCTTGTTACAATGTAATTATACATTTAAATACTGAGTAATATTAATTAACTACATGTACTTACTATATGGTTAGGGATAGAATTAGGGTTTGTTTAGGGTTACTTGCATATAATTATGTATAAATTATTATTAGAAATAGTGAGTACATGTAACAAAGACACCTGAAAATAAAGTGTAATCCAAAATAAATGTAAGTGTAATCTGATATTTTTTTATTATTAAATTACAGTTACTGTTACTGAAAATATTAACAATTACAAAGGGTTTTACTTCTGAATATTTTCACACACACACACACACACACACACACACACACACACACACACACACATAAACAAATAAATAAAATTTATATTATCTCGTTATGAACTCTTCAGCTTTAATATGTGGTTTTAGTGAACAGCTGAATAGTGATGAACGCCATTTACTCACCGGCATTGGCGAGATGAACTCCGAGGAGCAGAAGAACTACGGTCCGCATGTTTCCAATGAAAATTCGTTCTACAGAATTGAGAATGAAAATGGTCCTTGACGCCTCACAAGCAGTTTGTGATCTGGTGAAGCGACTCTGCTCCAACGCTTAAATAGGGCTGGAAATCTCAGCCAATAGATTTTCAGGACAATTCGAACGTCATCAGTCACTATGAGGTGTTTCTTAGATTGGGTTGAATTCTGAAAGTGAAAACAAAATGAAGTAATTCATTATCATACATTATATATATAGGACTTGACAAAATTAACGAATCAAAAGCAATTTAAAAATCTGATCTGCAAAGCAAGCAAATGAACTTTGAATGAAAGCGTTTTTAGCATTTCATAGTAAACATAACGGTCAATGATTATGGATCAGGTGCTTATAGAAGAATCGTATCTTTAAATGTTTCTTCTTGCAGAATGATATCAAATATCAGCAACGAATAAGTTTAATTAAAACGTTGCTACTTATATCTTGTAGTGAAGTGGAAATAATGCAGATAATGCAAACTAAATGTCTTAGTGCGTGACCTAAGCAAGTGGATAGCAAGTCTCCTTTCAAATAACTAATGCCGAAGACAAATGGTGTCTGTGCTTCATATGCATAATTGGATAATAAACTAGTAAATTAGACAGAAGTAGTTACTGAAGCAACTGTAAAGTCCAAACAAACTGCTTAATGACGCTTTTATCTGAAAATGCTTGTGATGATACAGCTCAAGTCGCAGTTACAATTCCCTCATCTTCACTCTGACATTTTTGTTCAAATCCATCCATTTTTGTTTTGATCAAGTTTAGCTATACAATCTTCACAGCACTTCATAACACAAAATAGGCTACACAAGTATGGCCACACTATAAGAGACAATTTGAGTATTTCCCTGTGTCCTTAACTGCACTCTGTTCCGAGAAACCATGTGATATCATGGCAAAATATCCAGCACCATATCCATACCAAGACGCTTTTGAAGTACTAATGTGGGCCTGCAGCGCCACCTAGTGGAGACATTTTTCATTTTGTGTAGGCTATAATCTAAGAGGTCATAAGGCCTTAACGTGATGCTACATTACATTATATAGGCCTATATGTCACATTTTTAAAATGCACATAATAGTCCAGCACTATTTATCGCTGATATTGACATCACAGGCCTCTATGAAACAGGAAATACATCTCTGATTCTGGAAGAATCTCAAAGACTTACATCTGCAGTCTATCGTCCACACCAGTAGCCAGGGACCTGGAGATAGTTGGTAAGATGAATGTATGCTTACATTTTCATGTGATGCTGTATAGTTTATAAACTGGATATTCTATTAAACTACAGTTACACATAAAATAGTAACCTTCACTGCCTGTTTTCTTCCAGAGCCTCCGTCTCTGTCCATCTACCCGTCTCCTCTTCCTCTGCTGGTTCCTGGGCAGGTGCTGCTGGTTCAGTGTGAGGCGTCTGGTTTTGCTCCTCACACTCTGGATCTGAGCTGGGAGTTCAGCGGGACAGACGGGATGTCTGACGTGTAACGGGTCACAGACAGGCGTCTGATGGCACCTTCAGTCAGAGCAGCCGTCTGGAGCTGGACTCGGGGAAGCTGGGACTCGGTCGAGGTGGAGAAATCTATGGCAAGCTGTTTTGACTTTTATTCCTTCACATGATAGGAATTCTTGATATCAACAATTCAAGTTTTACTAGTTAAAATGCTAATTCTTGATATCAAGAATTAAATTGTTGATATCTGTAATTGTATTTTCACTAGTTAAATGTCACCATAGGCTGCCATTCAAAATCAATTGTTGATATCAAGAATTAATTTCTTACTAGCTGAAATTCCAATTTCACACATCAGAAATACAATTCTTACTAGTAAAAATGTCTATTCTTGATATGAACAATTTAATTGTCACTAGTGACAATGTTAATTTCTGATATCAAGAATTAAATTGTTGATATCAGAAATACATGTTCAGATATCAGAAATGAACATTGTCACTAGTGACAATTAAATTGTTGATATCAGGTGAATAGTGTTAAGGGACGACGTCAGGGTCCGTGTAACAGTTTGCAGTTCTTTGTTCAATTTGCAGCATCAAAATTAACCAGATAAAATTTGGCTTCAAACTTTCATTTTTCGTTTTTTTCAAATACCTCACAAACGAATAATTGTCTCTCTGTTTGATTTTCCAGTCTACAAGTTTAGGTTGTGGCATCCGAATAAGATTTTTGAACAAACATAAAACATGACTCGTTATTCTGATTTTCCATTTTTTGTGTTTTGCGCTCGCGGTTGGTCCGTACCATTACTGCCGGGGACGGAATGGGGGATTACTTTAAGACTGCAGCGGACCCAGAGCGCTGCCGCTTTATGTATAGGCTGGGTGCGATTTGCCGGGGGGACCTTTAATGCTTTAATGTCCCGTTTAAATCAAATGATTCAGGATACGTGCTTTAATGTCCCGTTTAAATCAAATGATTCAGGATACGTGCTTTAATGTCCCGTTTAAATCAAATGATTCAGGATACGTGCTTTAATGTCCCGTTTAAATCAAATGATTCGACCTGCTTTAATGTCCCGTTTAAATCAAATTGTTAGCAATACGCACTTTAAAGTCCCGTTTTGAATCAAATAATTCGCAATACGGGCTTTAAAGTCCCGTTTTAACAACTGATTCGCGATCCGATTGAAGCGCTTCGAAACAGTGGTCTGATTCGGAGTTTCGAAAAGCTCCCTTGATAGGCTACTTTGTTGTTTGCTCGCTTTATCAATTTATTCGTTGTTTGAAATAATCATTACAATTAATAGGCCTAACTTACAATATTTTTATTAAATTGTGATCACGTTAGACAGTTTCAGTCGTTTTAAAAACATTTCATGACGTGACACTCATTACCTGGTATACTTGCCTAAAAAGACTGGTATCTAATGTGCGTTGTTAAACGATTACACTAACAGTTTGGTCAACCTCCGCCTATATGGAGAGAGAATATATAGGCTATATTTTGTGTGTGTGTGTTCGGGTTTTTCTATCCCGATGGGGACTGCAACTTGAATGAGCACTGACTCATGGATCTCCGTAGGAACCTAAATTAGGTCCCCATGGGGAAACAAGTTTATACAGAATGATGTTTTATTTATTTATTTTATTCATATTTTTGTTAAACCAAAAAAAAATGCATAAAGTTGTTTTATGTTTATAGGGGAATGTTTAAGGTAAGGGGACATAATATACAGCCATGAAGAACAACAGGAATATTTAAGAAATTTAAGAAATGCCGTCTAATCAGGCCACAGATGTTCAGAGATTAGTTACATTCCTGCTCCAACACACTGTAGTTTTCAAATAATATTCTGATTCCTAGCTAAATCAGGTGATATTTAAAAGTGTTCTTTGTTTCTGTGCTGCATCTTTAGAGCAAGTGCTAAGCCCTTTTAGTCCATCCATTCACCAAATCTCATGCCTTCACATGCCTTATAAATGACAGCTGTGCTCACATTTGTTCCCCTTTTATTTGTTAAACCATTAGAGGACTGTGATCTCTACTTCTTATCCAATATTTTGTGTGTAATTACCAATGGAAGTGCCTTATGTTCTATAAATCGTGGAAGTCGTGGCCTAATGGTTAGAGAGTCGGACTTGTAATCCAAAGGTTGCGGGTTCGAGTCTCGGGCCGGCAGGGATTGTAGGTGGGGGGAGTGAATGTCCAGCGCTCTCTCCACCCTCAATACCACGACTGAGGTGCCCTTGAGCAAGGCACCGATCCCCCAACTGCTCCCAGTGGGCATAAATGGCTGCCCAGTGCCCACTGCTCCGGTGTGTGTTCACGGTGTGTGTGTGTGTGTGTTCACTGCTGGGTGTGTGTGTGTGCTCACTGCTGGGTGTGTGTGTGTGCTCACTGCTGTGTGTGTGTGTGCACGTTGGATGGGTTAAATGCAGAGCACGAATTCCGAGTATGGGTCACCATACTTGGCAGTATGTCACTTCACCTTCACCTGTAAATGCACTTCTCATTTTTATGTATGCTCATGTTAGATACATTTTAATTTATATTTGAAGATCTAGCTGAGCACTGTCTCTGTTCTTTTCAGGTGTGTTTAACTAGGGTTTAAGATAAACACTGTGACCAAGAATAAACATAGATTAACATACCGGTAGATTAAACAAAGCATGACATAGTAGTGATATGTTCTGCTTCAGCATCATAATTAACAACAATCCTTGGAAATCACTCAGAAAAGATTTGATTAAAGAAATAGGTATGCCTTTAAAGGACAGCCAGATTCTACTGGGTACCAGCACATGAAGGGATTTCTAGAAAAGAAGCTGCAGATGAGTTAGCAAAAGGTTTAAAACAGAGGTGCTCTAGCTCCAACCAGCACCAATATAGTTTCTAGTAATCCCATCTGCTTATCTGGTGTGTTTAATACCAGAACGATATATGAAAGAAAAGGGGTAATGAGAAAGAAAAAAAAGTTAATATTGCACAAGCAGTCCAGTAGATCAGAAAAAAGATCTGAAGAAATGTCAGGAGAGGCATTTGCACTTGGAACAGTAGGTGGCGGTGTGCGCTCTTGACAGAAGAAGCTACAGAATCTGCGTCATTGTCAACGACTGGGCGTGGACACACATCATACAAGAAGGCCAAAAGATGAATGAGTTGTATCAGCTGCAGTTCCTCTACTAACCTGCGGATTATACTTTCGTAATCATCAAGCGCACTCCACTCACACATCGTACAGAAAATCTGTAAAGTCACAGTTAACAGTCACAGTAGCCAATAACTTTTTGCAACTTATTAAAGCGGCAGCGCTCTGGGTCCGCTGCAGGCTTAAAGTAATCCCCCATTCCGTCCCCCGGCAGTAATGGTACGGACCAACCGCGAGCGCAAAACAAAAAATGGAAAATCAGAATAACGAGTCATGTTTTATGTTTGTTCAAAAATTTTATTCGGATGCCACAACCTAAATTTGTAGACTGGAAAAATCAAACAGAGAGACAATTATTCGTTTGTGAGGTATTTGAAAAAAACGAAAAATGAAAGTTTGAAGCCAAATTTAATTTTGATGCTGCAAATTGAACAAAGAACTGCAAACCGTTATACGGACCCAAAAGGTAAGTGAACAACCCAGTGACTTTATTGACAAGCTTAGTGCAGAGAACAGTGCAGCTGGTGCTGGTGTCGAGGGGTGAGTGCTCTTCTTATATTGGTTGGTGATGGCAGTAGATGAGGCACTGAATACAACCCTTGTGATTTCCAGGAGCTCGGAGCTGGGCAGACGTTGAGGACCGGAGGCTGACCACAGCGGAAGGCAATCTACACAGAAGAGGACAGCGGAACGGAGAACAGAAGATAAGTACAACTGGAAAGTAAGTGAGGATATACTCATCGAGCATCGACTTGGTTGATTGGAGTCCACGTTGCATCAACGAGATCGGACGCTGAAGTGACTGTGGTGAGTGCCTTTATAGTGCTCTTGATGAGAGTGATGAGGTGCAGGTGCGCGTGGTTAGAATTCAGGTGATGCAGATCGTGATAGTTGGCTGGGTGGAGAGCCTGGCCGTGCTGTTACAAATAGCAAGTGAATGTTCATGGAAGATTACATGGTTCACCAATAGGTGGAGACAAATGATTGTCTTTGTGAATGAATCAGCCAAAACATTTGATTTGTTTCAGTGCTTCTTCTGTTTGCATTTCCAGAGGAATATGTTTGTCAGTCAGATTGTTCTGCTAGTCTTGATGTGATGTTTTGTTGATATCAGGTGTCAGTGCTCCTTCTATTGAGGACTCAATGGCGATGGTCGCTGTGGCACTTGTTCTTTAAAGTTTCCTTCCTGGACATTCAGCTCTTCTGGTAAGTCAGTTCACTCTGATCATTATAATATTTGATTTTTTCCCCCTTATATCACTGCATCACAGAAGTGCTGTTGATGAACTGACATTAGAGTGATCTGTCCTGTTGTGTATGTAGTCTGTACCCTCACTGATCATATGTAGTATATAGAGCTGTTGTTATCAGAAAAGATGCCTGCATATACATATATAAATATAAATGGATATCTAAATGTTTTATTTTTATTTTTATTTCAATTTTCTTTTCATTTAGACTTCAGTGACTCGGAGTTAAAAGACAGGTAATCAAATATTCACAGTACTTGTAACACTCCCAACAGGTTCATATTTTAGTGATGTTGTCATTTAAAAGTAGTCTGTTTAATTATTGTTTGGTTCTCTCTTTTCTGTAGAAGAAGTAAATCTGGACCTGGCCCTGAGAGATGAACAGGGTGCAGAAACACCGAAAGGAAACTTAATGAATCAGAATGATTCAAATTGCCTTAGATGTTTATATTTGAGGAGTTTTTTTGCAATTTGTACAAATGCTGGAAACAAAAAAACACTGTTATATATATATATATATATATATATATATATATATATATATATATATATATATATACAGTGCCCTCCATAAGTGTTGGAACAGTAAAGACAAAATTGCTCTGTTGGCTGTGGAGTCAAGACATTTACAAATATGATTAAAAGATGAATATGAGACAAAACTACAGAATGCCACATTTTATTATTAGCCGTTTCAACACATACATGTTTTACCAAATAAAAAGAACAGCACTTTTAGAGTTCATCCCACTCATTAATGTGAGCATAAGTATTGGGTGTAACGCGTCTGTGGTTGTAGACATAAAGGCGCTCGACGAAGGCATAAACAAAAGTAGGTATCTTTAATGAACAGTATCAACACACATTTGACAATAAGTTAACTCAAGATCGGACAAACATAAGGGCAGAACTGAGGACTTATAAAGGGAGAGGAAAAAACGAGGAAACAAGATGATTAATCAAACACAGGTGATGGGGATCATTAATTAACAAAACTAGGACACGAACTAAAACAGGAAGAACCAAATATGGACAAAAAGGAAACTAAACAGAAACAGATACGTTACAGTATCTCCCCCTCCCGGAAGGTGCGTCCCGCACTGTAACAGTAACATCGGGGAGGGGGGGCGGGCGCCCTGGAGGCTGGAGCAGGGTCAGGACAGGACAGGGAAGCCACCAGGGCGGATCAGGAGACTCGGCATGCCATGACGGATCAGGAGACACGGGAGGCCATGGTGGATCAGGAGACTCGGCATGCCAGGACGGATCAGGAGACTCGGCATGCCATGGTGGATCAGGAGACTCGGGGCGCCATGGTGGATCAGGAGACTCGGCATGCCATGGTGGATCAGGAGACTCGGCATGCCATGGTGGATCAGGAGACTCGGCATGCCATGGTGGATCAGGAGACTCGGCATGCCATGGTGGATCAGGAGACTCGGCATGCCATGGTGGATCAGGAGACTCGGCATGCCATGGTGGATCAGGAGACTCGGCATGCCATGGTGGATCAGGAAACTCGGCATGCCATGGTGGATCAGGAGACTCGGGACGCCATGGCGGATCGGGGTCCTTGGACGGCCATGGCGGATTTCTTTTGGGAGCCCAAGGTGGGTCAGGAAGCTCAGTGGCCTTGGCCCGTGGCCCGTGGCCCAGCCACACAGGCTGAGACTATATGGCCCCCCCCCCAAAAAAATTTATTTGGGAACGTTCCCCTCTGGCGGCCATGTAAACTCAAAGCTTGCTGGTTCGATTCCAGTACCGGTGTGCGGCAGGAAATGACTGAGGTGCCCTTGAGCGAGACACCTAACCCCCAATCGCTCCCCGGGCGCCACAGTATAATGGCTGCCCAGTGCCCACTTGTGTGAGTGAGTGAGTGAGTGTGCGCGTTTTTGTGACAAATCAGGACATAGATTTGTATAATAACAAGGGTATGACACGTGTTACTAGGAGAAGGAGACTTTTCAGGACATTACCCCATGTCCCCACTTTTCAAAACGCTTATAAATCACACAGAATGGAGTGTATTGAAAATCTGAAATAGCAGAAAGTTTAGGTTAAGGGGTAGGTTTAGGTGTAGGGCAATAGCACAAACAGTTTGTACAGTATAAAAACCATTCGGTTGTGAAAAAATAGCAATTTTTACATATGATTTACAGTAGATTTTAATAAATATCAAAAATGTAAAAGGTGTGCATTATAACTGACACGTAGATGAACAGTTTACAGTTAATTTTATGACTGCAAGTCATTCTGCTGAAATGCTATTGAGCTTTAAATTATGGCATATTTTGAGTTTGAGCCCATTCGGAAGTGAAAAATAGCAATTTTTACATATGATTTACAGTAGATTTTAATAAATAAATAAAAATGTAAAAGGTGTGCATTATAGCTGACACCTAGATGAACAGTTTACAGTTTGTTTTATGACTGTAAGCCATTCTCCTCAAATGCTATTTAGCTTTAAATTTGCGCTTGAGCCCATTCGGTACAGAAAAATAGCTTTTTTTTTTTGCATATGATTTACAGTAGATTTTAATAAATAGTACAGTGTACAGTTGTTTTCATGACTGTAAGTCATTCTGCTCATATGCTACTGAAGTTAGAAAAATGTATACCAATATCGCATGTAACTTTGGAGACGGTCCCTATGTGGATATCGAACGTCCAACATCAAGCCAACTTCATGCCAGTTGACAACCGTATGTCTTAAAATGAGAGTAACCTGTTCCAGCTTTTCGAGGACAAAAGGATCCACAGCCACATCAAATGTAGCTGCTAACTGACCTAAAGAGTGTTTAGATGAATCTACTCTGAAGAGAATATAATCAGCAGATAGCGTACAACTAATTTGAACAGTGTCAGCTAGCCTTCGCAAGTCTCTGGCAACTGTTAGCATGATGACTTCAACCATCTCTCTAAAACACAATGCTGAATCGATGCTTGTCAGTTGCCTTTACGTTAACGGGCATTGCGCAGGCAAACAATCGAACGCAGAACTTTTATAACAATCAACCAATGGTGGCATAAAGACCGCCTTCTCTGATGCTTGATAGACACCCTCTCACTAGCATGTTGAGCTGAGGAAAAATAAATACGGAACTACATTCAAAAATGAATAAACATTTGATGGGGGGGGGGGGGGGGACTTATTTCCCCCAAGATTCGTTTAATTTATTTATTTATTTTCTCGCACATTTAATTATTTATATATTTATTTATACAGGAATATGTGGATTTATATATTTATGTATTTATTTGCACATTTATTTATTTATTTATCTATTTATGTATTATTTTGTGGATTTATTTATGTATTTATTTATTTATTTGCTTATTTATTTATTTATTGTTTTTGCAGGTTTGGTCCTCCATAGCAGTGTTGTGTTTGTGTTGAGTTCAGCTCTTTCTCCTGCATTCATCAAATAATCAACACCCTTCTGAAAGACCAGCTTAGACTGGTTTATGAGGCTTTCTGCTGGTCTGATGCTGGTTTAGTTACTAATTAAGGTAGTTAAGAACCAGTTCATTTTTACAAAAGAAGAACTAGACTAAAAAGATATTCAAATCAAACTTTCTGTTTCTTGAGAAAGCAGTTTAAAAAGCATCAAGTCTGAAGTACTTTTAAATTTGAATTATTTTTAAAAACTTGAAGTTTGAACACCTGAAATGTAACTTTGTTTTATTTTCAGTAAAATCAATGTAATATATTGTTGTCAAGTCAAGTCACTTTTATTTATATAGCGCTTTTTAAAATGTAAATTGTGTCAAAGCAACTGCATAATATCAAAAAAGGAAAATAGTGTGTCAATAAGTTTAAATAATATTTTTGTTCAATAATATTTTGTATTTTGAGAGAATTTAATGGTACTAATTAATATTTATGAAATAATCATCCCTTTTTTCCAATCGAAAAAAATATATATATTTTCATCTCATCTAAAGCATCTCTGTTCACATATTTCACTTTTTCTCCTCTGTTTCTGAAGCAGAATCAGTTCATTTCTTACAAAAGAAGAACTAGATTAAGAAGATTGTTATGACAAACTTTCTGTTGCTTGAGAAAACAGTTTTAAAAAGCCTGAAGTTTGAAGTGGTTTTAAAAGCTTTTCAGTAAAATTATTATAATATATTTTTGTTCAATAATATTCTTTTTTTCTATTGTATTTTGGAGATATCAAAAATATCTTCGCAATTTAGCGTCCCCAATGTCTTGAGATCATGTTCACAGAGATTGGTGGCAATCGTATGGAAATCCTCAGAGGAGTATATCAAATTCCAGAGCATGCACTTTTTAAACAGCCCTGAATAGCCGACTTCCTGTTGGGCGGAGCCTAAGACATGCTGTGCAGAAGTTGTTCAGCTCAATGAGTTCTATATGTGTACCGAGTTTCATATGAATACGTGCAAGTATGTGTGAGCTATACATCAAGTTTTCTGACAATTTTCCAGGGGGCGCCGTAGAGCCCCTGTGCCACGCCCAGGTCCCAGCCTCTGTGGCGTCCTAATGGCCGCGGATTCCAACGAGCGTGCCAATTTTCAAGAGTTTTCGGGCACGTTAAGGCCCCCAAAAGTGCCCGGATATAAAAAAAAAAAAAAAAAATCATTAGGAGAACAATAGGGCCCTGCGCCTTACTGGCTTGGGCCCTAATTATTATAAATGCAGCTGAAGAATCTATTCCTAAACCAGAAGGTAAAGATAGGTTGAAGATTGTTCCTTGGTGGAATGAAGAGAGCACTAAAGCAGTCAAAGATAGAAATGGGGCATTCAGGGTTCTTAGGAAAACACAAATGTGCTAATTTATCAGAGGAAAAGTGCACAGGCAAGGAAGATAATTAAACAAGCCAAAAAGAGGTATTGGCAATCTTTTTGTACCACAATAGGCAGTGAAACTCAGTTGAGATATGTATGGAGTGTCCTTAAAAAGATTGTTGGAGTTTATAGAAACCAGAATATACCAGATGAAGGGGAAAAAGCAGTGACTGAAGAGGAAAAGGCTGAACTGTTGGCCTTCACCTTTCAAAAGGCTCACAGTATAGATAATCTAGAAGAAAATTATAAGAGGAGGGAAGAAATTTTAAAGCAACATCAAGAAATCTATGTTAAAAACCTAATAGTCTAACAGCATTAGATGCCACTTTTAAAATGTGGGAACTAAATAGAGTATTAATGAAAGTTAGAAATACTGCCCCAGGGAAAGATAGAGTTTGCTATAGTATGATTAAACAAATGGATGAAGTAAAACAATATTGGACCTTTTTAATAAAATATGGACAGAGGGTCAACTGCCTTTATCGTGGAAACAAGCTGTCATCATTTCTATTCCCAAATCAGGGAAAGATTCTTCAATAGCAGGAAACTATAGGCCAATTGCTCTGACATCTAACCTCAGTAAAGTGATGAAAAAAATGATTGTTAACCGCTTATATTATGTACTGGAAAGCAGAGGATTAATAGCTCCCTATCAGTTTGGCTTCCGACCAGGTAGATCTACTTCAGATGCATTATTAAGACTAGAAACTGATGTAAAGAAGGCATTAGCAATGGAAGAGGTGTTGGTGGAAGTATACTTCGACATTGAAAAGGCATATGATATGATGTGGAGGGAAGGAGTGTTATTAAAGTTGCAGAGAATTGGAATTGTAGGAAGATTTTATAATTGGGTTTTAAGTTTCTTATTTGGTCAAACGATTCAAGTTAAGGTGGGAAATGTACTATCTCAGATGGTGAAGGTAGAAAATGGAACTCCTCAGGGAAGTGCTATAAGTCCTTTTCTATTTAACAATGATCAATGATGTGTTTGAAGGAATTCATCCAGGAATTTCAACAGCATTATATGCTGATGATGGAGCAATGTGGACGAGAGGGAAAAATGTTAAATATATTGTACATTCAGGAAGCAATAGATGACGTAGAGAAATGGAATGAGGATTCAGATTCTCTATATCCAAAACATGTTGTCAGTTTCTTACAAAAGGTTTGAATTGTTAGAAAGGGACGTTTTGGAAATGGAAATGTTGAAATGTTTCACAGACACAAATTGACCGCTTCACAATTATGTTGACGTTTGAACAACAAAAGGAATTGTTGCTTTTGCAAATGGAACATGAAAAAATGAAACCACAGTCTGAAAAAGGTAGAATTGAATTGGAGAAAGCAAAAATGGAGGTTGAAGTGTTAAAACTAACACTTATAAAGGAAGGTAAGGGTGTTGTTTCTAGCGATGTAGAGGATCGAGTTACATTTATACTGAACTCAAATTATATAATAAAATACTCAATGTTTTTGTCACGTGTGGTGCTTTGGTTTAGCATTACTTTATCTTATTTAAACGCAATCATGTTTAAAGCCTGTTATTCTGGATGTTAACTTGAAGGAATATTTAATATTTGAGTATTTGTGTGCATTTTTCACAAGCTCTGAGAGAAACTCGACGGGTTTAAGAAACTAAATTGTGTCTCTGCATCAAATTCACAGCAAAAAATAAATTTTATTATATGTTCATTTAGTTTTGTTCGTAAAATAATATAAAGGCATAACATAATATTAAAATGTAAATAACAGTTCTCTAACATTCAGCTGCAATTGAAGCAAATCTTATGAAAGATATCTAAAGCTGTTTTAAGTAATAACAGACATTCACTGCTTCTTTCTTTTTTGTGAGATTTTCTTTATTTTTAAACAACCAAAGTGACATCATTTAGAAGGCAACCAATATTCAGAGACATTGTCTTTATTTAGCTAACTGAAAAATGTATATTTTATTTTAATGTCCAGGTGTAAAGGTTTAACAGCACAACATATTTTGAACCAGTTATTTTGCAATATATTTTATCATCTAAATAATTAAAAAAAAGAATTCTATAAACATTAAAAGCCCAACAATCCCCTGCAAAGAATAAAATACAAAGCCTGCATATTGATATTGATATATTTAATTGGAAAAGCCCAATTATTAAATCTAGACCATTTAAGTGGCTTAAAATATTACATTAAACTATTTTTTAATTTCATTGACTTCTTAGTCTCCTACAGAAATTGTCTACAAAACACAATTTTTTATTTTTATAGTCTCGGATAGGCTGTTGTACCCAGTTGGTTACATTGATTTTTTTATATATATATACACACACACACACACACACACACACACACACACACACACAGACACACACACACACACACACACACACACACACACACACACAAGCAAATCTTACAAACAATCAACTTTGCTAATCAATCATTGGTATTCTTGTGTATTCTTGTGTCTTTGTCACTGCAGGGAAAAATATATTTTCATAAAATAAAGTCAATAAAATGAATGAAAATCAAGATGAACAGAAATCATGAAGGAACAAAAACTTGATGTAATTAATGTAGAATAAATTTAGATTTAGACATAAATCCCATCACAGAAGTGTGTGTTTGTTTTGTTGTTTTTGTTTTTTTTCAGGCGCAGATTAACACCGTAGGTGAGCACATTTGAAGTGCTCCCCCTCAAAAATTCAGGAGCACCTTCTGATCAATAACAAAAATTAGCCTTCCCATTTCAAGGTAATATTTGATTCCTTAAAGTGATGTACAGGGGCATTTTATGGTATTTTTTGTAATGCCATTTTTTTCTAATTTTATTAAAAGTATGTCATTGTCAAATTCAAAAATCTATATTTAAGCTTTTCCAAAATTTCTAATAATTCATAATTGTGATCACATTACAACAAGTCGACATAGTCCCTCTACCAAATCTGCCAAAATTTAGCAAGTGGCAGATGCTTATGCTTATGACTGAAGGCTAGTACGCATAGGCCTAATATTTGATAGCAAACTGAAACGTTGAAAGAAACGAGTCGTTGGTATGACAAATAAAATGTGAATATCGTCATCAGCTATCTTGAACGAGGTCTAAATCTAGTGACGTAAAGAAAAAGAAAAAAAGTCATTAATTCAACGTTTACAAAAATATACACAAATGCCCACGAGCAGAATTGTCTGTATTCATATGGCAATTTTCTTAGTGGTTTGGTCTCTTGAGATACATAGGGTTTTTGTTCTCACAAAATTCCTTTATATTTTTGTCTGTAGCCTTTTCAAGAGCGTGTACAACCTCTGACTTTACTGAATGTGTAGCTTTGAGCTCGATGGCGAGAGATGTTTCGGTTGTATGTGTAAATCAGCAAGACTTATCCTATAATTGTCCTAAAAGTAATACCGACTTAGTCAAACACTCTCAAGTAGAGAGTCATTTTCTGAACTTTCATTTATTTTTATAAACATTGAATGTTGACGGCTTTTAGAGAGAGAGAAGGCCTCACCTAAAGGCATATGCAGTCCAACAAACAAAATGTGTACAGCGTCATCCGTAACACTAACCCTAAAGTAAAATGACAGTCACAATAGATCGAGAGAGGTTTTTCTGTATTCTGTATGCATTATGACAATTTTCTTAAATGATGTGTACACTTTTTGGGAAACTAGACCTCTAGGAATTTACATCTGTGCCCCCATAGAACTTGTTTGGATATTATCTTTGGGTCTGTATAGCGGAAAACATGGACTATACGGTTTGTTCTCTACTCTATATTTATGCGAGTACACATAATAATAAACAGTTGAAACAAGCTAGGCTGATACATCTCCTTATTTTCATGTTGGATGGTGAAGTATCCACATTCTGATGCATTAGAAAAAGTATTAGAAAGACATGAAACCATGGTACTCGTGCAAAAATATATAAAATATGAATGTGAAATGTGATTTTCTTTGTTCAGTTAAGAAGGTTAATCTATTGGAACATAGAAAATAAGAGCAAATAATTTGAAACGTAGGTTTGTCAAAAAGAAAGAATCTTTTATTGTAACGGAAGTGGCGGGACACAGGCGGCAAGTTAAAGTAACAATGTTTATTAATATAGCACAGAGGAGTTAGTGAAGGATGGTGAAGTGCAAGTGAGTAGAAGCTTCTTAGACTTCCTTCACGGATGCTGGTGGAGAGATTGACTTGAATTCTTATCCTTGCAGATGACCGGGAGAACCGGAGCCACAGGAACGGAGCATACACCTCTGTAGCTCTGAGACGAGAGAGAGCGTGGAGACACAGAACACTACTGGAGAACACAGAAGGAGTCATACAGGGACGTATGCAGAATGCTGAACTGAGTCAGAGCGTCCACTTCATATGCACGAGACCAGACAATGATGGTGACTGAGGTGTGTGCTTTTGTACTTGGTTGGTGATGAGATAATTGGATTAATGACAGGTGTAGGTGATCAGAGTGATCGTGGAGTAATTGGGTGACGATGGAGCCTGGCCGTTCTGTGACATTTATCTGGTTTTGTTGTATTTAAAAAATAAATAAATAAATTCCCCTTCTTAAAACTTAAGTCAAACTTAATTGGTCGCCTGATTCTCGTTTCATCGCGTATTCACCACATATTTGTCAGTAATTAAGTTGAGTACTAAAGTTAAATTTGATAAAACTAAGAGAACCGACTAATGACTTTGTAAGAACACAACAGGGTACGAAACTACATTTTATTCAAGCTTTAAAGGAAGTTTATGCTGTAAAACAGTAAGTCTTATACAAATCCACAATACTTGATTTTGGGGTAAAAAAAAAAAAAAACCTGAACTGCTGACCTTCCTCTCTGTGTGTGTGTGTGTGTGTGTGTGTGTGTGTGTGTGTGTGGATCTGGATCTGTTTGGAGTTGGCATTCCCTATTTTTAAAACCTTTGTCAACATGATTTCTTTTGTAATATGTGTGGCCTTATATTTACTAGGAATTTAATATATGTAAAAATTTGAATAAGAAAAGTAATAAATAAATGAAAATGATATAGATGAGACTTGTGAACCGTTAAAACTTAACAACAGTATTACCACTATTAATAAGCAGTCTTAACAGCAAAAGAATATGTTTAATACATATTGTATATAGGTTTTAACAACGTAGGTCGGTATTTTCTACCGCCGGACATCTATTAAGCTTGTTCTGTGTGTTTTTAAGCACAAGTAAATATTCTCAGGAGAGCCACTGATCCACGGAGGAAGCTCCTCACAATTGCTGATTCATTCAAGTGTAGTTTACAAATCCAAAGATTGAATGCGCGTCGTGGCGACATGTCTGTATAGTTGACAAACATTTTAAATGAGCTTTATGGGGGAAAGGGTTGGTGCCTGCAAAAGTCATAAAATCTCTCTTTAAAACGGATAGATCACATATTGTATATTTCTGCATATATTTTTCAGTAGATAACCGATAGTATATTGATAGTATAGGCCTATGATATTTATCACGTTGATAAAGGTCAGTTCAGAAAAGTCTGATTTACAAGCGCCGAACTAGATCACAGGCTCACCCTAGTAATATAAGGAAACTTTTTATTTAGCCTTTTAAGACGGAATATGTTTTGAAATAAAATAAACTAAGCACAATTTTATTTTAAAATGATAAACTAAAATTTGAACAGATACTGTTGAATAAAAATCATAATTAAGATTAAATTTGCAAGTAAAAAATAAAAGATATTTAAAACCTTTAAGATTTTGTCTAAATCTTTTAAAGGATTAGTTCACTTTTAAAAAACACTTTTGCTGATAATTTACTCACCCCCATGTCATCCAAGATGTCCATGTCTTTCTTTCTTCAGTCGAAAAGAAATTAAGGTTTTTGATGAAAACATTTCTCCATAAAATGGACTTCAATGGGACCCAAACTGTTCAAGGTCCAAATGACAGTTTCAGTGCAGCTTCAAAGGGCTTTAAACGATACCAGACGATGAATAAGGGTGTTATCTAGCGAAACGATCGGTCATTTCAAAAATAAATAAAAAAGTTTAAGTTTTATGAGCACAAATGCTCGCCTTGCTCTGTTCTGTGATGCGTGTTCATGACGTCACGTAATACGCAATTACATGGAAAAGGTCACGGTTGACTTAGGCGGAAGTACCGAGTCAGTGTTTACAAATGTGCGGAAGGAGGACCATACACATATTCAAATGTCTTTGTGTCAGTTTATCGTTTAAAATGCCCATTTCGTGTGCGTATCCTGGGTGTTTTAATATTAAAAAGCCTACTGACTCGGTACTTCCGCCTACCTCAACCGTGACCTTTTCCACGTAAAGGGAGCCTGGACTGTGCCAAAAGAAAGAAAACAACAGAACCAAAAGAAATCGTACTAACCCATTTTAATCTAATTCTAAACTAAGAAAAGAAAAATGTGAAAAGAAAACAATCTTCAACGTCCAAGACGTCATACCTCGACTACACTACCTAACCAAACAAAATCATACAGAAAATGGCACAAGTCCCTAACCTATGGTGTCTAGACAACGAAATAAACCTAAATGTGCACCATGTAAGTCACGTGACATAACTTACCTACCCCCTTCACCTCCAGTCCAGTTGTAACAAAACTTTGAAAAGCTTTCCAAGGCTTTCAAGTATCAAAGGACAAAGGCTTCAGGACAGCAATTAGATACGATGTCTTACATGGCCGTCAAAGCACATTATGAACTAAACCATACAAACGAAGCCAAAACAAAAAAAAACACAAATTAACAAAGAAAAACCACAACACAAGTTCACAAAGACCGGCCTCAATTAATGAAAAACAAAAGTGTGAAGTAACATAATCTTTATTTTTTATATATAATTAATGTAGAACCATAATATAGATCAATCCTATCACTGAAATCTATCCTGTGTGTGTGAGAGAGAGAAAGTGTGTGTTTGTGTTGTAAGCAAGATGGACAGCAGGATGAGCATCAGTTTTTTTACTTCATCTCTCGCATCTGGTCTCCTAAAATGTCTGAAACATTACATTTTGTTCATTTCACATGACTGAAACAGTTGCACTAATGAATAGTAATAATATAATAACAAATAACAAATCCAATAATAATAATACACTTACATCTCTATGCTTTTGGATCTGAATGAGCTGAGCTGTTTGAACCATCATCGGAGGCTAGAATAGTAAACAAATTACAACAATTATAATCATCATGATTATAGTTACAGTTGTGGTCAGAATTATTGGAACCCTTGGTAAATATGATCAAAGAAGACTGTGAAAATTAACCTGCTTTGTTAATCCTTTTGATCTTTTATTTAAAAAAAATCACAAAAAGCTAACCTTTCATTGGATAATAAGAATTTAAAATGGGGGGAAATATCATTATGAAATAAATGTTTTTCTCAAACACACGTTGGACACAATTATTGGCACCTTTTTATTCAATACTTTTTGAAACCTCCATTTGTCAGTTTAACAGCTCTAAATCTTCTCTTATAATACCTGATGAGGTTAGAGAACACCTGACAAGAGATCAGAGACCATTCCTTCATCCAGAATCTCTCCAGATCCTTTAGATTCACAGCTCCATGACGGTGCTTCTCTTCAGTTCACCTCACTCATTTTCTACAGGGTTCAGGTCAGAGGACTGGAATGGCCAGCAGAAGCTTGGTTTTGTGCTCAGTGACCCATTTTTGTGTTGTTTTTGAGGTTTGTGTTTGGATTATTGTACGGTTGGAAGATCCAAACATGGCCCATTATAAGATTTCTAACAGAGTCAGTCACTTATTGATTTTTTATCTGTTGGTATTTGATAGAGTCCATGATGCCATGTGTCTGAACAAGATGTCCAGGACCTCCAGCAGAAATATAGGCCCACAACATCACAAATACAGCAGTATATTTCATTGTACACATGGGGTACTTTTTATCCCTGTGTTCACCAAACCCATCTTGAGTGTTTGCTGCTAAAAGCTCATTTTTTAGTTTCATCTGACCATAGAAGCCAGTACCATTTGAAGTTCCAGTCCTGTCTGATAACTGAATATGCTGGAGTTTGTTTTTGGATGAGCGAGGAGAATTTTTCTTGAAATCCTCCCAAACAACATGTGGTGATGTAGGGGCTGTTTGACAATTTTTTTTTAAGGTTTTCTGACCCCGAGACTCAACTATTTTCTGCAATTCTCCAGCTGTGATCCTTGAAGAGTCTTTAGCCACTCAAACTCTCCTTCTCACCGTGCATTAGGACGATATAGACGCACGTCCTCTTCCAGGCAGTTTCTTTACATTTTCTGTTGATTGGAAATTCTTAATTATTGCCCTGATGGTGGAAATGGGGATTTTCACTGCTCTAGCTCTTTTCTTAAAGCCACTTCACTAAGCTCAATTATCTTTTGCTGCACATCAGATATATATTCTTTGTTTTTTCTCATTGTGATGGATGATTAAGGGAATTTGGGCTTTGTTTTCCCTCCTATTTATATTTCTGTGAAACAGGAAGCCATGGCTGGATAATTTCATGTTCATAATCACCCTAGAGTGCTCAAAATTGTGAATATGAATGGGAATATACTTCAGAGATATTTTACTCTTAAGAATTTCTAGGGGTGCCAATAATTGTGTCCAACGTGTGTTTGAGAAAAACATTTATTTCATAATGATATTTCCCCCCATTTTAAATTCTTATTATCCAATGAAAGGTTAGCTTTTTGTGAATTTTTTTAAATAAAAGATCAAAAGGATTAACAAAGCAGGTTAATTTTCACAGTCTTCTTTTGATCATATTTACCAAGGGTTCCAATAATTCTGACCACAACTGTATATCACCTAATTATACAATTTCTTATTTATTAGTTATATTACAAGAAAAATATTGTGGAACTATATATATTGTAGAATCTGGTCAAACACACACACACCTAATTTCGAGACATTCCTACGCAGGCATAAATCAGAGCCCCTCCAGCATGGGATTGGCTGGCCGCCTCCTGCCCTGAACCTCCTGGTCTCAGGAGACCTCTAAAACCCAGAATATATGTGAGGAGAACATCTGGATGTCTTTACTGAATAAACTTTAAACGCCTGGCTGGTTTTATCATAAATAAATTCGGACAGGGCAAAAGACTTTGTCATTTTGAAAAAGACCCAGAACTCATACTTCCGGATTTTGCCTTTCCATTAACGCCATAATTCAAGGAAGAAGAAGGTTTTTACGATCGACGTCCAACCTAGAAAATCTCCAGAACCCCACGAGAGTGACCTTCCCACGACCTCTTGGGGAGAAGCGCGCCTTTTTCTTGTTGCTCTCTGACAGACAAAGAGATGCCACACCTTTGCTCACGTATCTTAAAGGGACAAAATTATACTAAGTTTCTGCTATTGAAACAATATACTCAGGAAAAGCACTATATACAATATAGTTACAACATATATTAAGGTTGTTTTGTGACATTTATGAGCTTGTTGTGTTATTGAAAGTTATGATATGGTTGTAATCTTTGATGCAGAAGTTTACCTGACAACTAATGTTCAGCTTACATGCTGGATGTGTTTATTTAGAATTTAGGATCGTTTAATCGATGCATTAACTGCGTAATGAATACAAATGATATATGTATTTTTGTGCATGTCAGATACATGTGTTTGGTTTCGGATGAAAGCTGATTTTATTAATAGTAAGCTGGTGTGAATGAAATTTGTTGTTCTCATCAATGCATGATTACAATAACGAATAGAGATCTGCTTTTAATAACTTCTTCATGTGATAAAAAAAACTTGATAAGATAATGTATGCACAAAACGCAGCTGTGCAGGGCGGGGCTCCGCCCCACAGGAAGAATCCGATTGGGTCAGGTTCCCGGGGGGCAGATCCCAAATCGGCCCGTTAAAACAGACACCCAAGGTGTCTCAGTGTTGCGTGGAGTTGGAAAACTGGTAAAGAAGAGCTTAAGCTCACCTCGCTCATCTCTCTGCTTGCTCACGCGCTGCAAAGCGCTCCTTACCACTAACATCACGGCCGTAAATGTAATCAATAGTGATTATAGTAATGTCTGAGTCTCTTTCTCACCTGTCTTTTTCTGATAGACCTTATATCCAGCAACAGCAATGATCACCAGCAGGAGGACAGCAGCAACAACACCAACAATGATCCCGATGGGAACAGAAGCTGAAGAATGCGATCAAATGAAAATATCAGGTTATTAAAGATTCTGACAGTACAGTACTGTCTAACCAGATACTGGCAATAGCAAATGATTTTCATTAACATTTTTTTAGTTTTATAGTCTACTCATCAAGACAACAACTCTCACCATAGTTACTGCTGATCTTGTCCTCTGTCAGGATGCTCCTGATGATTCTGTGATTGTGCTCCACCACACATTCATACTCGTTCTTCTTCAGATCATCAGGAGAAACTCTGAGGGTGCTCGTCTTCTGAAAGGTCCCGTCCTCATTGGGAAGAAGTTCACCAAGATCCACATCCTCATCATGATCTTGTCCGTTTTTCAGCCAGGAGATTGTTACTTCTTTGGGGTAAAAACCTGTAGCATGACACTTGACTGAAGACGAGGAAGACTTCTGCAGCAGAAACACCTGAGGAGAGACTGAGAGAGAGGCAAGATGATTAAAAAAGATATTGAATAAGAAAATTAGACAAAGCCTACAACATTCAAATAAAGTAATTACTATACAGTTCTTCTCATAATCTGTTGTATTAATAGCTTTATCAGATAATTATAAAAAGCTCATTTTTCAAAGTTTGATTGAAAGTTTTTTTTCCACTGTGTGCATACGCAATAAAGTCTTAAATTCTTTTGGATTATTGTTTCACAAAATTCAGTTTGCTTATATGTTGTGTTGTTATATAATAAAAAGCCCTTCACAAATACCAAACTATGTGTAATAATATTATTATGCTGAGGAATACATATTTTCACTTCATTCTAGGGCTGTGTATTGGCAAGAATCTGGCGATACGATACGTATCACGATACAGGGTGTAGCTGCCCTTTGGCATCCATCAACGGGACACAGAGAGTTTCTGACGGCTGCTTCTTTATTTCGCCCGTGAAGAGCGCCATTAAACCTTCGCTGCGTATGTTATCACCGTGAAACTACACAAAGAAACAACAAAACCAATAAATACAACTCATAAACAGAAACATACAATAAATAAAGTACACATTTAAGGAGAAAAAGAAGAAAAAATAACGATGAAATTAATAGACAGTTTGAAACAACTAATTAACAAGCAGAGCTCATAAAACCATGAAAGAAACAACAAAACGTAATGTATATCAACTTCACATACCTCACTCCGCTTTACCAAAGGGTACTAAGTTGTAATTAAGTAGAATCAAGGCACCATTCACATTAAAACGCCGCATTATCTTCATGTACTATGGAGGAACATGAATCTTCGCTCCTCTCTGCTGATCTGACTACTTTGCGTTTTTACACCCCTAAGTGCGTAAGCATGTAACATGCTCAGAACAAATTTAAAGAGACATGACCATTTTGCGGTCACTTACACTCCCACCAATCTATCCCCCGGTTTCACAGACAAGGCTTAAGACTAGTCCCAGACTAAAATGTAATTCTAAGCTGTTTCAAATGAAAGAAACTTGCACTGACTGATCTTAAAACATGTCAGTGCCTTTGTTTTGTCTCAGGATGCACACCAGTAATGCTTTTTATAAGGCATGCTAAAAAAATTACTTAAATGTCCTATTTGAACTATGGCCTAATCCTGGCTTAGTCTGAGCCCTGTCTGTGAAACCGGGCCATGGTATGACAAATCAAAAGAACAACTGAAAATGAATCAGAACATGATTTTGAACCTTAATATGACCGCCTTTCAGTTGAATAAATGTATGACTAGAAAGCATTTCAGAAATAATTACTTGGTCTGATGTGAGGGTATCACCCAAGCTATTAACAGTCACTCTTCTTCAAGAAGCACCACCAATTTCTGGATGGGCCTTTCAATAATTGTGGGCTTGGAGGGTTGATTACGTTTGCTAACAAATTTTCGTTCTCCTACTTGTACCTTCACTCGCCAACAAATCCATCACTCTCTTCGACAGTTTCAACCACTCTGCCTAACTGCCATTGACTTCTTGGGAGCATATCCTCTTTGATGATTATGACATCATTTACTCTGAGGTTTCACCGAGGAGTATGCCACTTTTGGCGTGTTGAAATGTTAAGAAGATACTCCTCCTTCCAACGACTCCAAAACTGCTCGACCAAGTATTGGACTCTACGCCATCGTTTCGTAGCATACATGTCTTCTTTGACAAATTGTCCTGGAGGTGGAAGTGCAACATTAGACTTCATCAGTATTAAATGGTTTGGGGTCAGAGGTTCGATTGAATTTGGATCATTAATGCCATCTACCATTAGTGGACGGCTATTAACTATAGCCATTGCTTCATAGAACAGCGTTCTAAGTGAAGCATTGTCCAGCCTGCCTGGGCACTGAGCAAGTGTGGCATTAAGTACATTTCGCACAGTTCGTATTTGTTCGTATTTTAGTTCTTGACTGAGTGATGACCTTTTCAGTCTTCCTCCAACACGAAGAAGACCTTTGTCCAAAACAGGATCTACGTGGTACAACGCACTAGAACTTGGAAGAGCGTTCCCCTTCTCGATCATTCTTATTTCTTTGGAGAACACTTCCTGCTGGACAAGCTTGATCACTGCTTCAGCAACCCTCTGACGCTCCTCAACAGTCACATGATCACTGGGGTATTTCTGTTTTGATCCTAGTCTTTTTATCCTAGCAACAACCTTTAGAAGCATAGACCAAGAAGAAAATCGACTGAAACGACTGAGAATGTCTGTACTGTCACTGACCGTGGTCGTGAATGTTTGGACTGATCTAACTTCAGGGTCACCAACAAGCAGGTTGGCAGAGGTGTACGGTGTTGGATTTATTTCTTGTTCCCACAGAAATTTGGGTCCCGATAACCAGATCGATGAAGGGATGTCAGAGGTGTGAAGCCCTCTAGAGGCGTGATCAGCAGGGTTTTCTCTTGTATTAATGTAATACCACTGACTCTGGTTCGTAATGTCCCTTATCACGGAACCGGGCGTGATAGTGCGCAGTCGCCCGTACAGGCTACCTGAACACAAAAAACAAATTTCTTGATCGGCTGGGTACAGCTCGTTTTTATTCGACTCTGGATTTAACAAAAGGGTATTGGCAGATCCCCTTATCGCCCTTATCCAAAGAAAAAACAGCCTTCACCACGCCGTTCGGATTGCACCAATTCGTTACGCTTCCTTTCGGTTTGTTCGGGGCACCGGCCACTTTTCAGCGTCTCGTGGACCGAATCCTCCATCCGCATGCTGCCTATGCCGCTGCCTACCTGGATGACATCATCATCTATAGTCAGGACTGGCAGCGTCATATGGCGCATCTGCAGGCGGTTCTACAATCGCTGAGAAGGGCCGGTCTCACGGCCAACCCGAAGAAGTGTGCGGTTGGGCGGGTGGAGGTCAGGTATCTGGGATTCCACTTGGGTCATGGACAGGTGCGTCCCCAAATTAATAAGACGACGGCAATTGCGACCTGTCCACGACCCAAGACCAAAAAGGAGGTGAGGCAGTTCCTGGGGCAATTTTTTGAGTCCTCATGAACGAACGAACTTACGAATCATGGTTTTCAAAGTGCGATTAAATCGTTCCACCAGGCCGTCCGTATGTGGGTGAAAGATGCTGGTGCGAACCGATTTAATGCCCAATAACTCGTACAGCTCGCGTATCGTACGTGACATAAACGCCGTGCCTTGGTCAGTGAGAATCTCTTTCGGGATTCCCACTCGGGAGATTATACGAAACAGGGCCTCCGCCACACTTTTCGCCGAAATGCTGCGGAGCGCCACTGCTTCGGGGTATCGCGTTGCATAGTCCACAAGGACCAATGCAAAGCGATGCCCCCGTGCGGACCGTTCCAATGGCCCGATGAGGTCCATACCAATTCTCTCGAAGGGGACCTGCACAAGAGGAAGGGGGCGCAACGGCGCTTTTGGGGAGGCCGGGGAATTCACTAACTGACACTCACGACAAGCCGCGCACCACCTACGCACGTTCTCGTGAATGCCCGGCCAAAAGAATCGGGTCATTAGACGGTTTAGTGTAGCTGTCTGCCCTAAATGCCCTGCCATGGGATTATAATGAGCCGCCTGGAAAAGCATTCCCCGGCGGCTTTTAGGCACTAACAGCTGGGTTGTATCCTGTTTTGTTTGAGTGTCTTGGGTCACTCGATACAACCGATCTTTTAAAATAGCAAAATAGGGATAAGAAAGGGGTCGGGCTGACTGGAGAGGCTGTCCGTCGATGGAACAGACCTGCTCAAACGCATATTTTAGCGTCTCATCCCGAGACTGTTCCAGGGGAAAGTCATCACGCTCAGAAAGGACTAGCCTCTCGATTGCACTCGGTTCCCCTGGCTGGTTGACTAAACGCTGGCCAATTGGTTCCCAAAATCAGCGGATGTCTGAGGTGCTGATTAACAGCCACCTCCACATTATGCTTTTGCCCCCGAAATTGGATGGCTAAGAGCATTACTGGGTATTTTACCACATCCCCGTATATGCACCGCACCTGTACCATGCAGCTCTTATCCAATGCCGCTGGTTGAATTAGGCTTTGATGGATCGAGGTTTGGTTACACCCCGAGTCCACCAGAGCCCAATACGTACCCCCCTTAATACTCACAGGTATTTGGTACCGGCCAGCTTGATCAGGGACGGCCTGCGGGCAGTCCGGAACCCGGATCAGTGCCCCGACCTCCATCACCGGGCACCGATCGATAAAATGTCCTGGGTCCCCGCAATGCCAACAGGCCGGCCCAGACTTCCCCGCCGCCCTAGTGGCGGGAAGTGGGTCAAGGGATTGGCGTGGAGAGAAGGAGGGAGCAGAATCGGGAACGCCACTCTGTCCCGTAGGCCCCGCCCCCCTGGGCGAGACCCTCAGGCTTCCAGACTCCGGTGCTGGCCCACCCCTCCAGCGGGGTGGGGCTCAAGGAGGGGGATTCAGCCGCGACCTAGGGAGAGGGACAGGTTTGGGAGAGGAAGGAGAGGGGAGAGAGAGAGAGACAGCTGGTAGAGCCTCGCCAACCCCGTGGCACGCCACCATCTGGTCCTCCGCCAGTTGAATGGCCAGGTCCAACGATGCCGAGGTCTTCCTCGGCAGCCGCGCGATGAACTGCTCCAGCACCACCTGATCCACTATCTGGTCGACATCGTTTCCCCCGGCCAACAGCCATCTGCGGCAGGCGTCCCGGAGCTGTTGAGCCATCACAAAGGGCCGGCTGCTGTCCCCCAGCTTCAGCGATCGGAAGCGCTGACGATGTTGTTCGGGGTTCAAGCCGACCCGCTGGAGGATGGCTCTCTTGAGGTCGTCGTAGACCAGGAGGTTCTGAACCGGCAACTGGGCCTCCCCCAACAGCATCGGAATGAGGCGCACAGTCCAGTTCGCCTGAGGCCACCCACATGCCTCAGCGGTTCTCTCGAAGAGGTCGATGAACGCCTCCGGATCATCCTGCGGACCCATCCTGTTCAGCGGCATGTGGGTGGGTCGGTGGGTCTGGAAGCGACGTTCCTGGTCCTCCCTCATGTCCAGCAGCGCTTGATGGTGCTCCTGGTGGAGGCCCGCGAGCGAATGGATGACATGATGGCAACAGCCTTCCTTCTTCCTTCCCGGGTTTCGGCACCAGTGTAATACAGCTCAGTTCGGGGTTGAGGAAGGAAGAGGACAAGGTTGGCTGTCGGAGACTCGTGTGGCTTTTATTCAATAAATCAAACACAAAATAAAGTTTGCCCAACGGCACAGATCAGCAAAAGCGCAGCTTTTGTCAGTACGTAGTTTCTCCAGCTTTTCTTTCAGCTCCTGACAGTCACACACACACAAGTCTCCGTCTCTCTCTCTCCCTGTACATCTCTCCCCGGCTTCTTAAGCAGTCTCTCCACGCCAATCACTGCAATAAAACACAGGTGTTCATCATTTTGCACTTGACCCACTTTCTCCCCGCTCGTCTACCAATGCTCTCTCCCGCTGCAGACTCCGCTGAACCACGCCCCCCTCGCCACAAGGTCTTTGACTGATTACCTGATCCCTGCGATGACTCTGAAATGACTGTGTTTGTTATTGTGCATCCAAAGATGGATCCATACTCATCCTTATTCAGCACTTGTCTCACCCTTTCCTTCACAAGCTCTTCGTTGTAATCTGCATCTATTGTTTCCAGCCGTTTACTCACAAGATCACTGATCTCAGCAGTCAGTGCAGCACAAGCGTCCATACGATTGACAATGTCTGGAGAAGTAGCGTGGTTACGTAATATTGGTTCATAGTGCTGATAAACTGAATTATGTTGGCTTTGGATGTCTTGCTGTATTTTTTCAAGATTCTCACGTGAACAGAACCAGGGGTAGACAATAAGGGAAATTTGCCACTGGCCCTCCGGACCAGTGTCTTTTGAAGTTCACTGGCCCAGGTCAACGCGTCGGGTATTGATCCCAATAATCACGAAAAAGCTTTGTTGTTGCTTGAACAACATGAATAGCATTTATTTTTTTTAAGGTAGGTTTAGTGCAAAGTCGGGATATGAACTCAAAACGAAACAACTGCCATGAATCTTCTATAATTTTTTTTTTAAATATCGATATTCCATTTTGGAGAATCGATACAGTATCGCCAAACAATATATCGCGATATTCACGTGTATCGACATTTTCTTACCCTAACTTACTTCATTCTGTATTATCTGTTTTCTGGCAGCACACTTCTTAAACTATATCTGGTACAGATTCTCCAGTGATGCCCAACATGTGAAATATGCAGGTTTATATCATAAATATCTCCTGTATGGCATTTACATTCTGTTCTGGTTTTTAAGCAGATGAATGTTGTTTTGTGATGCATATAAGGGCTCTGTTTCTTGTTAAAAATGTGAATGCAGTTATGATAAGCACTCACTATGCAGTGGTCTGCAGTGACCCAGAAACTGATATAATTACCTTTTCTCTCCAGAGTGTCCTTGCCATATCTCACATACTTCTGCAGCCACTCAATGCATATATTCTCCAGATATGCTTTATCTTGTTCTGCAAAAGCTCTATTAGCATCCCGTTTGAGTTTGGTAATCACAGCTCGAGGATTAGCAGCAGTCCAGGTGAGGGTACTCTTATCCAGACTGATGAAGTCCTCTCCATCATAACCATCCTGTATGTATCCTCGTTTGGTGCCATCATCATCCAGCTCACAGCCGTACAACTCCTGGAGTATGTGAACACCTGAGAGAAACAACACAGATCATTATATCACACTCACCATTCCTCACTTTCTCTAAAACAGTCTTAAAGTAGGGCTGTCGCAATTCGTCGATTTTTATCGATTTTTATAAATCATCGACTTTATTTCGCTCGCGACGACTAACCGGCAAAACACCGGAAGTGCCGCATTTCACGGACGAGAATCCATAAAACACATTTTTAGACTATTTTCCAAGGCTGCATGATATATTAAACCCATTTAAAAATCATAATTAAGCATAATTGTGAATTCACAAACGCAAATTATATGGGATGCAGTTCTAACAGTATATGCGCTTTAATTATTTACAAGTGGAGCGTCTCATACTCATCTCTGCATGTTGTTGTGAGTTTGTGTTTATTATAAAGTTCATCTGTGAACGCAACGCGCGCTATTTCATCAGATTTGTAGGTAAATCATTTATAAATTACACAAACACAAGACAGGGCTCCAGACAAAAAAATCGAGTAAGGAGCCATTGGCTCCTATAAAAGAAAAACTTAGGCGCCAAATTATTTTTTTAGGTGCCACAGAATAAAAGTGGTTTATTTTATTATTATCATTTTATTTTTCCCCCCTATTTTAACATTTCAATCATTTTGTCATGCGTTTATGTCTTATCTTTTCTAGGCTTTATCAGCATTTTAATCCATCTTGTAGATGATCAGGTCGACCGGGGGACTAAGGTTCACTTAACCCTGTAAAACCCAAATATAGAAAAACACACAAACAAAATTTTTCAACCATTCAGATGTTGTTGTAGGAGGCCTTTGGGGCTGAAAATTGAGTGTTTTCAAAAATTTTATGTTTTAGTAAGTTTTTACAGAAATGTTGTAATATTGCAACATTAGGCTTAATGGGGAGCAGAATATCCTGTATTTTCACTCACTGTCTGAGCAACAATACAGAACTAAGGATTCATTTGCAGGCTTTTGCTTTTCCCAAACCAGTATATAACATGAATAATAATCTCAGTCATGTTGTTATGAAGAGTCATTTATTCCAACAACAAGAACTTTGACATTTATTTACATTATTTACAGTGATAGTCCCAGAAGCAGTTCTTGTCCTCTGAAAAACAGAGGCGGACATCACACTTGCTGCACTGGGTATTAGTATACCCTTTACTGCAATTTCTGCAGCGTCCTCTCTTTGTCTTCAGTGGAAAATGTCCAGTGAGGTCCGTGCGCACATCCAGAGGGGGGTGTGCACATGATTTTTTGGAAGAGGGACCGTTTGGACTCCCATCACCTAAGGATGGTCTCTTTCCAGCATTCAAAGGGCTCCCTGCTGCGACTGGGCTTCCATTGCCTGAAGATGGTCGTCCTCTCTTTGTAGTTTTGAGTGTTGTGTCCACCTGATTAGAAAAAAAATAATAAATATATCAATTCATATACATCTCAAACGCACATGAAGATACTAGTCTAATATATCACAAACAAGGCAAATAGCAGAAATAGATAATTACCAGGATGAGAGAGGATGCTAGCTGTGCCTGGAACTTTCTCATGTTCAGTATCTCCTTCTTTGGCATCCTGAGAGCTTGGCAGTGCCGCCTGTAGAGGAGCCAGGCGTTGACGACAGCGAGGGTGATGGTGTGCCAGAAGATGTACATGTACCATCGCCGGGATTTCAGGGCATACTTGTATTTTGCTGTAAATGAGTCCAACAAATCCACACCTCCCATGAATTTGTTGTAGGTACCCACAATGTAAGGCCTTTCAACGTCAATGTAGGTTTTGGTGGCTTTGTCCCAGCGTTGAATCTCCTGCACAGGTTCTGGTCCAGCGAAGGATGACACAAGTGTGACTGCCCTGTTGTCGTACCATTTGACAGCACAAATGTTCTGTTTCCCCTCCACTCTGTGGTCAAAGCTTCCTCTGCCCTTCTTCTTCAAGCTTTTCTCATCTTCAAGATTGCAGTTGGGTAGGCGGACCTGCCTGGCTGTTCCCACATAATGGATTCCTTGCTCAAGGAGCTTCACTACCAGTGGAACAGAGGTGAAGTAGTTGTCTGCGTAGATCTTGTAGTTTTGGCCCTTTGGAAGTGTGGAGGCAAGCTTCATTACAACATCACCTGACAATCCAAGTTCAGATTTGACTCGTACTCCATTGTTGCTCCCTTGGTAAACATCAAAGTCAAGCATCATGCCAGAGATTCCAGCTCTCACCCAGACTTTAAACCCCCATGGGTGTGGCTTGCCTCGCATATACTGCTTGATGCTAATGTGAATTAAATGTCTTTTACAACTTGAAATATACAGTCACAAAGAATTGTTCGTTACACAGAATCTGTACCAATATCATGGACCATAAGCATCACTTGGCAACTGAGTGCAGTGCATCCTATAAATGTTGTCACGTCTTTCACACATTCAGTCTGTTTTTCTTCATTAGTAAAATGCAATTTTATAGGAGGAGTTGAATCATGTACAACAGAATAAGTAAAAATATGAATATGCAACAGCGCATAAATATAGCAAAACGCTCCTCTTAGTTATTTTTCTAGCTGACTGATGAGTTTATGGACACTGAGTGGTTATTCTGAGGTAAATGTATTACAATGCAATGTTTACAAGCTTTATACATTTCCTCAGTTTGAAACACTGAATGAGTTTTTACATAAAACATTTCAGTAAGTTGTACTATAGGCTTTCTTATTGCCTACCTTTTGATCATGTTCATTTCATACTATAGTAGTAAATCGAAATATATAATGGGTTCACTTGCTGCTTTAACTGAGGTGCTAAAGAGATCGCGCCTGAGCATTAAGTGCGATACTCTCCGCTCGCGCGATCCGGACGCATACACGGACCGTGTGGACGCGGGGTACTGCTGTTTATATTACCGACAGTGTGCGCTTGTGGTCCGCATTAAAGAGCACCCAAACCGCATCATTTCAATTTCGTAGCATTTTAAAGCTGATGCTTTGTTTATTAAAAAGTAAGACAGCACAAAGCTTTTTGCGATTACTGGATGGCAAGTGCGCTTCAAATAACAGGAAGTCCATGCATTAACAGAACACAGCATATAGACGAAGATCTCGATAAGTATCCACAGAGCTGACAGCTTTACCTGTTGAAGTTTGTTCAAGTTGTGCACGAAATAGACACGGCTTTTCTGCACTTGCACTTTGGGGCTGTTTACACCTGGTCACTTCATGCATTTTTTCCTGATCGCATTTTTTCCTGATCCTGAAAAGACCAGGTGTAAATGCCGTCCGAAACGCATTCGAGACGGATATAAATCCAATCGCTCGAACCACTTCAGGAGGTGGTCTGGGCGAAACCGGACAAGTGTAAATGCATCTGGTTGTTGAAACCACATATGGTAATTTTACTCCTCCCATAATATTAAAGTAATAGACGTGTGAGATCGTTTTATAGCCTATATGGCATGTTATAGTCAGATATGACAGCGCAATGCAACAAGCATCACCGCGGATGAGTAGCGGAGTATTTCTTCAGCAAGCGACGCGCAAACTGAATGAACCTGAAAGTAAGTCGCCAGTAGCGAGTAGCGAGACTAGCCTTTCCAGTGCTGATGCCGCGCGCTCTCTGATATTGAAATTAGCTGATAATTAATAAAATTATCCATTGCTTTCATTGACGTGAACTCCGTTATATTTGCATATGAAGCGGGAATTGAACGGATTTATATCCGTTTTGCGAAGACACATTTATGTGGCCAAGTGTAAATGGGGAAACGTTTTAACAAATCATATAGATATCCGATCAGAGAAAATGCATGAACCAGGTGTAAACAGGCCCTTTCAGGTCTCTCTCACTGCGTTCAGCAGACTGTGTGCGGCAGAGACGAGGACTGTTTGAAACTCTTTTCAGTAAAACTTTGATGCGCATCGTCTTATGTAAGTTTAATACGTGAACATAACAAAAGATGTGAGCGCAAAACAATCGGGAAAAAGTCCTTTCATGCAAATTATATATAGTCGCCAGTGGCGACCTCAGCAAAAACTTCACTCGCAAATTAATATTTTTGGTCGCAACGCATTTTAGTCGCAGTTTGGAGCCCTGCAAGAAAATACATCGCGATTTCAAAATAAAAGCTGAACCCTCACTCTGAGTTTAAACGGTTTGATGTCCACATATTCATGTAATTTCAGCGGCTATTGCATTTCTGTCCTAAAGAAATGGCCAAATATGAAAGATTAAGTGTACATTTGAATTAAATGGTGCTTGGTCAATATTAAACAGGGATTAGATCACAGTAATGTGTAAAAACAATCATCTGGCCGTCGTTTGTTGTTATGCGTAATACATATGATTTCTTGCTTTTGATACTTTATTTGAACTAATTATTATTGCATCATTGTTATTATATATGTATTTTAAGTCATTTTAAAAGCTATTGTTCACATTAATCTATTTTTATTACTACAAAAAAATATAATAAAAATATAATTAAAGGGCCCTATGAAATCCATTGTATTTCCAAATTCAGTTTTTAAAATTGTATTAATCAAAAAGCCTGTCTAATTAATTAAGTTTTTCAGTTTTATCTGTACCAAATTCTGTTTTCCATTATTTTCTGGATTCCATTTTAATGGTTACATTAAATGTTAATAATAAAAAGCATCTCCAATTAATTGATTTTATATAAAAAAAAGTTTTTTTTTTTCAGAAATACTGCACATTTACATTTTTCACATAAATAAGTTCTGGTAAATAATATTTCTGGTAAATACTCCTTTAAGAAGTGTTTTTTGATGATAATGTTAATATTATTAGACTAGAACAGGTGGATGTGTTGTCGTTCTCACACTATAATACTGAACTGATTTCAGTGATTTGGACTGAGATGGACACTTGCTTCTTGCACTCTATGTTGCACGTCACTTTTGCTTTAAAAAAGGATTTCATAGACATTTGGATTTCATTTGGTTTAATAAAATATTCCTAAGTAAAATTGTTGAGGGTTTTTTTTGTGGGAAATTAATCGTTTAGATTAATCGATTAATCGAAAAATTAGTCGATAGATTAATCGAAATAAAAATAGTTGTTAGTGGCAGCCCTATCTTAAAGACTTGATAATGAAGCAGAATGTTTTCCAGTCTTCATTTTCAACACAAAACCAAACATCGACATAAAGATGAGAGCAATTATGATTGGCTAAAGGAACTGGTTTGTACTAATATATACAAGCATCCAGGGAAAGTGAACAGACAAATTTGTCTGCATATAAACATCAATCTTGTGCACATGCGTATGATGAGTTCACAAAATCTAAATATTTGACAGCTCGAGGTTATTCAGTAAAAGATGAAAGTAAAAATCAATGTGAGCTATTCCAATGGGAATCAGATTTGTGTGTTCAGACGCAGGTTAGACGTCCAGATATCGGATATGTATCCGATTTAAAACCACATTTGAAAGCGACAGAATGGATGCGAAAGAATCGGATCTTGTGCGGATTTTTGTGTTTAGTCGTGTGCAACATCTGATCTATGTCACATGTGAGTAAAAAACTGATTTTCAGACACAGATTACTATGTGGTTGCTGGGGTGTTCTGGGTGGTTGCTAGGCAGTTGCTAGGGTGTTCTGGGTGGTTGCTAGGGTGTTATGAGTGGTTGCTAGGGTGGTACTGTGTAGTTGTTAGGTCTTAAATGAAAAGCATGTGCTTTATTTCCTTTTATATCACAACTGTATTCCTGCAGGATTAAAACAGCATTTAAATGTCACTAAAGTTCAGCAGGTCAGCTTTTTTTTCAGTAAAATCAGTGTAATACATTTTTGTTCAATAATATTTTTTATTTTTGTATTTTTAGAAAATTTCATGGTACTAATGAATATTTATGCAATAATTATAATCAATATTTTCCCTTTGAAATTAATACAATTTAATTTCTATTATTTTCATCTCATCTAAAGCATCTCTGTTCACACATTTCACTTTTTCTCCTCTGTTTCTGAAGCAGAACCAGTTCATTTCTTTCAAAAGAAGAACTAGATTAAGAAGATTGTCAAGACAAGCTTTCTGTTGCTTGAGAAAACAGTTTAAAAAGCCTGAAGTTTGAAGTAGTTTTAAATTTGAATTGCTTTTAAACACTCAAAATGTGAAAGTGATGTAATTCAGACAGATTGCTGTGTGGTTGCTAGGGTACTCTGTATGGTTGCTAGGGTACTCTGTGTGGTTGCTAGGGTACTCTGTATGGTTGCTAGGGTGTTCTGGGTAACAGAAAACATGATTTATATTGTGATGTCTTCATTAGATGAACAAGACAGCAAACAGACGGCACAATCAGTGTAGTTTGACTCAAGAATGAACGACTCTTATGAATCAGTTTGATTGAATCACTCACTGAATGAATCATTAGCAGCTGCTGTCGTCTGATTCGCTGCAGCGGATGTCATGTGATTTTCATCACGTCCAATCAAACTGAACCATGAACTGTTTCTGTGTTGTGTGTGTTTAAGGCTTGACTGATTGAAGCTTGAAGTTACTGACTGATTGTTAAAGAACAACATCAGGAAGAACGACCCCTCGGCAGAAACTGTGTTACATAGTGTGTGTGAGTGTGAGTGTGTGTGTGTGTGTGTGTGTGTGTGTGTGTGTGTGTATGTGTGTGTGAGTGTGAGTGTGTGTGTGTGTGTGTGTGTGTGCACCTGGTATTCATCACGTCCTGGGGACCAAATGTCCCCACAAGGATAGTAATACCAGTAAATCTTAATCTTGTGGGGACATTTTTTGGTCCCCATGAGGAAACAAGCTTATAAATCATACAGCATAAAGTTTTTTGAAAATCTAAAAATGCAGCATGTTTCCTGTGAGGGCTAAGTTTAGGTGTAGGGTTGGTGTAGGGCAATAGCACATACAGATTGTACAGTATAAAAACCATTACGCCTATGGGATGTCCCCATAAAACATGGAAACCCAACGTGTGTGTGTGTGTGTGTGTGTGCGTGCGTGCGTGCGTGCGTGTCTGTGTGTGTGTGTGTGTGTGTGTGTGTGTGTTCTGCTGTTTTAACACCTTTTTGCCAAAACTGAGACATACAATGTTTGAGTCATAAATATGAATGAATTGTAAAAGTGTCCCAATATGAAACATTAAAAATATCACTACCTTACTGTACAATAAAAAAGACAAAAGTAAACATATCTGTCTTTAGTGGATATTAGTGTTTATTTAACAAACACATCTTTAATACTGCCTAAATAAAATAAAACTAAAAGATATTGTAAATGCTATGTAAATGGTAGCTGTACTCCTAATACTGTATCATTAGTATGTAAAATAATCAAAACTAGGACCCCCCCACTACCCCCTGGAGGTTTGTGCTACCGCTGTGTGAAGAGATATTTCACTGGCAGCTAAAACTGATGGCTTTGTCTGTGTGTAACGTTTCTTATCAACTTACCTGCTGACTGGTTGAAGCGTTGCTTTAGGATCTGGACGCCGGCTATGAAGAGCTGATGTGTGCCAATCTGAATCTGAGTCTCTCTGTTCCAATAATCTGCTCCAACATTGTGTCTGATCCACTCTGTCTTCGGCACAGTTTTCATTATGTTGCTGTCAAAGTACGTAAACTGCTCATCATCAACCAGACCAACCGCTGTGAACTCTGGGAAGTCACTGATGCCAGACACAGCGGTGTAGACGTATCTCAGAGAGTGTGTTCCTGAGGACCGAGACACAAACAGAGAGAAGCTCATGATCTCAAATTAATCATCTCCACATAAAGCCTGTTCAAAATTCACAATTAGGCTATATTATAATTTACACCATAACAGGTGAAAACATTTACTTATAATACAGTATTTAAATTTAAAAAAGGACACCCTGATATACAAAAGGACTGTAGCTTTAGTTGTTTATTATCTCTGTAATTATGTTCATATTCCAGATCTTCCTAATCTGCCTAATCTCACATTTGAGACCTTGTCAGCTTTTATACAAAAAATATAGCAAGACGTGCTGGTTTTTTTATTAAAACAATATTTACTCACAAACTAGACAAGTGTGCTAAAACACAGAAGTCATTTTGATTCAAGTTACTTAAAAATAAACACGACGACAGATAAAAGACAGATATCTAGACACAGTAAACTATGTTTGATTTGATATATACAGCTGAGATTTCAAGATCTCACTTCAGATAAAGATAAATATAAGAAGAACAAATCTATTACTGAATATATTACTGGAAATCTGTCCAAAAATAGAACAAAGAAAGAAAAATGCTACAATAATGATTTGTATTTGATTAACCTATTTAACAGGAATGTATTATTATTATTATTCATTAGTACAGCAGATTCAATGTGAAAGGAATGAAATGCAGTAATTTTCTGGTATTTTATGATGCAGGATTAGTGTGAAATATGAAGTAAAAAATGGTGTTTATCCTGCTGTCTATTCTGCTTTCAACACATAAACACACTTTCTCTCTCAAACAGGATCAGATTTCAGAGATTGATGTGATTGATCTGTTTTATATGTCTGTTGTCCCGGGGTTGTCTTCTTTATCTCTTCAAGTCCTAGCTTTTACTATTTTGAACAATGCACTGAAAAAAAATGATTCATTTAATTTTTTTTTTTACATTGAAGTAAACAAATTTAGTTGACTAACTTTAAACATGTTTTTTTTAATGTAGCTAAAATAAATTGTTTGCAACCGCTTACTTTAATTTAGCATATTTTTTTCAGTGTGACTGTAACCTTGTATAACAGACACTTCTCGTGTTTATTGCATCTTACAGTAAATCTCGTGTTATATTCCTCAACTGTAAGTCGCTTTGATAAAAGAGTCTGCTAAAGGAATAAAAGATAAATGTTTTGTGGCATTATATCTAGTTGCCAAAACACTGCCGTCAAAATCTCCTTTAATCACACGACAAACATCTTTTCTTTCCAGTTGTTCGTGGGGTCTTGTGAAGAAACGGAAACAAAATTCCTGTTATTTTTTTATTCTGCTGTAATGGTAATTTTCCACAATACATGGCAGGACAATTACAAAGCTATAAGGTTTATTGGTAATTAACAGCAGACTGAAGTGTAGCGGGTCATCGGTATCCGGGCAGAAAATTCTCGGTATTCTATAGTTTCGCTCTAGAATAGGTTTTAAATTTTCAAACTCAAAACAATAAGATAAATATATTTGTTAGCTATTATTAATTTTATTATACACGCATGTTTTGGAATACGTGCAATTCCTATCCTCCTGTTTCTTAGCATACTTATTATTATTTAACATTGTTTATTATTAAGCTATTAGTATTGTTAGTAGGCTAGTAGTAGTAGTAGTATGGCTAAATCAGTTTTGTGAAAAGAATACTAATCAAAATATAACGTCGCAGACAAACATGAAGAAGAATAGGTTTAGAAGCAGAATCAGATTTATTGCCAGGTATGTTTGCATATAAGAGGAATTTGATTTAGTGACAGAATGACACAGATAATAATAATAAAAAAAAAAAATAATAATAATGTACAAATATACAGATGGACAATATAAAAAATAGCACAAAAACAATATACTATATAATACATATATTATATATAACTATAATATTTATATATAACTATAATATTTAAAGTATGATCTTTAGGATATTAAAACATTAAACATGTCCAAATAAGCTACGCGTCTCTAAAAAAGTGTTATTAACACAAATCTTTGACTCAAGTGGGCTGTTCTTGTCTGTTTCAGTAACAGAATAACTCTTAGAAAGCAATCATAACAAATAATAGGCTAATATTGAAATAATCTACTCACCAGCATAAACCAGATGAGCTCCAAGCAGCAAAAGCAGCAAGGGACGCATTCTTGCTTTGGCCTGAGAAACAAGCCCTTTTAGAAAAACCGTATTCAGGATTTACTTAAAATAAGTGAACCAGTCTCCTCCAAGTAGGGCTCGCTGCATCCTGCGGTGGACATCCAACCCCGCCCACATCCAAGTGTGACGTCACAAGCCACGCCCATACCAATACAGTCACGCCCACGTCACAGCGTTATGTCAGAAACCACGCCCTATCATATACGTCCCTTTTGTGTTTCCCCGGGAAACCCGGAAGTAACGTTATGTCAAAGAAATTTACAGCCGTTTTTGGGATCTAAATAAAATAATGTTGCCTTTCGTTTTACTAATACACGTTTTCTTATTTCTTGAAAGGATGTCTAGGCTAAAATGGCACAACTTAAATCTAATATATTTAATGTCTAAAGTACTGAGCTGATCTCTCATCACAACAGCCTGTAAAACACTTGCATTGGTTGATTAAATTAGGCTGATTGTAATAAAAAACCTCTACACCTTACCTTATTTAACCTTATTTAACCTTATAAATTCTCATTTAATTACTATCGATTTTAAACTACCTAAGACACCTTTTAGATTTATCAAATTTAAAGGGTACAATTAGATTTTGTTATTGTAAAAGTCACAACACATTGTTATAATTTATAATTGTCATTTAATTTTCTAAAGATGTGTTGTTCCACTTATCATCAGTTGTTAATATTTGACTGAAATGATTGGCAGTTCTCCATACAGTATGCAGTAGGAGACACATACATTTGCTGAATAGAGATGCTTGCTTTGATAGATTATAACAAGTAACATGACATTGACATTCAGGCCTTGTTCATCAATAAAACTTCATATGAAGTGTGTCCAGGTCCTCCACATATTTAAAGATGAATAAACAGACATCCCGTGCTTCTTTTGGTATTTTTATATTTATTATTTTACAAAAATTATTTAATAAAAATTTTGCAAAAAATATATGTTCTATAAGAGATATGTTCCAGCTATCATAAATGAACAGCTGAATGATCAGATAAACAGTTCTTGAAATGCAGTACACATACATACATAAGCTACATAGAGAGATTATTTGCCTTGTTAGATTATTCACAGAAACATGACACGGACTTTCAAGCTTTGTTCAGCAACACAGTTTGATATGAATGTGTCCAGCTCCTCCAGATACTCAAACAATCAGAATATTGTATTGTACAGATGTGCTATATGCAAATTATGCAAGGGAATGTGGATAGATGTATGATATATTAAATCAAAAGCATATGTATAATATATATAAGTATGGATAGTTTGGTATTGCACATGTTTTATTGCACAGTGGGGAGAACATTTAACTGTTTGTGAGGTAGATTGCCTGAGGTAAGAAACTGAAACTCTGTAGCATCTACCAGATGGTAACAGTTCAAAGAGGGAGTGTGCTGGATGTGAGGGGTCCAGAGTGATTTTACCAGCCCTTTTGCTCACTCTGGATAAGTACAGTTCTTGGAGAGTGGGGAGGGTTGTACCAATGATTCGCTCAGCAGTCCGGACTACCCTCCGTAGTCTTCTGAGGTCAGATTTGGTAGCTGAGCTGAACCAGACAGTTATTGAGGTGCAGAGGATGGATTCAATGATGGCGGAGTAGAAGTGTTTCAGTAAGTCCTGTGGCAGATTGAACTTCCTCAGCTTTTTCACAATGGAGTCTATGTGAATGTCCCACTTCAGGTCCTGAGAGATGAATACAAACACATCTCTTGCTTCATCCGATTCGACCCCAGGTAGTCTTTGATGGCATTTTGTTGATTTTTACTGTCCATCTGGAGTAAGGCAGGCCCTTTCACCTCCCACAGAATAACTCACGGTGACTCTGTATCCAGCACAACACTGGGCCAATGTCTCTTACAAACTTCCACTTTAGTGAAAGTGAAAGTGAAGTGACATTTCATGTCCTCTTTATGTCCTCTTGGCACTCCTGTTAAAAATATAGAATACGTGTGTGTTGGTCCACTAAATATTTGTCATACTAAATAGTATTTACCTCATGATTTACCTCATCATTTTGCATACAAGAATATTTATGATTTTAAACCACAAAAATCAATCACTACAGTATCTAGAGAAATGCTCCCTCCATACCTCCAGACCTTTCTTTACTGTTGAAACAGCAGCCGGAACCCTTCATCCCAGCAGAACTGCTCTGCATCAGACTAGGACCAAAAATGTGTAGAATGCTGTAAAACATGACAAACAAAGATTGAAAATAATTATGTGATCTTTCCATTAAGATAGAATAATACAAAGATAATTTGTCACAAACAGAGTTATCCAGCAATTCATAGTGAAATGATGTGGTTGCTTCTTTAAAGATAAAATGTTCTTTATTTACAAAAATATTTAGATTAATTAAACACTGATGAAGATACGATTGTTATGGATGAAGATTAGCTGCAAATATGCAATCAAAATATGTATATCGTGAATAGCCTACTTAAAACACAAAACTTCCAGTTTAATCAAGATTGTTCTCCAACCTGTAAGTTTTGCTAAACGAGAGATCAAGGAAACATTCTTCAGTGTGATTTGAACCTTTTTGACAAATCCTTCATCCTTTAACGAGCAAGTTTAGGTAGCCTTTACATTTTTCATACTTAAAAAGTAAAGTATACTACAGTATTTATTACAGTTTATCTGTTAACAGTATGCTGTAGCATTCATTAACAAAGTGATGTAAATGCTATAATATATATATAGTATAATACACTTTACTATAGTATGGTTCAAAAACACTATAGTATTTACTATGAATTACTATAGTATTTTTTCATGTGGGCTGTAACTATTCATAAACTCGGTCCTTAACTCAAAGAGGATTTGCATAATGTTGTGCTCTCATGGTGGTCTGTATATACTGTAAAGTCTATGGTGTAGGAATATAGCCTAAAACTTACTGTCCAGCAACATAAAAATACTGTATTTAAATCTTCCTCACGCCTCTATGGTCAGATGCACATCTGCTCTCACTGACTCCGCCCAAAGTCCAGTCTACCTGCAAGCTGATTGGTTCTCAGTGGCAGCACAAGGACTTGACGAGCAGCTGACGCTGTCCAATATCATGAGAGCACCTTCAGCTTCTAAAGAGCCACAAGGTAAAGAGTCCATATTTCTCATATATTGCAGACATAATAATAAATAGCCTACATTTTACTGCATACAATAATATATAATAGTGTATTTTGCATAGAATATTGTATAGTAAATTATAATAATTGTTTGTAACGAGCCAAAAGGTAGAGCCCAAGTTTCTCATGTATTGCATAAACATTGTATTAATATATTGCATAAATGCATGTAATATCACACACTTCTTATCAGCACAATAGATCATATAAAAATTATAATAAATGCATATCATTTATAATAATTTTTAGAGCAGTACTATTAGTAGTAATATTATAAAGTTATACATAATATGTGATTTCAAATTTGATTTGTATTTTTTTAGATTGATTTGCTTTCAATCAGATTTGAATATATATATCTTATGATGTGATTTCATATTTTATTTGTATTCTAATTTTTGAATTTTTGATTTGCATTCCAGTACGATTTTGCAATTCATGTATTTTATAATTTGAGTCATTAAAGTAAGGACTAAACTCTGTTGAACCCTTCTGATTTAATGAGGGTTAAACACTTGTCTTTGCTCAATTAATCTCACTCTTCTCTCTCTTTCTTGATCTCATACACCTGCAATAGCTCGTTAAGGACATAAATACTCACCTCTCACAACCTCCCAGATTCTGGTTTCATCAAGCACTGCTGTGTGTTTACCTGCCCTGACTACTCACCTCTGCTCCGGTCCACCTCAGCAACACTTGCAAGACACTGAAATGTTATTATCTATTATCTCAAGTTTCTTCACTACCAGCTCATTCATTACTGCTGCAGCTCTTCAATAAAGTAATTGCTGTGAAATTCAGTGTCATCTCTTCTCTTATTGTGATAGTTATACAGTTTATACAGTCAAATCATTATTTCTATGGCATGTCCCCATAAAAAATGGAAACTCGGGTTCCATTTGTAACTTCTGGGAAACTTCACGATCTGCAATCCCAATAACAACTCTGTCCCGTATTTGTTCCTCTTTGCTCGCACCAAACTCGCAGTATTTGGCCAGTTCATAGAGGCATCTCACGAAAGGTGAAAACAGGCTCTTTCGTGAATAACATTCCTTCTGGACACGAAATGTTCATTAAATTGGCCGACAACAGTCTCGTAATTATTTGCATGTGAAAATTCAGCAAACGTAAACGATCCGTCGTCGTCAATTTTTCTTACACCTATACACTGTAAAAAGTAATACCTAGATCTAACTTATAAAAAGTGAGGCAAGTGGCTGCATTGGATGTTTCAAGTTTTTACGTTGTCAATTTGCAGCCTTTTTTAAGTATAATGAACACTGTAACATTACTTAATACAAACGCAACAAAATCAAGTTGAGTTAACTAATAGTACTAGTATTACTCCGTTAGATAAACCTACTTTTCTTGGTACCTTAATGCATGATACTTTGCTTAACTAACTTCCAAATGCTTAAGAATTTTTTTCCACTGAATTTTTTAGTATACAAAGTGGTGGAAGGAAACATGACTTGCTTTTACGTTGGCTATCAACCAGCAGTTCATCTAAACGAGAACACAGACATTGAGGAATTAAATTTTATTTTAATTTGAAATTTACATTTTTCTCATACAAATTGTTCAAATGTCAACATAAAGAAACCTTTGAGCAGATATTTATATTTATCCTTTAGAATTAAAAGTAATATTAATGTAAAGACAGTGATGCATAAAGACTTCTTTTAACCCAATTTACAGCAAATTGGACTTAAATGTAAAAGCAAACAAATACATAAGAATTCAATTATAATTAAACTGGTAACAACCGATCACCAACTCTTACAATTAACTTATCACAGGATATGTAAAAGAATAACAAACAAACCCAAAAGAAACAAACAAAAAAAAAACCCAATTATATTTATCTAAGGAAAGCTAACAGAGTGTAAAGGATCTGTGGACTGGTGCTTTTTCATAGCTAAAGCTTCAGATTTATGCAGCAGGACTGACAGATTCACCCACTAAAACAATATTACAATCACAATTATTCTCTTCATTTATTTAAACCACTTTATGATGTTATGATGTACTACAACATGTACTTGGAGGTTAAGAAAAAAGGTATGGTGAATTACACCATTATTAAGTCCTTTGTGAAATAATAGCTCCTCCAGAAATGATTTAAATAACTATTAAGTTCTGATGTGATTTTTACAGGATTCAAGGATTCACCGAAATAATTAGAAATAAACCAAAGCCAGAACATTTGTAATGAATTGATGGAAAAACATAATTATGCAGAAGAGATGCCACACTCCAAATCCTCATCCTCCAACTCCTTCACGCTATTCTCTGTCAAAGGAAAATTTCAGTGATGAGACACAGAGACCTACAATCATACACATTACACAACTTTCCATTATAAGCTTTTACTGAAACTCACCTACTTGCCATTTACTTTTTCCAGAGAGCTTGATCTGAATTTGCAGAATCAGAATCTTTGGCTACAAGACAAAAGGGATAACATTGTAAGACATGTCTTCCTTTTGAACAGTTTCTCATGAAATAAAATAGCTTTTATTCTATTAATCTGTAAGAAGACATGTAATACTTACTGCTTGTCCTCCCATAGCCTGCAGAGAAACAGAATGAGATTATTATTAACATATCTGGTAACACTTTTGCTATATAAATAAAATTAGAAAAATAAGTACTTACCATTGGACTTCCTCCAAAAAATGAGCCCAACTATGACAGCTAGGAGAGCAACAAAGCCCACAGCACAGCACACAATGATCACAATTGTATTGTCAGAGCCTGTAATCAAATAGCATAACAATTAAACTTAGCAACAAATAAACCTGAAAAAAAAACATATAGAAATGTCTTTATGGCTGGTTCACAGTCCTAGCTCAAGAATCAGTCAATTAAAGGGACAAGCACAACATTTGGATGGGGATTATGGGAAAAACAAAAATCTCAATACAAAAAAAACTTATGTACACATACTATATAAGTGAAGTGAAGACAGATCCCACTTGAAATATCTGATAACACAAGATATTTCATATGACAGAAACGTTCATGCACATACCTGGGTTTGAGCGGATATCATCCACAGTGACAACAATGTCCTTCGCTGCTCCCACATGCTGAACCACACATCTGAAGTCATTTTTGTTCTTCTTCCACTCCTCCGACTTTACTGAGAGGGTGATGGTCTTCTGGAAGGTCCCGTCTGCGTTTGGCATAGTTGTACCAACATCCACATCCTCGTGATGCTCTTCACCTTTTTTCTGCCAGGTCATCATTATGTTGCTGGGGTAGAAGCCAGTAGCTTGACACAAAACTGGAGACGAAGAGTCCTTCTGCAGCAGGAACACCTCAGGTGCATCTGCATAAAGATCACATAGAGATCAAATTTCAAACATGAACAATTATTTTCTGATGAATATTGAAGCATATAGCGATAACTGTTAAAATAATTTATCATTAAGATCAAAACATCAAAAGGTCTCTCAAAATGTAGTGACTATCAAACAACTGATATTCATACCTTTTCTTTCCAAAGTGCTCTTGCCATAACCCACATACTTCTTTATCCACTCAATGCATTCATTCTCCAGATACACTTTGAATCTTTCAGATTGGGTTCTAACAGCATCCCATTTGTTCTTGGTAATCACAGCTTTATCATTAGCAGCAGTCCAGGTGAGAGAGCTCTTATCAAAGCTGATGAAGTCACCTCCATCATAACCATACTGCATGTATCCTTGTTTGGTGCCATCATCATCCAGCTCACAGCCGTACATGAACTGGAGTGTGTGAACACCTGAGAGAAACAACACAGATCATTATATCACACTCACCATTCCTCACTTTCTCTAAAACAGTCTTAAAGACTTGATAATTAAGCAGAATGTTTTCCAGTCTTTTTTTCAACACAAAACCAAACATTGACATAAAGATGAGAGCAATTATGATTGGCTAAAGGAACTGGTTTGTACTAATATATACAAACATCCAGGAAAAGTTATTCAGTAAAAGATGAAAGTAAAATGTAAGCTATTTCAATGCGAATCGGATTTGCATGTTTAGACGCAGGTAATTCGTCCAGATATCAGAGATGTATCCGATTTTAAAGCACATTTTAAAGTGGCTCAGGACAGACGCGAAACAATCATATCTTGTGCGGATTTGTGTCACATGTGAACAAAAAACATCAAAAGTTTGTCACGGTAATAGCAGCTTTTCAGATACAGATTGCCATGTGGTTTCGACGATTCTGGGTGGTTTCTAGGCGATTGCAAAAAGCGTGAAGTTTGAAGTAGTTTTAAATCTGAATTGCTTTTAAAAGTTTGAACACCTGAAATATAACTTTATTTTCAGTTAAATAAATGTAATATATCTTTGTTCAATAATATTTTATCTTTTGTATTTTGGGAGAATTTCATGACTCTAATGAATATTTATGGATTAATTATGATCAATTATTTCCCATAGAAAATAATAAATTGTTTCCCTAATATGTTCATCTTATCTAAAGCATCTCTGCTCACACTTTTTATGTTCAGTAAAATCAATGTAATATATTTTTGTTCAATAATAATTTTTCTTTTGTACTTTGGGAGAATTTCATGGCACTAATTAATATTTATGCATTATTATGATACATTTTTTCCAAATAAAAAAATAATACTTTTTTTTCCTGATATTTCATCTCATCTAAAGCATTTCAGATCACGTTTAACATTTTCTCCTTTGTTTCTAAAGCAGAACCAGTCCATTTCTTACAAAAAAAGAAATAATAATGAAATGATTTATGGTTTGTTTCAGTCGGTTTGTCTTCCTCTGATGCTGACAGACACTGAACTGAAATACTAACAGTTTAATCACTGAATCTACAGCAACACAGCAAAACAAATGATTTTTTAATCAGTAGCATTGATTATGCTTGATATTTTTAAGTATTCTTCAAGTACTGAAAGGATCATTAATAGAATCGGTTAATAAACTGGATCCTTAAATTCCTCATGATTCCTGTCACTACTCGTCTATTATTTTACTCTAAACTGATCAAGATGTTTCCATCCAAAGTTATGAGTTAAACTTATGCGCAAAATTGGACTATTACATAAAACATTTGCGAATAAAGCACCGTTTCCATCCAGTGAGCTGAAGTGAAGTCTGCTGTTTGTGAACACAGTTCTGGGAGTTAATTATAACGAGACTTTGCTCAAGCATTTTAAAATTACAAAACTAGTATTTCAGACGCTGTGAACGAGATCGAGTTATGAGTCCCATCACAAACTCACATCTTTATTGATGCGCATTAAGAAATTTATTCTGTAAAAGTGTTTCCATCATAGTTTATGCGCATGTTTTCTTACCGGATAAGAAATGTATCCGACTTAGTTGAGCGCATAAGTTTTTTTTTATGCGCATTTTTAGACTTTATGTGCATCTTGGCGTTTCCAGCATTTTTTTTATGTGATATCCCAAAATGCTCATAAAAATAGGTGATAGAAACATATAAAGCAGAGTTTTCTGGACAGCAGACAGCAGAATCTCTAAAGTGACCATGATATTAAAATCAAACCAGAACTGTATTTGATTGATCTCAGAGCAAAATTAGATCAAGCTGATCAAGATTCAAGATTCAAGAGTTTTATTTGTCACATACACAATTATACAGAGTATAACCAGCAGTGAAATGTAGGTCAGGTCCGCTCCAAGGACAGTGCAATTATAAAGAATACAAATATTAAGAAGAAGTACAAACATAAAATAAAAGATAAGATAGGATACAAAATATAAATATAAATGTGCAGGTCAGTATGTTGTTGACAAATAGTAATGAGAGGAATGTGCAAAAAATAATGTGCAAAAAGTTGTACAGGGAATTTGAATAGCAGCAATATGAGGTAGAGAAAAATTATGAATAGCTTATTGATATATGATATTTACATGGAGAAAAAATTATGAATAACTTATTGATATGGTGATATTACATGGAGTCAAGTGGTATTATGACACAGAGTTAGAGTTTAGGAGCCTGATGGCCTGGGGGGAAGAAGCTCCTCCTAAGTCTCTCAGTTTTTGCCATCAGGCTACGGAAGCGTTTACCAGATGGAAGCAAAGTGAATACAGTTACCAGGGTGATTAGAGTCCTTGAAGATTTTAACAGCTCTATTTTTGCAGCGTTTGAGGTAGATGTCCTGCAGAGAGGGGAGAGCAGACCCTGAGATGCGCTCAGCTAAGCGCACAACTCTCTGTAGTGCTTTGCAGTCCTGATTGGAGCTGTTTCCATACCACACTGAGATGCACTGAGTCAATACACTTTCTATGGTCCCTGAATAGAAAGTTTTCAGGATTGCTGGTGAGACCCTGAATTTCCTCAGCTGTCGCAGATGGTACAGTCTTTGCCTGGCTTTCTTAACCTGTGATTGGATGTGTGTAGTCCAAGTCAGGTTCTCGGAGATGTTTACGCCGAGGTACTTGAAGCTACTCACCCTCTCCACAGGGGTCCCACTGATCATAAGAGGAGTGTAGGGCTTCTGCTGTCTCTTCCTAAAGTCCATGATCAGTTCTTTAGTTTTCCCCACATTCAGTGAGAGACAGTTGTCCAGGCACCATGATGTGAGTCTCTCTACCTCATCCAAGTATGCGGTCTCATCGTTGTTGGAGATGAGGCCCAGAACCACAGTATCATCAGCGAATTTAACAATGGATGTGGAGCTGTGAGAGGACACGCAGTCATGTGTGTAGAGAGAGTAGAGCAGGGGACTCAGGACACAGCCCTGTGGGGCTCCTATGTTCAGAGTGATGGAGTTTGAGGTGAACTGGCCAACTTTCACCACTTGAGATCTGCCGGTGAGGAAGTCTTGAATCCAGTCACAGAGTGAGGAGTTTAGGCCGAGGTCAGTGAGTTTAGATGCCAGCTTGATGGGGACTATAGTGTTGAAAGCTGAGCTATAGTCAATGAATAGCAGCCTTACATAATTCCCATTGTTGCTGTCCAAGTGTGTGAGGGAAGAGTGGAGAACGTGAGAAATGGCATCGTCCGTGGATCTATTTGGGCGATAGGCAAACTGAAGAGGGTCCAAAGTATCAGGGATGGAGGAGCAGATGTGGCTCTTTACAAGTCTCTCAAAAACCTTCATGACTATAGATGTGAGGGCAACTGGGCGATAGTCATTCAGGCAAGAGGGTTTATTGTTCTTTGGCACAGGGATAATAATGGATTTTTTTAATGGAGTGGGAACCACGGAGGTAGCAAGGGACTCATTAAAAATGGAAGTGAACAAACCAGCGAGCTGATCGGCGCAGGACCTCAGAACACGGCCGGTTATCCCATCAGGACCGGCTGCTTTCCTGACGTTCACTCTCTTTAACGCCCTCCGAACCTCATCCTCCGACACGGTGATTACAGGATCATCGCTGCTCTGCCTGCTGCTTCCTGACGCGCCGCCGCCGTTGCCATCGAAGCGGCTGTAGAAGATGTTTAACTCGTCGGCCAGCAGCGGATCTGCTCTCACCTCCGCGGAGGATTTGTTTCCGAAGTCACAGATGGTCCTCAGTCCCTGCCACATCCGTCGAGAGTCGTTGAGCTGGAAATGAGACTCAATTCTCTCTCTGTATCTGTGTTTAGCGGCTCTTACTGCGCGTCGGAGAGCATAGCATGATGCTTTGTACTCGCTCGTATTCCCAGACAGAAGAGCCTCATTGTAAGCGGCAGTGCGTGTGTTAACCGCGGCACGGATTGTTCTGTCCACCCACGGTTTCTGATTGGAGAATGTCCTTATCGTTATTGTTTCTGTAGCTTGCTCGGTTAGCGTGTTTACGAAGCTTAATGCTACATCCGTGAACTCGCTGACGTCAGAAGAACTCGCCCGGAACATGTCCCAGTCGACGTCATCAAGCGCAGCCTGCAGCATAGTCTCTGAGTGGGAGGACCAGCGCGTCACTACTCTCTGCACCGGAGGTTCCTGAACGAGCCTTTGTTTGTATCCCGTTGTTAGAAAAATTGTGGCATGGTCCGATTTGCCAAAAGCCGGTAGTGAGCGGGCTTTGTAGGCATCCTTGAACTGAGTGTAGCAATGATCCAGTGTGTTTGGTCCTCTAGTTGGACAGGATACATGTTGATAAAAGTTCGGCATGACCTGCTTGAGGTTGGCTTTGTTAAAGTCCCCCGCGATGATAAAGGCAGCATCAGGATGTTTGTTGATGTAGCCGCTGAGCACATCGTGAAGCTTAGACAAAGCCAAGCCGGTGTCCGCCTGTGGTGGAATGTACACAGTAACAATGATCGATGAAATCTCCCGGGGCAGATAAAATGGGCGGCAAATAATGGAAAGATGTTCCAGATGAGGCGAGCAGGAACGCGACTGAATGGAGATATTCCTGGGATCACACCATTTCTTGTTGATCATGAAACATACTCCTCCACCCCTGGATTTACCGGCCTCTGCTGTTCTGTCCGTCCGAAAGACAGAGAAGTTATCACTCGGCATTACAGCAGTGTCCGGGACCGAGGACGAAAGCCACGTTTCTGACAAACAAAGGATGTTGCAGTCCCTTATGTCCCGTTGGAAACTAATCCTGGCTCTAAGATCGTCCATCTTATTCTCCAAGGATTGGACATTAGCAAGGAGAATGCTTTGAAAAGGAGGACTGTGAGCCCTTTTCCTGAGTCTGACTCGAATTCCAGCGCGCTTCCCGCGGTGTTTCTTGGTCCGTCGCCTCGGGGGGTTATTGTTCGTCTCCGTGTTCCGAAGAATCTCCAGAGGCCACGCAGGATTCGTGGATAAAGTGTCCTGAAGCAGGTTGGTGTAGCGGTTTCCAATGTCCAAAAGTGTTTCTATGTTGTAGGTGATCAGTGCCGACGTGAAATGTGTAAAAAGAGAAAGTAAAAGTAGGGAAAAAAGTAAGTTTAAGCAAAGTCTCAGTGGAGCGACCCGCACGGCGTCCGAACACAGCGGCGCCATCTTGGTTTCAAGATGCAGATCAAGATGCTGCTTCAACAAAGGCTCATCTGAGAGTTTAATGCAGTTTTAATAGTTGATCATTCTGCAGCAGAGACATAGATAAAATTTTCCCCATCAAAAATAATAATTAAAAAATTATATATATTTTTTTTTTTATGTCATCTAAAGCATCTCTGTTCACACATTTCACATTTTTTCCTGTTTCTGAAGCAGACAGTTAATTTTTTACAAAAGAAGAACTAGATTAAGAAGATTTTCAAGACAAACTTTATGTTGCTTGAGAAAACAGTTTAAAAAGCCTGAAGTAGTTTTAAATTTAAATTGCTTTTAAACGCTCAAAATATTGAAAGTGATGTCTTTCAGACAGATTGCTGTGTGGTTGCTAGGGTACTCTGTATGGTTGCTAGGGTGTTCTGGGTAACAGAAAACATGATTTCTATTGTGATGTCCTCATTAGATGAACAAGACAGCAAACAGACCGCACAATCAGTTAGGGGTGGGCGATATGGAAAAAATATCATATAATGATTCTTTTTAGAAATGCCACGATTCATGATTTTATCACGATTCTTTGTCATGTTGGTTTTACTATTTTGGTTTTACAAGTTGTCTGAGCATTACAGCCAAACTAGAAAAACAAAGCCTTTCAAGGTAACAAAAAACAAACAAAAAGACATGGCAGATATTTAGGCCAAAGTGGAGTGAAGATAAAAATCTTTGTCATCATTGTATCTTTCTTATTAAAAAATAAGAACAAAGATACATATTACAAATATACAAATAAAACAAACAGTGCTTTATTTTCAGGTACAATAGGTGTATTTAGCAGAGCATTCAATGAAATTGAATGAACAAATATAAAAATAAAACACTATATAGACTGATTCCTAAAGCAACTGTATTAAAGTTTTTCAGTCAAGAATAGTGAGTGATTTTTCTCTTTGCGTTTTGTTGTTTTGTTAACGTTAAATGAATAGTTCCCCCAAAACTAAATAGTCATCTGTCTGTCAATTCTGTCATAATGTTTTATTTTTATACCACCATTTACTCAAAAGTTGTTTTAAACCTGAATGAGTTTCTTTCTTCTGCTGAACATAAATGCTATTTTGAAAAAGGTGGAAAACCAAACAGTTGCTGGTCCTCAGTGACTTCCATAGGATTTTTCTTTTCTACTATCAAAGTCAATGTGGACCAGCAACTGTTTGGTTACCCTCATTCTTCAAAATATCTTATTTTGGGTTCAGCACAAGACATTATTAGAGGTTTGGGACATGTGAGTGAGTAAATGACAGAAATTTAATTTTAGGGTGAACTATCCCTTTAATGACAGTCGACAGCATGTTTAGTGTCCTGTCCCTTTAAGAGCTGCACGCATCTAATATACAGGCACGCATCCGTTTCTCTCTTAACTATTTACTTTCATTTTAGAGATAACCAACTCAGTCTGTATGTAAACCTTGTGTGTTTGACAATATTAGCGCTAAAGATAAGTTAGACAGGCGTTTTAGTGCGCGTGCTTCAGGTGTATGCGCTCAGAACAAGCGCACGTCAGACCAGCGCGCGAATTAAACATTTAACCAGCAAGGCTTGTATGCAAATAATGTACTTTTGCGATGGCGAATAAGTGCATTGTCCTGTCTGAGTAACTCTACTGCTGTATGTCGTGTTGTACAGTATATAGAGACGGCGGCGCCAGAACTGTAATTGACAATGTGCGCAGTAGCGCGATACTACGATATTTCTTCAAAAGCAGATCGTGGAGACATTTTTATCGTCCACGATCAAAAATCGTCATATTGCACACCCCTACAATCTCAATGTAGTTTGACTCAAGGATGAACGACTCTTATGAATCAGTTTGATTGAATCACTCACTGAATGAATCATTAGGAGCCGCTGTCGTCTGATTCGCTGCAGCAGATGTCATGTGATTTTCATCACGTCCAATCAAACTGAACCATGAACTGTTTCTGTGTTGTGTGTGTGTTAGGCTTGAATCAAATCAGTGAAGATACTGACTGATTGTTAAAGACCAACATCAGGAAGAACATCCCCTCGGTAGAAATTGTGTTACATAGCATGTCTAGTGTGTGTCTGTGTGTGCATGTTTATGTGGTTTATGAGGACACAAATGTGTATAATGACATGGGTATGACAGAGGTATTACAATATGAAGGTGGTTTATGAGGACACTGCCTATGTCCCCGTAATTCAAAAGGCTTAAAAAAAAACATACTAAACTGTGTTTTTTTTGAAAATCTAAAAATGCACAAAGTCTCCTGTGAGGGGTAAGTTTAGGTGTAGGGTTGGTGTAGGGCAATAGCACACACAGTTTGTTCAGTATAAAAACCATTACGCCTATGGAGAGTCCCCATAAACCATAAAAACCAACGTGTGTGTGTGTGTGTGTGTGTGTGTGTGTGTGTGTGTGTGTTCTGCTGTTTTAACACCTTTTTGTCAAAACTGAGACATACAATGTTTGAGTCATAAATATGAATGAATTGTAAAAGTGTCCCAATGTGAAATATAAAAAATATCACTACCTTACTGTACAATAAAAAAGACAAAAGTAAACATATCTGTCTTTAGTGGATATTAGTGTTTATTTAACAAACACATCTTTAATACTGCCTAAATAAAATAAAAATAAAAGATATTGTAAATGCTATGTAAATGGTAGCTGTACTCCTAATACTGTATCATTAGTATGTAAAATAATCAAAACTAGGACCCCCCCCCCCCCCCGGAGGTTTGTGCTACCGCTGTGTGAAGAGATATTTCACTGGCAGCTAAAACTGATGGCTTTGTCTGTGTGTAACGTTTGTTATCAACTTACCTGCTGACTGGTTGAAGCGTTGCTTTAGGATCTGGACGCCGGTTATGAAGAGCTGATGTGTGCCAATCTGAATCTGAGTCTCTGAGTCCCAGTAATCTGCTCCAACATTCTGTCTGATCCACTCTGTCTTCGGCACAGCTTCCTTTGTGTTGCTGTCAAAGTATATAAACTGCTCATCATCAACCAGACCAACAATAGTGAACTCTGGGAAGTCACTGATTCCAGACACACCGGTGTAGTAGTATCTCAGAGAGTGTGATCCTGAGGACCGAGACACAAACAGAGAGAAGCTCATGATCTCAAATTAATCATCTCCACATAAAGCCTGTTCAAAATTCACTCTTTAAGAGTTACATCAACACTGAAATTCACAATTAGGCTATATTAAAATAATTTACACCATAACAGGTGAAAACACTTACTTATATTACAATATTTAAATTGACTAACAAAAAAAGAAAAAATGACACCCTGATATACAAAAGGACTGTAGCTTTAGTTGTTTATTATCTCTGTAATTATGTTCATATTTCAGATCTTCCTAATCTGCCTAAATTCACATTTCAGACCTTGTCAGTTAAGTTACTTAAAAATATAACACAAGACGACATAAAAGACAGATATCTAGACACAGTAAACTATGTTTGATTTGATATATACAGCTGAGATTTCAAGATCTCACTTCAGGTAAAGATAAATGTAAGAAGAACAAATCTATTATTGAATATATTACTGGAAATCTGTCCAAAAATAGAACAAAGAAAGAAAAATGCTACAATAATGATTTGTATTTGATTAACCTATTTAACAGGAATGTATTATTATTATTATTCATTAGTACAGCAGATTCAATGTGAAAGGAATGAAATGCAATAAGTTTCTGGTATTTTAGGACGCAGGATTAGTGTGAAATATGAAGTAAAAAAGGGCTTGTATTATTGCACATATTAGAAGTTGTAAAATTATTATAAAACACATAAAATGCTCATTTCAAAAACAGCCTTGTGCAATAACAGGGATGTTTTTCTGAACATTTTATTATTGGTTTTATAGCATAATGTAATGTAGTTAAATTGTTTAATTAATTGATATGGTTCATTTTTTTCTCTAAAAACGAAGCCTTATGCAAAGTGTGCACTTTCACAGTCACAGTCACAGTCAGTGTGTGCACTTGCTTGGCCATTTGTAGTTGATAAACAGGAAAGTGGGTTCAAGCGCCAGCAGAAGGCAGTGTAATGAAGTGGTCTTTAAGAGAAGCAGTCTATCAGCGGAAGTTTAAAATCAGCTCGTAAGTGTATTTACTTGTCTCAGTGTTTAGCGCATTTGCCGTTGCTAGGAAACGCTTATTTTGTTTACTAGGATGAGAGTTGCTGAAATCGCGTTTGGTCTCGTACTGTATCGTGTATCTTGTCAGTGTGTGCACTTGCTTGGCCATTTGTAGTTGATAAACAGGAAAGTGGGTCCAGCTGAATTGAAATGATCATTTGTTGGTTTGGTATAATAAAGGTTATTATACCGCGGCAGCGGTCGCGGCAGTCGTCGTGTGAAGCCCTCTTAGTGTGAAGACCAAAGAGTGTAAAGACCATCGACTCTACCGTGCGACTCCACCGGGCAGGGACACCGGCAAGGGATAGTAGTAGCTTTTTATTTAATTTTTTCATTGATATGTTTATTATTGAAATGTTGTTGTTATATGCATGTGTTAATTTTATTTAATTTTTTTATTTTCTTAAATATGTGGGTAGATAGTATTTATAGAGTTGTAACTTTTTAGTTTTAGTTACTTTTTCTTATTTGTAAGTCGCTTTGGACAAAAGCGTCTGCTAAATGACAAAAGTAAAAGTAAAGTAAAGTAAAGGGCATATATTTATGTCTGAGTTAGTTACGGCTCAAAACATAACAGGCATAAAGAGTTTAATTATTATGAAACCGAATGTCTAATAAATGTCAAACGTAAAACTAACTTTATCGCTGTCTGTTACTGTGTTTTCCCTCATACTCTGTGAAACAATCATTCTCATGTTTATTAGTAGACCACAACCAATAGTGAGCTTCGCAAGATGTTCGTCATCTGTTTCCGGGTAAAGAAGTGTTTCTCAGGTTAGAAAATGAAACTGATCTGCATCTGACCCGACACAATAACATGCTAACAGATGAGTTAGTTTTAAACACATCAAACATTAAACCAACAAACAATCCTTTGTTAAATTAAACCATACAACATTTTTTTAAAGAAAGCTTAGCTTACATTGGCACTACTGTAACATTAACAAAGTGTAAAGTCCTACTCAGCAGCATAAACGAGACAAACTCCGACAAGCAGAAGCACTACAACAAGCCGAATTCGTGATATTCTTGAGAGGCAGCTCATTTTAGGTTGAAATTCACATTCTATGCTAGAAATGACTTGAAATTTTAAGTCAAGTCACCTTTATTTATATAGCGCTTTTAACAATGTAAATTGTGTCAAAGCAACTGCACAATATCAAAATCAAAATCCTCTGGCCAACAAACCAGCAGTTCAATTTAACTGCAGCAAAATCAGATTGTAAGGTCTCAACTAGTTCCAGTGGTCATTTGGTAATTCTGTATGTTGTCTGAGCGTTGGCATCCTCTTAGGTCCTCTGAGGGGTTGGCATTATCTTTTCTCAGGTGTTCGGTCATCTCAGATCATTTAGGGGTTGGATCCAGACTGAAGCTTCTGTCATTCCTAATTACCACGGGATGTTAATCCCGTGGCAGAAACAGAGACAAATAGAGACATAATTAGCGTAGCTGCTGTTCCATCTAAGCAAAAATGATTTGTTCAACCCAAGCTAAAGAATAATAATAATGTACATTTGATCAGATATACTACAGTACAAGATTATAAAATGCATTATGTGAATGCTTGGCTAAAGAGATGTGTCTTTAATCTAGATTTAAACATAGAGAGTGTGTCTGAACCCCGAACGTTATCAGGAAGGCTATTCCAAAGTTTAGGAGCCAAATGTGAAAAAGCTCTACCTCCTTTAGTGGACTTTGCTATCCTAGGCACTACCAAAAGTCCAGAGTTTTGCGACCTTAAGGAGCGGGTTGGATTGTAGCGTGGTAGAAGACAAGTTAGGTACGCAGGAGCTAAACCATTTAGGGCCTTATAGGCAAGTAATAATATTTTGTAAATGATACGGAACTGAATAGGTAGCCAGTGCAGAGACTGTAAAATTGGGGTAATATGATCATATTTTCTTGATCTGGTAAGAACTCTAGCCGCTGCATTTTGGACTATCTGTAGCTTGTTTATTGAAGATGCAGGACAACCAGCTAGAAGTGCATTACAATAGTCCAGTCTAGAGGTCATGAATGCATGAACTAGCTTTACTGCATCAGAAACAGGTAGCATGCTTCGAAGCTTGGCAATGTTTCTAAGATGGAAGAATGCTGTTTTTGTAACATGGGAAATATGATTTTTAAAGGACAAGTTGCTGTCTAAAATAACACCCAGATTTTTGACTTTAGAGGATGTGACAGTGCATCCGTCTAGTTGTAAATTGTAATCCAAGAGATTCTGTGTATTGTTTTTTGGTCCAATAAGTAATATCTCTGTCTTATCTGAATTTAATAGGAGGAAATTATTGGTCATCCAATCTTTTAAATTTTTTACACAATCTATTACCTTAGATAGTTTAGAAGTTTCACCTGGTTTTGTTGAGATATATAGTTGAGTATCATCAGCATAGCAATGAAAACTAATCCCGTATTTTCTAATAATATTACCAAGAGGCAACATGTATATTGAAAATAGAAGAGGACCTAGGACTGATCCTTGTGGTACTCCATACTTTACTGGTGATAATTGTGATGACTCTCCATTTAAATGAACAAAGTGGTAGCGATCGGACAGGTATGATTTAAACCACCTTAAAGCCTGCCCTTGAATACCAATATGGTTTTGTAGTCGATCTATGAGTATATCATGGTCTATAGTGTCAAACGCAGCACTAAGATCAAGTAATACTAGCAATGAGATGCAGCCTTGGTCTGAAGCAAGAAGCAAGTCATTTGTAATTTTAACAAGTGCAGTTTCTGTGCTATGGTGAGCCCTGAAACCTGACTGAAATTCTTCATAGAGATCATTTTTTTGCAAGAAGGAGCACAATTGAGCAGACACAACTTTTTCTAAAATTTTTGACATAAACGGAAGATTTGAAATGGGTCTGTAATTTGCCAGTTCATTAGAATCTAGTTGTGGTTTCTTAATAAGAGGCTTAATAACCGCCAGCTTGAATGGTTTTGGGACGTGACCTAAGGCTAACGATGAGTTAATAATATTGAGAAGCGGTTCTTCTGCTACGGGCAACAACTCTTTCAGTAGTTTAGTGGGTATAGGATCTAATAAACACGTTGTTGGTTTAGATGCACTGATAAGTTTATTTAGCTCTTCCTGTCCTATAGTTGTAAAGCACTGCAGTTTTTCTTTGGGTGCGATGAATGAAGCTGAAATACTAGACGCAGTAGAATCTACATTTGTTATTGTATTTCTGATGTTATCTATTTTATCAGTAAAGAAATTCATAAAATCATTACTATTAAATTGTGAGGGAATATTTAGATCGGGCGGTGTCTGTTTATTTGTTAGTCTAGCCACTGTGCTAAATAAGAACCTTGGATTGTTTTGGTTATTATCTATGAGTTTGCGGATATGCTCTACCCTGGCAGCTTTTAGAGCCTGTCTATAGCTGGACATACTGTTTTTCCACGCAATTCTAAAAACTTCCAAGTTAGTTTTTCTCCATTTGCGCTCAAGAATACGAGTTTCTTTCTTGAGAGAATGGGTATAACTGTTGTACCATGGCGCAGTACATTTTTCTCTAACCTTTTTCAATTTGAGGGGGGCAACAGCTTCTAATGTATTAGAGAAGATAGTGCCCATGTTGCTAGTTATTTCGTCTAGTTCATGTGTATTTATGGGTACACAGAGCAGTTGAGATAAATTAGGCAGGTTATTTGTGAATCTGTCTTTGGTGGCTGGAACAATAGTTCTGCCCGGACGATAACGCGGAGCCATATAATTAATATCAGTAATACGCAGCATGCACGATACAAGAAAATGATCAGTAACATCATCACTTTGAGGTATGATATCTATATCGGTAAGATCAAGTCCATGCGATATAATTAAATCTAGCGTATGATTAAAACGATGAGTGGGCCCGGTGACGTTTTGCTTGACTCCAAAAGAGTTTATTAGGTCAGTAAACGCAAGTCCTAGCACATCATTTGTATTATCAACGTGAATGTTAAAATCTCCGACAATTAGCAGTTTATCAACATTAACCAATAGATCTGAGAGGAAATCTGCAAATTCTTTTAGGAAATCTGTATATGGCCCTGGCGGTCTATACACAGTAGCCAGAGCAAGAGATAAGAGAGATTTATTTTGCATATCTAACAGTGTAACATTAAGCAGAAGTATTTCGAATGACTTAAACCTCCTGTATCCGGTTTTCTGAGTAACATTGAGAATATCACTATATATTGTTGCCACACCGCCGCCACGACCAGTCTGACGGGGCTCATGTTTATAACAGTAGCTCGGTGGAGTAGACTCATTTAGACCAAAATATTCATTTTAAGTGAATAGAATAGAAATAGAAATTTTAAGTGAATATCAAACGTCGGTCTCAGTTGTTGACTCTGAACTAGTAAGATGTCTCTGTGTCAACCCCTACAGTTCCAGCCAGTAACTAATGATTATAGACATGTGCAGCGTCACAAGTTACTAAGCGGAGTTTGACTGTTGATCACCAAAAGGGAACAAAATAGGCCAGCTAATTAAATTAAGTGAATATAGCATATAGGCCTGCTTTGATCTGCCATTTTTCCCAAATAAGAAAGCTAAATAAAGGAAATCCATATTGTCAAGCAACTCTCACTAAACTGTAAAAATGTTTTTTTTTTAGTTGTAAGATGTTTTACTAAAATAGCCTACTATTTAAATTATTTTTTTATTTCAGATTTTCAAATAATTCAATGTATAAGCTACTTGAAGTTTCTTTGTAATTCATTGTGAAATGTGTGTTTGACAGCAGGGAAATCTCCTCTTTATCTTTCCTAAACTCCTAAGATACAGGTAAAGTCTCACTCCAGCTGAAGCAGTTCATTTTGTCCACTGATGCTTAATTGCCTGCATGATAATAACAGCAGCTGCCTGTAAAACATATAAGTGCAGTATTAAACTGCAATGTGCTTTAGGCCTACCTGTTTACATATCCCAAGCTTTATTCTTTAAACTTACGGACACAAGTGCAGAGAAATTAAAGCAGGAGCGAGTTTTACTGTTATGTCACTATTACTGAGGTGATATAAATATACCTGTTATGGTTACTATATTATTATAAATATACCTGTTATGGTTACTATATTATTATAAATATACCTGTTATGGTTACTATATTATTATAAATATACCTGTTATGGTTACTATATTATTATAAATATACCTGTTATGGTTACTATATTATTATAAATATACCTGTTATGATTACTATATTATTATAAATATACCTGTTATGGTTACTACATTATTATAAATATACCTGTTATGATTACTATATTATTATAAATATACCTGTTATGGTTACTATATTATTATAAATATACCTGTTATGGTTACTATATTATTATAAATATACCTGTTATGGTTACTATATTATTATAAATATACCTGTTATGGTTACTATATTATTATAAATATACCTGTTATGGTTACTATATTATTATAAACTCACATCTTGACATTTTCTTAATGACAAAAACTTTGCCATGTATATGGTGCTGGTGGCAATTTATCTGAAGTTTTGAACATGGATATAACATCCATATACCTACAGTAACAATCTGTTCGACAATGCAATACAAAATGGTTCAATTAACAAATAAACTGATTAAAAAGAAGATGATGATTATTTGTGATGCTTGCAATAACCAGAGGCGTTGCTAGGGTTGGGAGAGATAAGGGCTTAGCTCCACCCACACAACCATAATTGATCTAAAATAGATTTAATTCATACTAAGTACTTCAAACCCATTAACATATTTATTGACATATCAATTACTGATATAAAATTATAATTAAACTATAATTAAACAATGCGCATGTCTTAATATTATGCCTAAAATGTGTTTTACTATCAAAAATATACCTATAGTTTTAAACCAGGGCTGGCGAACGTAGGTCCTGGAGAGCCGCAGCCCTGCAGAGTTTTGCTTCAGCCCTAATCAAACACACCTGAACAAGCTAATCAAGGTCTGAAGGGTTACTAAAGCTACATGCAGGTGAGTTTTAATTAGGGCTCGAGCTGAAATCTGCAGGGCTGCATCTCTCCAGGACCAGAGTTTGCCAGCCCTGTTTTATACAATCAAAGTATACCTGGGGCCTGTTTCAATAAGGAGGTTCAACCAACTCTGAGTTTAAACTTGAACTCAGAGTTGACTTACTCTGAGATGGGAAACTCTTGAGTTTTCGGTTACAGAACAGCTGAATAAATTTATCAGTGCATCTAAACCAACAACATGTTTATTAGATCCTGTACCCACTAAACTACTGAAAGAGTTGTTACCTGTAGCAGAAGAACCGCTTCTCAATATTATTAACTCATCGTCGTCTTTAGGTCACGTCCCAAAACCATTCAAGCTGGCGGTTATTAAGCCTCTTATTAAGAAACCACGACTAGATTCTAATGAACTGGCAAATTACAGACCCATTTAAAATCTTCCATTTAGGTCTAAAATTTTAGAAAAAGTTGTGTCTACTCAATTGTGCTCCTTCTTCTACATGTTGCCTCTTGGTAATATTTTTAGAAAATACGGGATTAGTTTTCATTGTTATGCCGATGATACTCAACTATATATCTCAACAAGACCAGATGAAACTTCTAAACTAATAGATTGTGTAAAAAATTTAAAAGATTGGATGACCAATAATTTCCTCCTATTAAATTCAGGTAAGACAGAGATATTACTTATTGCACCCAAAAACAGTACACAGAATCTCTTGGATTACAATTTGCAACTAGACGGATGCACTGTCACATCCTCTAAAGTCAAAAATCTGGGTGTTATATTAGACAGCAACTTGTCCTTTGAAAATCATATTCCCCATGTTACAAAAACAGCATTCTTCCATCTTAGAAACATTGCCAAGCTTCGAAACATGCTACCTGTTTCTGATGCAGAAAAGCTAGTTCATGCATTCATGACCTCTAGACTGGACTATTGTAATGCACTGCTAGCTGGTTGTCCTGCATCTTCAATAAACAAGCTACAGACGCAGCGGCTAGAGTTCTTACCAGGTCAAGAAAATATGATCATATTACCCCAATTTTACAGTCTCTGCACTGGCTTCCTATTCAGTTCCGTATCATTTACAAAATATTATTACTTGCCTATAAGGCCCTAAATGGTTTAGCTCCTGCGTACCTAACTTGTCTTCTACCACGCTACAATCCAACCCGCTCCCTAAGGTCGCAAAACTCTGGACTTTTGGTAGTGCCTAGGATAGCAAAGTCCACTAAAGGAGGTAGAGCTTTTTCACATTTGGCTCCCAAACTCTGGAATAGCCTTCCTGATAACGTTCGGGGTTCAGACACACTCTCTCTGTTTAAATCTAGATTAAAGACACATCTCTTTAGCCAAGCATTCACATAATGCATTTTATAATCTTATACTGCAGTTATATCTGATCAAATGTACATTATTATTATTGTTTAGCTTGGGTTGAACAAATCATTTTTGCTTAGATGGAACAGCAGCTACGTTAATTATGTCTCTCTTTGTTTCTCTGTTTCTAATTAACATCCTGTGGTAACTAGGAATGACAGAAGCTTCAGTCTGGATCCAACCCTTAAATGATCTGAGATGACCGAACACCTGAGAAAAGATAATGCCAACCCCTCAGAGGACCTCAGAGGATGCCAAAGCTCAGACAACATACAGAATTACCACATTTTGCCACAAGTTAAATATATTAAGTTTCTGCAATATATAAATATATTGTGGAAACTTAATTTCCTGTAGAGCTGCTTTGCAACTATTTGCATCGTAAAAAGCGCTATACAAATAAACTTGAAACTTGAAATCAACCAAATTTCAGAAATTTCCCTGGCTCAAATTTTTGAATTTGCTAATATTTCTTCTAAAGAAAGATAAACATGTATAGTGAAGATAGCCCAAATATTAATGTCATGGATTAATATTTACTGATTAATCCACTATTTTGTAGTGGGGGGGGGGGGGGGGGGTCAAAATGGCAATTTTCATCTGATATTCAGAGCAAAATTACAGGGGGTTAAAAATGACTTCAGAAAGATGGCAGCATCATGTTACTTTTACACAGAGATCGGTAGGTCTGTTAGTAAAATCTGTTGACTTTAGCAATCTTTGTTGTGTGTTTATGTGCTGGTGGTGACCAGTCAAAAATGGGGAAACAGCACAAATTGTTTTCTCCAAAGTTTGCATGCCTGTAACTCGAAAGGTATTAAAGATATCTTAATGCCCTTTTAGATATTGGGTCTTAACAAACTTTCCTTTTGGCATCTTAATTTTTAAGGCCCTATATGGTTCGGTTCCAGAGATATTGGAATTTCAATATGGCTCCAAGAGTAAAATGTTAAAATATACATATTATCAGTGGTCAAAAACCACTGTTGAATATGAATGTTGAAACTAGCCTATCTTGTTTAGTTCTGTCAAAACAATTGCATTGCACATGTCTGAGTGCCATAAATATTATTTTTCCAAAGTTTGCATGCCTATAACTCAACAAGTATTAAAGATATCGCAATATGATTTTATATTCTAGTTCTTAATAACTTTTCTTTTGGAATCTTTATTTTCAATGTTCTGTATCATTCAGTCACAGAGATATGGGGACCTCAACGATGCTCCATTTTCAGACCTATTTTAGTGGCTTAAAAGCAAATGTTGGTCACTTTGTATACAGATTATACTTATCGTATTTAAAGCAGAATGTCTGAAGAATAAGTAATGTTGTTTACCCATTTTTGACTGGTCACCACCAGCACATAATGCAACAAAGATTGCTAAAGTCAACAGATTTTACAAACAGACCTACAAATCTCTGTGTAAAAATAACATTATGATGCTGCCATCTTTCTGAAGTCATTTTTACCCCTTTGTAATTTGGCTCTGAATCTCTGGCTTTCATCACTATATGTCTGTCTTTCTTCAGAAAAATTATTAGCAAAATCAAAAATTTGAGCTGGGGACCTCTGGTTGAGTTGACATGGAATGACCCTATTGTTATTATTATTTATTAGTGCAATGGATTCAGTCATATCAAAGTAATGAAATGCAATAAGTTTCTGGCATTTTAGGATGCCAGATTAGTGTGAAATACTGAGTAAAAGGTGTTTATCCTGCTGTCCATTTTGCTTACTACACAGATTTCAGTAATGTGATTGATCTATATGTCTGTTGTCCAAGGGTTGTCTTCTTTATCCCTTCCAGTCCTAGCTTTTACTAATTTGAACGATGACTGAAACCTTGTATAAGGGCACTTCTTGTGTTTATTGCCATCTTATGTTAAATCACTCGTTATATTACTCAACAAGACAGAAAAGTACTATTTAAGTCAGATGAAGTATAAAATGTTCTTTAGATTAACGGCAAGGCAATTGCACTCAGTGAACTGCTGTCACTGTAAATCAAAAATAATAAATCCAATTCAATCACAAGAATTTGTAAGTACCAGATGGTGATTTAGTTTGAATTTGTAAATAACTATACAAAAATGTACGACTTAAAACATCACCATGAAAAATAAACCCTTATTATCTCATCCCTAAATCTACAACTGCCTACATTCACTTTTTATTTATTTTTTATTTTTTATTTGTCAGTTTCAAAGAAATATTCTTCTTGTTGTTATTATGGAAAGAGTAAAGTTGCCATCTGAATAATAAGTAGGCCTATAGTTTAGCATATTTTTAAAAAGATGACTTTTTACAGAAATAATATACTTTAAAAAATATACTTGAGCAAAACTAAATGTAATGCATTTTATTTATAATTAAAGTTAATTTAATATTAAATTAAACTTAATATTAAGTTAATATTAAATGTAGTTGAACTAGAAATTGAAAATTGAAACCATATATATATATATATATATATATATATATAACATGGGGAGAGTTGTAACAGCACCATTTCCACCAAGCTAGGAGATATCTAGACACAGTAAACTATGTTTGATTTGATATATACAGCTGAGATTTCAAGATCTCACTTCAGGTAAAGATAAATATAAGAAGATATAACAAATCTATTATTGAATATATTACTGGAAATCTGTCCAAAAATAGAACAAAGAAAGAAAAATGCTACAATAATGATTTGTATTTGATTAACCTATTTAACAGGAATGTCTTATTATTATTATTATTATTATTCATTAGTACAGCAGATTCAATGTGAAAGGAATGAAATGCAATAAGTTTCTGGTATTTTATGATGCAGGATTAGTGTGAAATATGAAGTTATAAATGGTGTTTATCCTGCTGTCTATTCTGCTTTCAACACATAAACACACTCTTTCTCTCTCAAACAGGATCAGATTCCAGAGATTGATGTGATTGATCTGTTTTATATGTCTGTTGTCCCGGGGTTGTCTTCTTTATCTCTTCAAGTCCTAGCTTTTACTATTTTGAACAATGTGATTAATTGAATTTACAATTAATTTTTTTTTTTTTACATTTAAGTAAACAAATTTAGTTTGACTAACTTTCAACGTGTTTTTTTTTTTAAATGTAGCTAAAATAAATTGTTTGCAGCCACTGACTTTAACTTATTATATTTTGTCCCAGTGGTACTGTAACCTTGTATAACAGACACTTCTCGTGTTTATTGCATCTTACAGTAAATCTCTTGTTATATTCCTCAACTGTAAGTCTCTTTGATAAAAGAGTCTGATAAAGAAATACATGTAAATGTTTTGTGGCATTGCATCTCCATCTAGTGGCCAAAACACTGCAGTCAAATCCCCTAAAACCACACCACAAACATCTTTTCTTTCCAGTTGTTCGTGGGATCTTGTGAAGAAACAGAAAAAAAATACTGTTACTTTTTATTCTGCTGTAATGGTAATTTTCCACAATACATGGCAGGATAATTACAAAGCTATAAGGGTTATTGCTAATTAACAGCAGACTGAAGTGTAGCGGGTCATCGGTATCCGGGCAGAAAAACGCTTCTCGGGTCAGAAATGAAACTGATCTAGCTTCGCTCTAGAATATGTTTTACTTTTATAAAACACGTCAAAATATGCTACGCGTCTCTAAAAAAAGAGTGTTATTTACACGAATCTTTGACACAAGTGGGCTGTTCTTGTCTGTTTCAGTAACAGAATAACTCAAATATATTCAATAAAAATAATTATTGAATATATTACTTGAAATCTGTCAAAAGAAAATAAAATGCTACAATGATGTTTTGTTACAATGATTTGTAGCCTATTTGATTAACCTATTTAACAGGAATGTGTTGTTATTATTATTATTATATTCATTAGTACAGCAGATTCAATAATGTGAAAGGAATGACATGCAATAAGTTTCTGGTATTTTAGGATGCTAGATTACTGTGAAATATGAAGTAAAAAAGTGGGCTTGTATTATTGCATACATTAAAAGTTGTAAGATTATTATAAAACACATAAAATGCTCATTTTAAAAACAGAGCCTTGTGCAATAACAGGGATGATTTTCTGAACATTTTAGTATTGGTTTTATAGTATAATGCAATGTAGTTAAATTGTTTAATTTATATGGTTAATTTTTATTTTTAAAAATTCTCTAAAAATTAAACCTTGTGCAACGTAAAGGTCATCTGTTTCCCGCCGTCTGTTACTGTGTTTTCTCTCATACTCTGTGAAACAATCATTCTCATGTTTATTAGTAGACCACAACCAATAGTGAGCTTCGCAAGATGTTCGTCATCTGTTTCCGGGTAAAGAAGTGTTTCTCAGGTTAGAAAATGAAACTGATCTGCATCTGACCCGACACAATAACATGCTAACAGATGAGTTAGTTTTAAACACATCAAACCAACAAACAATCCTTTGTTAAATTAAACCATACAACATTTTTTTAAAGAAAGCTTAGCTTACACTGGCACTACTGTAACATTAACAATGTGTAAAGTCCTACTCACCAGCATAAGCAAGACAAACTCCGACAAGCAGAAGCACTACAACAAGCTGCATTCGTGATATTCTTGAGAGGAGGCTCATTTTAGGTTTAAATTCATATTCTAGGCTAGAAATGACTTGAAATTTTAAGTTAATATCAAACGTCGGTCTCAGTTGTTGACTCTGAACTAGTAAGATGTCTCCGTGTCAACACCTACAGTTCCAGCCAGTAACTAATGATTATAGACATGTGCAGTGTCACTAGTTACTAAGCAGAATTTGACTGTTGATCACAGAAAGGGAACAAAATAGGCCTAATAATTAAATTAAGTGAATATAGGCCTGCTTTGTTCTGCCATTTTTCCCTAATAAGAAGAAAGCTAAATAAAGGGAATCCATATTGTCAAGCAACTCTCACTAAACTGTAAAATGATTTTTCCTAGTTGTAAAGATGTTTTACTATAAAATAGCCTACTATTTAAGTTTATTTTTTTATTTCAGATTTTCAAATAATTCAATGTATTAAACTACTTGAAGTTTCTTTGTAATTCATTGTGAAATGTGTGTTTGACAGCAGGGAAATCTCCTCTTTATCTTTCCTAAACTCCTAAGATACAGGTAAAGTCTCACTCCAGCTGAAGCAGTTCATTTTGTCCACTGATGCTTAATTGCCTGCATGATAGTAACAGCAGCTGCCTGTAAAACATATAAGTGCAGTATATTAAACTGCAATGTGCTTTAGTAGGCCTAGCTGTTTACATATCCCAAGCTTTATTCTTTAAACTTACGGACACAAGTGCAGAGAAATTAAAGCAGGAGCGAGTTATACTGTTATGTCACTATTACTGAGGTGATATAAATATACCTGTTATGGTTACTATATTATTATAAACTCACATCTTGACATTTTCTTAATGACAAAAACTTTGCCATGTATATGGTGGTGGTGGCAATTTATCTGAAGTTTTGAACATGGATATAACATCCATATACCTATAGTAACAATGTGTTCGACAATGCAATACAAAATGGTTCAATTAACAAATAAACTGATTAAAAAGAAGATGGTGATTATTTGTGATGCTTGCAACCAGGGGCGTTGCTAGGGTTGGGAGAGATAAGGGCTTAGCCCCACCCACACAACCATAATTTATCTAAAATAAATTTATTTCATACCAAGTACTTCAAACCATTAACATATTTATTGACATATCAATTACTGATATAAAATTATAATTAAACTATAATTAAACAATGCGCATGTCTTAATATTATGCCTAAAATGTGTTTTACTATCAAAAGTATACCTATAGTTTTAAACCAGGGCTGGCGAACGTAGGTCCTGGAGAGCCGCAGCCCTGCAGAGTTTTGCTTCAGCCCTAATCAAACACACCTGAACAAGCTAATCAAGGTCTGAAGGGTTACTAAAGCTACATGCAGGTGAGTTTTAATTAGGGCTCGAGCTGAAATCTGCAGGGCTGCATCTCTCCAGGACCAGAGTTTGCCAGCCCTGTTTTATACAATCAAAGTATACCTGGGGCCTGTTTCAATAAGGAGGTTCAACCAACTCTGAGTTTAAACTTGAACTCACAGTTGACTTACTCTGAGATGGGAAACTCTTGAGTTTTCGGTTACAGAGCAGCTGAATACACTTATTAGTGCATCTAAACCAACAACGTGTTTATTAGATCCTGTACCCACTAAACTACTGAAAGAGTTGTTACCTGTAGCAGAAGAAGCGCTTCTCAATATTATTAACTCATCGTTATCTTTAGGTCACGTCCCAAAACCATTCAAGCTGTAACTGTTATTAAGCCTCTTATTAAGAAACCACGACTAGATTCTAATGAACTGGCAAATTACAGACCCATTTCAAATCTTCCATTTAGGTCTAAAATTTTAGAAAAAGTTTTGTCTGCTCAATTGTGTTCCTTCTTCTACATGTTGCCCCTTGGTAATATTATTAGAAAATACGGGATTAGTTTTCATTGTTATGCTGATGATACTCAACTATATATCTCAACAAGACCAGATAAAACTTCTAAACTATCTAAGATAATAGATTGTGTAAAAAATGTAAAAGATTGGATGACCAATAATTTCCTCCTATTAAATTCAGATAAGACAGAGATATTACTTATTGCACCCAAAAACATTACACAGAATCTCTTGGATTACAATTTGTAACTAGACGGATGTACTGTTACGTCCTCTAAAGTAAAAAATCTTGGTGTTATATTAGACAGCAACTTTGAAAATCATATTCCCCATGTTACAAAAACAGCATTCTTCCATCTTAGAAACATTGCCAAGCTTCGAAACATGCTACCTGTTTCTGATGCAGAAAAGCTAGTTCATGCATTCATGACCTCTAGACTGGACTATTGTAATGCACTGCTAGCTGGTTGTCCTGCATCTTCAATAAACAAGCTACAGATGCAAAATGCAGCGGCTAGAGTTCTTACCACGTCAAGAAAATATGATCATATTACCCCAATTCTACAGTCTCTGCACTGGCTACCTATTAAATTCTGTATCAATTACAAAATATTATTATTTGCCTATAAGGCCCTAAATGGTTTAGCTCCTGCGTACCTAACTCGTCTTCTACCACGCTATAATCCAACCCGCTCCCTAAGGTCGCAAAACTCTGGACTTTTGGTAGTACCTAGGATAGCAAAGTCCACTAAAGGAGGTAGAGCTTTTTCACATTTGGCTCCCAAACTCTGGAATAGCCTTCCTGATAACGTTCGGGGTTCAGACACACTCTCTCTGTTTAAATCTAGATTAAAGACACATCTCTTTAGCCAAGCATTCACATAATGCATCTTATAATCTTGTACTGCAGTTATATCTGATCAAATGTACATTATTATTATTCTTTAGCTTGGGTTGAACAAATAATTTTTGCTTAGATGGAACAGCAGCTACGCTAATCATGTCTATTTGTTTCTCTGTTTCTGCCACAGGATTAACATCAGAATTACAGAAGCTTCAGTCTGGATCCAACCCTTAAATGATCTGAGATGACCGAACACCTGAGAAAAGATGATGCCAACCCCTCAGAGGACCTCAGAGGATGCCAACGCTCAGACAACATACAGAATTACCAAATTTGGCCATAAGTTAAATATATTAAGTTTCTGCAATATATAAATATATTGTGGAAATTTTATTTCCTGTAGAGCTGCTTTGCAACTATTTGTATCGTAAAAAGCGCTATACAGATAAACTTGAAACTTGAAATCAACCAAATTTCAGAAATTTCCCTGGCTCAAATCTTTGAATTTGCTAATATTTCTTCTAAAGAAAGATAAACATGTATAGTGAAGATAGCCCAAATATTAATGTCATGGATTAATATTTACTGATTAATCCACTATTTTGTAGTGGGGGGGGGTCAAAATGGCAATTTTCATCTGATATTCAGAGCAAAATTACAGGGGGTTAAAAATGACTTCAGAAAGATGGCAGCATCATGTTACTTTTACACAGAGATCGGTAGGTCTGTTAGTAAAATCTGTTGACTTTAGCAATCTTTGTTGTGTGTTTATGTGCTGGTGGTGACCAGTCAAAAATGGGGAAACAGCACAAATTGTTTTCTCCAAAGTTTGCATGCCTGTAACTCGAAAGGTATTAAAGATATCTTAATGCCCTTTTAGATATTGGGTCTTAACAAACTTTCCTTTTGGCATCTTAATTTTTAAGGCCCTATATGGTTCGGTTCCAGAGATATTGGAATTTCAATATGGCTCCAAGAGTAAAATGTTAAAATATACATATTATCAGTGGTCAAAAACCACTGTTGAATATGAATGTTGAAACTAGCCTATCTTGTTTAGTTCTGTCAAAACAATTGCATTGCACATGTCTGAGTGCCATAAATATTATTTTTCCAAAGTTTGCATGCCTATAACTCAACAAGTATTAAAGATATCGCAATATGATTTTATATTCTAGTTCTTAATAACTTTTCTTTTGGAATCTTTATTTTCAATGTTCTGTATATCATTCAGTCACAGAGATATGGGGACCTCAATGATGCTCCATTTTCAGACCTATTTTAGTGGCTTAAAAGCAAATGTTGGTCACTTTGTATACAGATTATACTTATCGTATTTAAAGCAGAATGTCTGAAGAATAAGTAATGTTGTTTACCCATTTTTGACTGGTCACCACCAGCACATAATGCAACAAAGATTGCTAAAGTCAACAGATTTTACAAACAGACCTACAAATCTCTGTGTAAAAATAACATTATGATGCTGCCATCTTTCTGAAGTCATTTTTACCCCTTTGTAATTTGGCTCTGAATCTCTGGCTTTCATCAATATATGTCTGTCTTTCTTCAGAAAAATTATTAGCAAAATCAAAAATTTGAGCTGGGGACCTCTGGTTGAGTTGACATGGAATGACCCTATTGTTATTATTATTTATTAGTGCAATGGATTCAGTCATATCAAAGTAATGAAATGCAATAAGTTTCTTGCATTTTAGGATGCCAGATTAGTGTGAAATACTGAGTAAAAGGTGTTTATCCTGCTGTCCATTTTGCTTACTACACAGATTTCAGTAATGTGATTGATCTATATGTCTGTTGTCCAAGGGTTGTCTTCTTTATCCCTTCCAGTCCTAGCTTTTACTAATTTGAACGATGACTGAAACCTTGTATAAGGGCACTTCTTGTGTTTATTGCCATCTTATGGTAAATCACTCGTTATATTACTCAACAAGACAGAAAAGTACTATTTAAGTCAGATGAAGTATAAAATGTTCTTTAGATTAACGGCAAGGCAATTGCACTCAGTGAACTGCTGTCACTGTAAATCAAAAATAATAAATCCAATTCAATCACAAGAATTTGTAAGTACCAGATGGTGATTTAGTTTGAATTTGTAAATAACTATACAAAAATGTACGACTTAAAACATCACCATGAAAAATAAACCCTTATTATCTCATCCCTAAATCTACAACTGCCTACATTCACTTTTTATTTATTTTTTATTTTTTATTTGTCAGTTTCAAAGAAATATTCTTCTAGTTGTTATTACACTGGAAAGAGTAAAGTTGCCATCTGAATAATAAGTAGGCCTATAGTTTAGCATATTTTTAAAAAGATGACTTTTTACAGAAATAATATACTTTAAAAAATATACTTGAGCAAAACTAAATGTAATGCATTTTATTTATAATTAAAGTTAATTTAATATTAAATTAAACTTAATATTAAGTTAATATTAAATGTAGTTGAACTAGAAATTGAAAATTGACACCATATATATATATATATATATATATATATATATATAACATGGGGAGAGTTGTAACAGCACCATTTCCACCAAGCTAGGAGTCCTATGATCATTTCATTATTTAACTGTATTGTATTGTATTACTAACTTTTTTTACAGTTTAGTATGTTAGTCAACACATCAGATTAAGTATGTAGGCTGCTTATAAGTGTACATTGCTACCACACACATATAATTTTTTTCCCACTAAATTATGTAGTAATATAACATATCACAACATAAATAGACCCAGGATATGACTAATTTAAGATCAGATCAAAACAGTTAGGTTATTCAGAATAATCTACTCTGGGCTTGGAATATTTATTTATTTGAATGACTCGATTTACAGTATTTTTGCCCTAATAACAGAACCTTCATGTCATTTTTACCATGCTGTAATTTGGCTCTGAATCTCAGGTGAAAATTTTGACCCCAAAAAAAGCGGTTTAATCAGTAAATATTCACCCATGACATTTAATATTTTGACTTTCATCACTAAACATGGTTATCATTCTTCAGAAAAAATATTAGCAAAATCTAAGAGCTGGGGACCTCTGGTTGAGCTGACACAGAATGACCCTACAAGGTTTGTGCTTATAGTAGTAGGCCTCAGAATAGTAGCTTTAGCAAGTTGCCCGACATTGGTCTCTAGGAAGAAAGACTTAACTCGATAAAATGAAACTTATCTCTGATATATAAACACATGGTAGTTTACTTTAGGAGATTAAAAACAACCAAAACATTTCGAAAGTGTAAAAACTCAAATCAACAAACATATATATATTTATGTAAAATATTTAAATGACATACACGCTTTTAGGTACACATTAATGCTTTCTATCACACAATCCCACAACCAACGAAATTACGCTTTGAGTGTGAAATAAAGTTTCAATATGTACTTTCAGAAAGGTATTGAGATATGTAGCTTGCGTCAAATCATCGTGTCAATAACAAGACACTTTAAGGAAGTCATTCGCTGGCTCTAAAGTAAAAACACTCCACTTACCAGCAAAGGCTAATTGAGCTCCGAGAAGCAAGAGCAAAACAGGTCTCATGGTTGTTTGTAGCTGCGAAACACTTCTTTTTAGAAAGATAATCGTTCCAGAGAAATTACTTGATATATTTCGTCCAGGCGTATCAGTTCGTTACCTGTAAACAGGTGAGGCGTCTCAAAAGCGAAAGTATAAACAGTCATTTCCGGTTTGAGGCAGAAGTCTTCTATAGCAGGAGAAATACCAGGGCAAATATAACTCTTCACTTTGTTCCGAAACGCAAATTAAACAATGTTAAAAATAAATAAATAAATAAATAATCTATTGCTTAAATACCTCCTTGCAGTCTACGAAAAGTGTCTATAGATATTATAGACATGGTCACCAGAAACTAAGGAATTAATTGAATATGTAATATTATATTGATAAAAAAAATATTATTATTAATATTCCCTGCTGGGATTGTGAGGCCATTTTCTGAAATTTACAAACAATAGCTAAGCCAATAAATACAATTTGAGGTCTGATTTAAAAGAAAATTAGTTTGTTTGTTTATTTATTAATTTCTGAAAACTGCTGGTACTGCTTCTTATATGGTGATGATTGCTGTTGTTTCTCTTGTGCTTCTCAAAGTCAGAACAGTGTGAAGTAAAACTTGTCTTGGAAATAATCCTTGCAGAGTGATTTTAGGTATGCATTGTGTCTCAGTTTTTGACTTTCAATGCCCACTGTACAAAAAAACCCCCAAAAAACGGATTGTATTTTACTTTAATCCTGGGTTATTATTTAGATGCAAGCTTTTTTGTTTGATAAACAGAACTGTAATCATCAAGGCCCTGCTGTTTTGAGATTTACACATACAGATACATTAATTACTTTCAGTTATTTTAATCTATAATAGTGAATAACTATGATGGCTTTTGGAAAGTCACAACATATTTATTTCCAGAATAACATGCATATATTGCAATTTAGTAAAATCTTTAAAAAATATATATTTAATGGGTTTGCTAAACCATCATACTGTATACCAATTAAATTAGTTAAGAACCACACTGTAAAAATGTTTTGTCATCTTCATGTGATAACATATAAACTGCTTTTATTGAAGTTAAAAACGTCATTTAATATCTAAATCAACCCATATGCACTATATACGCTTGTCAGGTTTCAGTTTCAGGGTCAGGACTGATATGAAAAACTAATCAAACTGTCACACATCGTACAAATAAATAATTTGCATTCTTGTTTTCTTTTTTGTTACTAAAGAGAAATATATACATTTTACATATGTACAATATCTAGCTCTGTACATCGTAATTTAAAAAATAAAATAATAATTCATAAAATCAATAAACCAAAACTAAGAAGAACAGAAACTGTGAATAAACAACAAACTTGATTTTATTTTAGATGTATTAATGAACCATAAGAAATATGTCTTTATGATTCTGAATTACATCTAATAATGAAAGTTTTTGTTTATATAAATGTTCTGCTGCCATCACAGCGATCTGATCCTGTGTGTGCAGAGCTGTCGCTGGGATGGGGAAGGTGACACCTGAGGGGTAACAGAGGGAAAAACCCTACCTGCTAGAGCCCTGCACGGGCCCCAAATTTAGGCCCTAGCCCGTGTCCGACAGCTTATCAGAATTACCGGCCCGAGTCCGACCCGAGCCCGTCTTTTTTTCCCTCTTCTCCTAAAACAGTTTATACTACTGTTTCGGCTATATAGTTCAGTTTTGTGTGTAATGGCAAAATTATTATATTTCGTTTCGTTTTTTTATTAAGTTAATTTAGAAAAACGTTTGGAGCATTTTTGTTTGTTAAATAGACTATAAGTTTTTGTTTTTTTAAAGTAGGCTAACGACCAAGCAGCCAGCTGCATGAGCTGATCATCTCCTATGTTTGATCAATTTAGCCTTCTCATATCATCCCGACTTGCCTAAAATAAAATCTATAGATATACTAAAACAGTTCAAGCATATAACAATGTTTAAACGTTAAACCTGCGCTATAATAATAATGTGCGCCTATATCTGAGTTTGTGCGGAGAGTGGAAGCTAAAGCGCGCTCTGCAGGACATGGAGACACCAGCAAACACTTGCATTTTTTTTTTCAGTGGAAACAAATTAAAATAGCCTTTTTTTTTTTTGATAAAGGTAAGAGTAATACATCATTCGGACCTGTAGAGGGTCTACTTGTATTTGTGCGCACTCACAATACCAACAAAAGGTAGTTATTTTATAAAACAAAGAAAACAAACATGATGTGCTTTCTGCTGTCTTGAACACAAAAATGAACCGAAGCTGAGCGAACACATGCCTCACAGACATGATAAATATATCTATAGAAAGCTTTAAATTATTACTTAACGAAATAAAAAAATAAAAAATAAAAAAACTCTTTTATTATAATCTTAATCATAATCAATAAAGATGCATTTCTCTCTAAAGGCGCGTCTGGAGACGGCAAGTCAGGATCAGTAACGTCATCCTTGCAACACAGACTCAGAAAACATTAGTTTATTAGTAAATAATTCAAATATCTCCTTAATATTTCCCGCAGACACATGCATGGTTATGTTTGCTGGGATTTTGCAGCAAGCTTTAGTCTATTGCGTGCATTTGAATGCAGAAGTTGTTCTGAAGTCACTTGCACACCTGCTGCTGCTGCTGGGGGACACTAAACACCATCGAGCTGCTCTCAGTCGCGGCATGGTCTCCTGTTGTTTCCACCAGCGCGGCGATTTTTTTCATCACTAATCGATGGATGTCTACAATATAAAAATAAAGAGAAACCCAAAACAGGCCCGAGGCCCGGCCCGCGTCTGAACTATGACGTGGAAATTGGCCCGAAGCCCGGCCCTAGAGGCGTAAAAAAGTCGGGGCCCGTCGGGGCCGGGCCGAAATGCAGAGCTCTACTACCTGGAACATGATTTTGAGGGGGACCCACAGCAAGAACCTGCACCAGGGCCCCGGATACACTGGCTACGGCCCTGTGTGTGTTTTTTTTGTAAACACAGTGGGCAGCAGGATAAGTGTATTTTTTTTCAACTTCATCTTTTCCACATGTCTTGCCTCCTAAAATACCAGAAGAAACATACACCATTTCATTCATATCATATCACATGACTGACAGTTACTCTGATGAATGACTTAAATCTATATGAACTTTGATCTGTAACACTGTCAGAGGCTATAACAGAAAACAACATTACAACAACATCACAACGGGCCGCTCCATCAAGACTGTTTAGATTAGCACAGCAGCCATCTTTGTTTCTATAGAAAAGGACTAAATTGCTATTTTTATTCATTTCGATATTTTAACATACTACTATTAACCACATTACAGCCCATCTTAATATGTAGATATAAGGATCTCACCACTGACAGATCTGAATCCTGAAAAACAACCAAGACAGGAAGTATAAGTTCAGTAATTTCACAAAAACAAAATCAGCTAAAAACAGTCTAAATAGAACAAACTATTACAAAATACATATTTTATCTTTTTATATGTACAACCACAAAATATAACATTGTCAAATCACATATGGTGTGTTTATTTTTAAAAGAATTACATTTAAGACATTTTAGGACGAAGTAAATTTAAAATATGATTTAAGACCAGTTTTGTAACAAAACAAAAATGACAAACATATAACCTTAGAATTCTCTAAAGTCCTGATTCTGTCAACAATTAAAAAATTAAACAGAAAAAAAAACAAATGTGAAACTGTTTATGGCTTTAAATTTTGAATCGTGAATTTAATAAATAGTGAATTGTTGTTTTAATATTTGTAAGTATTTGTGGACACCCTGTCATAATTGTTTGTCGTTACCTCTTGTCTTCTGATAGACCGCATATCCAGCAACACCAATGACAATCAACAGGACGACAGAAGAATGTCCTGATCGGAGAAAAACATCACAATACTCACACAGTCTGATAGATTCATGTTACAAACCAGTACTGGTGAAAAACCTTCAGCAGTGATATTAGCTATTTGTATATTTAAATAGCATTAAAATGTGCAACCAACATAGGTCTAAATATTTACAGTTAACATGAGCAAAACAAATAATGTAATAGCCAGGGGCCTGTATCATGATGGTAGTTGAACCAAGTGGCAACCTCCCGGTCTCGTCTCGGGCTGTGTTTGAAACGCCATACTTGCTCACTGCTTACTGCCCAATACACAGTGCATACACAAAGCAACAAATGTTTCAGAGTAGTATGCTTGCCACATGACAAACACAAACATTAATTCAGCACAGCTGTCAAGCTTGTTACCTTACAAACAAATGTGCAAACCATTCTTTTTACAAAGGCTTGTTAATAAGGCTTCATATTAGTAAACAATGCTATATTGACCAGTTGAACTCATTTCATAATTGAAGAACTTTACATAGGTTATTGAACAGAACTGAATCTACGCTGAGCTGTATTTAACTGAACAACTATATTTTTGGCAGTGAAACTAATTGTAAAAAGTTATTAGTTACTAAGTGCAAATAATGATAAATTCTGTTTACACTAAAATAGCAGCATTTTCTTTAGCAACAGGTGTGTAAATAGTAGTTAGGTGGCAGATATTTATACTTCAGTACTGTAGTACATTATAAAACAGTATGCAATAACATACTGAGAGTAAATTATCATACATTTTATTTGATGAACCACTTTATTGGGACAAAAACCTACCTACAGCTAAGCACACTGTATTATTAATGAGGCGTTTAATTTCCACTTTTCAAATATTTACAAACTGAATGTCTTTCTGTTCTGTGATGTGATGGGAAAGGAGTTGCACGAGTTTGACAAAAGCTGGACTCGAACTCGGTTCTCTCGCACCAGCAGCACACATCTCGAGTCTTTTATTCACTGCGTCACTGACTCTTCAGATAAACACCTGTCTTTCGCAGTGCAGTTTTTTCGGTTTCTTCTTCACGTTGTTTGGAAATTCTGTACAGAAGAAGTGTGATATCGCCCCCTACCGTATAACAATGAAACATGGATTGTAGGAGCACAAGTATAGCTCAAATATATTTAGACTTTTTCTAAGTATAAGTCAAGTATACTTTAGTGTCATTTTAAGTATATTCCTGAGAAGGCTATAGCCCATTTCTGAGAAGTAAATAAAAAATAAACTAAAAGTATACTTTCCAATTTTTAGTTTAAAAGAAGGATACTAATAGGACACTTGAATAAACTTCTTTTTTGTAAGAGATACATCTTTCTAGTCAAGCTAAGCTCTAAAATATTTTGGGTGAGTGGAGGGGGGCCTTCAAATAATGTTGTGGACAATAGGGGGGCATTTGTATATGTTCCACTGGTATAAATGTTTTATTTTTGTTATTTAGTTATTTAATTAGTTATTGATTGCATTTGAAGCAGGAAGTTATACATGCAATCACATTAAAGATGGTTGAAAGTAAATCAGACAATTTAGTCATATCCCCGCAGTTGTGGTCTTGAAACAATATCCCGAGTCCTCTTAGTCTGAGATCAAGACAAGTCTGAGTACAAATGCGGTCGAGACCGAGACAAGACCAAGACCATCAAAAAAGTGGTCTTAAGACCGACCAATATCCGTCTTGAGGTCGATTTTCATGAGGTAATCAAGTATCACTCACCCTATTTTTAATTTTAAAAGCTTGTATATGGGTTTCAGACATGATTATAAAACACATGAAGTGAGTAAGGCTCAACTTTTTTACAGTCTCCACAACATACAAATTTGATGTAAATTTGATGATTGTTTTGTATTGTAGAGGTTTTGTTGTCATGTGTGATGCTAAAGCATAGTATAATTAGAGCACCTGTGTATTGAGTCAGGTGGCGTTGGTAAGGGGGAAAGCACATGGTTTTTGATCGTGTTAAAGGGTAACTTGCAAGAATGTGGATTATGCAGTATGTGGATATGTGCTGTGTTTACAAGAACTTTATCTGTACGTATTTATGACCACGAAAGAAGGAAAGGCAAAGAATTAGGCTTTGTTTATTCTCTAGCACAAAATAAAGACATTCTGCTTGGATCAACGCCAGTATGCATGGACTCTGTTTTTGCACGTGTTCACTCCTGTTATCAGCGACAACAGCTTTATCGAGGCTCTGATGCTTGGAATAAGGTTCCCATAAATATATGAAAGAGTATTGCACATGTGTTTCGAAGAAAATATGAAGATATGCTTATTGATGGAGCCTAAAACTAAGAACTTGGCTAGTCCATTAGAATTACAAATACACCTGATTTACAGCTGACCAAGATCTACCTGCATTTCTGTATAAATGCAATCCTGTACCATCATCATGGAAGGCAGAAAGTTAATTCTGCTTGATGAGCACACAACTGAAAAAGTGCTGCATTTATGCATAATTATAAATACTGAACATAAAGAACTCAAACTCATTTTGCTAAGAGACAACAAACTAACTGGAGTGTGTCACATTAACTAAATGGCAAGTTTTGTTCAAGTCCATCAACTTGTTGTGATCAAGTTATTCAAGCTACACAAATTTCACCACCTGGAGAAAAAGAAAAACACTGGAGATGATAAAGATACAGATAAACATGAATAAAACTACACAGGCTACAGGTTTGGCTATCTGTTGTTACCACACAACAAAAGAAGAGAGGTATTTCCCTGTGTCCTCAAATGCACTCTGTTATGAGAAATCACGTGATATCATGATAGCAAACACTTATCAACAGTATAATGCGACACGTTTGGAAAACTGTTGGCTTAGAGCGCCACCTAGTGGAGACTAATATTTGCGTGTTTTAGAGAAATATATTTATTATAGTTCGTTCAGTGTTTAATCGGAAAGTCACAAGATGTCGCATTAATAATTTGTGTTACATAGATTAGGTCTACTTTAATGGTCTTGTATATTGGCGCAAAATAACCAGCAGCCAATGCGCATGCGCGGTAGATACTCGGTGAAACCGAAAGTAAAATAAAGCTGCGCCAATGTTTCGGGGAAAACCCGACGGATCTTAATAAACACCCCGAACAGAACATCTACACACAGTCATCGTTTTAATAAACAGAGCAACGATGTCTGATATGTCGACCATATACAAGATATCTATCATCGCATTTACATTGTTTTGCAGCGGTAAGATTTGGTAATCGGTCTTTAAAATATGTGTGCGAGCACTGAACGCTATTCTCATGTCTCTTATTTTGCAGCTTCCGGTTCTGGATGTCCGGTTCTGGAGTGCTGGTTTGTCCAGGAGAAACCGGGTCATAGAGGGGGTTTCTCAGTACCGATGAGTCAAGAGAAATCTCTCATGTTCATCAGAACTGAAGCCTTCAGTGGAGAGATCATATCTGAACTTCATCCTCCTGCAGACATCAGTTCATCCAGGGTTTACTATGTGACTGGTCAGTGACAGTGCAGCATGGGATTTAAACAAAGATATCTGTGTTGATTTGTGAACTGTAACCTGTATGTAACAAACCCCCAGTTTCACAGACAAGGCTTAAATCTTAGTCCTAGACTAAAATGTAAGTCTGAGCCGATTCAGCTGAAATAAACTTGCACTGACTGATCTTAAATATATCAGTGCCTTTATTTATTGGCAGCGGCTATTTACACTAAGTGCAAATATAATATTTTTTAGCAATGGATTCTATCTACACTAAGTTCAAATAGCAGTATTTTTAGTGATATGCTATTTACACTAAAATGTAAATAGCATATCATTAAATAGCTTATACGTGCAAATAGCTATAGATTCTATTTACACTGTTAAAATAGCAAGATTTTCTGCCATTTATACTACTTATTGCAAATAGTGGCAATTATCTGCGCCTCAGTATTGTAGTATATTATAAAACAGTACACAATAATAACGTATTGAGTGTAAATTATAGTTTTAATTCAAATTATTAAATGGATGCCACCTTATTGGGACAATAAGGCCCTCCCTACACCTACCCTAACACTACTCTATACTTTTATTTTCAACTTTTTGATTATTTCCTTCATTTTTATTGAAAATAAATGCCTTTCTGATGCGATATGAGATTTGAAAAGGGGAAAAAAAGTTCAGCAAAAGGTGGGTTCGAACTCGGGTCGACCGCGTCAAAAAATATGCACCTAACAATTTACGCCAATGAGACTGATGCTGAAATAGGGTCTTTTTTTTAATTGACTGACCCAATCACACGTAAGTGGGCGGAGTTAGTGTAAATACTCTTTGCCAACAAGGTGGGCTATTTGCACTTAGTGTAAACAATAAACATACACTCTGTTATTTATTTTGTCTCAAGACAACTCCACACCAGTTTTTTTCTAAGCATGTTTATAAACATTACTTAAATGTCCTAATCCTGGTTTAGTCTAAGGCCTGTCTGTGAAACTGGGCCTATATGTCACAAAGTCCATCCTTAAATCAAAGAGGATTTGCATATATTGTGGTTTAAATAAATACTGTAATAATGTTTTCTGTAACGTTTATGGTATAGTCTTATAATATAGGCCTAGTCTATACTGTATAGACCAATATAAAATATACCAATATAAAAATACTGTAAATACCTTTACTACACAACCCAGATGCAAAACTACATCCACAGAAGACAGTATAATGACTTTCAAAGTATATTTTGACTTTAATGCATGTCCTCCTCCAGATCCTGCTGGTACGTACTGCAGTGCTGCTCTGAATCCACTCAAAGGCTCTGTGAACAAACCTAAGTGTGAGATTAACCCTTTCGTGCCTCACGCCTCTATGGTCAGATGGACATCTGCTCTCACTGACTCCGCCCAAAGTCCAGTCTACCTGCAAGCTGATTGGTTCTCAGTGGCAGCACAAGGACTTGACGAGCAGCTGACGCTGTCCAATATAATGAGAGCACCTTCAGCTTCTAAAGAGCCACAAGGTAAAGGGACCAAATTTCTCATAAATTGCAGAAATAATAAATAGCCTACATATAACTGCATATAATAATATATATTATATATTTGCATAATATATAGTATAATAAATTATAATAATGGTTTGTAAAGAGCCAAAAGTTAGAGCACAGGTTTCTTATGTATTGCATAAAAATTGTCTTATTATATTGCATAACCGTATGTAATGTTATGTACTTTATAACGGCTCAATGGGTTATGTAAAAATTAAAATAATTGCATATAATAGCAGTTATAATTATTATTAGTGGTAGTAGTATTATTAGTATTCTACATGATTATATAGTTATATATAATATGTGATTATATATTTTATTTGTAATTTTAAAATTTATTTGCATACCGATATGATTTTGCAATTCATGTATTTTATAATTTGAGTCATTAAAGTAAGGACTAAACTCTGTTGAACCCTTCTGATTTAATGAGGGTTAAACACTTGTCTGTCTTTGCTTAATTAATCTCACTCTTTTCTCTCTTTCTTGAAGTGATTCTGAGTGTGTCCAGTAAGACTCCTGTGGTCCGCTCTAGACTGGGAGAACCGGTTCTGTTGGACTGTGGGTTCTGGGTGGATCCGTCTTCTCCGGTTCACGGCTCTGGATTCTCTATCGAGTGGCGTTATCAGTTCAGGGGTGAAGGACGGGTGGTCCTCGCTTATGACGGCAAGAATGATCGGTTTGCAGAGACATCAGAGACCGGAGCTGATATCAACATCACAGGCCTCTATGAGACAGGAAACGCATCACTGATTCTGGAAGAATCTCAAGTGAGACACACAGGAACTTACATCTGCACCGTCTATCTTCCTCACCTGCTGGCTCAGGTAGCTGTGGACCTGGAGATAGTTGGTGAGATGCTTGTGTAATTGAATTATTATGCATAGGATGCAGTAGCCACCTAGTTTAACTATTACAGTTATGTATAGAATAGTAACCTTCACTGGTTCTTTTCTTTCAGAGCCTCCGTCTCTGTCCATCTACCCGTCTCCTCTTCCTCTGCTGGTTCCTGGGCAGGTGCTGCTGGTTCAGTGTGAGGCGTCTGGTTTTGCTCCTCACACTCTGGATCTGAACTGGGAGTTCAGCGGGGCTGACGGGACGTCCCGCTCTCTGGGTCAGGGCAGTGTAACGGGTCACAGACAGGCGTCTGATGGCACCTTCAGTCAGAGCAGCCGTCTGGAGCTGGACTCGGGGAAGCTGGGACTCGGTCGAGGTGGAGACATCACCTGTGTGGCCAAACATGAGGGAGGAACACGACGAGCTGCTGCTGCACTCAATGTGATCGGTGAGTTACACGGTCATAGACTGTAACATGATAGGTGGAAACAAATGTCTTTGTGAGTCAAACAACACATTTTTGTACAAATTTCATTTCATGTTCTGTTTGCATTTCCAAAAGAGTATTTATGTCAGTCAGATTGTTCTACTAGTCTTGATGTGGTGTTTTGTTGATATCAGGTGTCAGTGCTCCTTCTATTGAGGACTCGATGGCGATGGTCGCTGTGGCACTTGTTCTTTACGGCATGATAAAGTTTCTTTTCTGGACATTCAGCTCTTCTGGTAAGTCAGTTCAGTTTGATCACTACAATCTTTGATTTTTTTTCTAGTATCACTGCTTTAGAATTATTTGTTCTATTTTTTTTTTTTTAACTACTGTATAGCAGTATATATATAGACTAAAGTTGTGTTTGTGATATGGTATGCCCTGGCATATATTAAATATCCAAGAATGTTAATGAAGTTTTATTTATGATTTTTTTTTGTTTTCATATAGACTCCAGTGACACAGATGTAAAGGATAAGGTAAATAACATATCGTTTTTGCTGAACTGCAAAAAAACACTCTCAAAACTTTTACATTTTATTCATCTTTAGCTTTCATGTATAACTGTCTGTTTGCTTATTGTATATCTTTGTCTCTTCTGTAGAAGGAGAAGTAAATCTGGACCTGGACGGGATTTTAAAGGCTGAATAGAGTGCAGTGCAAGTTTTTTATTTTTTGTATTTAAACATTTAAAATGTCAGTTGTAGAAAATGCTGGAAAAATTGTAATTTTGTAATGTAAAATGTACATTTGATTGTATTTTAAATACTGCTGACTGAGCTTTGATAAACAGAACTTGATTGATGTAAACTCAGTTATTTACAGTTATTCTAGTTAGTTTGGAGATTCAGAGAAGTAATGACCTGTTTGTTAAATCATTAGGACATCACCTGCCTTTCTGTCTCTTAACTCTTTAAGTCCCTGGAGGCAGAATCAGGCAGGTTTATTCATTAACTTTGTGTTATAAACAGACAAAATACAGAGGATATGTGTCACACATCTAATCTCCCATTCAAACTCACCATTTTATTACGTCATTTTCTCAAACTAAAGACTATGTTGCTGCATTCTTTGTATTATTTGAATTGCATTTTCTGTAAGCACAAACAAAAAAAGACTTGATGGGTTCTAATGTCCTTATTTTGTAGGTCAAGTACGGCTTCTGTATTTGAGTTGCTTTATTAATAATAATAATAATAATAATAATAATTAATTACATTTATATAGCGCTTTTCTGCTTTTCTAAGCACTCAAAGCGCTCTACATTGTGAGGGGTGGTGTCTCCTCCACCAGTGTGCAGCATCCACCTGGATGATGCGACGGCAGCCATAATGCGCCAGAACGCCCACCACACACCAGCTTACTGGTGGAGAGGAGACAGAGTGATGAAGCCAATCAGTGTAAGGGGATGATTAGGAGGCCATGATGGTCAGAGGCCAATGGGGAAATTTGGCCAGGATGCCGAGGTCACACCTCTTTTCGAAAGACATCCTGGGATTTTTTAATGACCACAGAGAGTCAGGACCTCGGTTTAACGTCTCATCCGAAAGACGGTGCTTTTTGACAGTATAGTGTCCCCGTCACTATACTGGGGCGTTAGGACCCACACAGACCGCAGGGTGAGCACCCCCTGCTGGCCTCACTAACACCTCTTCCAACAGCAACCTAGTTTTCCCAGGAGGTCTCCCATCCAGGTACTGACCAGGCTCAACCCTGCTTAGCTTCAGTGGGCAACCAGTCTTGGGCTACAGGGTGATATGGCTGTGAAAGGCATATTGTGCAACTATGGTCCAAACTTGAATACTGTATATAAACATGTATGATAAAAGAAATGGAGGATATATCCCAGGTTTGAACAGAAAGATAAGAGTAAAGAAAATGCATGCTTTATTTTTCAGAGAAAAAAAGCAAACAAACAAAATAAAGAGTGATATTTCACAAACAGCAAAACATAGGTATTTTATTAAAAGGTTGCTTTTTGATATATTTAGCTCTGGTGTGTGCGGCAAAGTGCATTTTTTTAAATCTACAATAGCTAATATCTAATAGCATTTGGAAGGGCAAAACATAATATTTATTTACATTCAAAATAACATCTTGTAATTTAATATAATGGATTTGACAAACCAAGCAACATATGCCAATGGAATGAAATAAGAACCAATGTTTTGTGAAAATGTTTTGTTGTTTTGTGGTAACGTCTACACTAACTGGTTTTAAGTCAAAAGTGTGATTTATGTCTGAATCAACATACACAAATCAGATTTCTAAGGATTTTGGGTCCAGGGTCAGTAATGCAAAGCAAATAAAAATTAAATCCTTCAAATTAATCATTGGCATTCTTGTTTCCTTCTTTGTCACTGAAGAGAAATATATACAATTTCCAGCTTTGTACATCTCAAAATGAACAAATGTCCATGAATGAATGAACCAAAAAGATGAATAGAAAGTGTGAAAATACACATTCTTTTAAAAACCTTGTTTATTAATCTGTTCCCATCCCAGAAATCTCAAGTCCTGTGTTTTATGTGCAGCTGTGTAAGCAAGAATAAGCTGTCATAGCTGTCCGTCCTCACCTCTTTTCTTCAGATACACCATATATCCAGCAGCACCAGTGACAATCAACAGAGCCACGGCACAAACAATGATCCCAACATGAACAGAATCTCCTGTTTGATCAGAGGAAGACATCAGGTTACTCACAGACTGTGCCTGGGTTATCACCAATACATAACATTTAATAACTTCAACAATAAAATAATTTTAATAACAACCATATAAGAACAACATGCATAATAGAGTTTACATGAGCAAAACAAATACTGTAACAGCCAGGTGATAATTATTTAGTGTTTGTTTATTATTTGTTTTTGGATCGTTCCCTCTCTGCAGGTCAATCAAGGAATTACAGTATCCTGCCCCAAAATACAAATAGTTTTTCTTACAAACTTAGGCTGTGTGCTGAGACTGCAAATTTTGGGACCACACACACGCTTTAGATTCTTTGTTTGAAAAAATAATCAAATTTTACCCTTTTAATTTGTTACATAATTAATGGATTGTTTTCAATAATAATAAAACATCCACCTTTTATTGTATTCGTAGTTTACGTATTTAATTTCTCTCACCCCTGTTTGTTCTGATCTCTTTCTCTGTCAGGATCTTTCTGATGGTTTTGCTCAGGTGTTTCACCACACAGCTGAACTGGTTCTTCTTCCACTCATCAGTTGTAACTCTGATGGTGCTTGTCTTCTGAAAAGTCCCGTCCTCATTGGGAAGAAGTTCACCAAGATCCACATTTGTACAATTTTCTAGTCCATTTCTCATCCAGGTGATTGTTACTCCACTGGGGTAAAACCCCGTAGCATGACACGTGACTGGAGATGAGGGAGACTTCTGCAGCAGAGACACCTGAGGAGAGACTGAGAGAGAGAGAGTTAATACAATGATGCCATATTTAAATTAGTACTTAGTCACCAAACAAGAATTCATGAGTGTGGAGGGATGGTGGATGACTGGTGCTCTATTAAGAAACATCCATTATTATTTTCCACAAAGACCTTATGACTGACAAAGCTTCAAAAAACAAAGGTCTAATGTAACAGAATGTGTAAATAATATATGATTTTTAACACAACCTCTGGAGTACAAGATTGTTTTAGGAAAACATGCACATGATCACTCCTGGATAAAAATAGATGTACCCATTTTCTCCAGGCTGCTGTTCCTGTACTCCATGTATTTCTTCAGCCACTCAATGCACACAGCGCTGAAGTAATGTTTTCTTCCCTCTAGATAAGCTCTGTTATTATTCCACTTGTTCTGGGTGCTGAATCCTTGCTGCACTGGTGAAATCCATCTCATCTCTTTCAAATCCAGAGACAGAAAGTCCTCTCCATCATAACCTTCCCGACGAAACCCATTTGTCGCTCCAGTCTGATCATGCCACTCACAGCCGTACATTAGCTGGAATGTGTGCACACCTGAGAACAGAGATTATGTTTGTATATTGCATGAAAAAGACAAGTGATATTAGAGGGGTTTTGGACACTTTTACACCTTACGGCTGGGTTACAAACACCACCCATTTGCTTAAAGGTTAAGTTTGCTTGAAAAAAAGTTTCATTGATGTCTCTTGATATTTTATTATCTCATAGAATTTAATGACGTTTCCTTTTCCTGACTTTTCCTACTTTTTGGGGCCAAGTGTAAGACATAACATTCTAATACAAGTAATACTATTGTATTCTGTGATTGTATTTTGTGTATATTTATGATACCTGTTGAATGGTTGAACCGATCTTTTGCGACTTGGATGTTGTTTCTGAACGCGTGATGAGTTCCTGCGGCGAGCTGAGTTTGTGTGTCCCAGTAATCTGCTCCTTCCTTCTGTTTCATCCACTCTGTCTTTGGCACAGTTTTCTTTATGTTGCTGTCAAAGTAAATAAACTGCTCCTCATCGACCAGACCAACAATAGTGAACTCTGGGAAGTCAATGTCTCCAGACACAGCAGTAAAGAAATATTTTGTTGACAAAATTGGCAAATTTTATAACAAATTTAAACAAAGTTATCTTGGCCTATTAAATATAATTATTGGACTCTGCATCTGCTACTGCATCATTTTAAAACATCAAAGTTCGCTTAAACACAGTTCGCTTCAAACTATTTACTCATCAGCACAGGTGAGAGTAACTTCAAGCAGCAGAAGAACTACAGACCATTTTGGACTTTGACTGAAAAATAGTTGCAAATAAAAATGTGCCTCGTCTCAAGGTTGAACAGTCTAGCCAATAGATTTTTAGGACAAGGGAAACATCACCAATCACTAGGTTTTCTTAGACTGAACACAAAATGAAGTCATTACACCTTTGGCATATAAGTATAAATGGAAAATGTTTTTTTTTAAAATACAATAAATACATATTCACATATTGCAGTGAATAAATATGAAGAATTAAATTAGCGAAGGATGGAATTAAATCAATCAATCAAACAGGAAATTCCAAAAATGGGATTAAAATGCAAACTGGAAAGTTGCATTTTAATTCTATTTTTCTTTAATCTTTAAGTTTATTTGTGTATGAAGTTCCATTTTATTTTTTTCCTTCACACAACTTGCTAATGAGAGGATTTCATCAATCATCAGTAGGCAGAATTTATGAAACCATTAGGTCATGTTGAAGAATTCATTAAGCTATATGACCAATGAGCACAGAGGAGTTGAGCGTTTGCCAATTTTTATTAATAAATAAATAATAAAAATCCCTATTTGCCTGCCACAATTATTTACCAAACTTTCCTGCTTCTCTTAATGGTGGAATGCTAACAACTGGTCAATAACAAATAAAATAAAATCTTTAGTAAGAAAACCTATTTAAAAACATATATCAAGAAAGCAGCTTAATAACATTGGACCCCTTGGTGACTGGTGCGTATCATAAAGTTCCTGAAGTGAAACATACAGCATTTATCATAGAGGTCTGAAGCCGAAACGAGGCCTATAGATTCCTGATTTCATTCATGCTGTTTCCAGGCTATTCTACATAACAAAAATAAACTGTATTTGTTGTGGGACAAACAATGGTCTTCTCAAATTTGTCAATAACGCTCAAGAAGCTGAGTTTCAGATGCCAAAATAAGACTTTATTGAACACAGCAACAAAGCCGAGATGACGGCCGCCGCTTCTGATTCTCTGTCTGTCCACGCATCCATCTTATATCTTTCTTTATACCATAATTGGTAGATCTGGTTTTTAATTTTAATAATCTGGTTTGCCACAATTTATTATCAGCCACCTGGCCAATTATTTAATGGTGGAATTTGAACAGATCAGCCACTTTTATTCAGCTGCCAGTAAGGAGGTCACATGAGTCATAAATCAAACTGGTTTACCTTGTTTACCTGTCATACTCTGGAAATCACCCAAAGTTCAGTCTAGTTCAGTCTAGTTTAGTGGTGCTACTCAATAGAAAGTACCATACTTGCCCTTTAGGGGACACCTAAGACTCCCAGCCTATATTGAGACATACAATGTTGAAGCAATCATTGAAACAATCACCATATTGATCAGTATATTGATTATGCTTATAGCCATACTTCATATTTTTGAATAAAATATCACAACACATTTAAAAAATATACCATACTGAAGAGAGATATAAAGTCCACATGCTCCAAAAAGGCCTGTTTTTGAACTATAATAAGGATCTTCCCAGCCCAGAATGGTCCCCAGAATGATATCAGGCTTCAGATAAACATTTAGTTGGATTTGTGAAACAAGTTTAGCCTGAGACACAAACTGAACACAGACTGGGAACCTGATGAATATCGGTTTTGTTTCTGGAGAAACAAAGCTCAAGATGCACTTCTGACAACATTAAGTACAATTTAGTTTGCTGCCACATCATTTGACTGTAAACTGAAGAAATATGAGCTGAGTCTCTGTTAAAGGGTCGCGTCTCCTGGTCCCTGCGCGGCGCTGATAAGCATCCAAACGCACTGCGTCCTAATCAGATCGCAGAAGAAACACGTACTCGCGCTCAGCCAATGAGCGATCAGATTACTGGCCGCCAGCGAATCAGCGCGTCTCATGTTGAGCTGTACAAAGATCCAGCGCTGAGTTTCAGGATCCGAGCGCGTAAGTTGTTTCTGATTGTCTTTTTATCGATTGATCAATAACGAGGATTTATGAAAATAATTTTATGATTGGTTTGTAAAGATTGTGAGGAATATGACACATGTAGTTACAATTCATGTTCGAGGGTTTAAGACTTTTAACAAAAAACGGAAGGAAGCTGTACTGTTTGACCGAATTAAAGAGCCACAGTCTCTCCAGTCTAACATAAAATATTATATTAATGTCATATAATATTAAATTATTATTATAACGTTAAGATGTCGTTGGCCTTAGTCATCCATTAACGTACATCTGGTTGCTATGGGAAAAAAAAAAAAAGGTACCATAGTAAATATAGTTACCGCCAAAATACCCCAGTGATTACTGTTATTATTGTAAAAATCATTACTCATTATATAGTCTGTCCTTTGTTTCTTTTTTATTACACTGGTGACCATCCAAAACGTTTTTAAGAGCATTTTGCTTTAAGTTTCTATGACATACCAACGTGTTTACGAATATTGAAATTATATGGCCTTTATTAATACATTTATCAACACAATATCTCTTGGATGCAGAAGTATTTTACTGATTAATATATTTTTATCTAGATACATACTCAGTTTGACTGTCTCTTGACCGAGTCGATGCTCAGTGTTCAAGTATGTACAGAAAAGATGAACAAATAAATATTAGATGCATTCATGTAGATGTTGAGATATCTTAAATATCACTGAAATATAAATATATGTATTCTGTTGGCTGGGTTACGACATCAGTATGGAGTGAAATCATAAGGAATAACTGGTATGTTTTCAGGTTTTGGTGTAATTGAGCCTGACTCCTCCACATTCATTACTCCTCAGCAAGTTCTCTCTCCTCCCTTCCGGATGGCCGGAGCAGTGATGGACAGCATTGTAATACTTGACGATGACGATGAAGAAGCTTCCACATCTGCATCCACCTCCTATTCTCACGCTACAAACTGCCAGTCAAAAACACCTGTGAAGAATCAGCTGCCGCCTCCAGCACACATCTCACAGTCTCCGTTCGCCTCTGCGAAGAAGGCTGTTCATGTCCTGCAGGCGGAGAATGAAAAACTGTTTGCAGAGGTATGTTTGTTAATAATATTTACGTTGCAGAATATACTGACTGCATACTACAAAAATAGCTAACAGGACAACAGTTTAAAAATGTTACGTTGTCTGGTTTCTTAGTCCTAAAATGTATTAACTCACACTTTTACAAATAAAGGCCTGACAAAGTTTTAAATTGGAGCAGAAAGTCTTAAGCTCATAAAGTCATCATGGCAATAAATGTTGCATGCAGTGCAAAAAATGAAAATCTGTTTTCCAATACAAATATCTAAACATCCTTAGATTAAGATGCATATATTTGAGATGCAAGGGGACGATACAAAGTCTTGTTTTCTGAGAAATTTGACCAAATTAAATGTTTATTCTTGAAACAAGAACAAATGTGTCAATGGGGTACACAAACTTGTTTTCCCTTTGAATGAAGTTGATTTTTCTAAGACCATTGGAAGATATTTGTTCTTATTTTAATCAGAAACTCACTTCATTTTGATTACTTTTTCAGAAAACAAGACTTCTTTTGTTATGTAGTTCTGCTTCTCAAGTAAATGTATCTTTATTTAAGAATCTTTAGACCGTTGCACTGGAAATACTGATGAAGAACATTACTTTTTTTGGAGTGCGTTCATAAGAAACGGTAAAAGTGATTTCCATAGTCTAGTGGTTGGGAGTAGAGCTATTGAAGCTTGAAGTTGTATACATACAGTTTGTTTTGTGAAATGAATTAAAAAGTAATGGAAATCTAAAGGAAAGTTGTATTTTCAAAGTTTGAAGCACTGTAGTACAAGATATTTACATTAAGAGACCATATTAATGCATTGTGTTCCAATCAATTCCAATTACCCTGAATTTTCTTTACTTGGCCTTGCTCTTAAATTAACCATAAAACCAGCAGAAACCATGTTTTTTTTCTGTTATCATATTAAAAGTATGTTATATTTTTCCTCAATTTTCCCCACTTGAATCTAACCCAATGCTGTCCCTTTATTCTACCCGTCCAGTTTGTGGAACATTGCTCCAAATACTCTCAAGACCATCCCGAGGTCGTGACCTACCTCCAGAGCAGATACTCTAAGGCCCTGCCGACCTTCCTGTCGTCGGTGGAGTTTCGTAACACTCTGGGCCGCTGCCTCACACGAGCCCAGGCCAACACTGGCAAAACCTTTGTCTACATTAATGAACTCTGCACCGTTCTCAAACAGCACACAGCTCGGAAGAGGACCTCCATACAGTCTGTCCCCTCCCAGACAAAACCTGAGCAAAAGAGCAACGGGACAAGTGTAAAGGAGGAGGTACAGGTTAAAAAAGAGGAGGAAAAGCAAGAGGGCGATGAGGAAACTAAGAAAACTAAAAGGGCTTCAAGGAGACAGGTATTAGAGCGATCCATCATAACTAAGAGAGACACTGAATTTATATGTTGAGAAGGTTGATTTGACAGTGGTCTTGGATTTTATATTAAAACTATTGGATTTCAAAAAAAATTAAATTTTGACTGATTCATGTGCATTGTAATTTGTGTATGCGTCTCATGTTCTGTTTCAGATAGCATTCCTGGAAAACCTGTTGAAGGTGTATAATGAGGAGATCCGGCGACTGCAGGAGCGGGAGTTGAGTGTAGACGATCTGGAGAAGGAGGACTCCAGTTATATTCAGGAGCACAAGCTCAAACGCAAGGTAAGTCTCTTCATTCCTGATTTTTCTTTCCTGATTTGGTGCAATTCAATAGAAAGTTCCAGAAAAGTCTTTGTACCTTGTTTTATATAAATAGTCCTATATCGACAAAGTTCTGGACGTTACAGTATGTTGTTATATTAAATCAAACAATTTTTATACAATCATATGACATTGAAGTAATGCTATTTCATCAGGTGTTAGAAGATCTTGTTCGGATCTTTAATGTTGTTTTTGTGGTCTCAGATGATGAAGATCTATGACAAACTCTGTGAGCTGAAGGGCTGCAACTCTCTGACGGGTCGAGTGATCGAGCAGAAGATTCCCTACAGTGGAACACGCTACCCTGAGATCAACAAAAAGGTGCTTCTTTTGCTTCTGAACTCACTTTCCTCAAGATTAGTTCTCTTGATTCTCATTACTCAAAATAATACTTCCTAATTTACCCCACTCCTCTGTCCTCAAGCCTGATATTAATAAAAGTTAGTCATCTTGATTGACCTTTCAATTGCACTGTGAGGAACGAGCAGTGAGGATGCTTCCATAGGTGCTATAAAGCGGGGTGTTTCTTATCGAAAACCTGACACAAGTATCAATTCTCCTCCCCCTTTATATTGCTCACAAATCAAGTTTTGTTATCGACAAAGAGATATGCGTTAAAAAAAACTTGGTGAAATGTTTGGTGGAAAAATGGTGTGCGTCATGATGTCATCCCTAAAAAAACGAATTGTCACATAAGTTTTGGTGTATCGCAAAAAAATGTTGCCCTTGAGCTGTTTCCATACATAATTTATCCTATTGCGTAAATTATAGGCTAGGCTAGCTGTTCGTCATCCATTTGAAACAAACAAAAAAAAAAGCCTATATTAAATTCTATAGGCCTACATAAAATAATTTTTTGTCATGAGTTTGTTTTTTTTGTACTTTGTTATAGACTAGATAGGCCACTGTTGATAATCAAGCAATGATCATAAACAGTCGCAGTTGTATTATAATTTTTCTGATTAACGTTTATAGGAAATATGAATGTTCATTCTGGTTATTTTATTTCTCCTAACCGACGGTCGTTAAGCCATATTAACCGTTAACCGACAAGATTGTTAAATTACAATTAAATTAAATTTAAATTGATAGGTAGCTTGACCCATTACAAATACCTAAATTTGTTTTCCAGGGATTCATTTTATACACGCAAAAAGCAGCATAAACAACATGAACGTGAGGATTCAAGCACCTGCAGCGCTTCTGCGAACGGAGAAAAACATAAGCTATTATAGATATAAGAAACAGGCCCATATGCAAAATATATTTTTCTAAATAATTAATGAATTAACAAAACAAAAGAAAACAAAACTGCAACAATTAGCAGCCTATATGCAGAATTTCGGTTCATTTTTGTGATGCACTCTTGAGAAAGCGGCAGTTTTCCTTTATTTCACAAAAGTACGTTGTTTTTTTATTGTGAATGTACACAAATAAAATAAATATTTTGAATAGTTTTGAATAATGTCTTGCTCTTATATGACCACAAATGAAGGAGTAGGCTAGTGCAAGTTGTTTCCACTTTTACAAGGAAAAAAACCCCCCAAAAAACACAAGCGATCGTGCCGGAGCCTCACGCGCAGTTAAGCATAGCCTCCACAACGCAGCCTGTTCATGTCATAATAAAATACAGTCAGCCAAAAATATTGAAGAAACATGAAAAATATATTGTATTTCCTCTCACTCCACAACAAATCATTTAAATTTAACGATAGAAAGAACTCAGAACAAAACAAGAATAAAAATATAAGAAGCTAAAAAGCCAAAACAAATTAATTTAAACTTTTGTACTTCACGTTCATGTAAAACAAAATGTGCTTGGCGTAATATCACGAGGGTATGGTGGTCAAGCTGAAAGGCACGGACTACAGGCTATTTAAACTGAACAGTGCACTGTAAAAAAAAAAATAATAATCATGTAAACGTAGGCTAGCCTACTAACACCAAATTAAGATAACTCGTCTTTTTCTTACCATGTATAGAATAATTTTAGATACAATTTAATAATATGAATATGATTTAATGCGCTTTTAAACTACAGGGAAACGGTGCTTTAACGTGAGCAACACCATGAACACGGACGCTGCCTATAGGCTAATTCTGTCATGTGACTCCACATTTATTTGCATTAAAGCCCCTTTTCTCGACAAAAAGTGTTTCCAAACAAATTTTTGCGACATTTGAAGAATCGATTTTGAATTTATGCTTTAAAGTTAAACGGAAAAAGATTTTGTCGACACATAAGAAATTTAATCGATAATTGGCATTTCCATCAGCTACATCGTAAATATTTTAAAGCGCTAAATATTTTTTTGCAAAAAAAATCCTTGGATGGAAACCTGGTTACAGTCTGTCATCAGTCTTGGCTTCTTGCATTTATTAATGTTTCTTATGAATTTCTAAAATAACTGAGCATAAGATTAATCCCTTGAGCTCAGCTGATGATGCTTGAGTGATCAAGAATATTCCAATATACAAAAGTTTTTCTTTGATTCCTTAGTCTTGCATTTGAAACGACATGAGGGTGAGTAATTAATGACAGAATTTTCATTTTTGGGTGAAATATAACTTTAAAACGCATCAGAAATCACCAGGGCTTATTCTTGACATTTGATGTTTTCTTAAAATTAATCAGATTTTTAACAAAATGGTGAAATGAAAAATACACCCTCATAAAGGTAAAAATTGCTCACTGAATGAAATCTTGGGGGCAAATATTAAGAAAATAATGATTATGAATATAATTTTTCTTTGCTTTGCTTTTGATCTTTACTGTTTTCTTTTCTATTTGGTTTGTAGATTGAACGCTACATTAACAGTCCAGAAGCTCTTCACAATCCACCAGACTACACTGATATCCTGAAGGTGGTTCAGCGCGCCAACGAACGCTACAAACTCATACTCACCCGCAAACAGATGACACAAATCGCTCAAGAAGCCTTCAGAGAGACGGGCAACAAACTACAGGAGAGACGGCATCTTGACATGGTCTATAACTTCGGCTCCCACCTCACCGACTCCTTCAAACCTAGTAATTCAATTCAGTTACTCTCGAATTCAGCTAGAGAACATAATCAAGTCTTATTGTATTAGTCTTATGTTTTACACTCGCCAGCGATTTCTGTACAGTTCTGGATTGATGTAAACATGGATGGACTCCAGTAATGTTTAGTGATTGTAAGTTCAGCATGCGAGGTGAATTTCCTGTTTCCTTCAGCGTTAGATCCTGCACTCACTGATCCAGCACTAAATCGCAAACTCCGCTCAAACAGAGACATGGCTCTCAGTAGCCTGGAGGAGGTGATCACCAAATATGCTAATAAACAGGAAGACATAGAGGTCGAGGAAACAAGGAAGAGACAAGAGAGAGACAGACAAAAAAAAGAGGTAAAAGAACAAAATATATTCTTATATTTTGTTTTTGTTCAATAATTCATTTCGGTATTTGGTTTTTCTCCAGTAGAATCTGAAATGTCTTCAGTTATAGAATCAATCTAAAAAGTAAAATACTTAAAATGTATTCAAATACATACATACTAAAAATAAAATTGAAAATAATAGATTATATTTTACAGTAATCAAAATAAAAGATAATAAAATAAAAACCTTGTTTTTTGATGCAAAGGTACTGATGAAAGATATCATTTATATGTAAGAGTCATGGTGCTGGGCAACAATTAATTACAATTAATCACATTCAAAATAAAAGTTTTTGTGCACATAACATAATGTGTGTACTGTGTATATTTATTATATAAATAAATACACGCACATGCATGTATATATTTAAGTAAAATGTTATGTTTATATATTAAAAGGGTCATATGCTGCGATTTCAAGTTTTCCTTTCTCTTTGGAGAGCTACAAGCTGTTTGTGCATAGATAAGATCCCTGAAGTTGCAAAGACTAAAGTCTCAAAACCAAAGAGATATTCTTTATAAAAGTTAAGACTCAACCATGCCCCCCTAAAACGGCTCATTCAAATGTCACGTCTACATCACTGTGTGGGAGATTTTCATAACACCGCACAAAATGTTTATTCAATGAAAGAAGGTGGAACTATTATTCTCGCTGTGATGATGTTGCTGCTGCCGGCGCCATGTCCTGGAGACGCTGTTTAATTGTGAAAGCGAAACTACTTTGTTTGGGCTTCCAAAAGAGGACACAACTAGAAATCAGTGATTAAGTTGTATTAACAACACTGTTCCAGAACAGTTCAACCTACATATTAGAGTGTGTGCAGCGCATCTTACAGAGGACTATTTCCTGAACTTGGAAGCTACAGTGCTGGCTTGCACAAAGGCTGTTTCTATAAAGTGGGGCAATTCCAACATTTCCGTCTCACGCTTGAGGTATTCGGCCAATCACAACGCACTGGATAGCTGGCCAATCAGAGCACGCCTCGCTTCTCAGAACGATGAGCGTTTCAGAAAGGCGGGACGAGAAAAGAGCAAAAATAATGTACAGTATGTGGAAAATAATGTGTTTTTGAACTTTAAACTGCATAAACTCATTGCATTACACCAAATACACAAAATAATGTTCTTTTTAGCAACATCATATGACCCCTTTAAATATATTTATATATAATGTAAATTATATGAATGTAAATATTTTCAAAATAAATGCTGTATGTGTGTGTCTTCATATATATGTACATAAATATACACAATACACACACATATATTATATAAACAAAAACGTTTATTTTGGATACAATTAATCGCATAGGCGCGGGAAGTGGGGGTGTCGAGGGTGCTGCAGCACCCCCTGTTTTTTTTCTGTGGGCAACTGTTTAACTGTTGTGAATATTAAAAAAAATCGGAGTGTCTGTTTACACTAAGTGCAAATAGCCCGGTTGCTGGCAGAGGCTATTTACACTAACTCCACCCACAAACGTGTGATTGGACTAGTCAACATTACAGAAGACGGTCATCAGTGGTCCGCTCCAGTGCCGCAGATGGTAAAGAGTGTGTGTCACTCCTTTTGACACGATCGACCAGGGTTCGAATCTGCCTTTTGGCAAACTGTTTTTCTCCCTTTTCAAATTTCAAATCACATCAGAAAAGCATTTATTTTTAATAAAAATTACGGAAATAATCAAAAAGTTGAAAATAAAGTATAGGGTAGGGTTAGGGTAGGTGTAGGGAGGGCTTTTGTCCCAATAAGGTGGCATTGATTTATTAATTTGAATTAAAATGAAAATTTAACACTCAATGTTATTATTGCATACGGTTTTATAATGTATTGCAATGCTGAGCTGCAGATAATTGCCACTATTTGCAATAAGTAATTAGCAGAATATCCTACTATTTTAACATAGTATAAATAGAATCTAAAGCTATTAGCACTTAGTGTATATAGACTCTATTGCAACCTCCCCCACCCTTCCAGCACCCCTGATTAATCGTTGCCCAGCACCAGTAAGATATGAACAAGTTACAAATATTATATTCTATTTTAATGAATACATTAAATAATGTTTTAAAATAATTATAATTATAATACAAATAATAATAAAATTAACTTGTTTCTTGATGTAAATAATGCTGTTGTAATATTACATAATGACTTTATTTAAAATATAAATAAAATATTTTAAATGTATTCCTATTTCTGCATTGTCCAAAATGAAGCCAGAATCTTCTGGAAAACCATGAGCAGTCTTGAATCTGTTTGTCCTTCTGTCACATTTACAGGCACTTAATGGGCAGCAGAGTGACAGCAAAGAAAAAGAGAGGGAGGAACCGGAAGTAAAAGAAGAGGTGGAGGAGGAAGATGAAGAAGAAGAGGACGATTCCTCTGATCCTGACATTGAAGATGAGATCCAAGCCAGTCAAGAACAAGCTGGTCCAGGTAAGAAGTGCATAAATCATCTTCACATCCTTCCTTTATGTTGCTTTTCCCTTTCCTGTTGGGAAAACCCATTTCTCCTTTGCTGATGTGTTTCAGATGATGATGAAGAGGACGCCGAAGAAGAGCAGTTAAACAACAGTGACAATGATCAGCCGATGGATGAGAACTCTCCTCTGTCAATCAAATCATCCGTCCAGGACACAGAGGAGGATCAGGGCGATGATGACCAGCGGTCTCCAGACAGCAGCACACATGAGACGGGATCTGTGGAAACAAACACAAACGGCAGACCGGCGAAACAAAGCCCTCTGTTCATAGAGACTTTAGATCCTATGCCTACTGACGACGACGACGAGCCAAAACTTATTTCCTCGAATCACATTAAAAGCACCAGTACCTGCACTGAGACCATCTCCACCAATCAGGACACACCGTCAACCCCTATGAGATCAGCCAACTGCAGTCCACTACCTCAAACAAGCCCTTTGCTGATCGACAAGATGGGCAACTACAAGAAGAGGAAACGATCCTCCACTGAAAACCAAACTGCTGCTAACAATGGGAATTGCACACAGGACAGGTAAACCTGAATAAATCATGCAGACTTTCCATGGGAAGCTGTGTAATTAATAACTTACTATTCAATAATGGGGATGTAACGATGCTCCCCAAGCCGGTTGAAAATCAATAAAAAATATGCAATGAATTCCGGTCAGTTGATATGTTAAATGAACCACAATACATTTGGGGTGGGGTTTATATGAATGTATAAAAATGACTTTTCATCTTGCCTCCTTATAATTCACATTAAAGAAGTGTTTATAAGCAACCAAGGAAACACTATCGCTGCTGTTCCCGAAGCGCCACCTGCTGTCAGAGAGTAAAGTGGCATTCTCATTCAGCCAGTGTAGATATAGTTTAACAAAAAATATATTTTTCACCTTTAATAATTTTTTATCTAAATTGTGAATATTAATCTACGCATATTGATCTGTTTTTGAAAATTAATTTCACCAAATGAATTTTTTCATGAATCGCCCATTGTCAAGATTTCGTGAACATGTCAAGAATATCTTTGGCTGCTGTGCTGATCTGTGCTAGGACAGATGTCAAGATTTTCAGTGAATACTGATTTTCTTTGGTGTTCTTCTGGAGGAAGACATCCATACAGGTTTGGAAGGACATAAGTGTCAGAGCTTGCGTCATGCAGTTGTTTCTCTTTCTGTTTTTCAGTGATATTCCTCTGGATATCGGTGTGATCTGCTGTCCCGAGGACGAAGATTTAACCAGGACGAGGAGTTCGACTCGGGTCAGAAGCTCACGAGCCACTCCACCGCCTAAGAAAAATAAGGTGACTGTGTGTCTGTTTGCTTTTAGCTTGCAGTAAATGCATTGGAATCTCTGCTGAATTGTTTTGCTTGTTGTTATTACAGCACTCCTGTAGCAAAAAGGCTTTTAACAGCTCAAATATTTTAGCATGACTTTATTCCATTGCAACTTTCTCAGTCACTGCAGTAAAATCACTGCATTTTCATTTTCATTAATACAATACTATATTATTTATTAATATTTTGAGTAAGTTTGTTTTATTTAAATTTTAGCTTGCATTTAAAAAAAAAATTTTTTTAAATATGTATTTTATTTTTATAGCTATTTTCAGTTTAAGTGTTAGTACTTCTGCTTTACACAAATGTGAAATGTTGTCATGGAAACTTGGTGAAATTATGGAGGTAGATGAAACAAGCAAAAAACAAGAAACAGACATAGAGAAAAGTATGCTCTTGTTGCTTTTGTCCTAAAATCTTTTTTTTTTTTTTCAAACTAGAGGAATATTGCTGTGATTCAGTTCAGGGATCAAGTTTCACTGGTTTGCATTAGCTTTATGAATTTAATTTCAGCTTTATATATCAGAAACACAGCAAGAGTTGAAAATTGGTACTGAAAATATAACAAAATGCATAAATATATGATACATTAAATAATGATTTTTGATATATTTATTAATTATACAAATGTTAGCATAACTATTCCATTACAGCCCTCTCAGCCATCTTAATAAATTTGCCGCTGTTTTAGTTTTTGTTTTTTGGCATCATTAATACAGTATTGTAGTATTTATTAATAATAGAATTTAATAAGATTTTTTTTTTTTTTTTTTTTCAAATTTACATTTACATTTATTCATTTAGCTGAATTCATTTAGCACAAATTTGTGATTTTGTTGGTTTTATTAGTTGTTGTTTTATGTCAATTTCATTTTAATAGTTATTTTCAGTATTTCAACTTTAAACAAAAACGAGAAACGTTGACACTGAAATATTTACTCAAAATATTAGAAATTTGTTTTTTTAATTTGGTGTCAATGTGTTTTTTAAATAGCTTTAGTAACTGTGACTCAAACACACCTGATCCAGCTAATCAAGTCCTTCAGGTTTATTTGAAAGCTACATGGTTTGTGTGTTGGAGCAGGGTTGGTACTAAACTCTGTCGGGCTGCGGCCCTCCAGGAACTGAGTTTGACACCCCTGCCATACAGCATTATTGGCCCACTAAACAAAGTGCTAACTCCTGTCGTTCATGTGTTCACAGGTGAACGTGGCGACTCAGTGCGACCCAGACGAAGTGATCGTTCTGTCTGATTCAGATTGAGTTCTGCCGTCACAGGGTACTGAGCTGGCATCTCAGTCAGCGTCCTGCTCCGTTAGTGCCTGCCAGTATGAACAGAGAACAAAAATCTGTATTTTATTCTGGACTGGTTCAGTCAGGTTTTGAACCACTTGTACACAATGCCACGGTTTACTTTTTATACAAGGGAAAATGGCATGCTGTTATTCATTCAGGCTTTTTAGAGGTATTTTGGTATATTGTAAATGGGACTTGCCTCTGATCATTCTCACTCCAAGGGTTTATCTTGTAGTGTATTTATGGTTTTAGGTTGAGGGTTTGGATGCAATCCTCATTTGTGCCAAGAGTCATGAGGGGAAGTGAACTTTCCCTCCTCAACTCAGTAAATGCTCCCATTTTGTGTAGTGTTTGACTTACATGTTGATAACTTTGTATAGTGCACTGTGGATTTTTTCAGCAGAATTAATTTTCCACATAAGTTATGAGCTACTTTACATGCTCCAATTTACAAACATTGGAAGCTTTGTTTTCAGATTACATCTTAACGAAATAGTTCACCTAAAAATAAAAATTCAGGCATTCATTTCACCTCCTTTTTTTTGTGTGTGCAACACACACAAAAAAAAAAAAAAATCAGTATATGGATTTAAAAGAATTTGAGAGTAAATATTGACTGAATTTTAATTTTTGGGTGAACTGTCCCTTTAACTGGCCTCAGGTGACAAAGCACAAGAGTTAAGCGTCTTCCTGCACTCGACGTTTGGTATCGAAATGATTTCTGCAGACTGCTGATGATTGATTATTAAATTGATCAAGTATTGCCAGATTAAAAATTGTTTTTAATTACTCTGCTTAACTGATTGAGGATTTAATTGGCATGACAAAAGGACAAGATGCATAAAAAAACGGTAACCATATTAAATCTGTTGTAAAAAATTATACTTACATTTATATTAATAACCAAGTTGTATTATATGTGCAAAACTTGCCTTGAATACAAAATTAGATTTTTCTAAGATTATAATTATTTATTCCACCAGACTGGTGGATAAATAATATATTTTTCAGTAATAATAATTATATATATATATATATATATAGGGATATTTTGCCCAAAAATTTAAAAATATATTTTTCCTTTTGCAGAACACAAAAGATGAGAGTTTTTGGACTCCAACATTCAACATATCTTTTTTTTGTGTGTGTGTGTAAGTTTGGAACAGTGTGAGAGTTGGGAAATAATGGCAGAATATTCATTTTTGAGTGAATTATCACTTGAAAACAATTGGTATAAACAGAAATATCCCCCCCCCAAAAAAGTGGGGGGGGTGTAAAAACTGACTGACTTCCAAACAGTAATAAGACAACAATGAATCATAATTTGTGCACAATATACTTTATTTCTCTTTCATTTGAAGATCTTGAATCTTGTGAAACCATTGACATATTCTGTCCACATCAGAAAAATGCTGCTACCGCCCGTCGCATATTTAGTTCAGATTCACCACAACAGTTGTAGACAGAACAATTGTTTTTTTTTAAGTCAATACAAAATACAGATCTCTAACCAGATTACTCAAGCGAGCACTGAATCATGCTTTTACCTACTGGTTATTTTTAAATTAGATTTCAAATGTTCTCTACTTCATTGTTCACACTTCAACTTTGCTCACTAATCTGAAATACACACAGGTTTGATATAAAAGTAATAAGAATGTGAGGATAAGCAACAAATATGTGATTCCTTCCAGCTCACAATCTTCAGATCCCGGTTTTATTTATTGTTATATATTGAACAGTTGCACAAATGTTTGAGGTATATGGTTTCTGTGGTGCATCTGTGGTACAAGGCAACTACTGATCACTGCATTGGCATATCCAAACATCCACACAACTCTTGATCGATCCCAATCAGGATCCATTAAATCATCTTCACATGTCTTACACGGTCTTGGCAGTTGCAGACGTTCACGCTAATTTGGCATGTCATTTGCATACTTCATTCAAGCTTTTCATCCATTCTCAAATCAGGTCTCGGCCTTCATGGAAGGCAAACATGTAAACTATCACTATAGGCTACATCTAAAATACTGCAGGAGTTCAGTAGTTGGATGCCAGGTGCTTGTGACTTTTGACCAGTATTGAGGAGGATGTGTCCCCCCTCAATGTTTATGTTGGTTTTACGGGTAAAAGGGCATACTGTAAAGCCAAAATGCACTGCGAGTCGATTCATTTCGTGATCCAACTACCTACAAACCCTGCCCTTCAAGCAGTAAAAGTCCGTTCACACCAAAAATGATAACTATATTAGCATCCACGCCAAAGCACAATAATGTTCTGTTTATTATAAGCACGCTCTATGGTTTTGTGCTTGGGCTCTTTAAAGTGGAATAGATTATTATTGGCCGTTAAATCATTTATCAGCTGAATGCCTTCATTGATCCCGCTATTCTCACAGAATTTGAATGATTATTTGGTGTGAACAGACCTTTATTGTTATTGTTATAATTATTGTCCTTTTTTGTGAACAAACCTTTATCGTTTTCGTTATAGTACCATCCTTTTTTGCAAACAAGCATTGATAGTTATTGTTACAGTTATTATCTTTTGTGTGAACATACCTTTATAGTTAACAGTTATAGACTTTTTTTGTGAACAAGCCTTTATAGTTATTGTTTATGTGAATGTACCTTTATAGTTGTCATCGTTTTAGTTATAGTTTTTGGTGTGAACAGACCTCTTTAGTTATTGTTATAATTATCGCCCTTTTTTGCGAAAAAACCTTTATAGCCATTTTTATAGTTATCTTTTTTTTTGCAAATGAGCCTTAATAGTTATAGTTATCCTATGTGTGAATGTACTTTTATAATTAGACTTTTTTGTGAATGAGTCTTTATAGTTATCGTTATAGTTGTCCTTTTTGCAAACAAGCTTTAGTAGTTATCGTTATCATCCTTTTTGTAAATGAGCCTTCATAGTTATCATTATAGTTATCGTCCTTGGTGTGAACAGGCCATAAGACACCAAAGTGCCGAGGAAACTATATTCTTGTCTCTTATTTAAGAAAACAAGACATTTAAAACCTTTTGAGAGTGAATATTCTGTATATAGTTGAGTGACAGAACAATAAAACTTCACATCAAGAACAGACCAAATGAGTTACAGTAATGTACAGCTCTGTACAACATAATATAATAACAGAACGGCACTTTAGAGCGACAGTGAACAGTGAAGTGCGAGTGAGGCAACTTGAACGTGATGGCGACTGTACCTTATTCCTGGCCGGGATACGGTTTCGACAGTCTCCATAGCAGCCTGGTCTTTAAGTAGATACATACGTGAGCTAGCAATGGGCACTTGGTCATTGGTATTATTTTTGAACACACATGGGACATCTTGTATGGCGTACTCACCGACAATGAGGTAAAGAATCAGACAATTGTGCACATAGGGCCAGATTTACTATCAGCTTGCGCCAGCGCAAACCCTCATTTGGTGTTAAAAAACTACTGTCAGGATTTACTAAAGACACCGTGGGAAATTGGCACTGAAAAGACGTGGACAGTTAGTTTTGCGACTCACCTTATTGAATATGTATTTGTAGGAGTTTCCCTTTCGATCTGTAAATTTATGGGAGGAGAGTATTGAAATTAATCACAATGCGATTTACTAAGATTTACGCTCGTCAATTATCTGCTATTTGTGGCGTTATTTAATGCTCAAAAAAGCAGGCGGTAATTTGCGCTACCCAGGTTAAAAAAAAAAAAAAGTACACTTCCATAATGTACTTAAAGTGCTCTATTTTCACGCAATACTTAATATACTAAAAATTATTATTTAGTACTTCTTAAGATAAACTTAAGATTAACTAAGTGTACTCAACTGTGCTATTTTGGGACACCATGAATATGAACTAAAAATTTGACAATTCACTCTATTTAAGAAATGTATTTAGTTAGCACTTGTACTACACTTGAGTGCACTAGTTTATGAAAGATGGGTTCAAGTGTACTACAAGTGGTAACTAAATACATTTTTTTAATACAGAGATATTTTAAAAGCACATTTTAGTTCATATTTATGGTGTCCAAAAATAACAAAGTTGAGTACACTTGAGAAGTACAAAAAAAATATTTTTTTAGTATATTAAGTACAAAATTAGTGTGCGAAAATTTACAGTACATTATGGAAGTGTACTTTTTTTAACCTGGGTGCTCTTGGTTGATTGCGCTGGTCATTATGGAAAAGAGATATTGTTGAGATTTTTCCCCTCCCATCTGTGCTTTTATGGAAACGCTAATTTTCCCTGATTAGTAAATCTGGCCCATAGTCCCTTGAAACCGAAGACAAGTGTTCTGGTTTTATGGGACGGTGGTTTCTGAGGGAAACCTCTTATGTGACGCTGCTTTCGTCAACGTTACCCTCACAGATGTCTTCCACACACCTGCTACGATTGCCACCAATGCCCAAAACACTAGATCCAATGCCGTGCGGCCCACTTGGAGAACTGATTCCAAGAAGAGGCCCAGAAGCAGCCATGTTGAGACAAGAGTTGCTCATGGAATTTTGCGGAGACAAAACGGGGATCCCGCTTCTGGCGCCAACGCTTGTCTCATTGGCTGACTGGAGCTTCATGTGATGTGGTGGAGAAATGACCGACCTTTCGGATCCCGCTCTTCCTTCGGCCCTGCTGCGCCTCTCGCAATGCGAGCGATGCCTCATGAAGCTGTCGCGCCACATGAACTTCTTCCCGCAGCCATGGCAGTCGTAGGGTTTCAGACCGGTGTGGGTCTTCATGTGCTCCGTGAGGTGATGCTTCATCTTGAATTTCTTGGCGCAGACGGGGCAGTGGAAGGGCCGCAGGTCTAGGTGCATGTTAATGTGCCGGTCCCTCATGCTCTTATGTGTGAACGTCTTCCCGCAATGACACATGAAGACCTTGCCTGAACTTCCAGCTGCGCTACCGTCTAATCCTTCCATCCCGCTCCCCAAAGAGCCTTGCCCGGGTAAGTGGACCGCTCCGTGTTCGAGGCTTCCTTTTAGAGACACCCCAGACATGCCTCCTGTGAGCCCTAATGGAGATGTAGACTCCAGGGCTGCTTGATTGTACAGGAGAATCTGGTTTCCCTGCATATCCAGAGGAAAGAGCTGAGCTCTGGCGGCCGTCGACTGGACCGAACCGAGCAGGGTGGACACGGCCCTGCTGGAGCATTGACCAGGGTTCTCAGGAGGGTGTTGAGAGGACGTCTGGTCCATCAAACCCCTCTCAAACTTGAGGTAGTCTTCCGACGACTGGCAATAGTCAGCCTAGAGAAAAAAAGACATTTGAGTAATTGAGGATGGTAAGTTGTTGTGGTGCACCTCAAGTATAAATATTTTTTTAATGTTGTAATTTATTTTTGTCCACTTCATCATATTATCTTTGCATCTCTTATTCCAATCCAGTTTTATCTATGGGTATACTATAGTATCAATCACTGATTTGCTGAAATGGTCTGTTCTGATTACACTTTTGACAATATTTGATATACAAATATATTTAGGCATTTAAATAAAAAGGCATTTAAAAATTCCTTATAATCCAATCACATTGATTATATATCAGTATATTAAAACAATGTGGCATTTTTCTTTTTTTATATAAAGGTTGAGAAAAATAGAAGTTTCCAAAATATGAAGCAGTATATATTTAACATTAATATAAAAAGTCCTGGGGATTTTCTTGTCGTCAAACCTTGTGGAGCATGTTTATTTATTAATGTGATGAACTTCACCTGTGGTTATTCTGCTTGGAAACGTCTGATGAACTGACTTCATATATTCTTTAAAAAATTACGTTGAGACCAAATCAATGTAAAATTGGCTGAAAAAATGAAGTTGCTTCTACAAAGCTCTACAATCTTTTGTTTACAGATACTACATGGTCTGATATTTATATCTAATGCAATGAAATTAGTAGACATCTTTAATGTGTGACAAGTGTCCAAAAGTGCTGATGATAAAGCTTAAAAAAAGTCAAAAATATGACTTTATATATATATATATATATTCAAATGAGGGTGATTCTTCTAAGACAAGGATTACATTTACTCACAAAATTTGATCTTGAACTTGAACAAAACCCTATTCTTAAGTAATTTTCCAGTTAAAATATATAAATATCTTTGACACAAAATAAATAAACATGAGAAGCAACACTGCATTAGATATTACGACTTTTTTAGAGAATATACCGGTAATCTATATTTAATGCGAGTGTAATTGGCCTTACTACACTGGCAGACTTTTTCACTTGTTTTAAGTATAAACGAGGTCAAAACAAGTGAAGAAATCTATCAATGCATTTATATTTTAACTAGTCATTTTTACAACTTAACGGGACAAATAAAAAGCATATTAAAGTAATTGGCATGTAAAATTATAATTTTTTTAATACAGATAAAATGGTACCCGATATATTGATAATATATTATCCAGCCCTAAAAAAATCAAGTTAATGCAAAACTACTGACCTGTGCTTCCATTTCAGCTTGTTCTCTGAGTCCAGAGAGGGTCCTAACGTTCGATATGTTAAATGTCCTGTCCCTCTGTCTGACTATCTCCATCTCTCGTTCCTCTTCATCGTCTCCTCCCTCCTCTCCTCCTGACACCACGATCAGGTCGTCGTCTCTCGAATGCTCAGTCTTCACCACCACCCACTGTTTTCTCGGCATGATGCTCGGCTGACTGTAAGATGGACGCTTTTGAAGTGGAGAAGAGTCTCCATCTTGATACGAAGAAACTCCAAAACTGTCGCTCACCCCTACCTCTTGATCGGAGACGGAGGTCACGACCTTTCGCTTGCCTCCCCGATCTCTTTTCCTGGGAAACAAGAGCTCGTCGTCGTCTTCTTCGTCTTCTTCGATCATGAAGCCTTCCTCTCCGCCAGAGGGCATGCAGTAGGTCGGGGTGGAGTGAGCAGCACCCTCTCCCACTGCTCCGGTGGTCACCATCGCTCCGCCGAAGTGTGCGTCTCTAGGACTGAAGTAGTTGGTGCTGCTCGGGGACTGGCTCTCACTGAAGGATGGTCGGCTGGGAGGTTGAGGAGTCGAAGGTGCGTCTCCTCCGTCTGCTGGGGCGACCTTGTTGGTGCCGCCGCGCTGGCCTGTGCTCTCCTTGTCTCCGGATCCCTGAGCTCCACTGGAACCTCCCCTTCCCTCTTTGAGAAGCTCAGTGCATTTGTCCACAATGTGCCACATTTGAAGCACACTGCCAACGGTGAGGTAGTTAACGATGTCTTCGCGAAGCATTCGCAGCTGGCCGGTGTACGCGCAACTGAGGACGCTCTCAAACGCCAGGGGGTCCATGACGGCCGGGATGGAGACAGTGGACATGTTCTTCAGCAGCACCTGGAACACAGAAACAAAGACTGTGATGTGGCTAATAAACACTGCATAGATGAATCTGACAGAAACTGGTATACCTTTTTTTTAATTACTTAAAAATATTGATTGTGAAAGAAAATTGGTCTGTGAAATGTTACAGAACTTGGCACCTGACAAGATTTTGCACTTGTCTGATATAACTATATTGCAGTTCCTCATGTGTGTTGTATAGCTTTAAATTATCAATTATTTTTATTTTAAAATATATTTTACAGTATTTAACACTCATAAAAGTCATAGTGACACAAAATATAGATTTATATTAGATTGATTGATAGATAATAAAATAATAATTTACTGCAATAAAATATAATATTAAAACCATATTTCTTCAGCTAGTTGCCAAGGCAACGTTTCTCATTTTTGTATAGTTTAAGTAAAATAACTAAAACTGAGGAAAGTATTACTAAAAACGGTTCCTAAATTATTAAATAACGATTACTGATTACTAAAACTTTAAAATTAAAAACTAAATATTAAACAATTATTCAAAACATTAATAAAAATATGGAATAGTATTTCAGTTATACTAAAACACTTATTTTTCATATATTTTATTATTATATATTTTATTACACATTTGTTGTTTTATTTCTTCCATATGTACTAGTTATTATATATTTCATTACATATACTTATTGTTTTATATACTTCTTCCATTTATAGTCCATGCAACACACCTCCTTGTGTTCAAAGATAATTTGAATTATCTTGATTTTTAGGCTTTTCTCAGCAAATACTCACATATGCAATTCATTTTAATAATCAGAATATCAGTCAGAATTTATGCAGCCTGATTGAGTCTCTTTCAGTGTTTGTCAACAACTAAAGTGAGATTTTCCGAATAGGAAAACACTTATCAGACCTAGCAACAGTAAGCAAGGGGATGAGTCAATACAGAATCATAGATATAGAATTCATAGAATATGTACCTGGTCGTGGAAGTAAGGTGACGATGCAGCCAGCACACACCGATGGGCCTTGAACACCTGGCCCTGAACGTGGATGGAGAGGTCGCAGAGATGGCCTTCTTCACGCTGCCGGTTCAGGCTGTCCAGCACTGAGGCCTGCACACTGGGGAAGCACACCTGCACCACTGAACCTGCAGAGTCACCATAGCCTTGGTCCGCCGTGGCCGACTGCATTCCTGCAAGGGAAGAGCATCATAAAATAAATAATACATTTCAGTGCAAACTTAACGTTTGTCCCAATTTGCATGCTTATACACTATTCTTATGCACTATTATGCACCGTTTTTAATAATGTGATTGGTGTGTTCCCACTGAAAATTCCAAAAAGAAAAGGAGCACTTCAAATGCCTGGATGATGCACTTAATTAACCGAAAAAATGAAGTGTAAAATGTTGGGACACCATGCAATTAATTGTTGCAGCTTTAATTACATACTGGAAGAGGAGGAACTATCAGACTCTGATGCTGAATGATAAAATCTTATGTAATTCATACACTAGACAGTTGAGTACATAGTGCACAGAATAAATATGTACACTACGTTCAGCGAAGCGACATACATAACTAACACTGGTAGGTCACAACATGGTGGATATAGCATGTCCAAATTTCAGTCCTGTTTTAAATTGCTGAATACACATCGACACACAGTTCACAGTGACAACAGAATTCATCTCATTTGCATAAAAACGAAATTTACTTTGAAAATGAATGACTTTCAGCCACTTTCACATGAAAAAAACATGTTGTTTATATAATAAAGATATGCTATATATTTAATAAATATTACATAAGCATATTTTAAGTGCATGAACAAACAGCTGCTAAAAATAGGTGTTTTGATTATCCTCATAACATAAAAACAACATTAATTTCGATCTCTTTGAACCTAGCAAATGCTATTGCAGGTCCAAAGAACAAGGGGCATTGACCAGGCACTGCATGAACACTTTATTGGCTTGTTAGGTTGTCTAATAATGACATATATCACGAATATAGTTTCCTCAGACCCTGTTATAATGCCTCAGTGTGAATATTTCGCTATCCTTCAAAGTTGCATTGGTGTTTGGTCAACAAACAGTCTGTGGCTTGCGCGAGCTCTCTGTCAGCGTGTATTAAAATCATATTCGCCGCGTATAAACTCTCAGAGCCCGGTTTAAAAGAGCTCGCGTCTGAAATCAGGGGCTCGCGCACGGCTCTTATTTACATTAGCCAGCCGCTGCCAAACCGATCCGTGTGGCCTTAAGAAGCACGGAAGGGGATCGTATCATAAATCAGACTCTTTTTATCAAGCAAGATATCTTACCGATTTAAATGTGTCCGTCAGGCACTCAAAACAGGGGTTTTCATGATGATAGATCGAGGTTTCCCACCGATCCGGAATGCCGAGTGTAATGGTGGACTGACATGAGTCTGGTTTCGCCTTTAAGAAATCCCAGACAGCTGCTCTAGACTCGGCCGACTAAAAAGGGAAGCAAACACTGGATCCTATTTTGTGCTATTGTCATGGCAACAAGTGCTGTTTGAGAGGATTGAAAACCATAGAAAATATAACCATCTTATTAAAACTGTAATCACTGTTCCAGCCTTCAACAACAACAACAGAGCAGTTAGCTATGCTTCATCTAAAACTATCCACTCTTGAGTTTCCTTCGTTATTTTATTCTGGTGGGTTTCAAATTAATCAATTCAAATGGTAATTGTAATGTTTAAACTTAAAAAAAAAAATTCAAGCAAAAAATAAAACCAATCCTTAAAATTATGGACCACAGAAGATTCATATTTTATTCTGGAAGAGTACATTTGTGCACTGATTTGCATGTTTAACCAGTAACAAAGGATTATTACTTTAATTATATTATGGGTATAATTACCATGGGATCTCTTTTAAACATCGAAAGAAGCTTTCAGAGTTTGTTCAAATTTATTTCAGTTTTATTGAAGTATTTTGACAAACTGATTACCATGATAACTTATAAACAATTCTCATTTGCATTTCCATAAAACTACAAACTATATCCACAAGAACAAAAGTCCAAACTTTGTCCACTTGGCATCATAATGAGGCTCATCACTGCATTACATGCCAAAATAGACATTTTATTGATCCCCTTCCAAGATGCAGTGAAATTTGCATTTGGTGGTTATTAAAACATTAATAAAAATAGTTTGCTAGTAAGATAGAACATTAAAAATGCATCACAGAAATATAAAAATATATGAAAGAAAGGAGAGATGATGATGATAAAAGAAAGTTTAAAACTTTTTTTTAAAAATGACCACAGCTGAACTACTTCCGATTAGCTGAGGCTGTTCCGATGACACAGTCGTTCACCTGCAACACAATAAATGTGAGTTATAGACGGTGTTGAAGATTAGGAGACTTTCATGATCTAAAAACAACAATGTCATCCCATGAGATCATTCACCTTGCTGGCGAAGCGCAGAGAATTCAGCGACTCACTGAAGCTCTCTTCCTCAGGTGATATATTCACAAACATCAAACTGTACAGAGGAAAAGAAATGAGTCACATATTCCTTAAAATCATAAGAACTATATTCTGCAAAGCCCTAAAAGAAAATATCATCTTGTGCTATAAAACAAGCATGTACTTACGTTTTGCTGTTGCCTCCGAGGCAGTTCTGGAGGAGGTACGTGAGCTTTGAGTTACGGTAGGGAACAAAGTTCTCCTGTAGATGTTCCAAAGGAAAATGAATGTGATAAATCATAGTCATATAACTGAAGACAACATTTGTAGCTCGCTACTTATAATGCATAATGTACCAAGAAATCTAGAAGACTGTAATTTTGGTTTTGAAAATAAACTATGATATTGAGAGTGATATAGTCTCCAATAACTCAGAACTGGGTTCACATAGTAAGCTAAAAACATACCTTGTTGGCCAAAGCGGCGATCACAATTCCCAGGTTGGTGAGGGAAGAGTTGATGGCGGTCATCTCCTTGAATCGCTCTCCTTGAGACTGACTCTTCTGCACTCTCTCACTACCGGCCAAATCCACCAGACACAGCACGGCTGAAACGCAATCAATAATAATCAATCATACAATTAAAGTCAGGCATCAATATCAAATATAACTATGAACAAACTCAATATGGGCTGTCAAAATGGCTGAAAAACTAAATTGGAATTTTGCACTTAAATATCATCAATATTCGAATTCAAAAGGCATCATTTTAATTAGGGGGGAAAAAGATTTTGTCTTTTGGGTGCATTGAGCAAAATATTAATGCACCTTTATAAAATAAAAAAAAATAAAAACATGACTATCTGTGAAAGTGCATAATGTTTATAAATCAAATATAATTACTTAATTAGCCTATGAACAAAACAGCATCATGTATGCACAGTTTAATACAAAGGGACGAAAGCAAATCGCAGAGTGCTTTTTTCATTTAAAAACATGAGATGCAGTGGGATGGGAAAAAGACCGCAATAAAGTCTTGAGACATGTTTTTAAAAAGCTGAATTAATTTTACATGCCTTTCTGAACATGCGGCTCTCTTGTGCTAGACGCGAGTGCAACGGTGATAGATATCCCTCTAGCACAGTGGTTTTCAAACCAGTCCTGTGAGCACCCATGCACATGATGGCCGTTTCTCAAACAGAAGGCTGCATTCTCTGGAGGTCCCATTTGTAGGCTGCATACGTCATCAAGCCTGGTTTATTTCAGTAAACTGAGCATTTCATTTGCAAGCCAAAAGCATATTACAACAATTTACACTCAACTAAGAATAATGGTCAAATTTAAAACTATTAATATTCTAAAATAAGATGATCTTTATGACGTATGCAGCCTCAAATGCGACCTCCGGAGGACGCAGCCTTCCGTTTGAGAAACAGCCTTTTTGTGTCTCCCTCATCTATCACACCTGATTCAACTCATCAGCTCATTAGTAGAAACAGCAAGACCTGAAATGGGTGTGTCAGATATGAGAGACTTACAAAATGTGCAGTGTCGGGGGTGCTCGCAGGACTGGTTTGAAAACCACTGCTCTAGAAGACGCGCAAAATATGCATTCAGTCTGAACGGCTTGGTTTCAGTTTAGACTTAAACAACATCACCTCCGCAATGATGTTCTCTTTTTGAAATCAACTGGATAGGCTAACAAAAACATTAAAAAGCAATGGCACTTACATCGTCATCTCATTTAGTCCGCCACTGACAAGGCTGCCTGGCTAATATAAAATTTGAATACAACGTTTTTGCAATGAATGTGGATTTTTATTTTAAATCCAACGAATATTCGAAATACAAATTGACAGACCTAATTGAGACTACTCTTAATTGGACCTCCATCCCCTTTATGAAGTGCCGTTTATCTATTAAATCAAGGTACTCTGTGATTCTTACACTTGCACTTGGTGTCTCGATCAGAGTTCTGCCCCTCTATGTCTAGCTGGAACACAGAGTGAGAACGTGAAGAGTGATCGTTCATGCCTGTGCGGGCTGTGGACCGGTTCTGGTTTGCCAGCATGATCAAGTTTTGCACCTGAGACATGAGGAAAGAAATAAACATTAATAAACTGCACACTCATGTGTGAACAGATCAAATACAACACAGATTACTCTGAATTTGAGAGTAGCATTATCTTAATATCAAATGTGATTTATAAATGAGCAGTACCTCATCTTCATTGTTGACCTTTTGGTAAGTCAGGTTGGTAACTGTGATTTCATTATTGGAGACCTTCCTGATCTCATGCTCAGGTCTCTTGTTTGGTTTTCCAGTGTAAAGAAGATCTCGAAGAGTCTCATTGTAGATCTCCACAAAGCTGGCAGTGAAGGTGTACTAAAAATACCAACACAGAAACAGTCCATTAATAAACAAACTATGAGGTGGCAACAAAAAAATACCACTCAGTGAATGCCCTGAAAAAAAACACTTCAACGCTGCTCTTACCTGCCAGCCTTGCTCTTGGAGTGCTTTGGCAGACTTGAAGATCTGCTGGACAGCACGTGGAATGACTCCCCACAAGTCCTCCAGATCACCCCCCTCCATAGTAAAGGTCTTCCCGCTGCCGGTTTGGCCATAAGCAAAGCAACAAACGTTGTACCCATCCAGAGCAGACTGTACCAGAAGGGAGATCTCTTCGAAAACCTCACGCTGAGAGTCACGCGGCCCGAACACACGGTCGAAGCTGAAGTTATAGCTCTTCTGAGTGTCAGCGGTGCGCCCTGTGTGAGACTGAGGAAGAGAAGAGGGAATTTAAAAGGCTGTTGGTCACATGCATTAAGTTATACCAAATTTAGTTTCAGCCTCAGATTTATTGGTTGCATGCTGGTGTGTTTTTGTAGAGACATCAACTTCACAATTACATGCTCTAAACATCAATTGCTTTACATGTCAGTCAGAGTCTCAGGTGCTCCTTGGCCAATGAAAGCTGTGATAAGGTCCAGGCCTTCTGTCTTCTTTGGTCTGGCTACACGAGACAATACCAAACTTAACATCAATACGACAGAAGCATGCTGAGAAGCATTTACCTCTTCTGTTTTGGCAAGGGTAACAGCCTTGTTGTCATGGGCCGGCAGCTGGATGTGCAGAATATCAGGCTGATTGCCAGTCAGCAGTGGGCGGACCCTACAAAACACTCGGATGTTGCCCTAAAAAGAGGGTATAGTGGAAAATATCACTTTAAGAAAAGTTACCCAACATAATGTGACATACAGACACCAAGCAACCAACAGAATGTATTATTACTCGTTTCCGTCATAAATGGTTATGATTTATCACTTCATGGTGTCACATACCAAATAAACAGTAGTTTTATATTCTCCAAACAAATCTATGTAAGCTCACTTTCAGCTCTTGAATAGTGTTGTGGAGCTTCCTTCGCTCCATTTCTCCAAGGTGGAGCTCTTCTCTTTGACGGGCCTCTGTTTCCTCAAGGTTCCTGACCAGTTCTTGGCTCTCCTTTAAACTGTCCTGACACTGCCTCAGTGTAGAGGCCTGAATGGCGAGCTGAGTCTGAGAAAGACACAGGAAGATTTAGACAGAATCAGAATACACAAAGTGGATGTTAATTAAAGGTGTAAATGTGGCTGTATGAATGTTTACCTGTATTTTGCGGAGTTCAGACTCCAAGTGATCCCTGAGTCCTTCCAAAACCTTATGCTCCTCGCTTAGCTTGCTGAGGTCTTTCTTAAGACCATCTCTCTCCGTAGAGGTTTGCGCCAGGTCTTCTTTCACAGTAGCCAGCTTTTCCAGGTCCTCTTCACAATCCCTACAACAGAATCAGGAATATTCTCAGACAAATAAATAAAAGACCACCAGGTTCTGATTCATTATGGAGTTATTTTTAACATGCTTACCTGACACGCTTTTTGAGACCTTTGTTCTCATCTTCGATTTCAGCCTTATGCTTTTGAGCTTTGGTTATAGAGTCCTTCAGATGATCGTTTTCAAGATTTACTGATTTTATTTTGCTCTGGTAATTATGGACTTTGTTCTCCATGTCACTCACTTTGCCCTTCAGGTCCCATCCTGGCCTCCGTGACGCACCTAAACCTGCAGCTGCTGAAAGTGGATAAATTAGCCATTAGTCTATTATACTGTATTATATTACTTGCAGTCCAAAATGTTTGACCCACATATGCATGTATGTTTTACCTTTAGGTACTGCTGCAACAGGTTTTCTCTGGTCACCTTGATGCAAAGACAAAGCTGAGGTTAAATTGGCATATTCACATTTTTCATTTACTGTGGTTATAATATTGATGGTGCTCATTGATATTTGCAGATTGAATATATTTTAACCCACAGTTTGTGCTAATGACCTGATTTTAGTAGTGTTAAGTGAGATTTTTTGTGTTTATGATCAGATAAAGCATGTGTTTTGCAATACCTCTTGCGGGGGCAACGGCCACCGTCGCAGCTCCAGTTGGACGAAGAGCTTTGACTGGAAACGAAGAGATACAACATGAAGACCCCATCTGCTAAGTCAAATGGCCCCAAAATTAAACCGAGATGTTAAATTTCAGTATAACTTACCAGGAGCTTTGACAGCCACAGGGCGTCTTGGAGGCACAACACTAGCCGCAGGTCTGAACCTCTGAGACGGTTCTGTATCTATCTTGCGCATTTTCTTCTGAAGAAAAATGGGGATATTTTTCCATTAAATATATTCTAAATAATCCAAAGATGAAAACTTGTGATAAAAGCATAAGGAAAAGAAATCTGAACAGACTAAAAACACACCTGCGCAGGCTGCTGTTGCTCCCCATCCATACTGTTGGTGTGGACCCGTTTCCCAGACATAACAGGGAGACGGGACAATGTATTCTGCAGAGGAACCAAGAGAAAAACATGAACGGACTTTCAAAAGATACACATGACTGTAGAGCTAATGAGAGATGTGCAATCCAAAACAAAGCGGTTGTAGTTTAAGAACAATGCATTCAGCACTCAAACTAAATCGCTGATAAGGTACTGTACTGAACAGCAATAACACGTAGCTTGGGCTGCATATGCATGCTTGCAAGTGGATATTAACTTGTTTGTTTGAAAACATCTTTTTCTTATCGCCTTGACCTTCCGTCCACATAGAGATGGCGTTTTTGTCAAGTAAAACTGAGCTTTTTGAAAATCCTCCAAAGTGGATGAATGTGAAAACACATTTTTTGCATTGTAGTGTGAACTGTTTAAAACGGAGGTATTTGAAAACGATAACACGTTTAGTCATTTGATGCATGTTGTACCAATAGATATATACAGTGGTGGCCAAAATTTTTAGAACACTAGTATTTTCACCGGCTAAAAATAGTTTGCTGTACATTTCCAAACATTCATTTTGCCATTAATTGTAATAATCCAGTGAGATTTTCTTGTCTGACAACAGCCAGCGCTCCACACAGAGATCTGATCTCATCATCATCCAGGGGTGCGTTTCCCAAAAGCAACTATGGTCCCAAGTTCCATCGTTACCAATAGAGTTCAATGGAACTTACGACCATAGATAGCTAACGAAGCTTTTGGTAAACGCACCTCTGTCTGTCTGGAATGACATGAAGAAACAGAGCAAACTGAGACGAAATCCAGAAGAACTGTGGCAACATCTCCAAGAAACCTACCTGAAAAACTATGAGCAAGTGCACCGAGGGCAAAAGCTGCTTTAAACGCATTTAGTTAAAAGTTAACTGATAAAGAAAATCTATTTATGACATTTTCCAGCATGTTTACACAAGTGCCTAAAACTTTTAACAGTACTGTAATGTATCTTAGGTAGGTCTCTTGAAGCATCTTGGAGACGTTTCTTCAGTTTCTTCATGACAGACTGGATGATGATCAGATCAGATCTCTGTGTGGAGCACTGGCTGCTGTCAGACAAAAATCTCACTGTGTTATTTCTATTAATGGCAAAATTAACAATTGGAAATGTAAACTGATATTTCCTGCTGACACACTACAGCAAAAAACAGAAACAACTAACAATTTTTAGCTGAAAATACTAGTGTTCTATTCATTTCGGCCACCAGTGTATGTTTATATTGGTATTGTGTCTGTTATATACTATTCATGATGTTACACTGTACACTCTTCAGATTACAGCACTGTAAATATGACAGGACGTTTACTCACAATAGCAACGTTGGTCCTGAGACAAACATGAGGGCAGTTGCGTTTTAGATCAAGCATATAACGTTCATTTGTGAGTGATGGCGATCTGGAAGCGTCAGTGAATAATGAGATACTAGAATTAACGTTACATATCTATTTCATCTCAGTGAGCTTTTATAAGGTTTTACACCTAATAATAACATAACACTGAAAAGCAAAGACACACGTTTCAGTGTGGATGAGAAACTTGGAAAACGCTTGAAAAAGCTAACGTTAGCCTGGACGGAGAGGAATATAAATGATCAGGATTAATACAGACGTAACGTTAGCCTTTATCTCCAACTGTTTATAATCTTACCTCTTTGTTCATGGATCCCGTGTAATTCTTCTTTAAACCAAGTCCGAAAAAACACAACATTTTAAAAAGATAGTTAATATAATCTAGTCAAATAACTTCGCCCATCAAGCGCATAATTATATTAATAAACTGCAAATTACCAATAAACACATGTACTTTAACGTGTATCGACGAAAACAAACCGTTGCTGAAATATATCGCGATTAGCCGATGACTTTACAAAATATACGAACAAATCCATACAAAAAGCTTTACCTTAACGTCAAGAAATAAAGCATAAATTATCATACTTACAGTTGATGTACATAAATAAACACATACCTTTTAGGATCTGAGAATTACACTAAATTAGCAGAAAAACACACCCCGGCGCAAATCTCTCTCAGCCGTTTGAATTCAAATTGAAATTCTGCTTGTTGTCGCTTTACCCGCTGAGCTCTCATTGGTCGGATCGGAACCAATCAGTACAAAGCATCCAAAGACTCCCGCCCCAAATGGGCGGAGAAACAGGTCCTTTCGCACCAACACACTAAAAGTCCAGTCAGCGAGATTTTTTTTATTTTTTTATTTAGCACATAACATTAACAGGGGATACATACAACAGAAATATTGTTTACAAGAACAATATGTGACTCGGGTTAATGCAAAGCAATAAAATACATGCACAACCAGAATACAAAACACAGTAATATTCTACTAAAATAATCAGGCCAAAACATAATAAATACATAAATGATAAATAAGACATATTTATCATTTTTTTCCACATAAAAAATGTAAATATGAAGAAAAAACAAATAGATAAAAATTTTACATACACATCTAAATAAAAATAAAATAAAAAAATGTACTGAAATAAATTATTACACGTATAAATGTCAACTTCAGAGAATAACCGGGAGGTAACCCTTACATCAAAGTCATTGTTTTTTCATCAATATGGTTGTTTTAGCAGCTTTCTTATTAAGTGATAAGCAGAGAGATTAGTTTTCAGAGTTTCATGGTCAAAAATTATTTTTTTAGGCTAAATGTGCTGAGAGCTTTATAGACATAACACTGAAAAGCAAAGACACATGTTTTGTTTTCCATAACGGCCTTTATTAGAGTGGGTTTTCAATGTATTTTTCGGAACTGCAAAATACAAAACAAAATAAAAAGCAGTACAATTACATGTGTAGGACACATTTTAAAAAGGAATGAATAAAAATGACAAATGCATACAACTAATTTCCAAACCTTAACATTTAAATGAAAAACAAAAAAAAATAAAGCTAAAAACAATTCAAAATATAGCTGCAAGCAGCGATGACGGGCCCAAGCCGTCAGCATACGCCACCCCGGTGGCATCGATAAAACGGTGCCCAGCGAGCACACGCATCACAGTAACCCTCTGGCAGTTTGGTTTTAAGGGATACGGCAATTAAAGGGTTAGTCCAAACCATCAACTCTGTGAAACACACACACACACAAAACAACATATAAAACTTTAAATTCTGTGAAAATATATTTTTCATTGGTAGTTGATGTTAGTTAATGCATTTACTAATGCTAACAAATGAGAAATTATTATAGTTACCAAAGGTTTTAATGATTTATAAGCATTTTTTAATGATTTATTATTCCATTAACTAACATGAATAATTTACTAACACAAATGAATAAAGTAAAAAATATATTGTTAATATTTAATGTTATTTGTGAATTAACCAATGTTAAAAAAACAACATTATTTAACTGTTGTTAATTTACATCATTAATAAATATATACCATTTAATGTTTATCAAAATCAATTCCAAAAGGTGTTAATATATTATTAAATTTTAACGTTTTATCTTTTGAACATGACTATTTTTCTAATATTAAAAATATTTTGTTCATTGTTAGCTCATTGTAAGTTCATACTATCAATGAAGAATTAACATGCTGTAAAAAATATATTTTTCATTGTTAGTTCATGTTAATTAATGCATTCCCTACTGTTAACAAATGAGACTTAATTATAAAGTGTTATCAAAACCTTTAATGCTTTATAAGCATTTTTTAAGGATTTTATTGAGAAGTTTAAACAGACCCTCTCTCTCTCTCTCTCACTCTCTCTCTCTCTCTCTCTCCCCCTCCACACTCACTGAACTCACACAGTCAGTCACCCACCGCACACATTAGGAGCGCAGTGACAGGAGATCTCTGATAGTTTTTAAATTTTCTCCTCTCCATAGTGTATTGTAAATTCATGAAATTAATCACATATCGTCAGACTGTATTGTTCTGTGTATGTAATTTTTTATGAAGTGTTTGGAAGCTGCTCTTAAAAGATAAAAAAAAAAGTTTTCTCTTTTTTCTGTAACTTTAATAAGTTGCCATTAAAACACCGTTCAAGATATCCTAAATCCGTCCGCAATTTAGCATCTTCAGTATTTTGGCATCATGAGAAAAAATGTTTGGTGTGATTTCTGTGTTTCTGCTTGAAGGAGTATTAATTTGTTTACAGCCTGTTTTTAAAAAAAACCCACATTAAAATAAATATAGCCGACTTCCTGTTGGTCGTAGCTAATGTCTGTAAATTAGAAAGTTGTCCGGATTAATAAGAACAATTTATGTACCGAGTTTGGTGTCTGTAGCTATCATTATATATATATATATATATATATAATCATTAATAATTATATACCATTTAATGTTGATCAATATTAATTCCAAAATGTGTTAATATATTATTAAATTTTAAAGTTTATCTTTTGAACATGACTATTTTTCTAACATTAAAAAGATTAATAAATGCTTTAAAAAAAACTGTTCTTTGTTAGTTCATACTATCATGGAAGAATTAACATGCTGTAAAAATATATTTTTCATTGTTAGTTCACGTTAATTAATGCATTTCCTAATGTTAAGAATTGAGACCTTATTATAAAGTGTTATCAAAATCTTTAATGATTTATAAGCATTTTTTAAAGATTTTAAAAAACAGACCCTCTCTCTCTCTTTCTCTCTCTCACCCAGCTCCTCAATCCACACAGTCACTCACACAGTCACTGACAGCCCACCCCACCCCCACCCCTCACTCAGCTGCAGGCTGACAGGGATCTCTCACTCAGAAGCAGTATATCAACTCTCTGATAGTTTTTAAATTTTCTCCTAAGCATAGTGTATTGTAAATTCATGAAATTAATCACATATCCTCAGACTGTATTGTTCTGTGTATGTAATTTTTTATGAAGTGTTTGAAAGCTGCTCTTAAAAGATAAAAAAAAAAAAAAAAATCTCTTTTTTACTGTAACTTTAATAAATTGCCATTAAATCATCGTTCAAGATATCCTAAATCCGTCCGCAATTTAGCATCTTCAGTATTTTGGCATCATGATAAAAAATGTTTGGTGTGATTTCCTTGTTTTTGCTTGGAGGAGTATTAATTTGTTTACAGCCCGTTTTTTAAAAAAACCCACATTAAAATAAATAATGCCGACTTCCTGTTGGTCGTAGCTAATGACTGTAAATTAGAAAGTTGTCCGGATTAATAAGAACAATTTATGTACCGAGTTTGGTGTCTGTAGCTAAAACTAACCCCCCCATTTTTGACAAAAGGTGGCGCTATAGAGTGTCTCTTCCACGCCCGTTTATGAGCTTTTTCCAGTGTCTAACTATCATTAATACTGATATGTGTGTTGAGTTTCATGACATTCTAAACATGTTATCTGCCTCAAAATCACCAGAAACGAATTTTCAACTTTGACACGTTGCCATGGTAACATAATTTTAGATATCAATATTCCCTTCACAGTTTTACATCGGCCGTGTTTTGACATTATTCTGGTGAAGTTTGAAGCAAATCGAGTAAAAATAAGATGCTGAATTCAAAGCATTTTGAAAACGACACACTTCCTGCAGCCAGTTGGTGGCGCTATAACTTTCAGTCATAATAGTCACATCTATCCGATCGGCATCATACAACGAACAAACCACTGAAGTTTGATCTACATCATACAATGTATGTGGACGTTATTAGGCATTTCCTGTGTCTCATTTTTCGCCATAACTTCATCGCCTCGCCACGGGCAAACCGTTCGACATATCAAAAATATCTTCGCAATTTAGCGTCCCCAATGTCTTGAGATCATGTTCACCGAGTTTGGTGGCAATCGTATGGAAATCCTCAAAGGAGTATATCAAATTCCAGAGCATGCGTTTTTTAAACAGCCCTGAATAGCCGACTTCCTGTTGGGCGGAGCCTAAGACATGCTGTGCGGAAGTTGTTCAGCTCAATGAGTTCTATATGTGTACCGAGTTTCATATGAATACGTGCAAGTATGTGTGAGCTATACATCAAGCTTTCTGACAATTTTGCAGGGGGCGCCGTAGAGCCCCTGTGCCACGCCCGGGTCCCAGCCTCAGCGGCGTCCTAATGGCCGCAGGTTCCAATGTGTGTGCCAATTTTCAAGAGTTTTCGGGCACGTTAAGGCCCCCAAAAGTACCCGGATAGTCGAAATAAAAAATAATAAAAAAAAATAATAAATATAGCTGCAAGCAGCGATGACGGGCCCAAGCCGTCAGCATACGCCACCCCGGTGGCATCGATAAAACAGTGCCCAGCGAGCAAACGCATCACAGTAACCCTCTGGCAGTTTGGTTTTAAGGGATACGGCAATTAAAGGGTTAATCCAAACCATCAACTCTGTGAAACACACACACACACAGAACAACATATAAAACTTTAAATTCTGTGAAAATATATTTTTCATTGGTAGTTCATGTTAGTCAATGCATTTACTAATGCTAACAAATGAGAAATTATTATAGTTACCAAAGCTTTTAATGATTTATAAGCATTTTTTAATGATTTATTTTTCCATTAACTAACATGAATAATTTTTTCTAACACAAATGAATAAAGTAAAAAATATATTGTTAATATTTAATGTTATTTGTGAATTAACCAATGTTAAAAAACAACATTATTTAACTGTTGTTAATTTACATCATTAATAAATATATACCATTTAATGTTTATCAAAATCAATTCCAAAATGTGTTAATATATTATTACATTTTAATGTTTTATCTTTTGAACATGACTATTTTTCTAATATTACAAATATTTTGTTCATTGTTAGTTCATTGTAAGTTCATACTATCAATGAAGAATTAACATGCTGTAAAAAATATATTTTTCATTGTTAGTTCATGTTAATTAATGCATTCCCTACTGTTAACAAATGAGACTTAATTATAAAGTGTTATCAAAACCTTTAATGCTTTATAAGCATTTTTTAAGGATTTTATTGAGAAGTTTAAACAGACCCTCTCTCTCTCTCTCTCCCCCTCCACACTCACTGAACTCACACAGTCAGTCACCCACCCAGTCACCTACCGCACACATTAGAAGCACAGTGACAGGATATCTCTGATAAGTTTTAAATTTTCTCCTCTGCATAGTGTATTGTAAATTCATGAAATTAATCACATATCTCAGACTGTCTTGTTCTGTGTATGTAATTTTTTATGAAGTGTTTGGAAGCTGCTCTTAAAAGAAAAAAAAAAAAAGTTTTCTCTTTTTTACTGTAACTTTAATAAGTTGCCATTAAAACACTGTTCAAGATATCCTAAATCCATCCACAATTTAGCATCTTCAGTATTTTGGCATCATGAGAAAAAATGTTTGGTGTGATTTCTGTGTTTCTGCTTGAAGGAGTATGAATTTGTTTACAGCCTGTTTAAAAAAAAAACCACATTAAAATAAATATAGCCGACTTCCTGTTGGTCGTAGCTAATGACTGTAAATTAGAAAGTTGTCCGGCTTAATAAGAACAATTTATGTACCGAGTTTGGTGTCTGTAGCTATCAATATATATATATATATATAAACATTAATAATTATATACCATTTAATGTTGATCAATATTAATTCCAAAATGTGTTAATATATTATTAAATTTTAAAGTTTATCTTTTGAACATGACTATTTTTCTAACATTAAAAAGATTAATAAATGCTTTAAAAAAAATAGTTCTTTGTTAGTTCATACTATCATGGAAGAATTAACATGCTGTAAAAATATATTTTTCATTGTTAGTTCAGTTAATTAATGCATTTCCTAATGTTAAGAAATGAGACCTTATTATAAAGTGTTATAAAAATCTTTAATGATTTATAAGCATTTTTTTAAGATTTTAAAAAACAGACCCTCTCTCTCTCTTTCTCTCTCTCACCCACTGCCTCAATCCACACAGTCACTGACAGCCCACCCCACCCCCACCCCTCACTCAGATGCAGGCTGGCAAGAGCTCTCACTCAGCAGTCTAACAGCTTTCTGATAGTTTTAAAATTTTCTCCTAAGCATAGTGTATTGTAAATTCATGAAATTAATCACATATCCTCAGACTGTATTGTTCTGTGTATGTAATTTTTTATGAAGTGTTTGGAAGCTGCTCTTAAAAGATAAAAAAAAAAAAGTTTTCTCTTTTTTCTGTAACTTTAATAAATTGCCATTAAAACACCGTTCAAGATATCCTAAATCCGTCCGCAATTTAGCATCTTCAGTATTTTGGCATCATGATAAAAAATGTTTGGTGTGATTTCTGTGTTTCTGTTTGGAGGAGTATGAATTTGTTTACAGCCCGTTTAAAAAAACAAAAAACCCACATTAAAATAAATATAGCCGACTTCCTGTTGGTCGTAGCTAATGACTGTAAATTAGAAAGTTGTCCGGATTAATAAGAACAATTTATGTACCGAGTTTGGTGTCTGTAGCTATCATTATATATATATATATAATCATTAATAATTATATACCATTTAATGTTGTTCAATATTAATTCCAAAATGTGTTAATATATTATTAAATTTTAAAGTTTATCTTTTAAACATGACTATTTTTCTAACATTAAAAAGATTAATAAATGCTTTAAAAAAAAATGTTCTTTGTTAGTTCATACTATCATGGAAGAATTAACATGCTGTAAAAATATATTTTTCATTGTTAGTTCACGTTAAATAATGCATTTCCTAATGTTAAGAAATGAGACCTTATTATAAAGTGTCATCAAAATCTTTAATGATTTATAAGCATTTTTTTTAAGATTTTAAAAAACAGACCCTCTCTCTCTTTCTCTCTCTCACCCACTGCCTCAATCCACACAGTCACTCACACAGTCACTCACAGCCCACCCCACCCCACCCCCACCCCTCACTCAGATGCAGGCTGGCAGGGATCTCTCACTCAGAAGCAGTCTTAACAGCTCTCTGATAGTTTTTTAATTTTCTCCTAAGCATAGTGCATTGTAAATTCATGAAATTAATCACATATCCTCAGACTGTATTGTTCTGTGTATGTAATTTTTTATGAAGTGTTTGGAAGCTGCTCTTAAAAGAAAAAAAAAAAATAATAATTCTCTTTTTTACTGTAACTTTAATAAATTGCCATTAAATCATCTTTCAAGATATCCGAAATCCGTCCGCAATTTAGCATCTTCAGTATTTTGGCATCATGAGAAAAAATGTTTGGTGTGATTTCCGTGTTTCTGCTTGGAGGAGTATTAATTTGTTTACAGCCTGTTTTTAAAAAAAACCCACATTAAAATAAATATAGCCGACTTCCTGTTGGTCGTAGCTAATGACTGTAAATTAGAAAGTTGTCCGGATTAATAAGAACAATTTATGTACCGAGTTTGGTGTCTGTAGCTAAAACTAACCCCCCCATTTTTGACAAAAGGTGGCGCTATAGAGTGCCTCTTCCACGCCCGTTTATGAGCTTTTTCCAGTGTCTAACTATCATTAATACTCATATGTGTGTTGAGTTTCATGACATTCTAAACATGTTATCTGCCTCAAAATCACCAGAAACGAATTTTCAACTTTGACACGTTGCCATGGCAACATAAGTTTAGATATCAATATTGCCTTCACAGTTTTACATCGGCCGTGTTTTGACATTATTCTGGTGAAGTTTGAAGCAAATCGAGTAAAAATAAGATGCTGAATTCAAAGCATTTTGAAAACGACACACTTCCTGCAGCCAGTTGGTGGCGCTATAACTTTCAGTCATTATAGTCACATCTATCCGATCGGCATCATACAACGAACAAATCACTGAAGTTTGATCAACATCATACAATGTATGTGGACGTTATTAGGCATTTCCTGGGTCTCATTTTTCGCCATAACTTCATCGCCTCGCCACGGGCAAACCGTTCGACATATCAAAAATATCTTCGCAATTTAGCGTCCCCAATGTCTTGAGATCATGTTCACCGAGTTTGGTGGCAATCGTATGGAAATCCTCAGAGGAGTATATCAAATTCCAGAGCATGCGCTTTTTAAACAGCCCTGAATAGCCGACTTCCTGTTGGGCGGAGCCTATGACATGCTGTGCGGAAGTTGTTCAGCTCAATGAGTTCTATATGTGTACCGAGTTTCATATGAATACGTGCAAGTATGTGTGAGCTATACATCAAGTTTTCTGACAATTTTCCAGGGGGCGCCGTAGAGCCCCTGTGCCACGCCCGGGTCCCAGCCTCAGCGGCGTCCTAATGGCCGCAGGTTCCAATGTGCGTGCCAATTTTCGAGAGTTTTCGGGCACGTTAAGGCCCCCAAAAGTGCCCGGATGATTGAAATAAAAAATAAAAAAAAAAATAAAAAAAAAATAAAATATAGCTGCGAGCAGCGATGACGGGCCCAAGCCGTCAGCATACGCCACCCCGGTGGCATCGATAAAACGGTGCCCGGCGAGCACAAGCATCACAGTAACCCTCTGGCAGTTTGGTTTTAAGGGATACGGCAATTGAAGGGTTAATCCAAACCATCAACTCTGTGAAACACACACACACACAGAACAACATATAAAACTTTAAATTCTGTGAAAATATATTTTTCATTGGTAGTTGATGTTAGTTAATGCATTTACTAATGCTAACAAATGAGAAATTATTATAGTTACCAAAGGTTTTAATGATTTATAAGCATTTTTTAATTATTTATTTTTCGATTAACTAACATCAATAATTTTTTCTAACACAAATGAATAAAGTAAAAAACATATTGTTAATATTTAATGTTATTTGTGAATTAACCAATGTTAAAAACAACATTATTTAACTGTTGTTAATTTACCTCATTAATAAATATATACCATTTAATGGTGATCAAAATCAATTCCAAAATGTGTTAAAATATTATTAAATTTTAAAGTTTTATCTTTTGAACATGACTATTTTTCTAATATTAAAAATATTTTGTTCATTGTTAGTTCATTGTAAGTTCATACTATCAATGAAGAATTAACATGCTGTGAAAAATATATTTTTCATTGTTAGTTCATGTTAATTAATGCATTCCCTACTGTTAACAAATGAGACCTTATTATAAAGTGTTATCAAAACCTTTAATGCTTTATAAGCATTTTTTAAGGATTTTATTGAGAGGTTTAAACAGACCCCCTCTCTCTCTCTCTCTCTTTCTCTCTCCCTCTACACTCACTGAACTCACACAGTCAGTCACTCACCCAGTCACCTACCGCACACATTAGAAGCACAGAGACAGGAGAACTCTGATAAGTTTTTTAATTTTCTGCTCTCCATAGTGTATTGTAAATTCATGAAATTAAGCACATATCCTCACACTGTATTGTTCTGTGTATGTAATTTTTTATGAAGTGTTTGGAAGCTGCTCTTAAAAGATAAAAAAAATAAGTTTTCTCTTTTTACTGTAACTTTAATAAATTGCCATTAAAACACCGTTCAAGATATCCTAAATCCGTCCACAATTTAGCATCATCAGTATTTTGGAATCATGAGAAAAAATGTTTGGTGTGATTTCTGTGTTTCTGCTTGAAGGAGTATGAATTTGTTTACAGCCCGTTTAAAAAAAAAAACCCACATTAAAACAAATATAGCCGACTTCCTGTTGGTCGTAGCTAATGACTGTAAATTAGAAAGTTGTCCGGATTAATAAGAACAATTTATGTACCGAGTTTGGTGTCTGTAGCTATCATTATATATATATATATAATCATTAATAATTATATACCATTTAATGTTGATCAATATTAATTCCAAAATGTGTTAATATATTATTAAATTTTAAAGTTTATCTTTTGAACATGACTATTTTTCTAACATTAAAAAGATTAATAAATGCTTTAAAAAAAATTGTTCTTTGTTAGTTCATACTATCATGGAAGAATTAACATGCTGTAAAAATATATTTTTCATTGTTAGTTCACGTTAATTAATGCATTTCCTAATGTTAAGAAATGAGACCTCATTATAAAGTGTTATCAAAATCTTTAATGATTTATAAGCATTTTTTAAAGATTTTAAAAAACAGACCCCCTCTCTCTCTTTCTCTCTCTCACCCACTGGCTCAATCCACACTCAATCCACACAGTCACTCACACAGTCACTGACAGCCCACCCCTCACTCAGAAGCAGCTCTGATAGTTTTTCAATTTTCTCCTCTGCATAGTGTATTGTAAATTCATGAAATTAATCACATATCCTCAGACTGTATTGTTCTGTGTATGTAATTTTTTATGAAGTGTTTGGAAGCTGTTCTTAAAAAAAAAAAAAGTTTTCTCTTTTTTACTGTAACTTTAATAAATTGCCATTAAATCACCGTTCAAGATATCCTAAATCCGTCCGCAATTTAGCATCTTCAGTATTTTGGTATCATGAGAAAAAATGTTTGGTGTGATTTCCGTGTTTCTGTTTGGAGGAGTATGAATTTGTTTACAGCCCGTTTTAAAAAAAAACCCACATTAAAATAAATATAGCCGACGTCCTGTTGGTCGTAGCTAATGACTGTAAATTAGAAAGTTGTCCGGATTAATAAGAACAATTTATGTACCGAGTTTGGTGTCTGTAGCTAAAACTAACCCCCCCATTTTTGACAAAAGGTGGCGCTATAGAGTGCCTCTTCCACGCCCGTTTATGAGCTTTTTCCAGTGTCTAACTATCATTAATACTCATATGTGTGTTGAGTTTCATGACATTCTAAACATGTTATCTGCCTCAAAATCACCAGAAACGAATTTTCAACTTTGACACATTGCCATGGCAACAGTATTTTAGATATCAATATCCTCTTCACAGTTTTACATCGGCCGTGTTTTGACATTATTCTGGTGAAGTTTGAAGCAAATCGAGTAAAAATAAGATGCTGAATTTAAAGCATTTTGAAAACGACACACTTCCTGCAGCCAGTTGGTGGCGCTATAACTTTCAGTCATAATAGTCACTTCTATCCGATCGGCATCATACAACAAACAAATCACTGGAGTTTGATCTACATCATACAATGTATGTGGACGTTATTAGGCATTTCCTGGGTCTCATTTTTCGCCATAACTTCATCGCCTCGCCACGGGCAAACCGTTCGACATATCAAAAATATCTTCGCAATTTAGCGTCCCCAATGTCTTGAGATCATGTTCACCGAGTTTGGTGGCAATCGTATGGAAATCCTCAGAGGAGTATATCAAATTCCAGAGCATGCGCTTTTTAAACAGCCCTGAATAGCCGACTTCCTGTTGGGCGGAGTCTAAGACATGCTGCGCGGAAGTTGTTCAGCTCAATGAGTTCTATATGTGTACCGAGTTTCATATGAATACGTGCAAGTATGTGTGAGCTATACATCAAGCTTTCTGACAATTTTCCGGGGGGCGCCGTAGAGCCCCTGTGCCACGCCCGGGTCCCAGCCTCAGCGGCGTCCTAATGGCCGCAGGTTCCAACGTGCATGCCAATTTTCAAGAGTTTTCGGGCACGTTAAGGCCCCCAAAACCCCCCGGATAGTTGAAATAAAAAAAAAAATCATAGGGGAACAATGATTCAATATAGCTGCAAGCAGCGATGACGGGCCCAAGCCGTCAGCATACGCCACCCCGGTGGCATCGATAAAACGGTGCCCAGCAAGCACACGCATTACAGTAACCCTCTGGCAGTTTGGTTTTAAGGGATACGGCAATTAAAGGGTTAATCCAAACCTAGGGTTAATTCAACTCTGTGAAACACACACACACACAGAACAACATATAAAACTTTAAATTCTGTGAAAATATATTTTCATTGGTAGTTCATGTTAGTTAATGCATTTACTAATGCTAACAAATGAGAAATTATTATAGTTACCAAAGATTTTAATGATTTATAAGCATTTTTAATGATTTATTTTTCCATTAACTAACATGAATAATTTTTTCTAACACAAATGAATAAAGTAAAAAATATATTGTTAATATTTAATGTTATTTGTGAATTAACCAATGTTAAAAAAGAACATTATTTAACTGTTGTTAATTTACATCATTAATAAATATATACAATTTAATGTTTATCAAAATCAATTCCAAAATGTGTTAATATATTATTAAATTTTAAAGTTTTATCTTTTGAACATGACTATTTTTCTAACATTAAAAATATTTTGTTCATTGTTAGTTCATTGTAAGTTCATACTATCAATGAAGAATTAACATGCTGTAAAAAATATATTTTTCATTGTTAGTTCATGTTAATTAATGCATTCCCTACTGTTAACAAATGAGACTTAATTATAAAGTGTTATCAAAATCTTTAATGCTTTATAAGCATTTTTTAAGGATTTTATTGAGAAGTTTAAACAGACCCTCTCTCTCTCTCTCTCTCTCTCCCCCTCCACACTCACTGAACTCACACAGTCAGTCACCCACCCAGTCACCCACCGCACACATTAGAAGCACAGAGACAGGAGAACTCTGATAAGTTTGAAAATTTTCTCCTCTGCATAGTGTATTGTAAATTCATGAAATTAATCACATATCCTCAGACTGTATTGTTCTGTGTATGTAATTTTTTATGAAGTGTTTGGAAGCTGCTCTTAAAAGATAAAAAAAAAAGTTTTCTCTTTTTTCTGTAACTTTAATAAATTGCCATTAAATCATCATTCAAGATATCCTAAATCCGTCCGCAATTTAGCATCTTCAGTATTTTGGCATCATAAGAAAAAATGTTTGGTGTGATTTACGTGTTTCTGTTTGGAGGAGTATGAATTTGTTTACAGCTCGTTTTTAAAAAAAACCCACATTAAAATAAATATAGCCGACTTCCTGTTGGTCGTAGCTAATGACTGCAAATTAGAAAGTTGTCCGGATTAATAAGAACAATTTATGTACCGAGTTTGGTGTCTGTAGCTATCATTATATATATATAATCATTAATAATTATATACCATTTAATGTTGATCAATATTAATTCCAAAATGTGTTAATATATTATTAAATTTTAAAGTTTATCTTTTGAACATGACTATTTTTCTAACATTAAAAAGATTAATAAATGCTTTAAAAAAAAAATTTCTTTGTTAGTTCATACTATCATGGAAGAATTAACATGCTGTAAAAATATATTTTTCATTGTTAGTTCACGTTAATTAATGCATTTCCTAATGTTAAGAAATGAGACCTTATTATAAAGTGTTATCAAAATCTTTAATGATTTATAAGCATTTTTTAAGATTAAAAAAAAACCCCTCTCTCTCTTTCTCTCTCTCACCCACTGGCTCAATCCACACTGAACTCACACAGTCACTGACAGCCCACCCCACCCCCACCCCTCACTCAGCTGCAGTGACAGGGAGCTCTCACTCAGAAGCAGCTCTGATAGTTTTTTAATTTTCTCCTCTGCATAGTGTATTGTAAATTCATGAAATTAATCACATATCCTCAGACTGTATTGTTCTGTGTATGTAATTTTTTATGAAGTGTTTGGAAGCTGCTCTTAATAGAAAAAAAAAATTTCTCTTTTTTACTGTAACTTTAATAAATTGACATTAAATCATCGTTCAAGATATCCTCAATCCGTCCGCAATTTAGCATCTTCAGTATTTTGGCATCATAAGAAAAAATGTTTGGTGTGATTTACGTGTTTCTGTTTGGAGGAGTATGAATTTGTTTACAGCCCGTTTAAAAAAAAAAAACACATTAAAATAAATATAGCTGACGTCCTGTTGGTCGTAGCTAATGACTGTTAATTAGAAAGTTGTCCGGATTAATAAGAACAATTTATGTACCGAGTTTGGTGTTTGTAGCTAAAACTAACCCCCCCATTTTTGACAAAAGGTGGCGCTATAGAGTGCCTCTTCCACGCCCGTTTATGAGCTTTTTCCAGTGTCTAACTATCATTAATACTGATATGTGTGTTGAGTTTCATGACATTCTAAACATGTTATCTGCCTCAAAATCACCAGAAAGGAATTTTCAACTTTGACACGTTGCCATGGCAACATAATTTTAGATATCAATATTCCCTTCACAGTTTTACATCAGCCTTGTTTTGACATTATTCTGGTGAAGTTTGAAGCAAATCGAGTAAAAATAAGATGCTGAATTCAAAGCATTTTGAAAATAACACACTTCCTGCAGCCAGTTGGTGGCGCTATAACTTTCAGTCATAATAGTCACATCTATCCGATCGGCATCATACAACGAACAAATCACTGAAGTTGTATCTACATCATACAATGTATGTGGACGTTATTAGGCATTTCCTGGGTCTCATTTTTCGCCATAACTTCATCGCCTCGCCACGGGCAAACCGTTCGACATATCAAAAATATCTTCGCAATTTAGCGTCCCCAATGTCTTGAGATCATGTTCACCGAGTTTGGTGGCAATCGTATGGAAATCCTCAGAGGAGTATATCAAATTCCAGAGCATGTGCTTTTTAAACAGCCCAGAATAGCTGACTTCCTGTTGGGCGGAGCCTATGACATGCTGCGCGGAAGTTGTTCGGCTCAATGAGTTCTATATGTGTACCGAGTTTCATATGAATACGTGCAAGTATGTGTGAGCTATACATCAAGCTTTCTGACAATTTTCCAGGGGGCGCCGTAGAGCCCCTGTGCCACGCCCGGGTCCCAGCCTCAGCGGCGTCCTAATGGCCGCAGGTTCCAACGTGCGTGCCAATTTTCAAGAGTTTTCGGGCACGTTAAGGCCCCCAAAACCCCCCGGATAGTTGAAATAAAAAAAAAATTCTTAGGGGAACAATGATTCAATATAGCTGCGAGCAGCGATGACGGGCCCAAGCCGTCAGCATACGCCACCCCGGTGGCATCGATAAAACGGTGCCCAGCGAGCACAAGCATCACAGTAACCCTCTGGCAGTTTGGTTTTAAGGGATACGGCAATTAAAGGGTTAATCCAAACCATCAACTCTGTGAAACACACACACACAGAACAACATATAAAACTTTAAATTCTATGAAAATATATTTTTCATTGGTAGTTGATGTTAGTTAATGCATTTACTAATGCTAACAAATGAGAAATTATTATAGTTACCAAAGGTTTTAATGATTTATAAGCATTTTTTAATGATTTATTTTTCCATTAACTAAAATGAATAATTTTTTCTAACACAAATGAATAAAGTAAAAAATATATTGTTAATATTTAATGTTATTTGTGAATTAACCAATGTTAAAAAACAACATTATTTAACTGTTGTTAATTTACATCATTAATAAATATATACCATTTAATGTTGAAATCAATGTTTTAATGTTTAAAATCAATTCCAAAATGTGTTAATATATTAAATTTTAAAGTTTTATCTTTTGAACATGACTATTTTTCTAATATTAAAAATATTATGTTCATTGTTAGCTCATTGTAAGTTCATACTATCAATGAAGAATTAATATGCTTTAAAAAATATATTTTTCATTGTTAGTTCATGTTAATTAATGCATTCCCTACTGTTAACAAATGAGACTCAATTATAAAGTGTTATCAAAACCTTTAATGCTTTAAGCATTTTTTAAGGATTTTATTGAGAAGTTTAAACAGACTCTCTCTCTCTCTCTCTCTCTCTCTCTCTCTCTCTCTCTCTCTCCCCCTCCACACTCACTGAACTCACACAGTCAGTCACTCACCCAGTCACCTACCGCACACATTAGAAGCACAGTGACAGGATATCTCTGATAAGTTTTAAAATTTTCTTCTCGCCATAGTGTACTGTAAATTCATGGAATTAATCACATATCCTCAGACTGTCTTGTTCTGTGTTTGGTGTGAATTTGTGGTTTCTGCTTGGAGGTGTATGAATTTGTTTACAGCCCGTTTTGAAAAAAAAAAACACATAAAAAAAAAAAAGCCGACTTCCTGTTGGTCGTAGCTAATGTCTGTAAATTAGAAAGTTGTCCGGCTTAATGTGAACAATTTATGTACCAAGTTTGGTGTCTGTAGCTATCATTATATATATATAATCATTAATAATTATATTCCATTTAATGTTGATCAATATTAATTCCAAAATGTGTTAATATATTATTAAATTTTAAAGTTTCTCTTTTGAACATGACTATTTTTCTAACATTAAAAATATTTTGTTCATTGTTAGTTCATTGTAAGTTCATACTATCAATGAAGAATTAACATGCTGTAAAAAATTATATTTTTCATTGTTAGTTCATGTTAATTAATGCATTCCCTACTGTTAACAATTGAGACTTAATTATAAAGTGTTATGAAAACCTTTAATGCTTTATAAGCATTTTTTAAAGATTTAAAAAAAACAGACCCTCTCTCTCTTTCTCTCTCTCACCCAGCTCCTCAATCCACACAGTCACTCACACCCCACCCCACCCCCACCCCTCACTCAGCTGCAGGCTGACAGGGAACTCTCACTCATAGAAGCATTGTAACAACTGTCTGATAGTTTTTAAATTTTCTCCTAAGCATAGTGTATTGTAAATTCATGAAATTAATCACATATCCTCAGACTGTATTGTTCTGTGTATGTAATTTTTTATGAAGTGTTTGGAAGCAGCTCTTAAAAGATAAAAAAAAAAAAAAAATCTCTTTTTTACTGTAACTTTAATAAATTGCCATTAAATCATCGTTCAAGATATCCTAAATCCGTCCGCAATTTAGCATCTTCAGTATTTTGGCATCATGAGAAAAAATGTTTGGTGTGATTTACGTGTTTCTGCTTTGAGGAGTATGAATTTGTTTACAGCCCGTTTTAAAAAAAAACCCACATTAAAATAAATATAGCCGACGTCCTGTTGGTCGTAGCTAATGACTGTAAATTAGAAAGTTGTCCGGATTAATAAGAACAATTTATGTACCGAGTTTGGTGTCTGTAGCTAAAACTAACCCCCCCATTTTTGACAAAAGGTGGCGCTATAGAGTGCCTCTTCCACGCCCGTTTATGAGGTTTTTCCAGTGTCTAACTATCATTAAAATGGATATGTGTGTTGAGTTTCATGACATTCTAAACATGTTATCTGCCTCAAAATCACCAGAAACGAATTTTCAACTTTGACACGTTGCCATGGCAACATAATTTTAGATATCAATATTCCCTTCACAGTTTTACATCGGCCGTGTTTTGACATTATTCTGGTGAAGTTTGAAGCAAATCGAGTAAAAATAAGATGCTGAATTCAAATAATTTTGAAAACGACACACTTCCTGCAGCCAGTTGGTGGCGCTATAACTTTCAGTCATAATAGTCACATCTATCCGATCGGCATCATACAACGAACAAACCACTGGAGTTTGATCAACATCATACAATGTATGTGGACGTTATTAGGCATTTCCTGGGTCTCATTTTTCGCCATAACTTCATCGCCTCGCCACGGGCAAACCGTTCGACATATCAAAAATATCTTCGCAATTTAGCGTCCCCAATGTCTTGAGATCATGTTCACCGAGTTTGGTGGCAATCGTATGGAAATCCTCAGAGGAGTATATCAAATTCCAGAGCATGCGCTTTTTAAACAGCCCTGAATAGCCGACTTCCTGTTGGGCGGAGCCTATGACATGCTGCGCGGAAGTTGTTCGGCTCAATGAGTTCTATATGTGTACCGAGTTTCATATGAATACGTGCAAGTATGTGTGAGCTATACATCAAGCTTTCTGACAATTTTCCAGGGGGCGCCGTAGAGCCCCTGTGCCACGCCCGGGTCCCAGCCTCAGCGGCGTCCTAATGGCCGCAGGTTCCAACGTGCGTGCCAATTTTCGAGAGTTTTCGGGCACGTTAAGGCCCCCAAAAGTGCCCGGATGATTGAAATAAAAAATAAAAAAAAAAAAAAAAAAAATAAAAAAAAAAAAAATAATAATCCTTAGAAGAACAATAGGGCCCTGCGCCTTACTGGCTTGGGCCCTAAATATAGCTGCGAGCAGCGATGACGGGCCCAAGCCGTCAGCATACGCCACCCCGGTGGCATCGATAAAACGGTGCCCAGCGAGCACAAGCATCACAGTAACCCTCTGGCAGTTTGGTTTTAAGGGATACGGCAATTAAAGGGTTAATCCAAACCATCAACTCAGTGAAACACACACACACAGAACAACATATAAAACTTTAAATTCTGTGAAAATATATTTTTCATTGGTAGTTGATGTTAGTTAATGCATTTACTAATGCTAACAAATGAGAAATTATTATAGTTACCAAAGGTTTTAATGATTTATAAGCTTTTTTTAATGATTTATTTTTCCATTAACTAACATGAATAATTTTTTCTAACACAAATTAATAAAGTAAAAAATATATTGTTAATATTTAATGTTATTTGTGAATTAACCAATGTTAAAAAACAACATTATTTAACTGTTGTTAATTTACATAATTAATAAATATATACCATTTAATGTTTATCAAAATCAATTCCAAAATGTGTTAATATATTATTACATTTTAAAGTTTTATTTTTTGAACATGACTATTTTTCTAATATTAAAAATATTTTGTTCATTGTTAGTTCATTGTAAGTTCATACTATCAATGAAGAATTAACATGCTGTAAAAAATACATTTTTCATTGTTAGTTCATGTTAATTAATGCATTCCCTACTGTTAACAAATGAGACTTAATTATAAAGTGTTATCAAAACCTTTAATGCTTTATAAGCATTTTTTAAGGATTTTATTGAGAAGTTTAAACAGACCCTCTCTCTCTCTCTCTCTCTCTCTCTCTCTCTCTCTCTCTCTCTCCCTCCACACTCACTGAACTCACACACAGTCAGTCACCCACCCAGTCACCTACCGCACACATTAGAAGCACAGAGACAGGAGAACTCTGATAAGTTTGAAAATGTTCTCCTCTGTATAGTGTATTGTAAATTCATGGAATTAATAACATATCCTCAGACTGTATTGTTCTGTGTATGTAATTTTTTATGAAGTGTTTTGAAGCTGCTCTTAAAAGATAAAAAAAAAGAAAAGTGTTATTTTTTACTGTGACTTTAATAAATTGCCATTAAATCACCGTTCAAGATATCCTAAATCCGTCCGCAATGTAGTATCTTCAGTATCTTGGAAGCATGTGAAAAAATGTTTGGTGTGAATTGTTGGTTTCTGCTTGGGAGGAGTATGAATTTGTTTACAGCCCGTTTAAAAAAAAAAAAAAACACATAAAAAAAAAAATAGCCGATTTCCTGTTGGTCGTAGCTAATGACTGTAAATTAGAAAGTTGTCCGGATTAATAAGAACAATTTATGTACCGAGTTTGGTGTCTGTAGCTATCATTATATATATATAATCATTAATAATTATATACCATTTAATGTTGATGAATATTAATTCCAAAATGTGTTTATATATTATTACATTTTAAAGTTAATCTTTTGAACATGATTATTTTTCTAACATTAAAAAGATTAATAAATGCTTTAAAAAAAAAAGTTCTTTGTTAGTTCATACTATCATGGAAGAATTAACATGCTGTAAAAATATATTTTTCATTGTTAGTTCACGTTAATTAATGCATTTCCTAATGTTAAGAATTGAGACCTTATTATAAAGTGTTATCAAAATCTTTAATGATTTATAAGCATTTTTTAAAGATTTTAAAAAAACAGACCCTCTCTCTCTCTTTCTCTCTCTCACCCACTGCCTCAATCCACACAGTCACTCACACAGTCACTCACAGCCCACCCCACCCCCACCCCTCACTCAGCTGCAGGCTGACAGGACCTCTCACTCAGAAGCATTATATCAACTCTCTGATAGTTTTTAAATTTTCTTCTCACCATAGTCTATTGTAAATTCATGAAATTAATCACATATCCTCAGACTGTATTGTTCTGTGTATGTAATTTTTTATGAAGTGTTTGGAAGCTGCTCTTAAAAGATAAAAAAAAAAAAGTTTTCTCTTTTTTACTGTAACTTTAATAAATTGCCATTAAATCATCGTTCAAGATATCCTAAATCCGTCCGCAATTTAGCATCTTCAGTATTTTGGCGTCATGAGAAAAAATGTTTGGTGTGATTTACGTGTTTCTGTTTGGAGGAGTATGAATTTGTTTACAGCCCGTTTTTTTTAAAAACCCACATTAAAATAAATATAGCCGACGTCCTGTTGGTCGTAGCTAATGATTGTAAATTAGAAAGTTGTCCGGATTAATAAGAACAATTTATGTACCGAGTTTGGTATCTGTAGCTAAAACTAACCCCCCCATTTTTGACAAAAGGTGGCGCTATAGAGTGCCTCTTCCACGCCCGTTTATGAGCTTTTTCCAGTGTCTAACTATCATTAATACTCATATGTGTGTTGAGTTTCATGACATTCTAAACATGTTATCTGCCTCAAAATCACCAGAAACGAATTTTCAACTTTGACACGTTGCCATGGTAACATAATTTTAGATATCAATATTCCCTTCACAGTTTTACATCGGCCATGTTTTGACATTATTCTGGTGAAGTTTGAAGCAAATCGAGTAAAAAGAAGATGCTGAATTCAAAGCATTTTGAAAACGACACACTTCCTGCAGCCAGTTGGTGGCGCTATAACTTTCAGTCATAATAGTCACATCTATCCGATCGGCATCATACAACGAACAAATCACTGAAGTTTGATCTACATCATACAATGTATGTGGACGTTATTAGGCATTTCCTGGGTCTCATTTTTCGCCATAACTTCATCGCCTCGCCACGGGCAAACCGTTCGACATATCAAAAATATCTTCGCAATTTAGCGTCCCCAATGTCTTGAGATCATGTTCACCGAGTTTGGTGGCAATCGTATGGAAATCCTCAGAGGAGTATATCAAATTCCAGAGCATGCGCTTTTTAAACAGCCCTGAATAGCCGACTTCCTGTTGGGCGGAGCCTAAAACATGCAGCGTGAAAGTTGTTCAGCTCAATGAGTTCTATATGTGTACCGAGTTTCATATGAATACGTGCAAGTATGTGTGAGCTATACATCAAGCTTTCTGACAATTTTGCAGGGGGCGCCGTAGAGCCCCTGTGCCACGCCCGGGTCCCAGACTCAGCGGCGTCCTAATGGCCGCAGGTTCCAATGTGTGTGCCAATTTTCAAGAGTTTTCGGGCACGTTAAGGCCCCCAAAAGTACCCGGATAGTCGAAATAAAAAATAATAAAAAAAAAAAAAAAAAAAAAAAAAAAAAAAAAAAATAATAATCCTTAGAAGAACAATAGGGCCCTGCGCCTTACTGGCTTGGGCCCTAATAAATATAGCTGCGAGCAGCGATGACGGGCCCAAGCCGTCAGCATACGCCACCCCGGTGGCATCGATAAAACGGTGCCCAGCGAGCACAAGCATCACAGTAACCCTCTGGCAGTTTGATTTTAAGGGATACGGCAATTAAAGGGTTAATCCAAACCATCAACTCTGTGAAACACACACACACAGAACAACATATAAAACTTTAAATTCTGTGAAAATATATTTTTCATTGGTAGTTGATGTTAGTTAATGCATTTACTAATGCTAACAAATGAGAAATTATTATAGTTACCAAAGGTTTTAATGATTTATAAGCATTTTTTAATGATTTATTTTTCCATTAACTAACATGAATAATTTTTTCTAACACAAATGAATAAAGTAAAAAATATATTGTTAATATTTAATGTTATTTGTGAATTAACCAATGTTAAAAAACAACATTATTTAACTGTTGTTAGTTAACATCATTAATAAATATATACCATTTAATGTTGATCAAAATCAATTCCAAAATGTGTTAATATATTATTACATTTTAAAGTTTTATCTTTTGAACATGACTATTTTTCTAATATTAAAAATATTTTGTTCATTGTTAGTTCATTGTAAGTTCATACTATCAATGAAGAATTAACATGCTGTAAAAAATATATTTTTCATTGTTAGTTCACGTTAATTAATGCATTTCCTAATGTTAAGAATTGAGACCTTATTATAAAGTGTTATCAAAATCTTTAATGATTTATAAGCATTTTTTAAAGATTTTAAAAAACAGACCCTCTCTCTCTCTTTCTCTCTCTCACCCACTGGCTCAATCCACACAGTCACTCACACAGTCACTCACACCCCACCCCCACCCCCACCCCTCACTCAGCTGCAGGCTGACAGGGATCTCTCACTCAGAAGCAGTCTAAGTCTAACTCTCTGATAGTTTTCAAATTTTCTCCTCTGCATAGTGTATTGTAAATTCATGAAATTAATCACATATCCTCAGACTGTATTGTTCTGTGTATGTAATTTTTTATGAAGTGTTTGGAAGCTGCTCTTAAAAGATAAAAAAAAAAAAAAAATGATCTTTTTTACTGTAACTTTAATAAATTGCCATTAAATCATCGTTCAAGATATCCTAAATCCGTCCGCAATTTAGCATCTTCAGTATTTTGGCATCATGATAAAAAATGTTTGGTGTGATTTCCGTGTTTCTGCTTGGAGGAGTATTAATTTGTTTACAGCCCGTTTTTAAAAAAAACCCACATTAAAATAAATATAGCCGACTTCCTGTTGGTCGTAGCTAATGACTGTAAATTAGAAAGTTGTCCGGATTAATTAGAACAATTTATGTACCGAGTTTGGGGTCTGTAGCTAAAACTAACCCCCTCATTTTTGACAAAAGGTGGCGCTATAGAGTGCCTCTTCCACGCCCGTTTATGAGCTTTTTCCAGTGTCTAACTATCATTAATACTCATATGTGTGTTGAGTTTCATGACATTCTAAACATGTTATCTGCCTCAAAATCACCAGAAACGAATTTTCAACTTTGACACGTTGCCATGGCAACATAATTTTAGATATCAATATTCCCTTCACAGTTTTACATCGGCCGTGTTTTGACATTATTCTGGTGAAGTTTGAAGCAAATCGAGTAAAAATAAGATGCTGAATTCAAAGCATTTTGAAAACGACACACTTCCTGCAGCCAGTTGGTGGCGCTATAACTTTCAGTCATAATAGTCACATCTATCCGATCGGCATCATACAACGAACAAATCACTGAAGTTTGATCTACATCATACAATGTGTGTGGACGTTATTAGGCATTTCCTGGGTCTCATTTTTCGCCATAACTTCATCGCCTCGCCACGGGCAAACCGTTCGACATATCAAAAATATCTTCGCAATTTAGCGTCCCCAATGTCCTGAGATCATGTTCACCGAGTTTGGTGGCAATCGTATGGAAATCCTCAGAGGAGTATATCAAATTCCAGAGCATGCGCTTTTTAAACAGCCCTGAATAGCCGACTTCCTGTTGGGCGGAGCCTAAGACATGCTGCGTGAAAGTTGTTCAGCTCAATGAGTTCTATATGTGTACCGAGTTTCATATGAATACGTGCAAGTATGTGTGAGCTATACATCAAGTTTTCTGACAATTTTCCAGGGGGCGCCGTAGAGCCCCTGTGCCACGCCCGGGTCCCAGCCTCAGCGGCGTCCTAATGGCCGCAGGTTCCAATGTGCGTGCCAATTTTCGAGAGTTTTCGGGCACGTTAAGGCCCCCAAAAGTGCCCGGATGATTGAAAAAAAAAAAAAAAAAAAAAAAAAAAAAAAAAAAAAAAAATAATAAATATAGCTGCGAGCAGCGATGACGGGCCCAAGCCGCCAGTGCATACGCCACCCCGGTGGCATCGAAAAACGGTGCCCAGCGAGCACACACAATACAGTAACCCTCTGGCAGTTTGGTTTTAAGGGATACGGCAATTAAAGGGTTAATCCAAACCATCAACTCTGTGAAACACAGACACACAGAACAACATATAAAACTTTAAATTCTGTCAAAATATATTTTTCATTGGTAGTTGATGTTAGTTAATGCATTTACTAATGTTAACAAATGAGAAATTATTAGTTACCAAAGCTTTTAATGATTTATAAGCATTTTTTTAATGATTTATTTTTCCATTAACAAACATGAATAATTTTTACTAACACAAATAAATAAAGTAAAAAATATATTGTTAATATTTAATGTTATTTGTGAATTAACCAATGTTAAAAAACAACATTATTTAACTGTTGTTAATTTACATCATTAATAATTATATACCATTTAATGGTGATCAATATTAAAAAAAATTTAAGTTTTATCTTTTGAGCATGACTATTTTTCTAATATTAAAAATATTTTGTTCATTGTTAGTTCATTGTAAGTTCATACTATCAATGAAGAATTAACATGCTGTAAAAAATATATTTTTCATTGTTAGTTCATGTTAATTAATGCATTCCCTACTGTTAACAAATGAGACTTCATTATAAAGTGTTATCAAAACCTGTAATGCTTTATAAGCATTTTTTAAGGATTTTATTGAGAAGTTTAAACAGACTCACTCTCTCTCTCTCTCTCTCTCTCTCTCTCTATCTCTCTCTCTCTCCCCCTCCACACTCACTGAACTCACACAGTCAGTCACCCACCCAGTCACCTACCGCACACATTAGAAGTACAGTGACAGGATATCTCTAAGTTTTAAATTTTTCTCCTCTCCATAGTGTATTGTAAATTCATGAAATTAATCACATATCCTCAGACTGTATTGTTCTGTGTATGTAATTTTTTATGAAGTGTTTGGAAGCTGCTCTTAAAAGATAAAAAAAAAAGTTTTCTCTTTTTTCTGTAACTTTAATAAATTGCCATTAAAACACTGTTAAAGATATCCTAAATCCGTCCGCAATTTAGCATCTTCAGTATTTTGGCATCATGAGAAAAAATGTTTGGTGTGATTTCCGTGTTTCTGTTTGGAGGAGTATGAATTTGTTTACAGCTCGTTTTTAAAAAAAAACCACATTAAAATAAATATAGCCGACTTCCTGTTGGTCATAGCTAATGACTGTAAATTAGAAAGTTGTCCGGATTAATAAGAACAATTTATGTACCGAGTTTGGTGTCTGTAGCTATCATTATATATATATATATATAATCATTAATAATTATATACCATTTAATGTTGATCAATATTAATTCCAAAATGTGTTAATATATTATTAAATTTTAAAGTTTATCTTTTGAACATGACTATTTTTCTAACATTAAAAAGATTAATAAATGCTTTTAAAAAAAATGTTCTTTGTTAGTTCATACTATCATGGAAGAATTAACATGCTGTAAAAATATATTTTTCATTGTTAGTTCACGTTAAATAATGCATTTCCTAATGTTAAGAAATGAGACCTTATTATAAAGTGTTATCAAAATCTTTAATGATTTATAAGCATTTTTTTAAGATTTTAAAAAACAGACCCTCTCTCTCTCTTTCTCTCTCTCACCCACTGGCTCAATCCACACAGTCACTGACAGCCCACCCCACCCCCACCCCTCACTCAGCTGCAGTGACAGGGAGCTCTCACTCAGAAGCAGCTCTGATAGTTTTAAAATTTTCTCCTCTGCATAGTGTATTGTAAATTCATGAAATTAATCACATATCGTCAGACTGTATTGTTCTGTGTATGTAATTTTTTATGAAGTGTTTGGAAGCTGCTCTTAAAAAAAAAAAAAAAAAAAAAGAATTCTCTTTTTTACTGTAACTTTAATAAATTGCCATTAAATCATCGTTCAAGATATCCTAAATCCGTCCGCAATTTAGCATCTTCAGTATTTTGGCATCATGAGAAAAAATGTTTGGTGTGATTTCCGTGTTTCTGTTTGGAGGAGTATGAATTTGTTTACAGCCTGTTTTTTAAAAAAACCCACATTAAAATAAATATAGCCGACTTCCTGTTGGTCGTAGCTAATGATTGTAAATTGGAAAGTTGTCCGGATTAATAAGAACAATTTATGTACCGAGTTTGGTGTCTGTAGCTAAAACTAACCCCCCCATTTTTGACAAAAGGTGGCGCTATAGAGTGCCTCTTCCACGCCCGTTTATGAGCTTTTTCCAGTGTCTAACTATCATTAATACTCATATGTGTGTTGAGTTTCATGACATTCTAAACATGTTATCTGCCTCAAAATCACCAGAAACGAATTTTCAACTTTGACACGTTGCCATGGCAACATAATTTTAGATATCAATATTCCCTTCACAGTTTTACATCGGCCGTGTTTTGACATTATTCTGGTGAAGTTTGAAGCAAATCGAGTAAAAATAAGATGCTGAATTCAAAGCATTTTGAAAACGACACACTTCCTGCAGCCAGTTGGTGGCGCTATAACTTTCAGTCATAATAGTCACATCTATCCGATCGGCATCATACAACGAACAAATCACTGAAGTTTGATCTACATCATACAATGTATGTGGACGTTATTAGGCATTTCCTGGGTCTCATTTTTCACCATAACTTCATCGCCTCGCCACGGGCAAACCGTTCGACATATCAAAAATATCTTCGCAATTTAGCGTCCCCAATGTCTTGAGATCATGTTCACCGAGTTTGGTGGCAATCGTATGGAAATCCTCAGAGGAGTATATCAAATTCCAGAGCATGCGCTTTTTAAACAGCCCTGAATAGCCGACTTCCTGTTGGGCGGAGCCTAAGACATGCTGCGCGGAAGTTGTTCGGCTCAATGAGTTCTATATGTGTACCGAGTTTCATATGAATACGTGCAAGTATGTGTGAGCTATACATCGTGTTTTCTGACAATTTTCCAGGGGGCGCCGTAGAGCCCCTGTGCCACGCCCGAGTCCCAGCCTCAGCGGCGTCCTAATGGCCGCAGGTTCCAATGTGCGTGCCAATTTTCGAGAGTTTTCGGGCACGTTAAGGCCCCCAAAAGTGCCTGGATGATTGAAATAAAAAATAAAAAAAAAAATAAAAAAAAAAAAAATAATAATCCTTAGAAGAACAATAGGGCCCTGCGCCTTACTGGCTTGGGCCCTAATAATCCTTAGAAGAACAATAGGGCCCTGCGCCTTACTGGCTTGGGCCCTAAATATTAAAGAACAAAAGGTACGAGTATAATAATGATTCTAACATAACACTAAGCCAAACAACAAAAAAACAAAAAACTATGTGTATGTTCAACCACACACACACACACACACACACACATATACACACACACACACACACACACACACACACAGAAACACCCCTGGCAAAGTGTGGTTTTGGACGATATCAGCATAAATCCTTTTTTGGTGCAAATACATTAAAGTAACTTGACAGTATCATTGAAGACCAGCAATAAAACATAATAATGGTGACATATACATGTCAAAGTCAGACATGCCCCTTTGCCAGCTCTGATGCCTGGTTACTGGTTTTTAAAAGATTTTTGGGTCAGCACACCTCAATACTGTAGCTTCAACAACTGATTACCAATTCAGAGTCAATGTTTGAATAAACTAACAGCTCGGATGCCCAGATTATGCAGAGCTGTAATAGCTGCTAATATTGCATATTTTGATGAATCGAAAATTACATTTTTTTTCTATGTATAAACTGTTTATGTAATAAAATATGTTAATCACAAATTAAAAAGGATTCATGCCAATATTGTCCAAAACCCCACTTTTCTAGGGCGTTTCCAAACTTTTGGAGGGCAGTGTACACATATACATTTATAAATTCAATTTACATATCACTTCAGTTCCATTTAGTTTGCTGAAGTATTAAAATAACTCAAATTAACCAAAAATTAATAAAAGACCTATGCAGACTATATATTAAATATATTGCTATTTAAATACCTGTACAACTTTTTTGCACATTCCTCTTTATTACTATTTAAGTCAACAACATACTGCCCTGCACATTTATATTTATATCTATATTTTTTATCTTTTATTTTATTTCTTTCTACTTTCTTTTCCTTAATATTTGTATTCTATATAATTGCACTGTCCTTGGAGCGGACCTGACCTACATTTCTCTGCTGGTTATACTCTGTATAATTGTGCATGTGACGAATAAAAATCTTGAATCTATGACTATATATGCAGACTTTTATAATAAATTCAGACATAATTTAACTAAAATATAAATAAATAACACATGCAAATCAAACGACAGTAATGCTTACAAATAACACTGCCAAACACATGCTATAAAACCACAACTTACACATAGTAAGAAATGGTTATACAAAACGTAAACAGAAGTGAAACGAGTAGTAGGAAAGAGGATAACTAAAATGCGATACTTATTATCTATTAAATATAAAGCCATAAAATAAAAACCTAACCCTAACTATTAAATGCACCGTATTAAAGCAACATATCTACAAGAATTGAAAAGGCACGCATATTTCATATAAATGAGAGTTGGCGACGTTTTCACATTTCTTATTTCACAGTTAAATATAAAGCGAATAGCATGCACTTTATGGCTTTGAGCAAATATATATTACAAGGACACAAATCCATTTATAGGTGAATTTTGTTTTTTGGACAAAAATGCATGACCTCACATGGCGGAAGTGAGTTTAGCGGTTCGATCATTTTGACCTCATTCACCGGAAGTGTAGTCGAGCGGAGTCGGACAGCCCTTCGCGAGCGAAAAAAATAGAAAAAAATTGAGGAAAAAAAATCGGTGAATCCAAGGGGTTCGGGCGGATTTGGACGAAGTTTCCGAACTGTCCCGGCCCGGAGGAGCCCTGGGGGTTGAAAGGGAATCGCCAGCACCGGTAATTAACACAGGGTTATAAGTCAATTGTGAATTCTTTATCCAAATTTGAGCAACTCACGCGGGCGCTTCTCCCCCTGTCTCGCCAGCCGGAAGTCTGCATGAAGCTGCGTCTCTCGCATTAGCGTCGACGTTTTTTTTCTCTCTTCGGTTTTTTTTTTTTTTTTTTTTTATCCTCGACTTTTTTTTCTTTTTTATTTTTTCAGCGAGACTAACCGAGCGAGTGAGGGAGGCATAGGGGCATTATTGTTTGCAAGCGGAAGTTTACATGCTGCATAGCTTTTAGATAGTGCTTCTTTCTTTGCGTGCATAACAAAAGCTGACATTTTAATGGAGGCTGGTTGAGGAAGCCCTGATATCATTAATGGATGGTTTTGTGCCTTTCCTCATGCATATGCTATTAACATTGTCCCATTAGATAGAAATGTGCAAAATTAGCTGTCATTGCATCAAAACACGCATGCAACCCTTATAAAGGAATAAAAACGCGACGTTTTCGCTTCCATTGACTTTATTTAGGCGTGCATACGAAATGAAAGACTATGTCAGAAGTCTCCACATATGCTTTGGTTTCTTTATGATCAGCAGTCGCAGACAGATTTGGCAGGATCGCGAGGCGATGCTTTTGTTTTGATGCCTATTTATAGCGCGCGCGAATCTCGATGCAAGTTCTGCATTTCTCGTGCGTTATATAATGCGCCGTGCAGTTGCAACAGACAACAAACTGTGTGTAGAGAAAACCAAATAACATTAAAGTGTTATGTTTTATTTCACCCTTTTTATAAGTGTTATTTCTTTCAAATTTGTACTAATTTAGCACTGCTGGAAAAAAGCTCTGCTGGTGCCTCAGTATGTTCAGGATGGTCTGTTGGCTGGTTTAAAGTTGACATGAAATTAAAATCTGTTTTCTAAATGCATATTACAGATTATATTGTGAACAGTTCATCTGTATATGTGTTTGTTATGTGTAATCAAAATATCAACCCTCGGGTGAAAATGACACTTTTCTCTGGTGACACATGCAGGACTTCTCCAATCATTTAGTCCACTTTAACCCCGCCCCTGCAATCTCTCATTCATGTCTTCTATTTTGACCAGGGTTATTATAGTTAACTTAACCTAATGGGAAATTTAAACCTCAAAGGTGGCACAGAAGCACTTCTGAAGTGGCATTTAGGTGTTTTTACACACTGTTTAATGCTGCTCAGTGGATGAATAAATGGATTTAGACAGCAATCACGACTGTGTACTTGGAAAATTCTGGATGCACTTGGCCGAAACCCAAAACAGAAACAGAAAATGCTTTATAATAATTATTTATTATTTTATTACATAATAAAAATTAATTTGGTAAGACTTTTTAATTTAACTCAGTAATCTTAATGATGCTAAATAAAAAAAAAAACAAGCTAATAACCACACTTTTATTGAAAGTAAAATTGGACAGAAAATATATTAATATATATAAATATCACTATATTATTTTCAATCAGTTCGATACTTATATAACGTTTTTTTGACTAATTATCCAAATAACGTATATAGTCCTGCAAAGCTATTATTATAATAGCGTGTGAGCAGAGCATAACGTCACGAGAGGGGTAGCATCATCAGCTGTACTACCCCATGTTACAGCATAGTAGCACTATTGCAAACAGGAACAAGTATACTACATAGAAATGTCCTGTTTGTGCATTATTTGAGCGGACTTTGCTTTTCCATTGAGCATGAGTGGAACCAGGGTTGCCAAGTCTGTGGATTTCCTGCAGAATTAGGCTGCTTTTAAACTGTTGCTGCATAAAGTATATTTGACTAAAATGCTTGTACTGAAATATTTTATATTCTACCAATGATAAAACTGCAGTAGATGTTAGGTTTTGTGAAGGGGGGCCACTAGTAAGGAGCCCTTGATTTATTTATGATCACTACAATATATTGGTTTTCAACAGTGACTGTGAAATATACATGTTAGGTACAGGAGTTTTAATATTTGGGATATGGTCATTGGGCTATTTTTGATTGGCCATTCAGCTACCTTTCTTATGCAGACCTGGCAACCCTGGTGGAAAGCCAGAGTGCAATATTGAGTGGAGCGTCACAAAGCGCTGTGACGATGGCTAAAGGGAGAGTGCATCTTGTGTGCTAAATATGTTTTTCTATTTCGGCTGAAAACCAAAAATACAATTTTCCAGCGGCTGAAATTTCAGTATATCCCTAATAAAAACCATAAAAGTGTATAATGATGCTGAAATACCACTAATTTCAATGTGCGTTACAAAACAAAAAAATATTGGTCACTTGCATTTCATCTCGACTTTAAAAGGTTTTATTTGGTCAGTCTGTTGAACTATAGTTGGCCAACAAGTTAAACCAGCAGAGTACCCGATGGCTAGACTGAGAGACCAGCAAACAATCTTAGGCTGGTTCAAGTTGTTGTTTTTTTCCTGTATTGTGCAGGCTGAGTTGGCATGCATGCATTTTTTATTTTATGCATGTCAGTTGTGTTTTACACATTGGGTCGTGCATGCATTGTGATTCCTAACCCAACACGCCTCTTTGCCAAACATCCACCTGCAAGATGCTCCAAAGTTCTTTGCTTACAAAGAAATAAATCACAACTGTCAAAAGGATGAAGGTGCATGATATTTGGCAGGTGTTTCATAGAAAATATTAGGAAAAAATCATTTTTATATTATGCAAGGTACTTGGGTGCCAACATGAATACAGTACAGTTCAAGTGAGTGAATAAACCTACAGGCAACAGGAGAAACATAAGGACGAGGTGTCATTTCACAAGTGTTGCCAGAGGCAGAGTGGGTGTTTTACAAGTTATGTTGCTTTTCAATTGCAGAAATAATGGAAGATTCCCATTTCAACTCATCATACTTTTGGTCTCCCGTTCCAACAGTGCAAGGACAGGTAGACAACTTATCATTGGACTCTCTTGTACAGTACATCCTTGTGTCTTTAACAGACACCCCATGCTTATAGAGCACAATCTAGTAAATCAAAAAAAAAAAAAACAAGCATACCAGTTCAGGATGGCTAACACCAGCCTCGCACTGATCCATGTGAAAGTTACACACTGAAAGCCCTGCACCAGCATACAGAAAAAGTAACCTTTCCCTCGCTGCTCTCTCCTTCTTCCCCTTCACCCTTCATCTGCGTTTATCTCTCAATCCATCCTCCTTTTCTCTTTCCTCCTTCCCCATGTTTTTTTCCATTCATTCCCCCTTGCGAATTTAGATTGAGAACGCCATGTTTCTGAATAAGATGAAAGAGCAGCTGGGGCCGGACAAGGGCGCTGCTTTTCCGCACTCGTCCGCGGCGCACTACCCCACGGCGGTGCTGACGGTGCCGGGCTCGGTCGCCATGGACACGGGAACCGTTGGGAGGGTGCCGAAACAGGAGGGTGGAGGAGGAGGAGCGAGCGGGACAGCAGGGGGGCAAATATCTGGCATGGGAGCGCACCTGCACCCACCTCACACGTCTCAGAACATCACGGTGGTGCCTGTCCCGACTACTGGCATCATGACAGCAGGTGGGTATTCCACGTATATATATATATGTGTGTGTGTGTGTGCGTGCCGTGTATATGTACACTGCCACTGAAAAGTTTGGGATCTTTAAAGTAAGATTTTTAATGTCTTTTAAATGAGTCTCTTCTGCTCATCAAGGCTGTAATTATTCGATCAAAAATACTGAAAAAACAGTAATATTGTGAAATCTTATTGCAATTTCTAATATTGGTTTCCTATTTTAATATACTTTAAAATATAATTTATTTCTGTGACGCAGCGCTGAATTTCCAGCATCATTACTCCAGTCTTCAGTGTCACATGATCCTTCAAAAATCATTCTAATATGCTGATTTATTATGAATGTTGAAACTGTTGTGCTGCTTCATATTGTTTCTTGGAACATGTGATACTTTTTTCTTTGATTCTTTGATGAATACAAAGTTAAAAAGAGGAAAAGAAAGGACGTGACGTGTGGGCAAGTATGGTGACCCATACTTGGAATTTGTGCTCTGCATTTAACCCATCCAAGTGCACACACACAACAGTGAGTAGTGAACAAACAAACACATGCACACACACGCACCGTGAACACACACCCGGAGCAGTGGGCAGCCAATGCTGCAGTGCCCGGGGAGCAGTTGGGGGTTTGAAATAGAAATATTTTCTAACAATATAAGTCTTTACTATGACTTCTTATTCATTTAACACATCCCTCATGAATAAAAGTATTAATTTCTTAAAAAAAAGAAAGAAAAAAATGTACTGACCCCAAACTTTTGAATTGCATTGTATATTGTAACACAATTTCTTTTTTAAATAAATGCTGTCCATTTAAACACGCCCCCACAAATCTAAGTTACTGTGTTGGAAAATATGCATAACACCGCCCAAATGTAAATGCAAAGAAAGAAGGCGTAACTTTTATTCCCTCTGTAGTATTGTTGCCGTCTCTGCCATGGAAGATATTCCAAATATGCTAAGGGGCGTAACATTTCCATCACACGCTTGAGGTATTCAGCCAATCACAATGCACTGGATAGCTGGCCAATCACAGCACACCGCGCTTTTCAGAACAAAGTGTACATAATCTACACGCATGTAAATAATTAAAGCACATATATTCAACCTGCATCACATATGTATTTAATTGAATCGAACAATTAATATGTCATTAGATTAATATGTCATGCAGCCTTGATAAATGGTAAAATAATGCGTTTCATGAATTCTTGTTCGTGGGATGCACCACTTCCGGTATTTCGGCGCTTACTCGACATGGGCAAAATGCAATCAAGGTTTTTTTCTTCTTTTTTTTAAATCGAGTATTTGAATTGAATCGATGAATTTAAGCCCTTACATTTATATAGCTTCAGAAATCAAATGTTAATGTAATGAGGTTATCAGAATCTGTTTAATTGATGTGTTTGTCCTCTGCCTCTCAGCAGGGTTAGTGATCACGACTCCTCAAGGGGCACTGGTCACTCCTCCTGCCTCTTCTCAGTCTTTTGTTTCTGGACCACCCACAACAACCATGATTGTGTCCGCTTTACACCCAACAAACACAGGTAAACTATTTTACTCCCCTTTCTGACCCTTCCAAAATATACACATTTTTAACATGCTGCAGTTTATACCTTCCATACTTATGGTAAACAATAATGATGGTAAAAACCAAAAGAAGAATGTAAGAATGTTAAAACAAAGAATATTTTGTATAGAACTTTACAATAAGTAACATTACATTTGAATTAATTAATCAGAAAATTATGAATCTATCTGTATACACACATTTGTAAGATATTTGAATGTTTTCGAAAATGGTCTCAACAAGGCTGCATTTATTTGATCAAAAAAGAGTAATATTGTGAAATATTATTAGTTTCAAATAATGGTTTTCTATGTGAATATATTGTAAAATGTACTATATTTCTGAGATCAAATCTGAATTTTCAGCATCATTCCTCCAGTCTTCAGTGTCACATGATCCTTCAGAAATCACTCTAATATGCTGATTTGCTGCTCAAGAAACATTTCTGATTATTATCAATGTTGAAAACAGTTGTGCTGCTTCGTATTTTTGTGAAAATTGGTAAATATTTTATTTTTAGAATTCTTTGATGAATAGAAAGCTTCATTTGAAAATGAAAAATTGTATAACATCATAAATGTCTTTACTGTTACTTTTGATCAGTTTAACACATCCTTGCTGAATAAAAGTATAACGTCCACTGCAGCCAAAAAAAACATTTATTTTCTTGCAGTTACTTTAAAACAATGTTCCTGTTATCATGCAAAATTCATAGCTCTCCATTTTTACACAGTGAATAGTGACAGTTATATAGACATTTCTTAGTCACAAATAATTAATGGTGGCCTTAGTCATAATATTAAGAGCATGTGTTTGATTGAGCATTTCCTTCTTATATAGCAACAGATAATACACCACACATCGCAGAATATTGATTATTCTCATAATTGTTTTTCATGTCACTTTCACTGTATAAGCACCCGACACACACACACATGCTTGTTTACTCAGCCAGTCTGAGAGCCAAAGAAGCTGTAGGAAGTGAAAGTGAGAGTGACTGTGGGAGGTAGCGAGAAGGGATGGATGATGGATGAACTGAGAGAGGGACAGCGAGCTCTATATGTTGAGAATGTTCTGCTCTTTTCTGTCAGAGGCTGTCCGGCCCCCTTCCCTCTATCTCCACAGCCACTGTAAGTATAATAGCACGTGTACATCTCTACCAGAAACCTGCAGTCAATCACACTCACATCACTAAAACACTTATGCAGTCAAATAACACATTATTACATTTGGTATCTGTTGGCTTGAAATAGCAGTTCTTGCTTGGATTAGATTTTGGTTATTTAAAAAAATTCAAATAAGAACGAAATTATTTCATTTAATACAGTCATTTGGCTTTAAATTTGGGTCAGACATATAAGATTAGTCATTTGGAAACCAAAATGGTTTGTCTTTTAAAGGTGCTGTATGTAATTTATTTGACTCTACTAACGCATAAACATGCTATAATATGTTTGCAGATATTTAGGAAACATGTTCACATACACTTATTTCTTTGAAAAATAACGCTACAGTCAGTTATTTGACTTTGAAATGTGGGTTCCGTGTCGGAATGTCTGTTTTTGTTTTGGTCTGTGTGATTCCGCACACTGCCAATTTACCCAATAGTATTTCAACACCCCGGGTTGCCAGTTGATGGAAAACACTGCGTATTGCAGCCATGAAGACCAGCAAACGAATTGGGTCAGAAATCGCAGTTTCTACCCGACCTAAAAAGCTTCAGCATCCATCTAAACGGCTCTATGAATAGAGGAATATTAAACGCAGATAAATCAACTCAACAATGTACAGTTCCATTGTCATTTGTTCTCATTCCTGTGGCGTGTTCACAATCTGGCAACCCATTTGAGCATTGAGTGTGAGAAGGGAGGGGTCGGGATAAACAAATATCTCTCATATTTTGAATTTGGACTGCAGTACCCATTTCAACCGTTAGCTGTCAATATTACATAGTGCACCTTTAAAATTGGGTCATTACAATGTTTCAAATGCATATTTAGGTTTTAGTGCACATTTATGTCTGTTTTAACTGAAATGTTTACTAAATAATTGTTAATCAATGTCAGTGTGAAGGATTTGATGTCAGACCTTTAAATTTCAGACATTTTTTTTGAAGACAGCAAAGTTTAAAACTCATTGCCTTTATCCTCTGAATGCAGAGTTGCAGGAAGAAATAATGCAGATTATGTTTCATAATATTATATTACTCTGTTTTTACCCCGCTGACACAAACAGACAAGAAAGAGGACGGTAGTATTCAACCCGCTGTAGTCATGCCACTTCCCTCAAAGCGGGGCAGAAAGAAGAAGTCCATGATGCCAAGGGCAGGTCCCGTTTCAGCCCATGCACTCGCCACAGGAAGTGATGCGCTGATTCTTGCACACCTGGCTGCTGGGGGACAGGTGAGACGTCATCATTTTACCTTTATGTTTATGTTACACTGCCCTGCATCATATTCACTGTTGTGAATGGTGCTGTTTCCAAATTCAGTTCTTGTTTTGCTCGAGCATGTCACACTTTCTCACTAAATATTATGCATTTTGTAGAGTTGTAGCTTTTGGTAACCATATGAAGAAATTGATTTGTCAAAATCAGCCAACTTTCACATGTATGACATTATTTTATGCCTAATCATGCTTTCAAGCTTAGAATTCCAGCCAGTGACAGAAGAAAATGCAAACATGATGCAGATTTTGTGGCAAAAAAGACGATTTATTTATGAACATGTGTTTATGTAAAGTTCATTGAAATTAAATTCAATGTATTTGTGCATATTTTTCCACTCCATTGCAGATTGCAAGTTAAATGGTACGTTTTAAAAACTTCTGTTTGTCATTAAATTATTAAATCTACTTAAGCTGATTCATATTACACATAAGTAATTTCAAATAATTAATTCTTAATTTGTGAACAAAAATGTACATGATGGAAAGTTTTTATTGATATTTTTAATCTCAGCATCATCAGATTAGGTAATATTAGGACTTTATTGGTAATCGACAGATGTTTTTTTTCAAGATGCAGGTCTGTGTTATTGTCCAAACAAGCCGTCACTGATAAGCCAATTTAGAAAAGGGGTAACATTTTTAAAGATCTTAAAATAGAGAGAGGTAAACCAAATTGAGACACTTTGTTAATTTAGTTTTATTGTTTCCCTAAATTGTCTATTGTACTAAAGGTGTTGGCTGATGCAAAAGTAAAAGTTTGCCTGTATTAAGATGCTCACTGAATTTTTTTGCTTTTACAGCACAACACGAGTGACCCATATGACCTTTCCAATGATGAGGATGATCATCCAGGCAAAGATGGGAACAAGTCATACAGGTGCATATTATAACTTAAAGGAACACTCCACTTTTTTTTGGAAATAGGCTCATTTTACAACTCCCCAAGAGTTAAACAGTTGAGTTTTACTGTTTTTGAATCCATTCAGCCGATCTCTGTGTCTGGCGGTAGCACTTTTAGCTTAGCATAGATCATTGAATCGGATTAGACCATTAGCATTTGGTCATCAAAAATGACTAAAGAGTTAACTTTAGATGTAACTACAGAAGAGTCAAGCTTTAAATAGGAAAATTATCGAAACTCTTTGGTCATTTCTGAGCGAGATGCTAATGATCTAATCTGATTCAATGATCTATGCTAAGCTAAGCTAAAAGTGGTACCGCCAGACCCGGAGATTGGCTGAATGGATTCAAAAATGGTAAAACTCAACTGTTTAACTCTCGGGGAATTGTAAAATGAGCCTATTTTCAAAAAAAGTGGAGTGTTCCTTTAAAGGGATTGTTCATCCAAAAATGAACATTCTGTCATTAATTACTCACCCTCGTGTCATTCCAAACCCGTAAGACCTTCATTCATCTTCAAAACACAATTTAAGATATTTCTGATGGAATCTGAGAGCTCTCTGACCCTCCATGGACAGCTAAGGTCCTTACAAGATCTATGAGAATACTTTTTGTGTGCAAAGAAAAAAAAAAAACGACTTTATTCAACAATTCATCTCCTCCGCGTCACCCTACAGCGCCATTGTGGAGAATATCCACTGAACGTAAACAACGTTTAGATCAAAGCACGTGCATACGTTGTGATGCTCTCCAAAATGGCACTAGTGTGAGGAGATGAATTGTTGAATAAAGTCATTATTTTTGTTTTCTTTGCACACAAAAATTATTCTCGTAGCTTTGAAAAATTACGGTTGAACCACTGATGTCACATGGATTATTTTAACGATGTCCTTGCTTTGTTTATGAACCTTGATCGTGTAAAGATCCTTGTTGTCTATGGGAGGGTCAGAGAGCTCTCGGAATTCATCAAAAATATCTTAATTTGCGTTCCGAAGAACTCAAAGAAAGAAGAAGGTCTTACAGATTTGGAACGACATGAGGGTGAGTAATTAATGACAGAATTTTCATTTTTTTGGTGAGCTATCCCTTTAAGAAATAAATAGCCATTTTCTTAAATATTTGCAGGCTTGGTTAATTTTAGTGTGCATTAAACACTGCAACACACTGAAACTATTTGAATGTGTATTCGTGCCTTTATTTGAACTTTTAAGTTTAATTGCATGACATTTCTGCCACCTTACAAAAGGTAGCGTCTATAAAGATGATAAATGGAATGCAAATGGAATTCATGAGATACATTGTGACATTTCTCAAGGCTGTTTTAGTGGGGGGTTTTTTAATGATTTTTTCTGAGTATTTCGAATGCAAATGCACATTTTTCTCTGTAGGTGCCGAATGTGTGCGTTGACGTTTTTCAACAAATCAGACATGCAAATTCATGCCAAGTCTCACACAGAGGCGAAGCCCCACAAGTGTCCTCACTGCTCCAAATCCTTCGCCAACTCCAGCTACCTGGCGCAGCACATCCGCATCCACAGCGGCGCCAAACCCTACACCTGCTCCTACTGCCAGAAAACCTTCAGACAGCTCAGCCACCTACAGCAGCATACACGGTACGCATGTGTGTGTGTGACTTACCAAAGGATGCACTGCTACACTTGAATCAGTGTTTTTCAGCAGCTCAGAGCATCTTGTCAAGATGAGAAAAATCACATTACGTCAAGCACTTTTTGACAGCTGACCAATGACAAGCAAGTGGCGCGTCATTTCCATAACACCAAAAAAAAAAAAAAATGGAGAACATAGCCGGTAGACAGATCATATTAGTTTCAGAGCACAAAGCTCTATCTATTCTAAAATATGCCACAAAACCGTGTATCATCCAACCGGAGCTCCTTGACTAAATTGTTGTAAGCACCATACTGTTTTTTCTTCCCCGTATAATGTCGCGCACCCACAAACGTCGTTGTGAACCAACATTACCCTTGCCGTTAACTTCAAGAGCCAACATTTGACTCTCTCAACATTTATGAAGCACACAGCGCTAGGCTACCATTGCAGCTGTTGTTATAGCAACAAAATATGCCCTCGGCTGCAATTTGTAACAAAACGCAGCCAGCTTTTTATTTGACTAAAAAAGTGCTCGTCAACTAACACACCCTTAGTTGTGTTTTCGTTTCGGATAAGCATGTTTATCTTTCCTTTTTCCATTCTCTCTTTCTCTTGATTACCTTCCTGTCCTTTCCCACCCTGACGGGGTGACATTTGAGCTTGCACACACTTCTAGTGAAAAACCGGACAATATACTCTCTGCAGATAGACGCAGGTGTTTTTGTCTCATGCTAATCACATGCATCTGCTTGTCTTATTTCACACCACAATGTCTGACTTTCTTTTGGAGTCCTGTTGACATTCTTGTGGCACTGTATTCTTGCAAAGCTTTTTTATTTAATGTTTTAAATCTGCTTTCTTGTGTGGGTAAAATATTGTTTTTCCAATTAATCAATCTTCAAGATCGATCTTTTACTCTATGCATATTTGGTCCGTGTAGGCAGCTCTGTTGTTTTTAAATAGATTTAAAAAAAAATATTTTAAAATATTGTGTTGCCCAGTATTTTGACAGAACATTTGTACATGAAATCTTTTGATTGATACTAGTGCTGTCAAATGATTAATCGCATCCAAAATAAATGTTTTTGTGTACATAATATATGTATGTGTACTGTGTATATTTATTATGTATATATAAATATACACATATGCATGTATATATTTCAGAATTTTTTTTATATTAAATATATTTATTTATAATATACATTTGATTAATATAAATATAGACATAAATATTTTAAAAATATATATACTGTATATGTGTATTTATATATACATAATAAATATACACAGAACACACACATTATGCAAACAAAAACTTTTTGTATGCGATTTTTGTAAATTTTGTATGCGATTAATCGTTTGACCGCACTAATCTATACATATAAATATGGTTATATGATATGTATGTTTATAGACTCATTCAAAACTTTTCTATACTCTTTTATGGGAGTTTTCAGGAGTATACAATTTTAGAATAATTTTGCATAGGGCTGGGCGATATGGTCAAAAAAATTGTCAGGATAAAATTGTTCATATCAGTTGATATTGATTATCACAATAACTGGCAAATCTTTATTTCTTTCAAGTTTAAAGGCAGAGTTTTGCTCGTAAGTAGAAGTTAAATGTGGTTTTAAACTACTCTTTATGATCAGAACATGGCAAACATGTCACGTTTTTGAATTCTTTACACATTTTTTTATTAAGATATAAGGAAAAGTTTAGATTACATTACATTACATTACCAGATTACATTTTTTTGTCCCTTTGAAATTGCACATTTGACAGTATGGATGCATGGTTTTTAGTTAGTACTGTCCTAAGATATTTAAATATGTATAGTCCACAAGACAAAATAAAAAGGAAAATCAGTGTGTCAATAAGCAGCACTATTGTTTAGCTCTTTGACGCAATGTCATGTAATATTCTGCGTTATTTTTAGTTCGTAAAAACTAATAGGAATTATATTTATCAGCAATAAACTTTAATTGAAGCCTGGCAGGCTAGAAGGTTTAAAAGCATGTCATTTTGTCTCCATTTGCTTCTGTATTATCTGTGTTTCTTCTCTACGTTATCTGGCTTGTGTCATATCTTCTTTCTCTTCTTTCCATGTCATTTCTATGCTGTTGGACAAGAATGAGTCTTTAATTGAATTCCATCTTACTCTGCTTATCTTCATCATGTCTGTTTCATCTGCTCTGGCTAGTTTCATATAACCCGATAGTTAGGGAGGGGAAAGGAAGCTGGTAAGAGAGAGAATGAGAGAATGAGAGAGGATAAGATGAAGTGCCTTGTGTTTTTGTGTGCTGTGTTTCATAACTCAGACACCACAATGAGCACCGTCACATTGCTAAAAGCATGTAACCTACCACATGTTTGATGATACGATCATGATTTGATCCAAGTAGGGCTCGTTTATTGATTCACTGGTAAATCTCTCTGTTTGTTTCTCTCTTTTCATCCCCTTCCCTTCATCCCTTGTTAGAAACCACACAGAGGGCAAACCGCACAAGTGTCCTCACTGCTCCAAATCCTTCGCCAACTCCAGCTACCTGGCGCAGCACATCCGCATCCACAGCGGCGCCAAACCCTACACCTGCTCCTACTGCCAGAAAACCTTCAGACAGCTCAGCCACCTACAGCAGCATAACAGGTAACAGACAGGGACAGACAGAATCAGTAGCCAACCATATACAGCAGCTGTCCTTTTCCTTTATACCTTCTCCTCTGTCTTCTGTCATTCTGTAGTTGAGAGGATTGTGTAGGCTTCCTGGAAACATATTTTAGACACTGCAGAATGTATTCAAGTGATCTTTAGGTCAAACGTTCTAATGAAAAGCTTCTGATTTGTTTTGAAGGATTCATACTGGTGATCGACCATACAAGTGTTCCCATCCCGGATGTGAGAAATCTTTTACCCAACTATCCAACCTCCAGGTGACCATCTTCAGCTGATTTATGAATGCTTTTATGTTCATGTTTTAGTTCATGTTAACTAATGTTGTTAACTAATTAACCTTATTGTAAAGTGTTACCGTAAAAACTTACCGACTCTGAACTTTTGAATGTTAGTAGTGACCAAATATTAGCAAGCATTTATGTCATTAAACTGTCAAACATACACTGTGCAAAAATTGAGTTTGTCAAAGGTCTGTTCAATTTGTCTGTTAAAATCTGAAATTATCTTGGGGAACTAAATGCATTACATTTTTGAGTCCCATCCATAACTGACACTTAGTTGTAATTGCATACATCATTGCCAGACATACTTTTGTAAGTGTTGTTTATTAATTCAGACCATTATAAATATTTACCAGCATGTAGCTGTCTCCATAAATCTGCTGAAAATCTGCTTGTCGATTTCATGTTAATATTATCATCAAGGCCACCGTCATGACATTTACTTGTTTGGTTTTTTTCAGTCTCATCGAAGACAGCACAACAAGGATAAGCCATATAAATGTCACAATTGCAACCGTGGCTACACAGATGCGACCAGCTTAGAGGTTCACTTGTCTACACACACGGTGAAACACGCCAAACTCTTCTCCTGTGGCCTCTGCAACCGCGCCTACACATCTGTAAGATCCCACCCATGATACCTCAATCTTGTCAAACTCCTGTTTTATTAACCTAAAATTATAGATATGAGTTTGTTAGAGATGTCGGAAGTTTTAGATAATACTGTTAGGGCTATTTGATAATTACGATACTTAATCACAATTATTTTGCACAATTCTTAATCATGATTATTTGTCTTTTTTTTGTCATTCATCAGAATTATTGCACATAAGCACAAGTCAAGAATATGTCAACACGCATGGTTTGCTTGCAGATTTAGTCGCAGCAAAAGGTGCAAACGACTGTGAAAGAGAATGGATGTATTACACTTTTATTTGAGCAGAATATCCCAACTAACTGACATATTTGCTGTTTTTTTCACAGATGCGTTTTCTTAATAATGGTTTTCTATGAGAAGAAAACTCTTAACATACAGTTTAACAACGTGCTTCATTCAGGTTACGGAAGTCGTCAGCAGCGCTGTACAGCGCTTCACTTGCTCTAGAAGGATTGTCATTTTGTTTCTAGATCGCAAAATCAACAATGTCACCAAAGAAGTGTGTTTTTGGTTGTAAGGGAAAGATAACCTTGTTCAGATTCCCGAGGAACCTAGCATTAAGGGAATTATGTTGATGTCAAAAGCTTGGCGTGCGTGTGACTATTTAGCTCCGCCCACGGCATACCTCCAGGATCTTGATAGTATTTGGAGGAAAGTGGTACAGCTCTATTTTTGATAAATGTGATAAAAATAAAGACTCTTCGGCGTTATGTAGGATATGCAGTAGTATTATTTAGGTACTCAAGATGAACAGAAACTGTGTGTTATATCCCCTTTAATGTAAAATTGTCTTTCCACTTGGATTATGGTGCCTTTGTCTTAGCATTAGACCGTGTTTATGACCAGAGAAATGTGAGAACATTTTGTTTGGCTTTCGCTGGTTGTTTTTTTTAGGACATTAAGCTATGTTACGCATTTCAGAATGTTGTAGCAGCTCTGATTGGGGGGTTTAAACTCTTGAAATCTGGCAACCGCAGCCAGCTTGTGGAGGCTTGTTACCAGTTTAAGATAATGCCAAATTAAAATGCAGAGAAAAAGAAACAGTGGGCAAATAGCGATTTTGCCTAATCTAGAATATGATTTATCACGCAACCCTACTTTATGTTGACACATTTTTCTGATTGTGTTACTTTTCTAGGAGACGTACCTGATGAAACACATGCGAAAACACAACCCCGACCCTCTGACAGTAGCAGCTGCAGTAGCTGCCCAGCAAGCCCAGCAGGGCCAGAATCCGGCTCAGCCCTCAGGCAGGGGTCGCGGGCGAGGCAGGGGGGCCGGAGCTGCGTCAGCCGGGGCGGGAACAGCGGCACAAGTGCAGAACCAACCCAACCCGCCAACCAGTTACTCTGTTACAGAGGGAATACCCTGCCCTTTCGACCTGCACCAGTACAAGACCGTGTCAGCTGGAGAGATCCAGTACAAACCGGTCACCGTGGCCGACCTGACGGCCCACAAAGACCTCTGCCTCACCGTCTCCACCTCTGCCATCCAGGTGGAGCACATGAACTCGTAGAGGAACTTGAGGAGAATGAGAGCGAGAAGGTGGGGTGAGGAGAAACGGACCACGAATTGGATAGGAAATAAAATACTGCCTTGGGACAGAGGAGGATTTCCAAATACAGACTGGCAGGATGGGAGAGCAGGTTTGCAAACTGAGGAGAAAAGGACAGATGGAAGAGGAGCACATGAACTCTTATGAGTTGTCTTTCTTTAGACTTGCTCTGCAGTGTCACACAAAAGGCCTTAAACGGTCATGGTGGCTATTTTCAGTTAGCAGCTATTGAAATGTACCATACCCAGCCCCAATTCTGTCCCTTTGGCTACTTTGGATTTCAACAGTCAAGCTGCGGAAGTAAAAATCCCATTCATTTTCTTCATAGGGGAACTCATTTTTGATAAATACTTAGAAACCATAATTGAAATTGAAATTTGGCAGTCTGAAGTGGCGATCTTCAGAATTTCCAATGACTTGAGAGGCAAGCAATGTCATAATTGACTACTTAACTTGCCCATAAATACACCACCCTCAGTTATATTTTAACATTCAACATCTTCTAATGAATAAAATTGTTAGTAATCATTTTGCACATAATATTTTTAAATGATTCCATTTCAGACATTTCATAAATGTTACAAATGCTGGTAAAGAAGAAAATAAGGACAAATACCACCAAATATCTCATAAATGCCGGTTTACAGTAATACTTAAATTAATCATGTTCTTCCAAATCCGTATGACTTTGCAAGCTCTTATGAAGTTTTAATGCCTTTTATGACACTGCTTTGCAGGCCTGCTGATTGACATTTCAAGCAAACGTGCAACTGGTTTGTCACTACCAGCCGAGACCTGTTGGAAAGAGGTGGCGAAGACTGCACTAAAGGGGAGAAGGATAAACAGAAGCTAATGGTTTATGGGAGATGGCACTTAAATGAACTTTTTTTATTCATGGTTTCTGTTTTGTCATTACATTTTAGCCATTTATCATGTATTTTTCTATTGTGCTTGTGTATGTTTGTATGTGTTTGAGTGTGCGAAGGGTTGGTTGAAAGAGCATGTAAGAGAACATTTAAAGAAGGAGATGAATGTGTGAAAACATCTATACAATTCTGTTTTGTTTTTGATTTTTTTTTAACCAGAAGAGTTTGGTTATTTTACATTTTCTTGACCCTCCCCACAAAGAGTCCTTTTCTTTTCCAGAAAGGAAGGGAGGGGGAAAAGTGTGCAGAAAACTATTTGGTTACCAGGTACTATTTGGTAGTGTTTTTTAAAAACCTTTAATACCAGTTATAACTTTGTTTTTTATGTAATATCATCATCATTATCCATTGGGAATTACTCTCTGTGTGTGTGTATATATATATATATATATATATATATATAAAGATGACATGTTCATTCAAAAAGGGAAGGATTGTCTTTCTGGTCCAGCTGAAATATGATTTTTAAAAAATGCATTAAAGGCAACGTTAGAGATCAGAGTATGGGATGTTAACATATTGCTAAACCATCCAATCACTGACCTACGTGATGCCATCTGTGTCCAGCAAGCAGCCAAGTGATTGGCTGATCCTCCATGTATAATCCTTGTATCCATATATGTCTTTGGAAAATAACACTGTTCTCAATATTATTATTAATACTCCTAATACTTATTAACTACTCTTTAAGATGACTTTGCTGTATAGATCAACACTCATTCATCTTGACATAACTGTTTCTCGTAATATGAACAATAAAAAATGATAAACATATTTTATCTGGAATAGTCGTGTTATTGTCTAGTGCAATATTGTCCAATCACAATTTGCAGTTTGACTTTTATTTTGGACATTTTAGGAGAATCTCTGAGGTTAAAAAAATATATTTTTGAATGCTTATTTTTTAATAGTATATTTTCCCTCTGAAAAAGTCCTGATGGAAAGGCCTGATTTGATGTAATTGCACGGTTTTTTAGATTTTTTTTCCTAATTTATTGCAAATTCAGGGATTTAGGCCAAGAAAAATAGCGTTGACTATACTGAAATAGTTTTAATTGAAAATTTTTCTCATTGAGTTTTGACTCTTATTTTAAAATTAACGTGGCCAATCAAAATAAGCCTGTGTCACAGTATTCAGCCAATCAGAAGCTCGTTGCCTGGCAGATTACAGGCAACAAACCAGGTGTAAAAGAGACAAATCGCTATCATGGAAATTACCATATATAGTTGGATAAATTAGATCTTGAATAGTATGAACTTTAGGCATAATCTCTTATTCATCTGAATTAATGGTTAATAGTTGCTGTTTTCAGAATGTATGCCAAGGGACTTTGAAGTGCACCTCTCTTTTAGAAGTTAAGTGCTGCCTTTATCAATACTTTCTGGATAACTTTTTTTTATTTTTATAATCATGAAAAAGGTTAAACTGCCAATTAGTGTAAATTATTTTTAAAAGTAATTTTATCTTGTTTTCCAGTTCTAGTCAGGCTATTCGTGTGAGTGATTGAATCATATACTCGACTGATTCATTCAAAACAATAATTCAGGAATGAATGAACAATTGTTTTGCTCTGGGATAATGTAGTTGATTGTATTTTGACTTTGTTTGTTATTCAGTATAAATTTCATATTTAAATGTTGTATAAAAGCAATATTTCCATTCAATTATGCACGGCATCATGCCTGCTCTGATATTATGAGCAAATGCATGAATATAGGTGTCATATTGCATAAATAATCCAACAATTATTAAATTCCCCTTTTACCGAGTAAGATATAATGTACTCACCCTCAGCACAGCCTCCAAAAATGACAAAGTGAGTCTGTAAACTTGGTGTCTTTGTCATGTATTGTCAGGCAGCTGGATCATATGCATCGGTGGAGTTCAAGTTTGTCAAGCAAAGAGGACTTGAGATGAGTCATGATGACCGGCACCTTAAAATAGGTAAGTGAGGGGGTTTAATAGGGTAGGATGATGTCAGTAAACCAAATTCAGTGTGGCTGCATAGGTTTCAGTAAAATTAAAGCCCCAAGCTGAGGCGGTCAAATCACTTTACCATGTTCACATTTCCTAGGGGTTGGCATCCTCCTGCAGGGAACGTGTTGAATTAATTTAGACTGAACACATAGCAATTGGTTAAACGTTTATTTTAGTAGGGAGGTTACTTTAAGGCATCATAAGCACAGATAGACAATACAGTGGTTTGGTTTGTTAGTCTTTGCATGCATGCTGAAACAGATTAAATTGTCGAAACAGTTAAAATAGGTGATTTGTTTACATAATAGTATAGATAGTTTGTATAGAGTAGAAAAAGCATCTATTGACAAATACAGTTTTTCTTTCATTACACTAACATAGCAGCCATAGCCTACACAGCATAACAGCAGGTCTACCCAATGCCCTGACATACTAAATCTATCCAAACATCACTGTTTAGGCTTAACTAATACCTGCCCACCAACAATAAGTGAACAGGCTTTCAAGGGATGCATCCACTTTAAAAGTATTAGTCGTAAACCATTAATAATAAAGATGGTAAAAACAAATACAAAAGTGACAAATGTGTGGTTAGTTCAGTTTGCATTACGCATAACGTCTATAAAGTACCATAACAGTGTTTATACTTCATTAATATCATGTTAGTAACGATTAAATCGAAATAAATTTTGATCTAAATTATGTCATTAGTGCTTATGAATACATGCTTATATATATCTAATAAAGTCAACATGTTGTACTGACAATTAAACATTTGACAAAAGAACATTCATCACAATTTGTATGTAATCAAAGAAAAATGTAGTGTAACCAGTATTAAATACTGCATGATTATGAACAAAAACTCCCTAAAATCACACTTTTTTATGAAACACAACTTTGAAACTATTTTGACAAGAACTCAGCCTTCAGACTTATTTAATGAACAGATCTGTCTAAAAATGTAACAAGTTGACCTGTTTGTCTAGTCCTAGAGTACACTACATGGTCATGATCATTTTCAACATCGTTAAGGACATATATATAAATGTGTGTGTGTGCATAAAATCGCACCTTCAGTCATGCATGAAAACACTTTATACAAAAAAAACCTTCAAATGATAATTGTGAAATAAATACGTTTTTAAATAATTACCGACTTATAATTCTGCATAACGCATGAAGACATCTTCATTGTTCATTTGAATAAACACTTAAACACACATGAAGATCTGACATTATTGGCAGCATCTTCAGATTTCAGAGCACTGTACCATTTGAAGCAGATAACTGCTATAACTCCTACACGATAACGTCCAACTAACTAATATAGCTATAATGTACTGTTGAGGTAAAGTGAAAGTTCAACCCACAGAAACAAATGACACAACAGCATCAGTCCTTATAAATGTGTTTCCCTTCATGTTACTTTGGCTTCCAAAAGCTTACCTAATGGAAAGCTCAAATATAACGAAATTCACTACCAGCATTAAAAAAAAGAAAAACTAAATTTCTAAATGTCTGAAGTTGCAGTGTCTAATGGCCTTCAACAGATCCTTGGACTTCACTGTCATCTTATGATTGCATTAAAATATAAAGAACAGCATTCTTCCCTGGAGTTTTAGATTAAAATGCACTTTGGGTTTTGGCAGCATGGCAAGACAGACAGGAAGTGTAAGTCGAGAGAGAAGTATGGGAAAGGGAAAACCAAAGAGATGCCGTGTGGACGATAAGAAAGATAAAAGGAGAAGAAATAAATTGTCAAAGATAGAGAAGAGAGTCATTTAAATGATAAAGAACCTGAGGAAAAAGTCAGAGTAAGAGAAAAATATACAAGATTAATGAAGCATGCATACAGAAACGTCATGTTGGAGAATTTCTTCAACCAGTTTGGGCCACCTAAAGAGAAAGAGAAATTCTACGTCAGTTGTACATGTGAGAATATGCACACACTACACTACTGAACAAAATAAACATACAAATACAGAAACATTTTCTATATATATAAATAATACTGTTTGAAATACCTGGGAAATGTTGATCCCAGTTAGTTTCTCAATGGTTTCAGGCAGTCTGGTCATAATGTCAAGCACTTCTCCTGTCAGCTTGGCTGCGCCAACCTCTGAACCTCCACTGGACACCATGGTGACCTTATTGGTAGCTGACAGGGGCTTACTTATCTCCTCTGCCATCTAATGGACAGAAAGAACACAATTTACCATCAATGTAAAACATCAACTTAAACTGCTTTTTGCTCCAAGCAGGATTATCTCTTGCAAGATTCTTGTGTGCAATGCAATATTTTTCTGTATTGCCAACACACTAGAAAAAAAAACCATTACAAATACACCATCTCACCAGTGGCAGTTTCTCCAGCAACATGTCCACCATAGCTCCTTCCTTGTAGTGCTGGAAGGCCTCAGCCTTCTTAGCCATCTGCTCAGCCTCGGCACGACCTTTAGCCTCCACAGCGTATGCTTCGGCCTCTCCTTTCATCTGCAGAGACACAGTTCATGTGTAACACAAACTATTTTGTTTTGAATATAGCCAAGATGATGGCTGATCACTTACTTTAATAGATTCGGCCTCAGCTTCTGCCTCCATGATCAGCTGAAGACTGTTGTAAAACACAAAATGGCCAGATGCATGTTTTTAAAGGTAAGCGGTTAAAATTTTTCAATTTTAAAATACTTTCTCCTATCCAAACTTAATCCAAGCTGAGCCTTTTTTTTTTTTTTGCACTGAAGAAGCATCCATCTCACCGTTCTGCTTGCGCCAGTTTCTCCAGCCGGTATCGTTCGGCCTCGGCTGGTTTCTTGACTTTGGCCTCCAGCTCTTTCTCCTTGCGTGCGATCTCCTGTTCTTGAAGCATGATTTGCTGCGAGCGCTCCACCACCATTACCTGCATCTTCTCCTCCTCGATCCGCTGCTTTGTCTTTGCCACCTAATGCAACAGTTACACATAAAGGTAAATAAATTAAAAAGAATTTTACCCACAAAATCATGTCACTTAAAGGATTAGTTCACTTTCAAATGAAAATTTCCTGATAATTTACTCACCCCCATGTCATCCAAGATGTTTATGTATTTCTTTCTTCAGTCAAAAATAAATTAAGGTTTTTGGTGAAAACATAACATGACCGCGTATCGCAGAACAGGCAAACATTTGTGTTTATAAAGCATTTTTCTTTTTTTAAATGACCGATCGTTTCGCTAGATAAGACCCTTATTCATCGTCTGGTAACGTTTATAGCCTTTTGAAACGGCACTGAAACTGTAATTTTGACCTTCAACCATTTGGAGTCCATTGAAGTACACTATATGGAGAAGATTCCAAAAACCTTAATTTCTTTTCGACTGAAGAAAGAAATACATAAACATCTTGGATGACATGGGGGTGAGTAAATTATCAGGAAATTTTCATTTGAAGGTGAACTAATCCTTTAATCAACACTCTGTCAAATAAGTATAACTATTAAAGGAATAGATCATCCAAGTATGCATTTCTTTCTTTTGCTGAACACAATAAAGATATTTTACTTTGTTGATGACCGGTTTCCGTTGACTGCCATGGTATTTTTTTTCCATACGATGGTGGTCACTGGGAACCAAAACTGTTAGTTACAAATATTATTCAAAATGACTTTCTGTGTTCCACAGAATAAAGAAAGTTATAGGGGAGTAAATTATGACAGAATTAAATTATTCGAGTGGACTTTTCCTTATCAAGAAGCCCAAGGATATAGAAAGTTAAGAAAGTATTCCACAATGTTGAAGGTCACCAATAGGTTTGGTTGTCGTTTTACCTGGAGCTGATAGGCCATTTCAGACTCAGCTTTTTTGGTGAAGACCTCAATGTCATAGACAGCCTTCTTCAGCTCGTAGTCTCTCTGAGCCTTAGCCATCTCAATCTCATTCATGTACTGAGCAGATATCTTCTCCTGTATAGCATTGGCCTCCTACAGAGAGAAGAAAAAGAGTAATGACTGGGAGACATTAACAAAAATACTCAATGATATCTTGGAAAAAATGCTGTATTTGGAAGAGAGTTCAGGAAAGCCTCACCCTGATCACTGCATCTCTTTTGTTCATGGCTTCCCCAATACGAGCATCCTTCTGCACTTGTGCCGTACGGGCCTTCCCCAAAGAGTGCAGGTAATCCTGAAACAAAAAACTTGATTTACCACTCACAGAGATTCATTTATTTATAAGATTTTAAATATTCAGGGGCAGATTTATTAACAGCTTGAGCCAAAACACAAACCCTCTTACTGTCAGGATCTACTCGAGAGTTGCAGTGAAATATTAGCGATGAATAAGACACTTTATTGCCTTATTTTCCTTTTCAAAATTTATAAGAGGACAGTTTTTAATGAATCATGCAATGTGACTTACTAAGGTTTACGGTAGTCATTTTACTGGTATTTGTGCCATTATTTAATGCCCAGAAAAAAGCATGTCTTAACCCATGATTATCATCGGCTCTGCTTGTTTGCGAACTCTACGCTGTTGGTAGACTGCAGTGGTCATTATGAAAACACGCTGGCTGCGTCTATGTTCTTTATTTAGACGCATTGTCAGTAAATCACCTGCAGAACTTTCCTTTCCCATCCACACTTTTTATGGGATTGCGCTCTCAGGCTAATTTGCCTTGTTTAGTAAATTTGGCCCTAAGTTCGATAGACACAACTACACAAATGGGGCTAACAGACCTGGTCATCGTGAACATCTTTGAGTGTGTAGCTGACCACGCTGATGCCCATGTTGACAAGGTCAGATGATGCCACCTTGAACACCTGCTCAGAAAACTTCTTTCTGTCTTTGTAGATCTCCTAAAGAACAAACACAAAACCCACCATGCTCAATTATATACTATGCTGAGGACTGAAAGTGCAGATTAGGAACACTATATACAGTTTTACTACCGTTTGTGATGTTGCAGACTGCAGTACATTTGCGAGGTGGGCATTTTCTCTGTGAACATATCTATTTACCTCCACAGTCAGGTGAGCAATGATGGCTCTCTGGTGACCCTCCAGTGTTTCCAAAGCAATGTGGGCAATCTCACCCTCGGACTTTCCCAGAAACATCTGACATGCTGCAGCCAACATCTGTTTATTCTGCCCTTGAATTTTCATCTGTCAAAGAGAGAAGGTTCAGTTTAGCCACATAACAATCAATGATTTTTTTACAGAAAATTAAAAGGCAGATAAAGTATTTCATAAAAAGACAGAATAACGCAGTAATCTGGGGGAAAATGGTTTATTAGTAACAAAAACTGCTTTCTTAAACGCTATAATATGTTGTTTACTGCATATTGGAGAGTGCGTGAGATAGTTAACCTGTGCAATTCCAGTGACAGAGACGGGCACTCCATGACGTGTGTAGACTTTATCACTCTTTACATTCAGCGTCAGTGTGTTTAAAGAGATCCTGTGATGGAAGAAAGAGAAAAAGCTGAGATTTGTTTAAGCAGACCATGCATACATATATACACAAACACACAGAGTGAATAATACCTTTGTATCTGCTGAACGCATGGAAAAACAAACACTCTCCCACCAGAGATCATGACTGGTGGTGAGCGGCAGAAACCTGAGGCAGGAGTCAGATCACATATGTGTTTTCATGATTTCTTCAGAAAATATCTCTCTATAAACATATTTCTGTGATGTTTAGTCTTACCCGACACCACCATTGCTTCATTTGGACCACAAGTGTAAAACATTTTCACACTATGGAGAAACCAGAGAAATGAAAGCAGTGCAACACTGTTAAAATCATAAATTTTTTAATATCTCGCATAACAACAACTATATTGTTCTGTTCTTTAGTAATTTTAAAATAAATCTCCATTCTCATTGCAGCATTCAGTGTGGCACACTTTGCATTACTTTAACAACCACTTAATGCCAAGAGGCTGTAGGCCACCAAGACATATATAATATACTTTTATATAAATGTTTTATGTTAGTACATATACACGTATATATGTAAGTACATAACATGCTGGAACGTCAAAGGTTCAAATATCCTTATATATGGGTCAAAAATACTCAATTATAAAGTAAAATTAAATCTATTAAAAATTAAATCTATTAAAAACTAGAAATCGAATTCTATATAAAATGTATTTATAGTGTGTATAAATACAATGAAACAACGCGCAGTATCTTATAATCTGTATTAAACCCACTAATGCCTTCAAGTATAGTATAGCCTGACTGATGCGTTTTCACTTCTCGGAAATGGTGGGCTTGTGGTTTCTTATTAAATACAGGTTTACCAAAGAATCTCCGATGAAAAACCTTCCAAGTCCATTAACTTTTTAAAGGGTCCTAAGCGTGGCAGATGGCAAAACACGAGCATCTCTCGTTGTTATTCACAATTAGACTTGATATAAATACATATTTGCTATTTTTTAAATATACATGTATCTATATTGTATTATTATCGTATCATATTGCATTATTTGATTGGTTTTTGCACGGGTGGAGATGAATATAGTGCGCTGCGCGCACTAGGAGGTGCCCTATAATGACATTAGTAGCCTATAATAACATTAAAACAAGCGAATTTTGCCTGTTATCTTAGCCTACTAATGCAACATCCTCAGACTGTATTTTCCTGGTAGCTTGCGAAATAACACATAAACACAACAACGGAGCTTACAAATTCGCAATATTGTATCGACCAGTAAAAGAAATGAATCCAGTGTTTACATCCAGCACGTCACGACAGCGTAAAAGCCATCGGAACAGACTGCAGAGAAAATAATTGTCAGAATCACTCTTACCGTTAGGTGAATGGATAGAAAATATTGATCGACTTGATAATAGCACGATATCTGGGTTCTTTTCAAAACGGTGTAAGATAAAGACGCAGCAATACAGCAAGCTGTAACTAGCTGGAGATGGCGCCCCGCCCGGATCATACAGGCTTACTGGCGCCATCCCATGGAGCACTTCTTCCCAGCGTGTGGCCCTCAAAGCTATCGCATGAGCTCCATGTCTAGTTTAACTACACAAAACTTTACATCGTCCTTCAATTTAAATGCAGCGGTCATATTTAAACATGTTGAATACAATGCATTTGTGAATTGTATAGGCTATCTGTGTGGCTTTTGCTACATGTTTTTATATACAGTGGCATGCGAAAGTTTGGGAACCCCTCGCAGAATCTGTGAAAATGTGGATAATTTTACCAAAATAAGAGAGATCATATACTGTCCTGAGTAGGATATTTTTTTAGCCGGGGGGTGAAAACTTTTGAACAGGATGAAGATGTCCAAATTTTTCTTATTTTGTTGAAATATCATATTTTTCCATTTAGTACTGCCCTTCTGACGCGACAGAAGATACTTGCATGTTTCCTGGAAGACAAATAAAGTACAATTTACCTTGATCTTCAAATTCAAAAAGTTTTCACCCCCCGGCTCTTAATGCATCGTGTTTCCTTCAGGAGCATCAGTGAATGTTTGAACCTTTTTTAATTGTTGTGTTTGAGTCCCTCAATCATCCTCAGTGTGAAAAGGTGGATCTCAAAATCATACAGTTACTGCTGGAAAGGGTTAAAATATGCAAAAGATGCTGGAAAACTGAAGATTCTGCAGGACCTGGAGGATTTTTCTGAAGAGCAGTGCTCAGTTGAACTGTTCAGAACAAACAAGGGACTCATGAATAACCATCACAAAACAAAAAAACAGTCGTAGATCATCCAGGTAACCACACACAGTATTAAGAACCAAGGGTTCCCAAACTTTTGAATGTGGTTATTTTAATAATTTCAGCTATTTTTTTGTCTTGTGGACTATATGTAAACATCTTTTATGGAAAATATCTTACTCAGGACAGTACTAAATAAAAAATAACATGCATTTTGTATGATCTCTCTTATTTTGGTAAAATTATCCACATTTTCACAGATTCTGCAAGGGGTTGTCAAACTTTCGATCCCCACTGTAATTGTAAATAGTATGCATTGGATTTTAGATGCAGTTTATTTGTAAACTGAATACAGCTAATCATTTTACCTTGACAGGGATATGATTTGTGGAGCATTTGCCGATTACTAAACTATGCTTCTGGAGGTACAGTTTAACTTATTTTATTCTTTGAATGAAAGTGATAAACAATTATTGACTCTGCCTTTCTGTTTTGCAGCTGCTCAGTGAGAAGACATGCAGAATTTTCTCCTCCTCCTCATCATGTTTGGTGTCAGAGTCTTGATATTGATGTTCCTCCTGCCAGGTTCATGCTGGAAATAACAGATTTTTATCTGATACCCAAAGTTATTCAAACTCATAATCAAGTTAACATTTCTGTAATCAAGAGGCAGGAAAAGCAAGAGGCAGACATTTAAGAAAGGAGCAGTTTATTGCATAACCCTATTTGTGAAAACAGAAATATACTTGTTTTTATAACAAGCAAGAAGCAATTGGAACTTTCTGTTTCTTAACAATATCTATGGCACTTAAATGTTATTCTATGTACAACATTAGGAAAAACATGACGGTGAACATGAATCAGATAAGGGGAGAATTATGTATCACAGTTGTTTATTATATTATAGGAATGTTTGTGAGGTTGCAGAAGCTCATTCATGAACCTTTAATTGTTAACAGTAGTTGTGTAAACAGACCAGATTTTCCTATTGGCCTCTTATCAGTAATAACTTCCTAATCATATGAACAGATTGACTATATCGCTGTGCTACAGACAGGTCTTCAAGAAGACTAAGATTTATTTTTTTATTTCATTGGATGAATTTTAGATTTAGCTTACTCTAATAAGAACTCTGATGCGCATGCGCTGATTTGTGACTGCGTGTTTTGAGTTTGAGCTCCATCAAATTGATTCTTTATCGCCCATTTTCTATCTTAAAAACAATTTTATACACTATCATTTTCGTTTCTATAACGTGTGAATATATCCCCTATAGCATTCTAAAACAAAACCAGAGCGCCTTGTTATCACTAGTTTTATTTTGATTTCTCGAGTCTGCTATTAGCTTATAGCCCGTTAGCAATCGCAGCGTGGCTGCCGCTAATCTCATTTAGATTGCTAATACTCTATTCACACACATTACCATTGTTTCTCTGTTACTTGCTTAAATGGTGGATTTGTGTCTACCTTTGAGTGCAGGTGAGGACACATTCGAGCTGCATTCGGTGCAGCTGGAGCTGGAGGCCGTGGAGAAGCAGATCCGCGACCTGGAGGAGAAGCAGGCCCAGTTGAGAGAGCGGAGAGCCGCGCTGGAAACATCCCGGGCTGACGCTCACAAGTCCGGGGTAAGTATACAGCACGCTGCTAACACTCCCACCACCTCTACTCCGTGTGTTTCTCTGCACAGACCCTGGGTGCACCAGCAGCGGAAGACGCGAGCCAGGCCCCGGGCGATGACCTCTCCCCCTCCGCCGCCTCCGGTCTTCAAGATCTCCACCCGGAACAGCTTCGCTCCCCTCCGCGAGACGTAATGCGACGCTATGATCTCTATGAAGAATTTCAGTCAGGTTTCAGGCCTCACCATAGCACAGAAACGGCACTTGTTAAAATTACAAATAACTTGCTTCTTGCTTCAGACCAAGGTTGCATCTCATTGCTAGTATTACTTGATCTTAGTGCTGCGTTCGACATTATAGACCATGATATACTCATAGATCGATTACAAAACTATACTGGTATTCAAGGGCAGGCTTTAAGATGGTTTAGATCCTACCTGTCCGATCGCTACCACTTTGTTCATTTAAATGGGGAGTCATCTAAAATATCACTAGTAAAATATGGAGTACCACAAGGATCTGCCCTAGGTCCTCTGCTATTTTCAATATGCATGTTGCCCCTTGGTAATATTAATAATAATAATAATAATTCGTTACATTTATATAGCGCTTTTCTAGGCACTCAAAGCGCTTTACATAGTAAGGGGGGTATCTCCTCGTCCACCACCAATGTGCAGCATCCACCTGGATGAGGCGACGGCAGCCATAGTGCGCCAGAACGCCCACCACACACCAGCTTATTGGTGGAGAGGAGACAGTGATGAAGCCAATCAGTAGATATGGGGATGGTTAGGAGACCATGATGGTCAGAGGCCAATGGGCAAATTTGGCCAGGATGCCGGGGTTACACCCCTACTCTTTTTCGAAGGACATCCTGGGATTTTTTATGACCACAGAGAGTCAGGACCTCGGTTTAACGTCTCATCCGAAGGACGGTGCTTTTTACAGTATAGTGTCCCCATCACTATACTGGGGCGCTAGGACCCACCCAGACCGCAGGGTGAGCACCCCCTGCTGGCCTCACTAACACCTCTTCCAGCAGCAACCTAGTTTTCCCAGGAGGTCTCCCATCCAGGTACTGACCAGGCTCAACCCTGCTTAGCTTCAGTAGGCAACCAGTCTTGGGCTACAGGGTAATATGGCTGCTGACTATTATTAGAAAATACAGGATTAGTTTTCATTGTTATGCCGATGATACTCAACTATATATCTCAACAAGACCAGATGAAACGTCTAAACTATCTAAGCTAATAGATTGTGTAAAAAACGTAAGATTGGATGACCAATAATTTCCTCCTATTAAATTCAGATAAGACCAAAAAGCAGTACACAAAATCTCTTCGATTACAAGTCCTTACCAGGTCAAGAAAACATGATCATATTACCCCAATTTTACAGTCTCTGCACTGGCTACCTATTAAATTCCGTATCATTTACAAAATATTATTACTTGCCTATAAGGCCCTAAATGGTTTAGCTCCTGGGTACCTAACTTGTCTTCTACCACGCTACAATCCAACCCGCTCCCTAAGGTCGCAAAACTCTGGACTTTTGGTAGTGCCTAGGACAGCAAAGTCCACTAAAGGAGGTAGAGCTTTTTCACATTTGGCTCCCAAACTCTGGAATAGCCTTCCTGATAACGTTCGGGGTTCAGACACACTCTCTCTGTTTAAATCTAGATTAAAGACACATCTCTTTAGCCAAGCATTCACATAATGCATCTTATAATCTTGTACTGCAGTTATATCTGATCAAATGTACATTATTATTATTGTTTAGCTTGGGTTGAACAAATCCTTTTTGCTTAGATGGAACAGCAGCTACGCTAATTATGTCTCTATTTGTTTCTCTGTTTCTGAACATCCTGTGGTAACTAGGAATTACAGAAGCTTCAGTCTGGATTCAACCCTTAAATGATCTGAGATGACCAAACACCTGAGAAAAGATAATGCCAATCCCTCAGAGGATGCCAACGCTCAGACAACATACAGAATTACCAAATTTTGACATAAGTTAAATATATTAAGGTTCTGCAATATATAAATATATTGTGGAAACCTCATTTCCTGTAGAGCTGCTTTGCAACGATTTGTATTGTAAATAGCGCTATACAGATAAACTTGAACTTGTCTTGCACACTGTTTTCTGGTGTCTTTTTAAACAGCATGGCTATGAAAAATTAATCCCACACTGAGGACAGGCTTCTCTCCAGTGTGAACTCTAATGTGCCTCACAAGGCTGTGTTTATTTATGAACTTCTTTTTACAATGAAGGGAGCAGAAAGGCTTCTCTTCAGTGTGCATTCTCATATGCATTTTAAGACGTTTCAGTGTAAAAGTCCTTCCACGCTGTTGGCAGGTGAACGGTTTCTCTCCAGTGTGAATTCTCATGTGAGTTTTAAGGGTTTTATGTCGTGTGAAACTCTTTCCACCCTGAGAGCAGGTGAAATTATTCTCTTCAGTGTGAATTCTCATGTGAACCTCAAGGTGTTGTTTGATGGTGAAGCTCTTTGCACATTGAGAGCACGGAAAGGGTTTCTCTCCAGTGTGAAGTTTTGTTTCATCGTGACACTCTTTTCACACTGAGAGCAAGCAAAAGGCTTCTCTCTAGTGTGAATTCTCATGTGACTTTTAAGGTGTTGATGCTGTGTGAAAGTTTTTCCACACTGTTGGCAGGTGAACGGTTTCTCTCCATTTCTATATTGCCTAAAATATCTAGGATTTGGCTTTGTTTGCGTGAGCATATATATCCTATACTGATGGCAATCGTCTTTCAGTTCCTTCCAATCTAAAAGCAACATTAAAAGATCAATATAAATAAATCTGTACAAGGACAATAAAGGCAAGTTAGCCAAAGTTTTTGCACCACAATTTAATGGCAAGATCTTTTTTTAATCTTTGATATAAATTTAACTCTTTAATGATTATTAATTAATATTTATCTGTCACGATACCACTAAATCTGGTAAGAGTTTAGATGCACTTTGCTAGAACATGTTAGGTGCAATTGTTCAACATTGGCAAAACATTTATGTTTCGTGAGAACATGGTTACTTTGGGATGGCAAGTATGTTTTTTTTTTTTTTTTTGTCTAAAGAATGTTTTACACTCTAAAAAAAATGGTGCTATATAGCACTAAAAGTGGTTCTTGGCTCCTAATCATAGGGGAACCTATGATCATGTCATCAACCAGCCTAAATAATAAAAAACCCTTCATGTTAGTGGCTGAAACCAAGGAATCATTTGCATCCCTGATTATTAAAACATAGTTACTGGCTCATTTTATGTAATGAATTATATATGTTTAAATGTTGACCTCTCACACGTGCTTCAGACATCGGTCATGCTCATAGCAATCCCCATAGTGTCCACTACAGAGTGCGAGTTCCCTAACAAGTGTGCCGCACACGACCTGAAAAGTGAAGCCAAAATATTTTGATCTCCTTGATTTTACCCTGGATTGTGTAATATAATCTAAACTTTAACAGCACTCAAGATGTTTTTAACATTTCAAAACACATCCTCATGTTAGCAGACAGATTCCACTTTCACATGTGACCAACAATTCCTCAACAAATATAATGAAATATTATCAAAATTTTCATCTGACAAGAGTTGACAAATCTGTTGATGGTGACGAAAATCTGAATTTGTTGTCATTTTAACTATCTACTGCGGAATTCTGAGAACACCCTGTGCCTGAGAAACATCCTGTGTCTGTATGTATTTTAGGAAATAGACATTAATCAATGGTCATAAAACATGTTGTTGCCTTATGTTAAATTAAATCCTGCTCTCTGCCAGATGTTTCTTTGCCTCTCTGCAATCCCTCCTCCCTTCTCACTCCTTTTCTTCTGTCTCACTCCCTCCTCCCTTCTCTGTTCTTTCTCCTCGGATATCTCTTTTATGAGCGCATGCGCATATAGGTATATCTCCACATGAGTTTAAATGGTGAAATAGTGGAGGGGGTCTGAAGTGCTCCAGGTTATTGAGTTTAGAGTCTGACCGAACTGTATAGTTCAACTGAGACATATATATATAACGTATATTTCTTGGCCTGTGTACCACACATATGAAATCCATATTCTCATTGGATATACCACTGCACCTCCCCTTGCAATGCAACTATATAATGTATGGATGTAATAATAAACTTTGAAGAAGTTTGCGAACAGACAATTGGCTCCATGTTCATAATTGTGTCCATGGGACTGAGAGTGTTTAGGTGGCGATGAGAGACTAATTAATTAACATCTTATAAGGATTTTCTATCTCTTGCTCAATTTCTGTTTTCCTACTTTCACTTCTGCTATACTATATACAGTATATATATATATATATATGCACCACATGGATAACAAATTCGAGCCTTGGGTGGACTGCACCATTTGTGTGTCATTCTTGGTGTCCCAGGTACCCATCTCCTTTGCTCCAATTACTTTAATATTTTTATTCCAACAGTTTGGGGGCTTGTCCGCGAAGGGGGGAATCTCTTTACGAACTGGGAAAAGAAACGTCCCGAGATCGAGTGGGAAAGGCACACCGGAAATCAGGGAAGGGCCTACAATAAAACGGGGGAAATGTTTTGCATATTTCTTGAAGGAAATAGGCCTACAGAGCTTATGTTTTATCCATGTGTTATGTGTTCCCTCAGCCTTATTCTTCTTGTAACTTAACTCAACCCTAACTCTGCTAGAAGTGATGACTATCAATCCACAAAAGCAATATGCTGTCAGGTCACATATTTAGTATTTATATTAGAAAAATCAAACACTATATTTAATATAATTAAAAATGAATTTAAAAAAATATATATGATGACTTTACTTTAAATGTCAGCTGGTGACGGTGCTGACAAATTTGGCATTTCTTTCACAAAAAAATGGAGTTCATGTAGTAGTCATTTTGCTTTGTCTGTTGATGCTATGCTAATAGAAACTGCTGCAGGAGAATGAAATTATCTAAACATTTCAAATAATTTCCTCAAAAACTGGAAGATAGTGTTGACATATCAAGGTTGTGACAGAGGAAATATTAACATTAGGATTCAAAATATTCTAAAACTATAAAACTGACCAGAGCCTGTCTGACAGTGATGTACTCTGCAGAGGAGGATTGTGGCAAGAGGTTCATGACACACTGTTTCTGATGTAGTGAGAGGACAATAACTCCCGGTTTCACAGCAGGTTTAACCCTATTCCCAGACTAAAATGTAAATCTGAGCTGTTTCAACTGAAAGAAACGTGCACCGTCTGATCTTAAAATATATCAGTGCCTTTGTTTTGTCTGAAGATGCACACCAGTAAGACTCTGGCTCCAAATGATGTTTAATTAGTGTTAGTCTTTAGGGTTTGTTCAAATCACTAATGCCAAGCACAATAGTAATGCTTAACATTCAAACAGTTGATAGATGTAGATTTACATCTGTGTGTGGGGAATAAGCTTCAGAACGGCACATGCATGAAATAGCACATGTTTAGTGCAGCTCAGGACTCATGAGAGCTGCATTTACACAAGGCTCCAAAACAACAGTCCTGCTGCAGTTCTGTGTAGATAAGCTTGGTGGTAATTGCAGTATGAAACGGAGGGGTTTAAGAGAGATAAAGAGGCGAGTGTGGGTGGATGGATGAATGGAGTGCTGAAGGTTAAAGTTCTTCATTTGACAGAAAATCTTCAAATGAACTCAAAGAGCAGTGACTGTAATCTCACAGCATGATCAGCCTCAAAACACAAACATATGTCTGTCTGACATATTGGGTATTCTATTAGGTTTCTAATGCATGTTCTATTGGGGTTCTTAGTTTAGTCAGCTTTGACCGCTGTGAAACGGGAGAAAAAAAAGTGCTATTTTGAAGAGCTGCGGTCCAAGCATCACTGGAACCTATACTGACTTTGTATTGTATGGACAAAAATATATCCCTTTAAAGAAACAAAAATAGATATGTTTATAAAATAAATGATTTCTTTAGCAAAAGGCTGGGTTTTGGGTTTGTCTGAACGGATTATTATTATTATTTATTTTTATTTTTTTAAAGGAAAGAGCACAAGAAAATACAAATGATATTGAATGAGAAGCACACAGACTGGTTGCTATAGTTTTATTCATTTTTTATATTTATTATGGCTATTATAGGCTATTGCATTATTTACAGTAATGTCTTGATGAACACTTTTAACAGTAGTTTTTTTTTAATATTTCTTTATTTTTCAAATTTTCCTTTTGAGACTATTCGGTATAGTGAAAAAATGGCGCTTTTTACATATGATTTACAGTTTATTCTAATAAATATAAAAAAAAAATGTGCATTATAGCTGACACCTAGATGAACAGTTTACAGTAGTTTTTTATGACAAAGTCATTCTGCTCAAATGCTATTGAGCTTTAAATTTGCATTTGAGCCCATTCGGTAGTGAAAAGTAGCATTTTTTTGCATATGATTTACAGTTTTTTTAATAAATATGAAAAATGTAAAAGGTGTGCATTATAGTTGACATCTAGGTGAACTGTTTACAGTTTGTTTTGTGACTGTAAGTCATTCTCCTCAAATGCTATTATGGCTTATTTTGCATTTGAGTTTATTTGAATAAATTAAAAAAAAAATTTAATAGCTGTGCATTATGGACGACACCTAGATGAACAGTTTACAGTAGTTTTTATGATTGTAAGTCATTCTCCTCAGATGCTATTGAAGTTAGAAAAGTGTATAGCAATATCGCATGTAACTTTAGAGACGGTCCCTTAATTTGCGAATATCAGACGTCCACGAGCTACACAGATTTTTATAGTTAGGCCATGGGCTATAGGCTGCTCTTTGTAACCTATAGTTGAGAGAAATTTTCCGGATATTAACGACAGCATCCGAACAAAGCCGATCTGAAATTGTCTTTAAAACGACATCAGCCGAAGCCTTCCAGATAAAGCCGATTTGTAAAACAGAAGTGTCTTTCTTTGGCAGATTGGGGGCGATGAAGAAGGGTTGGAAAATAGGAGGAAGAACAAAAACATCCCTTTAAACCATATTTCTTTATTTAACGTGCCAATCTTTTTGCTGATTTGGATTCCATATACAGAGGTAATTACAGCACTTCTTTATAAGAGTTTTTTTTTTTTTTTTAACTGGATGCTTTTTCACAAGACAACGTGAATAGGGTTAATTGATGCAGTTTGTCGTTTACCGCATTTTAACTTTATTGTCAGATAGCCTATATGATGAGCACATGATTTAGGGCGTTTCTTGATAATGTGAGGCAAGAAACAGTTCGCGTCGGGACATCTTTAAAATTTCAATAACCCCGTTATAATTAATGCAGAACTGTAGCCTATGGGAGGTAAACCCCTTTGGGACAATTGTTAGACAACTAGGCTATTTAAACACAGGCTTTAGGTTTATATGGACATGAAATGGTTAATTTGTATTGATTATTTTGTGCAAATTCTTATAGAATGGCTGTAGGGTATTGGCCGTATTGGTAACACGAGGACATATTGATTTATAGTTCATTGTGGATTGATGCTTCCTTCTGAATGGGACATCAAATATTGTCTACCCATGATAAACTGCTCTCTACGGAAGGTGAAGACGCGTGACTGTAGCCTATATAACCACAATGTTTCGCAAAGCATCCGCTCGTTTACGTAACAGAGCCGACAGACGGTTTTCATTACGGTCTTTGAATGCATGTTTATCATCTCGATAAATGAGAAAGCACCAGTCGTGTTTTTATCGCGCGTGCTCTCATTTCTGTACATAACCTGCTTTGTTTGTGTGCGTAAGAGAACGAAAACGCGCGTGAATGGTAATGTGTGCATATATGAATCCCCAATTTATTTCGGGTTTAATAGGGTCCTCGGGTCTATTTGGTGGGATATTTCCAGCAGAGGAATGCGACACACCCTTGTCGCATCATAGGGTTAACACGGACAGAAAAAAGCAGCTAAAGCGCAATGTTCCCTCACGAATGAAAACCGCGGATATTGTTAACCCTGCAATTTTCGACACGACAGAGAATTAATACAGACGCAATACTTTCTGAAAGATGGATTAATTGGTTGTTTAATTAGTGCCATTCTGAATCATCATCTGAGTCAGCGACACAGTCAATTAGCCTCACATCATCCCACATTTATTCCATTATTTGAGAGCTAATGTTAATCTTACTCGGTTTAAGATGAGAAATAAGGTTAAGTGCATTTCTAAACCAAACAGACTTATTAATAAATGATGCGGTGTTATATGCAAATCAAGTGGAAGTGGAGCAGATGCATTTCCATTTTTCACGCTGAGGCTCTCAGTTTTAATTCAATACGAGGCCAAAGAGCAGCTACTTTGGCAAAGGACTAGAACAAAGCAGATTGTCTCTCTTTCTCTCTGCCTCTCTTGAAGGATTTTGCCACAATTGGGAAAAATAAACTTTCTGAGTGACTGAAAATAACTTTTATTCGATTACTGGAAAAAAAATATTGGCCTCAACCGATCAGATGAGATGTCTATAAAAGGTAAAGCTTAACCCTTATAAGGAAGGGAGAGAGAGACAGATTTGAATTTCTTGGGGTTTTGGCAGAAATGGCACGGTCAGCTGCCTTCAGTCTGGTCTGGGCAAGCTTTCCTGCCAGAAACTGTCATGGCATTATGGTTAGTGTCCATTAAATCACCTCCCTTTGTCAGACTCCCTTTGTTCTTAAAGAGACAGTGATATACATAATGTAATCTGATCATATCAGACTGCTGTACAGTTTGACTTAAAAGCAATATATAGCCTCTTTTGATGTCCATGGGAGGATTCATTTGGCATGAAAGATTCGTGTCAGAGTAAATCTAACTGAATGCCTAATCCTGAATCATTAAATTCTTGTCATCTTGTATGAATTCATAAAATTTGGTTTCTATTTAAATGCAGACCCTCATTCTAATTCACGGAAAAATTGTGTATTTTATGTGTCATATTAAAGTGTTATTTCTCCATATATCTTCACAGATAGAAGTTTTGATTGTTTATGTTGTGTTTTAAGTACTGTTCACACTTGCATTTTTTTCTTCCACACAGATATCCAGCTAAAATGGGCATCACATGTGTGGCAGTCATTAGTACCCTTCTGTGCTCAGGTAACTGTTTGAAAAACACGTCTACAATGTAGGTATAAAAATAACACATAGCTTTTCATTTGCATAGTTTTCTAAATTGTTTTATTTCACAAGGGCAACATTTGCAGCATAATTTATCATAAGATGTTGGACTGAAAGTGCACAGTTGGCAGTTTGACATGGCAGCATTCCTAATAGTCCTTTCATATTGTTAGTGCTTCAGAGAAGAAAAACCTGCACCCCCTTTACCCGATAAAACTCATTCACTATCAACTCTTAGGCGTATTCTTGTTGTCAGCAAAAAGGCATATATTTTTAAGTCCTGTATATTCAGACCAAGCAGGAAATGCTCCTTTGTACACACACACACACACACACACACACACACACACGTTGGTTTTTGTGGTTTATGGGGACTCTCCATAGGCGTAATGGTTTTTATACTGAACAAACTGTGTGTGCTATTGCCCTACACCAACCCTACACCTAAACTTAGCCCTCACAGGAGACTTTGTGCATTTTTAGATTTTCAAAAAAACACCATTTAGTATGTTTTTTAAGCCTTTTGAATTACGGGGACATAGGCAGTGTCCTCATAAACCACCTTCATATTGTAATAACTCTGTCATACCCATGTCATTATACAAATTTGTGTCCTCATAAACCACATAAACATGCACACATATACACACACACACATAAACATACATGTAAATAAAAAGAGAGAGATTTGTCTCCTTGTTATTCTTCTTCATCCTTCATAACTGCTGATTCCCAAGTCCAAAGGGATTCAGCTGGTTAGAGCTATAAGGGCAAATCCATTGTGATTTTGCAGCAAGCTAAATTTGATCTAATAGAAATGTGATCTGTCACTTGAGCAAAAACACATTCTCATATTGCTGAACCATTCTGGGCTGCGTTTCCCAAAAGCATCATAAAGCCTTTATTAATGAAGACAACACCTAGATGTGATGTTTGCCTTTATTTTACTTGTATTTACCTGTTTCATTGTTTTTTACAGTTTGGTCATCAACCATTAAAGGTAATGCTTCTTAAATTATTATAATAATTTTTACATTATTAGAAACATTTTATAAAAGTAAAGGACCTTTATTTGGCATCTGTGGTTCCATTAAGAACCTTATCCATGGAACCTTTCCATTTCACCAAAGATTCTTTATAGTGAAGTATTGATCTTTTATAATGTTCTTCAAACTAAAAAAAGATTGTTTTAAAAAGGGTTCACTGCAAGGTTCATTAGGTGCAGCTTGTCTATAGTTGATATATTTTTTCAAATGTATGTTTTTCAGTTTTCTGTAGTCAATAAGTGAATTATATTAGCTTGTTTTTCCCACACATAAAGGATCTGTCTTTCTTCCTCACTCTGCAGCTAAAGATGAACACCGCACTGCTTTCTTTGGAGAGGACGTTCATATTCCCATGCCGGCTTTAGACACAACAGAGGTGTTGTTCAAGCCGAGGGTGGATCCGGTGTTAGAGCGGGTTCTCCTGCAAGACGGGAAAATTCTGGACTCAAGAGCCACACTGAACGTTCACATCAGTCATTTGGTCCTGGAGGATGTGGGGGAGGAGGATGAGGGCACGTATGTGGTGAAGAATTCTGCTGCTCCGTCTGATGTCAGACGAATCATTCTTATTGTTAGAGGTATAATTTACATTACCACTATATAAATACTTGCATAGTTGATTATGAAGTGAAGTGAAGAAGTGAAGTGACATATTGCCAAGTATGGTGACCCATACTCGGAATTCGTGCTCTGCATTTAACCCATCCAACGTGCACACACACAGCAGTGAACACACACACACCGTGAACACACACCCGGAGCAGTGGGCAGCCATTTATGCTGCGGCACCCGGGGAGCAGTTGGGGGTTCGGTGCTTTGCTCAAGCGCACCTCAGTCGTGGTATTGAGGGTGGAGAGAGCGCTGGACATTCACTCCCCCCACCTACAATCCCTGCCGGCCCGAGACTCGAACCCGCAACCTTTGGATTACGAGTCCGACTCTCTAACCATTAGGCCACGGCTTCCCCATTATCTCATGGTAGACTGATAACAAGATAGAATTCACTCAGCAAAATGCTACGTTATGGTCACTACATGTTATGAATGTATATATACTGCTTTCAAAATTTTTAATAATTAAGATTTTTTTGATGTTTTAGAAGGAAGTATCTTAGGCTCACCAAGGAAGCATTTATTTGATCAGTGAAATATTACTGAAATTTAAAACTGTGTAAATAATTTATTCCTGTGATGCGCAGCTGAATTTTCAGCATCATTGCTCCAGGTTTCAGTGTCACATGATCCTTCAGGTATCATTCTAATATGCTGATTTGCTGCTGAAATCACGACTGAAACATCACACAGAATTATTCAGAATTATTATCATACTTTTGTTTCTCAGTGTGTATACAGTCAAAAAAGCAGCACAGTCAGCAGAGGTTGTTTGAAAACAGGTTTATTTTCATAATTCTGCTAGAAACTGCCTACCCTAGCTTTAATGTATTTATAATATGTTTTTCTCCTAGACTGTGCTCAAGAGACTGTGGTGAAATATGGAGACACGTATCATATCCCGATAAACCCTTTGATTGGTCCATACACCCTTGAGTTCAGGCCTGCAGCTCACACTCCAGTTAACCAGACCACAGAGGAACCGCCTGTGCTGCTTCTCAACCAGACCGGCATCCCCACGCAAGAGTACGAGCGCCGCCTCACCGTGGGCGAGAAGAGGGTCAACCTCCATTTGGTTACAGGAGCTGATGAGGGCAGCTACACTGTCGTGGACAGTGATGAAAAAGTCAGATTGAGAGCCTGCCTCAATGTGAAAGGTAAAAAAAAAATCTGTGTTTTTGAGTACATTATATTATATTTGATAAAAGACAAAGCCTTACATGACTAAAGTGGCAAAGTCTTAAAATAGTGTAAAAGCACAACAAGGGAAGTGGAAGAAGAAGTAACGAAGGAAAGACAAAGAATAAAGGAACAAAAATAGGACATGTGACCTCACATAATCAGATTTTAGATTACCAGCATTAATTTTGGTCCACATTGCATCTTATTCTGACCAAGAACCATCCACTTATACAGAAAAAGTGTGAAGTGAAAACCATTTTAGGTGACATTTTGGCTGGATAAATCTAAAATCAATTCCAAAGCAAAGCTGAATATACAGATATTGAGTACAAAGTTGGTGGTACAGTATTGACATTCTAGTGTCTCACTTAAATCTGAGTACAAAATTTTCGCATACGTTTCTGTTTTTTCGTATTCCTCATCCTTTCCTATCAAAATGCATGCTATGGATGCAAAAATGCAGAAAATCGAACCTGATCTGAATTTTTTTATGACGGACGAAAGTTTCAGAGGCAGTTTGTAAAAGGGATTGACATAACGTTAGGTCGTATTTATTTTTTAACGTGTGAAAATTTCGGACGATGGTTATTGAAGGAATAAACCATGAGTCTTTGAATTGCATTTTTTTTTTTTTAACATAGGACACCAATGTTTAATAAATGTGTATTATTACCAATAATAATAATAACTAAAACACATATTATATTATCTAGAATAATATAAAATTAATATAATTATTAATTTGTGCAATCAAGTCGACGATATCGCTGGAAATGAAGTGTTATAATATTATTAACAATATATTAATATGAATAATTCTGTCAAGTGTTATAATTTATTAGTATTACTGTTGGCTGTTTGCTGGTGCATAGGAATTTGATGTAATAAATAATATTAATTATGAATTGTGTATATTAATATTATATATTACATAATAATAGAACTAAATTATATTATTATGTATTATTATTAATATTATTAAAAATCTAAATAATAACATGCCATTATGTATTATAGTTCATTAGTATTACTGTTGATTGTTTGCAGGCACATGGGAATTTGGTGCATTAATTCAACCTTCAATATCTGTGTATATAATTTTTTTCCCATATGACAGACCACCAGATCTTTATGCACTTGAATTATGGTGCAACCTTGAATATCAAGCTTCGTGTGGACCACACAAAAGTCAAAATGATCTACATCCCAGACACTGACCACAAGGAACGACTCATCGTGGACCAGGGGGAGATGACGATGACTGTTGACTCTGCTTTTGAGGGTCGAGCGTCTGTGGAAGGATCCATGTTCTACTTGAAGAAGGTCAAAGTCGGTGACATGGGTGTCTTTCGAGTGATGGACTTTTCCGGCTTCCGCATAGCTGATGTCTACCTTCATGTGGAGCGTGAGTAGAGATTTTGAGAAGCTACTGTTGATTGAGTTTGGATCAGACTTTAATAACTTTCACATTGAGGTCTATTTCCTGTACCCATGATCCTCTTTTCTCACATAACAGCCTATAAGCTGCCACAACTGTATCTGGCGATCATCTCCTTGGTGTGTCTGCTGGCGTTCCTGCTTTTGGTGTGTCTGCTGTCCTGTCTGATCAAGGTTCACCGTCGGGCGGAGAGAGCTCGCAAGATCACCCTAATCGCTCAGCAGGCTGGCAAGGGCGACGGAGAGACCTTCAGACAGGTAAAACCAATCTTCTGACTTCTGACACCCCAGAAGTATAATGTTATATATTGAAGGTTGTGAACTTTGTATTCATTAAAGAAAAATAATGGGCAACACAACTGTTTCAACACTGAAAATTATAAAATTAAATGTTTCTTGAGCAGCAAATCCTCATATTAGACTGATTTTTTAAGGATTATGTCTTATGTCACTGATGATGCTGAAAATTTTGTTTCTCATCACAGAAATAAATTACATTTTTCACGATGGCGTTTTAGTTTAATTTAAAAAAAATTAAATTACGAGATTAAAGTCGTAATATTTCGAGAATAAAATCGTAATTACGAGAATAAAGTCAAAATACTACGAGAATAAAGTCAAAAATATTACGAGAATAAAGTCGAAATACTATGAGCATAAAGTCGAAATACTACAAGAATAAAGTCGAAATACTACGAGAATAAAGTCAAAATTATTACGAGAATAAAGTCGAAATACTATGAGAATAAAGTCAAAAATATTACGAGAATAAAGTCGAAATACTATGAGAATAAAGTCGAGATACTACGAGAATAAAGTCGAAATACTATGAGAATAAAGTCTAAAATATTACGAGAATAAAGTCAAAATACTATGAGAATAAAGTCGAGATACTACGAGAATAAAGTCGAAATACTATGAGAATAAAGTCAAAAATATTACGAGAATAAAGTCGAAATACTATGAGAATAAAGTCGAGATACTACGAGAATAAAGTCGAAATACTACGAGAATAAAGTCAAAAATATTACGAGAATAAAGTCGAAATACTATGAGAATAAAGTCGAGATACTACGAGAATAAAGTCGAAATACTACGAGAATAAAGTCAAAAATATTACGAGAATAAAGTCAAAATACTATGAGAATAAAGTCAAAAATATTACGAGAATAAAGTCGAAATACTATGAGAATAAAGTCGAGATACTACTAGAATAAAGTCGGAATACTACGAGAATAAAGTCAAAAATATTACGAGAATAAAGTCGAAATACTATGAGAATAAAGTAAAAAATATTACGAAAATAAAGTCGAAATACTATGAGAATAAAGTCGAAATACTACGAGAACAAAGTCAAAATACTACAAGAATAAAGTCGAAATACTATGAGAATAAAGTCAAAAATATTACGAGAATAAAGTTGAAATACTATGAGAATAAAGTCGAGATACTACGAGAATAAAGTCGAAATACTATGAGAATAAAGTCGAAATACTATGAGAATAAAGTCGAAATACTACGAGAATAAAGTCGAAATACTACGAGAATAAAGTCAAAAATATTACGAGAATAAAGTCGAAATACTATGAGAATAAAGTCGAAATACTACGAGAATAAAGTCAAAAATATTACGAAAATAAAGTCGAAATACTACGAGAATAAAGTCGAAATACTACGAGAACAAAGTCAAAATACTACAAGAATAAAGTCGAAATACTACGAGAATAAAGTCAAAAATATTACGAGAATAAAGTCGAACTACTATGAGAATAAAGTCAAAAATATTACGAGAATAAAGTTGAAATACTATGAGAATAAAGTCGAGATACTACGAGAATAAAGTCGAAATACTATGAGAATAAAGTCGAAATACTACGAGAATAAAGTCGAAATACTATGAGAATAAAGTCGAAATACTACGAGAATAAAGTCAAAAATATTACGAAAATAAAGTCGCAATACTACGAGAATAAAGTCGAAATACTACGAGAACAAAGTCAAAATACTACAAGAATAAAGTCGAAATACTACGAGAATAAAGTCAAAAATATTACGAGAATAAAGTCGAACTACTATGAGAATAAAGTCAAAAATATTACGAGAATAAAGTTGAAATACTATGAGAATAAAGTCGAGATACTACGAGAATAAAGTCGAAATACTATGAGAATAAAGTCGAAATACTACGAGAATAAAGTCGAAATACTATGAGAATAAAGTCGAAATACTACGAGAACAAAGTCAAAATACTACAAGAATAAAGTCAAAATACTACAAGAATAAAGTCGAAATACTACGAGAACAAAGTCAAAATACTACAAGAATAAAGTCGAAATACTACGAGAATAAAGTCGAAATACTACGAGAATAAAGTAAAAAATATTACGAGAATAAAGTCGAAATACTATGAGAATAAAGTCAAAAATATTTCGAGAATAAAGTTGAAATAGTACGAGAATAAAGTTGAAATATATTGAGAATAAAGTTGAAATATATTGAGAATAAAGTCGAAATACTACGAGAATAAATTTTAGCTATGACTCATCTTATATAATATGCATTATAATATATATATAAAAACGCTTCTGTATCTGATTCTGGCTCAGCGAACGTAGATTTGAATTTAGCAGCAGGATCTGACGCATTGAATGATCTAATCACGCCGGTGTGATTGTATTAAATATAGAAAATATTAATCTGCTAATTTTTGTCTTTTGGAATATGCATTAAAAAGCACTAAAAGCACAAAGCTTAAGCTATTGCTATTGGGTGCCTGGCGCACTACAAATAACTTGATGCAATGGAAGACATGAAATATTATTTCCAAGCATACTGTCCCCGCAAGTATGATGACATGGTATGATTTCTGCTAATAATCCCACATATTGTAGGGTATTAAAAAAGGTTAAATAAGAGGGATACAGCGTCCCCCAAAGGAATGTCGTTTGTGTGTGTGAGCTGATGTTAAGATAAACAATTGTTCCTGTTCAGTCTGTTAATAACTATCATATTCTTGATATTAAGCTGTTTCCGCGAGTCCTTAAAATTGACTCTTCCGCATTCCAGTAAAATGATGTGGCCGCTCGGACGCAACAATATTCAAATCAATTTCGGTGGCCTGGCAACTCCTCCCGGTGCTCTCAATGCGGGGTATTTGCATGCACAATATAGGCTATACTCTCAAAATATTATAACTTTAATTTCTACAATTTAAATTCTCGAAACATTTCGACTTTATTCTCGAAACATTTCAACTTTATTCTCGAAACATTTCGACTTTATTCTCGAAACATTTCAACTTTATTCTCGCAATATTACGACTTTAATCTCGTAATCTTAGATTTTTTAATTTTTTAAAGAGGCACTAAAACGCCGTCATATATTTTAAAACACATTCAAATTGAAAACAGTTCTTTTAAAGCGTTATAATATTTCACAATAATACAGTTTTTATTGGGTTTTTTTTACAAAATAAATGCAGCCATAGTAAGCATAAGATGTTTCAAAAATGTAAAAAAAAAAGAACCCCACAGAAGTTTTGAACAGTGGTGTGATTATATAATATATAATGATAATTAAGTCAGTTTCAGCAATGCGATTGATCAACTCTGTCAAAAATATGTCTGTGTTTGTCTCTTATCTTTGTTCACTTTGCTCTTTGATACATACTCATGTACCCCTTTTAATAATTTATTATTATTTAGTGCTGTCAAACGATTAATCGTGATTTATCGCATCCAAAATAAAAGTTTTTGTTTACATAATATATGTGTCATAATAAAGTCCTCGCAAGTGCCCTCCAGTGCCTGCTCCTCGCAAGTACCCTCGTATGAATCCGCTGGTCCCGTCCAGCCCTCCTGCGTCTCCGCTGGTCCCGCCCAAGTGTCCACGCTTCCAGAGCGCCCTCCTATGTCTCCGCTGGTCCCGTCCAGCTCCGCGCTGCCCGAACGCCCCCAAGTGTCCACGCTTCCAGAGCGCGCTCCTATGTCTCTGCTGGTCCCATCCAGCTCTGCGCTGCCCGAGCCCCCCCAAGTGTCCGCGCTTCCAGAGCGCCCTCCTATGTCTCCGCTGGTCCCGTCCAGCTCCGCGCTGCCCGAGCGCCCCCAAGTGTCCACGCTTCCAGAGCGGCCTCCTATGTCTCTGCTGGTCCCGTCCAGCTCCGCGCTGCCCGAGCGCCCCCAAGTGTCCGCGCTTCCAGAGCGCCCTCCTATGTCTCCGCTGGTCCCGCCCAAGTGTCCACGCTTCCAGAGCGCCCTCCTATGTCTCCGCTAGTCCCGCCCAAGTGTCCACGCTTCCAGAGCGTCCTCCTATGTCTCCGCTGGTCCCGTCCAGCTCCGCGCTGCCCGAGCGCCCCCAAGTGTCCACGCTTCCAGAGCGCCCTCCTATGTCTCCGCTGGTCCCGTCCAGCTCCGCGCTGCCCGACCACCCCCAAGTGTCCGCGCTTCCAGAGCGCCCTCCTATGTCTCCGCTGGTCCCGTCCAGCTCCGCGCTGCCCGAGCATTGCTCAAAATGTTTTTTGGGGGGGCCATATAGTCACGGCCTGTGTGGCCAGGACAAGGGCCAAGGCCACAGAGCTCCTTAATCCGCCATGGGCTCCTGGAAAAATAATATGGCCATGACCTCCCGAGTCTCCTGATCCGCCCTGAAGGCTTCCCTTGTCTCCTCCCTGTCCTGGCCCTGCTTCAGCCTCCAGGGCGCCCCCCCGATGTGACTGTTACGGTACGGGATGCACCTTCCGGGAGGGGGGCAATATCTGTCACGGTTTTGTTTCCGGTTATTCTCATTACCACACATCTCACATCACTCAGGCGTCCGGTCTCGTTTATACGTTCCTACGAAGTGGACTCCTATATGCTATCACAGCGGCTTACCTGTTACTTATCTGCTTGTATACTTACCTCTTGTGATCCCTCCAGCGTTGTGTTTATCCGTCTCCTGGTTCCAGTTTCTCCTAACGATCTCCTTCTAGCCCAGTCTCCGTTTCACAGAGAGGTGTGTGGTTCTCCCAACGTCTACGAGTTCTGGTCAAGCCAATTCAGTCCAGTCATCCTGTCATCTCATCCTACAAAGTATATTTGCATGTAATATTTATCATCTCATCATCCATTGAATACTCAGCTGTCAATAAACACCACTGCTTTGAAATAACCCTTTGTGTGAAGTCTGCTTCCCATAACAATATGTGTGTGTACTGTGTTTATTTATGATGTATATATAAATACACACACATTCAGTATATATTTGGAAAATATTTACATGCATATACATATATATATATATATATATATTAAATATATTTATATATAATTTAAAATATCATTATATAAATATATAAATGTATATGCATGTAAATATTTTCCAAATATATACTGAATGTGTGTGTATTTATATATACATCATAAATAAACACAGTACACACACATATTGTTATGGGAAGCAGATATATATATATACACATAACATATTTTTCTTAAATATATACATGCATGTGTGTATTTAAATACAGATAATAAATATTCACAGTACACATATATTATGTAAACAAAAACTTATATTTTGGACGTGATTAATCGCAATTAATCGTTTGACAGCAGTAGTATTTTTATATTATTATTTTTAATTATTTGAACTATTCCTGGGTAATTTATAGTCTGGTTTTACGTTCTTTTTACCCGATCCGACAAAATGTCTTGTATCATGTTGTTGTAGCTCAGGAAAACGTCCCCTTTTGTTTGCAAATTCATCCTTTTTCCAACAGCAAAGCAATCTAGTCTTGCCAGTTACCTATTATCACCCATCAGTCAATACAAATATAGTCTGGCTGTTTGTGTCGGAACGTAAAGTGAGATTGAATGTGTGTATTCAGTGAGTTTCACCCAAACACATTTATTTGAAAGATGTTTCATGGTGGTTAGCTTAACACTTCATCTGCGTTGCATTTCTCCCTCCTAAAGGATCATCTGATGGAGTCCCTGCTGGGTGAGAGAGCTTTGCGTTCTGCTGTCGTATTTTCCTGTAGTGCTAAGCTGATGAATCTTTATTGGTGTTGTGGTAACGCAACAGGGGTCCCAAAGACCTTCTGTCACTCTTGGTGACTGTGTATCTGTTCATGATTCCCTTCGTTTTCCTCTCAGACCTCCTGAGATCAGTAACTTCAGGTGTATTGCACTGATCCTAGTTTGAACTCAATTGAAAATAAACAGGTATAAAGGTACATACACCTGTGTGTTAAAGCTTCTGCCGTGCTTAAACACACATGCACATATGCAATCTATATGGAGAGGTAAATATGAATCTATGTGTATGTGTGTATATGTGTGCTGTTTATATGCTGCTGTGTGAATGTGTACATATGGTTGGCAGTGATTAATAGAGTCACTTATATGTTAATAATGTGTTTATATTTGAACAATATTCTGCTTATACAGAATTATTTTGAACACTTCTTCTTGTTATGTAATTAATAACCATTTTTCTTTCACATTTCAAGGTTTAGATTTGTGAATTAGATACAGAATAGATGCAAGATTATGTTCGGAATGGAATATTAGCGTACTACATATTATGCAGTACATTCGTTTTTATTTAAACTGCAGATTTATGTGACATTGCACAATGAACAATGACCAGTAGTGTTACATTGCTGTCACGTAACTTCATGACGTCACATCAGAAAAAAACGTTTCCTTTGTGTTTTCAAATCAATGTTATGTATAAAAAAAGTTTGAAGACCAATCAAATAATGAGAAAATAAATGGATAGAAAATTTGGTACTTCACTACTTCACAATAGATTTGCCACGTGACGATGTTGCAATTTCAATGTCGTAATTTTATTCCGCGTTTAAACCCAGTATAACGGTAATAGCGCTATAGGATTATTTTCGTTCCACAAAAACGCACTATTTATTAATATATGTATGTATTTATATGTATGTGTTTTTTTATTTATTGCTAAATAATTACACTTAAAATAAACAATGTGCAATCAGGTTAAATGGTGTGTTGTCCACCAAATGCTCAAGAATGTTAAGTATTCAGTCATTGTGATAAAGGTCTTCTCTTCTGAGTGCAACTAGATTGAGTTGGTTTACTCTATTAATATTTTACACACTTAAGATGCATGTTGTGTAACCGGATCATGATTTGCCGAATTTTGTGCTGCCCCTTGATTGTTCCTATCAAAGGAGTTGTATTCTGTCAGCACTCATGCTGTGTTGCCTGTGTAATTTTAATGCATTAATTTACTTCATCATAAGTCATCGTTAGGCGACTAGTATCAAATTTCATGCCTGCATCTTCTATAAGACAAGCCAACTGCACGCTATACAAAATACTATAGTAAAAGTAGTACGCTAGTATGCTATTCTGAATATAGCCACTAGACTCTAGCACTTAATCATTTGCCAACCCAGTGAAATTCATGTTGTCTATGTGTTTGTCTGTAACGTCATTGTGTGTACTCTTAAAGCCTTATGGGTAAGTGTGCCTCTGGATTTTACTGTATGCTCATACTGTATATGTTTTGTGACACTGTGAAGGACCAGACACAGACACTGATTAGCAGCGTTGTTGTGTTTTAAACAAACAACATGTCGACTTCATCAGAATCATTCAGATATTTTGCCCATGGCGTCATCCAGTTTTCACAATGTAACAGTATACAGTATATTCCATGTGCAGAATATTTATTCTGGATCTGCTGATTATTTCTCAGGCTGTTTTCACACTCGGTTTGATTGGTTGGTCTGAACCTGAGGTCATTTCGTACAATATTTCAACATTGCATTATTTGGCTCCAAACTGTGATACACGTCACATGCATCTTGTCATAGCAAGAGAAGCAAAGAATGTAAGATACTTGCCAGAGGCAATTCCTGTGGGCAAACACGAATGACTGATGCATTATAAGGTGAATACAGGTAACTCAGGCCGCTTTTTCATATTGGAAAAAGCGAAAATTTGTCATTTTACTATCAATAACAGTTCACTTCATAAAATGTACATCAGATTCCCATTTTCAAGGAGAATCGCACACGAATTTGAAAACAGATTTCACACCTAACAAACCAAACTTGTCTAATGGATTCTGGTTCAAACCACATGCTCTAGTATGAAAAAGCCCTCGTTATGATTTTTATTCCGTTGTGAGTCCATGCCCATCCACAGCACAGTAAGCTAATTCACATGTGTGTAATGATGTTTTTCAGGTGGTTCATGAAGCTTATACTAGATTCGCAGAGGAGTCCACTGTACAGTCCACATGGGAGAACGCCACCGAGAGCACAGAAGTTGAGATCAAAGTAGGCCATTTAGTTTTTCCTTTGAAATTGGTTTGCCGTCAACATGATTTTAAAGGGACAGTTCACCCCAAAATGAACATTGAAATTTTATGAATGAAATGCTTACATTGTTTTGTAATCTGTCTCTAAATGTTTATATCTCAGGGGATACATCGCCCTTTTAGGGGTACAAATCAAGATTTAAAAACATATATAGACACTATAGATTTTGTGGCTTGTGTTTTAGAAAATCAAATCTTTTTGTAATCTTGACAAAACAGATATCGTTGGAAAGGTCTGACAGTCGAGGTTCCATATTTGGTTTTGTAACAGAAGTGATATTGTGGCAGAAAATGATTTATTTGTGACAGAAAACTGCATCAAAAAAATAAAAAAATTATAGAGTTTGGGTGTAACCCCTCGTAAACAAAATCTCACAGGAACCACAATTTTTGTGATATCAACTTCAAATTTGGAACATAAATCGGTTAATGATTTTATAGCAATTTATAGCAAGTTTGCAAACATTGAAAAGTAAGTAATTTAAAAGAAAATTAATTATTTTCCATCTTATTGGGACTCAAATAATACAATTTCATGATTTGTTTTTTCAAAACTTGACTCTTATTTTTTATTTACTTACTTTTCAATAAATTAATTTTCTGATGTCTTTTTATGGGTTTTCCCTTTTTAGGGTTTATAACAATATTTGAAATATTTAAATATTTGTTAAAAATTTTAGAATTGCAATGCCGATTGTCCAACAGCTGGTCATTGTTCAGACCAAAAAAGAAAAAAAAATCAATAATAATAAAGAAACAGCAACATAATGATAAGCAAATTAAATAATGAGGACAATTTTCATTTTGAGTGATCGGTTTTTGTTTGGATTTTTTTTTTTAGTATTTAATATTTGAATAGTCGTCTTAAAATTCTTGGTTCTGATTTAACTTTTAGGGTCTTGAGGTCTCAAAACCAGGTCAGTACCATGCCCTCCAATCTGAGCAGAACTTCTTGGACATGAATGACTCAGGGGTGGAGTTCAACTCGTCTGCGCTCCCTCTGGACAGTGACACAGACGTACCCGACAATTTCGCCTCTCAGAAGTTCCTGCTCGAGTCCGACACTCTCGCTGGCGTCCCGCCGGCCATTTCTGAGGGCGACCACAGTGCCACTCACACCCCTGATTCAATTCTGAGCACCAGCCCCGTCGTCCAGCCCAAATCTGCTGCTCAGATAGATGGCGACTTAAACGGAGCAACCACACCTGAGGAAATGACCAAAGCCAATGATTTAGATGCGAAGATGAGCAAAGATGCTTCACCGCATTCTGAGAAAGCACTGGATCCAAGTAATGGCACCACAACCTGAGCACTTTAAAGCAAATTGAGTCACACACAGTGTGGCCACTTTTTCGTTCATCACATCTCACTATTTGACGTCTAAAACGACACTTCATCTTGCTTGGATTGAGCTGTTGCATAACAAATGGTGTGTCGATCAAGCAAAAATCCTGATCCTAGAAGAACAAAAGAACAAATCCAAGAGAAGACAACAAAATTCACAAAAAAAACCCTTTGAAGCACCGAATCACTATGCATGCCTTTGAATTACTGAGGTCTAGTTTGAAGCCAAGTGCTAGGTTAGAGTGACCATGTAATGCATGTGAAGAAGAAAAACACACGTGTAAGATTTAATACTTTTTTAATTTTACTAAGCAATGCAACTATAACCAGAACTTTCACGAGAGAGTCATACTGCCTGAAACTTCATGGAAGCTTCAAGTAACATCTGAAGCAGATTGCATTGGAGCGTACATCTACAAAATGCCAAATTTTGAGAATTTCTTCATTTGTTGAATCAAAGTTGGATTCATTCCAAGATCAAACACGCTTTCCCAGCGCTTCACCTGGTGCGAATGCTTCCTTTTGACCGTCTGCAGTCACCGCTGGCTTTGAAGCGCTTTGCTGATAATCCTTGCCAATGGTAAACTAAACACCTTGATGAATCAGGTCCACATGGATGACAGGTATCCGATACGGTGGCTTACCGCTGTAAATAGGATCAGCTGTGTTGGAGGGTTTTGGCCCTGGTTCAGAGGAACTCCTCTGAAGGAACGGCTTGTCTCAGCAGTTTAAGGTGCTGATTCTGCTGGGGTGTCTCCACAACCCGGGCCTTTCCGGGGATCTCTTTTCTAGCGCTTCTGATGCGATCCTTTATTCCTACTCATTTGAATATATTTTATAGCAGGTTTGAGCTCGCAGAAATTGCGAAAATCATTGACATTTATTCAGGAGGAATGATTCGCAATAAGACACATCTAAGTGGGGTCTAGGGGTGCTGAGTTCAGGAAAATTCAATATTCATATTCATAATATCTAATATGGTTTCATTATGTAGATTTGCATCATTTGTGATTGACTCACTTTTGTAAGTACAGTTGAGTTGGCATAAAACACATCCATATTTCCAGCTGGAACAAGGCTATTTTGCTTCTGCAATTTTACTAAAAGCATTGCAAATTTTTTTTAATTGAATAATTCCAAATATCTTTTTCATACCATACACTCTTAAAAATATTTTTTTTGCCGGCATTGATGTTCCATGAGGAATCCTTAACATTCCTGGAACCTTTCAAGGTTCTTCATAGTGGAAAAAAGGTTCTTCAAAATATTATAATGTTTTAATAAACATTATAATATTATTAAAATATTATAATAAACGTCAATGAAAACTGATGACATTTAGTCTAGTTTTAGTCAATGAAATTTGCATTTTAGTCTCTTTTTAGTAATGCAATTCTATTTAACCCAGTCAATATAGTATAAGTACCTAGTAGCAGTGGCATACCGTGGGGGTTTAGTCAGGGCCTTCAGTAAGCTACTGCAAACTACATGTACACATCTTACACATCTCTGTTACAGCTAACGCTGCTATATGCATATAATGCACATACAAACAGGCTCCCAACAAACAATGACGGCTGATCAACTATTTTAATAGTAGGCTAGATTGGGGTGGGTTAAATGCAGAGTAAATTTCCCTACATGGTCAGTAAAAGTAATCCGCCAATACACAGGTCACTATGCACATTCATGTCACTCTAAAATGACGACGCGCCCAAAGCAGCAAAACTGTACAAACTCTGGACATCCACACACCGCACCACAGTATTATCAACACACCACATACACCTCCATAACAATGTGCATGATACAATACTCATCAAATAATAAAGCACTCACCTGTCACTTGTAAATAAAGTCCATGGGTCTGTCATTCCATGCTACTTTACTCGGATTTAAAACTAAACACAGCCAACAAAATAACTTGTGCTCGATGCTAGCTGTTAGCCACTCATAGTTGAAATCTTTGAAATGGCGCATAAAACCTTTGCTAGCCTTTGTTAGCGAATTCACTTTAGGTGTAAGTCTTCCTTTCTCAGTTATTCTCTTTTGTCTGCAAAAGAGCGCCTTGAAAAAGGCGATTTTAGTAGATCGGCTACCAGATCTGGTGTAGGCGCCGATGACTGCAGCTGTCATTTTCTTTTCGTTTACTTTCATGTTCGTACCTTGGAAATACCTTATTAAAGGAGCGGTCTAACGCTGGGGGTAGCACTGGGCATGTAGCTGGACCCAGAGGGCGGGCTGTCATTTAAAGTCAAAATTTGATTGGCTGATGATTCTGTCACTAATGCTTGTAACAAATCAGATGTGACGTCTTTCAACAAAAGGGTAGCACTAGTGCTGGCCGCAGACTTTTTTATGTAGGATATTCCAGTTCAGTCTCAACTAAACTAATCATAGGCAATTTAGTGGACATTACACAAATTAAAATGATACCTAAATAATCAATAAAAACATGTTTCACACAATTTAGTTTTTTATAGGGCCAGCAGAGAAGGCCCTGCTTCCCCTGACGGCCCACCACTGCGCTAGTAGTATAGACGAAACCAAAATTTTATTTTAGCCAAACCCATTTCAAACAAGGTTATGTTATTATATTATTGTTACCTTATAGACTTAAGAATACATACATGCCAGACAAGGAATACGCCCTGATTTGAATTTACAACATTTATTTTAGCAACCAAACATGTTAACATGTTTGTTGTCATCTTCTAAATAATGCAGCGAGTGGGGCTTGAGGAAGTGACCTGATGCAGCTCCAGAAGTGAGACACAGGAAACAGAAATACTGCAAAATAATAACAATAACGCGACTAAACGAGACGAAATGACATTTTAGCATAGTTTTTATTTTGTAAACTACATTTAGTCTCGTTTTTATTCGTCAACAATATTGCATTATATATTTAATTATAGTCATCGTCACATGACCAGCACTTACGTTGCGTCTCGTCTCGTTTTCGTCACGTGATAATGGTTCGTTAACGACGATATTTAGTCATAATTTTCGTTGACGAAAGCAACACTAGTTTTAAGAACTAACCACTGAAAGTTTCTTTGACAAAGCAAAAATGGTTCTTCTATGAAACTGTTGCAAAAATCAGCTTTATTTTTAAGAGTGTATAGTTCAAATTCTTTTTTAATGTTCTCACAGCACTTGATGTTTAGGTTAACGCTACTCGTTCCTACTGGATAGATGCGTTTATGCAGGTAAATGATGTGTGAGGAGGATTATGATGCAATATTAAAATGAGCTGAAGCTGGTGGGTGGAGTCTTACATCAGGGGCGTGGTTTAGCCTGTTGGTGAAATTGCTACCTCATGTTTTGATGGCTGGTGGACACACAGAGGGAAAATGGCAAAAAAGGACACAGGGTGTCAAAAAAAAAGCACAATTAAGACAAAATCCTTGCAAAAGATGTGAATTAAATTGCAGCTAATGTAAATACAGAGGTATGCAAAAAAAAGACAAAATAGTCAAATTACGAATTAAATTAACCCCTTTTTGCTTATAGTGAACCCTTTAGAGACTGCATTCAGAACACAGATAAACTGATTGTAATTTTAAAGTATTGTATAAAAAGTAAAAACAATAAGTTTTCTATATGTATTGAGATATTTCATGATCAAGCTCTAGATTTGTGACTAGCTAGCATTATTCTAAACTCCCATTGCTTCACTACAGAAATAGTTTTATTGCTTAAGGTTTGTTCTCATGTCACATGACTAAATGTGCTGTTATTGGGCCTTATGAAGCAATATTAGTGTGAAAGCAATGGGCCTCATTTATGAAGCATAAGCAAAACAGATTTCTTTGAGTATTGTTGGTAAAACCATTCACTCTCAGAAAAAAAAAATCTAAATCTGTCACTGGGGCACTCCTTTTTCACAAGGTACTAATATGTAACATTAAGGTACCAACATGCACCTTTTTGAAAAGGTACTGCTCCAGTGACAGCTTTTTTTCCTGAGAGCATTCTTACAGTCAAAGTTCAATTCACTGCTACATTTTATGTATCAATGGTCTTATGATTGATTTGCATAAATTTGCTCTGCTCATGTTTCAGGAATGAGGCTGGATGCACTCACACTCACACGCGCGTGCACACACACACACACACACACACGTATGTACGTACAGGGTAGTTGCAACAAACATACACACACACACACTTCTGTACATAGATGTATTGCATGTTAATGATCAATACTATCCAATGATTGCTGGATTCTCATGCATTTTTCTTCAAATAAGACACAGCCTCTAAAGAAATGAATGACATAAAAAAAACAAGAACACTTTACAGGGTTTCTGCAGGTCATAAAAATGGGTTTTAATTTGCTTTTCCACAAATTAAGGCCTTAAAAAGTCTTAAATCTGAGGCGAAATCTTAAATTCATAAAGTCGTGGCATTAAATGTTGCATACACTGCAAAATAAATAATATCTTTCTCAGTATTTTTGTCTTGTATTGCAGCTCAAATATCTAAACATTCTTAAATCAAGGTACATTTGCAAAAACCAAGCCTAGTTTTTTAAGGGATTGAACAAAATGAAGTGAGTTCATGCTTAAAACAAGAACAAATATGTCAGTTGGGTATAAAAACTTGCTTTTCCTTTGAATTAATTGAATTTTTCTGACACCATTGTCAGATGTTTGTTTTGTTTTAACTCACTTTAACTCACAACTCACTTAATTTTGATCATTATCTCTTATTAACTTATGTCATCTGCATCTCAAGTAAATATCTTGATTTATGACTCTTTACACATTTGCACTGGAAAAAAAGGACAGCAATTTTTTTTGTAGTTTGAAAGTAAGTTATTTCCAAAAAGGTAATAATCTGTTGTCAAACTTTAAAGTGATGCTAATAGAACTCATCGAAAGCGTCCTGGACATTAGAGAACATACTGATGAATTCCCTTCAATTTATAATTTATAATTAAAGTCTTAAATTGACCTTTGTGAAACCTGCAGAAACCCTGCTTTGGCACTGTTCTACTTTAACTGAATCTTTGCACTTGAGAATGATTTTGATAATGCAAAACTCAAGAAAAATTTCTCTGACACTATATTATTGCTATTTATCAATTATACTCTCTTTATATATGCGCTGATGTCATAGATCTACTATATAAGCAACTAAAAGCATTACAGAAGCATGCTGAACTAGAGGTTGCCTGTTAGAAATGAGATTTCATTGCATTGCATTACTTTGTCTCTGATGAGAAGTATTCTTAATGTCAGTGTTATTTTAGCAGCTAATATGAAAATGCTTTCGAATTTGGTTTATTTTGGTAAAAAATGGATGTCGGATTTATAATTATGCAATTTACAATCATGAACAGAAAACAGTTTTTGAGCGGTGCGCACATTTCCAATCCTCAGGTGTAACCGAGCACAACAAAATCAAAACTGGTCTTTCAAAAGAAATGGATATCATTTTTCTGTTTCTTACTAGGACAGAAATCATGTCTACAGTCAGCTGTATATACAGTTTTAGCTTGATTATACTTGAACAAATGCATTCACTCCTCAAAGTTCAGTGTGATTCAGATTTATAAAGGTCATTGCTTTTAAATGTGTTGAAATTTACATTTGCGTTTGGTGAAGTGAACTTTACCCTGAGCAGTTTGAGCTGGATAAATCATAATTCTGCATAAGAAAATGCACTTATCACACTGAAAAGTGACTAAAAAGATGTTTTTGGGTGGTACAGGAACCGTAGCAATACAAGTCCATCCTGCTCAGGTTTGATCAGTGGTTTACACAGATGCTGGCATCACATAATTAATCGAGCTCAGGAGTGTGTGCTTTCTTCATCGATTTATGCTGATTCATTGTTCAATTGATCTTTTGTCAGTTTACATGCAAGGGTTCTCAGGAGAAAGGTTTCTCGAAGTGCTTTATTCATCTAAGAAAAGTTGTGATTGTGAATATGCTTTGTAACATTACGGTGTTTTCCTCATTCAGACTAGCACCTCTCACAGCTGTATTTGCCTGATAAATAACAGACTTCCATAAAACCATGAATATTAACAATACTTCACAGTTATGTACAAAGTATGGTGCAGAGGATCTTGTTTTTAGCTGCTTTGTTAATTTAGTATTACATATGGCTTCATAGTTTGACTTCAAGCACAACTTTAGTTCAACTTTGATTTGCTCTCTTGAATGAAAGATGAAAATAAAACTTTGACTTTAAAAGTCCCATGGTTGGTGTTCTTGTCTTTTTTTATTCAGTGATGCATAATTATTACTATTCAGAAATTCTATGAACCTATGAATCATTTAGGCATTACTAATATTTATTTATATCTTAATTTATTGAATGCTAAACACATCAAAACTTTACAGATATAACATAATTGTTATAACTGTAATCTGATTATGAGCATTACATGTAATCTGGATTACGTAATCAAAGTATATTTATGAGTACATTTATTACATTTGACAATATATATATATTTATATATATCTGTATTCATTTTTTCATTTAATAATTATAGCATCAATGAAGAATGACAATGCAAAGAGTTTGTAACCATATTATCTTTATTTGTTAACGTAATCATTGTGTTTATTTAATACCTGTCACACTCTGTAATTATTAAATGTAATAATTATTAAATAAAAAATTTAATACAGATATAAATATATATATTTATATATATACTGGTATATATATATATATATATTTATACAGTATCTCACAGAAGTTAGTACACCCCTCACATTTTGTAAATATTTTATTATATCTTTTCATGTGACAACACTGAAGAAATTACACTTTGCTATAATGTAGTGAGTGTACAGCTTGTATAACAGCTAAATTTGCTGTCCCCTCAAAATAACTCAACACACACCCATTAATGTCTAAACCGCTGGCCACAAAAGTGAGTACACCCCTAAGTGAAAATGTCCAAATTGGGCCCAATTAGCCATTTTCTCTCCCCGGTGTCATGTGACTCGTTAGTGTTACAAGGTCTCAGGTGTAAATGGGGAGCAGGTGTTATCGCTCTCCCTCTCTCATACTGGTCACTGGAAGTTCAACATGGCACCTAATGGCAAATAACTCTCTGAGGATCTGAAAAAAAGAATTGTTGCTCTACATAAAGATGGTGTAGACTATAAGAGGATTGCCAAGACCCTGAAACTGAGCTGCAGCACGGTGGCCAAGACCATACAGCAGTTTAACAGGACAGGTTCCTCTCAGAACAGGCCTCGCATGGTCGACCAAAGAAGTTGAGATCACGTGCTCAGCGTCATATCCAGAGGTTGTGTTTGGGAAATAGACGTATGAGTGCGGCCAGCATTGCTGCAGAGGTTGAAGGGATGGGGGGTCAGGCTGTCAGTGCTCAGACCATACGCCGCACACTGCATCAAATTGATCCGCATGGCTGTCATCACAGAAGGAAGCCTCTTCTAAAGATGATGCACAAGAAAGCCTGCTTCAGTTTGCTGAAGACAAGCAGATTAAGGACATGGATTACTGGAACCATGTCCTGTGATCTGATGAGACCAAGATAAACTTATTTGGTTCAGATGGTGTCAAGCGTGTGTGGCGGCAACCAGGTGAGGAGTACAAAGACAAGTGTGTCTTGCCTACAGTCAAGCATGGTGGTGGGAGTGTCATGGTCTGGGGCTGCATGAGTGCTGCCAGCACTGGAGAGCTACAGTTCATGGAGGGAATCATGAATGCCAACATGTACTGTGACATACTGAAGCAGAGCATAATCCCCTCGGCAGTATTCCAGCGTGATAACGACCCCAATCACACCTCCAAGACGACCACTGCCTTGCTAAAGAAGCTGAGGGTAAAGGTGATGGACTGGCCAAGCATGTCTCCAGACCTAAACCCTATTGAGCATCTGTGGGGCATCCTCAAACGGAAGGTGGTGGAGCGCAAGGGGTCTAACATCCACCAGCTCTGTGATGTCGTCATGGAGGAGTGGAAGAGGACTCCAGTGGCAACCTGTGAAGCTCTGGTGAACTCCATGCCCAAGAGGGTTAAGGCAGTGCTGGAAAATAATGGTGGCCACACAAAATATTGACACTTTGGGCCCAATTTGGACATTTTCACTTAGGGGTGTACTCACTTTTGTGGCTAGCGGTTTAGACATTAATGGCTGTGTGTTGAGCTATTTTGAAGGGACAGCAAATTTACACTGTTATACAAACTGTACACTCACTACTTTATATTATAGCAAAGTGTAATTTCTTCAATGTTGTCACATGAAAAGATATAATAAAATATTTACAAAATGTGAGGGGTGTACTCACTTCTGTGAGATACTGTATATATCTGTATTAATTTTTCATGTAAATGTAATGTAATACATAATTGTAATTAAATGTAATAATTATTAAGTGAAAAAATTAATACATATATAAATATTATATGTATTATTTTAAGTGTTACATTTAATAATGACAGCGTGTGACAGTTATTTAATAAACTCAATGATTGTGTAAAAAAATATATATAAAGATGATATGGTTAAAAACTCTTTGCATTGTTATTCTTCATTGACGGTCTCCTTGACAGCATGGACGGAAGTGGCGTTGATTTTCGCGCAAGGAAACTCGTCCTGCTCTCGGCGCGCCAAATTTCAAAGCACTTCCTGGGGAGAGGAGGCGATAAGATTTACCACGGAGCGCAAATAAAAGACTTGCGTAGCGTTTTACAAAACATATACCTTCATATTTTAGGTATGTCATGCTTTTGTAAGTGCTTTCTCATCGAAATGTTCGACGAAATGAAATGGTTGCGTTTGTAAAGCAGCTGTTTTCGGCTCGCTTTGTGTGAATGTGTTTCTATGCGCCAGCGAGCACTGCTCTGCTACACAAGCCGTGCATTTCCTTTAGCGACTCTAGAAATGACGATATGTCTGCTTTTTCTACATGCTTTGCACTTTTTGAAGCTGCTTTGCCACTGTTTCTAAGCTAGCATTCGTGTATCATGTATAGTTTTGGAAGGAAGCCTATAGGCTACAATGCGTAGTGTATGTACTGCTGTCTAACTTTGGTATTTGTGCATGCTATTATATGTCAATGTATAGATATGTATGTGTTGTTGGAGCAAAGCCATGTAACACGTTTGTGTATCACATGTATTTAATATATTAAAAATATTTCTTACATGCCTTCCTTTATTATATTTTGTAATAAAGAGTAATGCATAAAATTTAAATATTGAAATGTTTAGTATAATATAGTCATATGTTATACTGTAATATGCACTTATATAATAATGTATAATTAATAACACTAATGGCACTAAATCCCTGTATTGTTCTGTTTTACAGAATGAAGACCATCTGGCCACTACAAATCCACTTTTAATATTTCATCCACCTGTGCTGCAGCATTTTAGTTTGACCTCTTAATATTTTAATTTTTTAGCATGTAATTTAATTTACTGGGCGTAATACGCTTTTAAAAGGGTCATATTTGAGAGGAGGGTCTTCGATGGAGGACGTTTATCTCGGTGTTATGTGAGAGGCTGTTTGCCGGCTGTGTTGTGGTTTTTCCTGCACAGTTATTTGTGGGATGTCAAAATGTCGTCAGGAGTCCAGCCGTGTTTTCAGTTGTTGAGGATTGGATTGTCTGACACAAACAATAGTAACGTTCAGGGAAATGCTTCGTCAGACTCTGTCCGTGACCTGTACACTTTCTGGCCTGCACTGGCCCAGTGTGTGTTTCGTTTGGGACGGGACACAGAGCTGTGTGACGTCACCCTGGAGTCCATGATTGTGTCCCGTATCCATGCAGAGCTCCATGTGGAAAGAGAAACTGATGCCTCTGGAGAAGAGAGCTGGAAAGTTCAAGTGAAGGATCGCAGCAGTTATGGTGTGTATTGCACATATATATTATTCATTTATTATATTGACGTTAATGTATTTTTATATATATACTAAGCAATTATATATGTATGTGTGTATATCAGTGGGGATTTCTTTAAAACTGCAAGGGAAGCTCAGCTTCCCCTATAATGTTAAAAAATGAATGGTCAAATATGTACTATTGGGTTAACATTTTATTGACTAAAAATGCGTTAGAACACGTTCATCTCGAAGACAAGTTCGTTCAGAATCAGCTACATGAAGCAGGTCGATTTCCTTCTCATACATTCCCACAGCATCAGTGTATTTCCCTGTTTTAGCCTAGAGTCCATTGAATTCTATGGGGCTGCTTAGAATCTAGACGGTCATTGGATAAATGCTGCGCTTATGCCACGCCCACTGACGCTCAGCGTCTCTGCGGTGAATGGAGGAGTGGGCGGGTCTGGACGCCGGGCTTCTGCGTGATGATTGGAGGGTCTGTCGAAAGACTGCATCTCCTTTTGATTGACAGTGATTTTGTCCTATAAGAAGTCGCTGACGCTGAAGCTATTCGAGCTCAGTCCCATAGAGGATTTTACAAGAATAGTCGAAAGACAAACGGCTGCAACCTGTTTCTTGGTATTTGCTTGGCGAAATTGCTAGCCAACTTTCATCATACATTTCATACAATTATACACCACATTCCTTGTTTCGGTTTAACCTAATTCCCACGTTTCCTCCGTCAAGTTTAATCTTTTTTAGATCGTTTGTTCATTCATTCGTTCATTCATACAGTAGGCTAGGCTAGCTAGCAAACTGCACACGAGGAACGTAGGGCAGAATTTACGTATAAATAAATTGACAATTTTTACGATGTAGGCTGAAAATGAGCTTCCCTTCTTTGAAAGAACAGCAGCCGCCACTGGTGTGTGTGTGTATATATATATGAGTCGGACGTGTAATCCGAAGGTCGCGGGTTCGAGTCTCAGGTCCGGCGAGAGTGTAGGACAGGTGGAGGGACTGAATGTATTAAATTCCGAGTAATTCTGCCATACTTGGCCACACATCACTTCATACACACACACACACATATATATATATATTAAATTTATAAACATATTGAAATGGTCATTATCATTGTCATTGGACTTATGCCTCTATAGTTCTCTATATTTATAATTACATATGTATAGATATATAGTTCCAACTATATATATATATATATATATATATATATATATATAAAATAAGTGATTTATGTTTTATTTAAACTCAAATGCTTTGTGAATGTGTATATCATTGTATTTATAATATATATATATATATATATATATATATACACATACAAATTTAGATAACTATTTTAATGATTATTTCTCTCTATATATTTTTTTTATTAAACCATATATAATGGGTGTTTATGTATGTATAATTTTTATCTTTATATACACACGCAAACATAAACAATACATATAGACATTAAATTAAAAAACAATCAAATTTACAAAACAGTAAGTTTAATAAAAATATGAATTGTGATTTCAATGTTTAAATACATAAATATTATTTATTATTTTTATTGAAGCGTCATAAATGTGTGTGTGTGTGTGTATATATATATATATATAATACAAATGCAATATTTAATAGAATCTTGTTGAAATTTGTTTTTTTTTTCTTCTAAAGTTTCTCTTTTTTTCCCTCAGGCACATGGGTAAATGACATGCGCCTCCAACAAGGGGTCTTAAAGGAAATCTTTGATGGTGACACGCTCACCATCGGTGGCCAATCAGGACGGGCTAGTCCAGAGTTCTACTTCCTCTTCCAGAAAGTACGGGTTCGTCCGCTGGACTTTGATGCCATCACTGAGCCCAAAGCAGGTTCGTTTTCATCTGACATAAAGAACCGGATCAGAACGGGCTTGGACCGTAAACCGGACCCAGCTCTGGACATCTCAAAGCTGTCCATCAAGAGAGCCACGGTTATCCTCAACTCCATCGGCAGCCTGAGCAAGATGAACGGCAGCTGCTGGACCTTCAAGAAGAGCGAAAATATAAGCACCTTAAATACGCCGGCGTTCACCTCTCTGGCCCCGCCCACGACTCCGCCTCCTTTCCAGGCCGTTGGTGAGATTTCATCCAAGTCTGTCCCGCCGTCCTCAAAGAGCCGACGCAAGTCTGCCCACACGGTTCTGCTGGAGGACGACAGTTCGGACGATCCGGCGAACCGCAGAGACCTGGAGGACGGACGGAGGGGAAAAGCCAAGAAAAGACGCCGGCTTTACAAATCAGAGTCAGAGGTGTTTCAGCCCCCTCTACCCAAACTAGAGCAGAACTGCCGCTCACAGATTGACGTGAGCAGACACACCAGCAGCAGCAGTTTCAATGTGCCGCCCAACCGGCAGTTCAGTCATATCCTGAACATATCGAGTCACACCAAAGGCAACGGCATCAGTGTGACGCCCCTCCGCCCACAGAAGCCCTGCTTGTCTGGTCCTGGCAGGAGGCTGAGGGCAAACAGCTCTCCCGTATTCACCTCCCTCGGGATGGGAAGTGAGAATTACAGCCTGACCTCCCCGTCAGCGAGGATGAGCAAGACTGAGAAGGCCAGGCGAGTGATTTCTCGCTTTCAGGCCTCGACTGGGTGAGTGATACTTGAAAGTTACACACGGATTCTCACAGTCATAAAGAACCTGGAAAAAAACAGGATTCTGAGGCCCACATGTCTATACTAAAATCAAATAAAAATATATTAAAGGATAGGCATTAATATTTCCAATAGTTTCTCATTTCTAATAATTAATCTAATTAATTGTATTTATGAATATGAAATATAGAATTTGTGATTTCCAGGCCTGGGAAATTTTGAGAAATTATTAACACTAAATCTTTATTCTGAAATCTTTATTATATTCTAAATATTATAAAGCTAGTTAATATTTCTGATCGTATATTTTTTAAATTCATTATTCCATTTGTTAAAAATGAAATATCAGGGAATTTGTGATTTTCAAGGCCTGCAAAATATATTGTAATGAATAAAACCTTTTATTTGATAGAAAAATGAAATAAAAACCTAATCTAAAAACAATTTTATTCTATATTATATGTATATCCTTTAAAGTCATTCATATTTCTAATATTGAGTATATTTTTATAATTAATTGTATTAATATAAAATATCAGGGAATTCTATAATAAACCTTAAACATATTAGAAAAAATATTTATATAAAATTTAAAGTCAATAATACTTATAAAAAGAATATTTTTGTAATTAATATCAGGGAATTTGTGATTTCTAAGCCTGGACAATTTATGAAAATTAATGAAATCATTATTCTAATATAAAGATATTCTAAAATAAATATGTGAAAAAAACTGTAAAAATAAGTCATTGAAATGACTTCAGAAATATGTTTTATGCATTAATAGGATTTATAAATATAAAACATCAGAGGATTTTTTACTTCCAAACCTGAATAATAGGGAAATTAATTAAAAAAAAAAGTTGTTCTTAAACAGCAAAAATCTAAAAAAAAACAAAAAACAATTATAATTTAAAAAAGTATGAAAATATAATTTATAAATATAAAGTCATTCAAATTTCTAATCAGTGGTGTATTTTGAATTAATTGCATTTATTAATGCACGATTTTACTGATTTTTCTCTGTAGGCGTCGACGTGGAAGGCCTAGAAAACACCCGTTGCCACAGCCTTCCCTGCTGTCTCCCTCTTCATCATCCTCCTCTAGCTCCACCTCTTCCTCCTCCTCGTCATCATCATCCTCTGAAGATGAAGATGAAGAGGTGGCGGTATCTCAGGGCATGGAGCCCTGCGCAGCGGCTCACTGTCGTCTCCCGCAGCAGGACACAGTGCAGTGGATCCAGTGTGACGACTGTGACGCATGGTATCACCTCGACTGCTTACCACACAACCACAACCGAGACTCGCTGCTCTTAGACCCCAGCGCAGACTTCCACTGCGGCTGCCACCGCGCCAGACACCGCTGAGGACCGGCTCAGCTTCCTCTCCTTTAAGGCTTTTTGATTAACCAAATGCTCTGATATTACAATCAGATTCACAGGACTGGCAGATATGTTGCTTCCTGGCATTCACAGTGCAAGTCTCTGTGATGATGGCGAGTTGATGTTTTCTGCTCTGGTGCTAATTGCTTTGAACGGTGATTTGAACTGATTTGGATGAGATGAGGGTGTTGGATTTGCACAGCAGCTTCAAGAGCATCCAAACACGCTGCATCCCATTACAACACTGGATGCTTTCTGACTGCTTCTGATATATATATATATATATATATATATTCAATATACCCAAGAATGAAATCTTCAAAATGCTAAAAAAATCTAAATAAGTATGAATATGAAAATGGGAGTTTATATTTTTAGAAGAATGGATGAATTGAGTCTTTGGATTCAAATATTGAGGAGGATTTCGCTGGGCTTTAACTAGATACTGGTTGTTAAACATGCTTTGCCAACATATTAGCTGGTATATAATATCTTATCATTGAATACTGTATGTTTGCAAATGGGCAATGAGGATATATAATATGCTGTCTTATTCAAGGGTTTCAAAAGCATTACTGGGACTTTTTTGTAATTTCAGAACATTTAATAACAGCTAAACCTTAATTCACTCCGAACATTTCTATGGTCATTTTTTCATAGGAATAGTTCACCCAAAAATGAACATTTGCTGAAAACTTACTGGCCTGTAGGCTGTTTCTTCATGTGAACAGATTTGGAGAAATTCAGCAGTTCATCACTTGGATCCTGAATGGGTGCCGTCAGAATGAGAGTCCAAACAGCTGATAAAAACATCACAAGTAATCCACACCACTCCAGTTCATCAGTTAACACCATGTGAAGCGAAAAGCTGTTTGTAAGAAACAAATCTGTCATTAGAGCATTATAACTTTAAACCATTGCTTCTGGCCAAAATACCAGTCAATAATCCATAACACTTCCTTCCAGTGATAAAGTCTATCCCCTGTTGTCTGTCACGTCAAAATCCACCCACATATTTGTTTTGAACTGTTTTTGCTTGTAAATGGTGCTTGATTTGTGCATTTTTCTCTCACGATTTAGACAAGACAACTCAATAACAGCAACATTATGAAAAGAGGACTTGTATTTTAGCTGGAAGCAGCTGTTTGAAGTTAAAACATCTTGATGGATTTGTTTCGTACAAACACTGGAGTGGTGTGGATTATTGTGATGTTTTTATCAGCTGTTTGGACTCTCATTCTGACGGCACCCATTCACTGCAGAGCATCCATTGCTGAGATAGTGATGTAATGCTAAATTACTCCAAATCTGTTCTGATGAAGAAACAAACTCATCTGAGGGTGATGACATTTTCAGTACATTTGAATTTTTGAACGAATATTCCTTCAAGCTTGACATTTGATTGCACACATCATTGGCGGTTGGTTTTTGTAATGTGGCCTGTTATTAACACAAGCTTTGTTTCTGATCTCGACTAACCCTGTGTAGCTGTATCTGTCTATAAGAATAGAATCTCTGGTATGAATGTTAAAAGAGACTTTGCCTGTCTTCACTTTAACTCAACATTCTAGAAATGACAAATGACTCTTGTCACAATGTTTGTCTTGTTGGGAATCAAGGGCTGAATAAAGAATTCTATATTTAAATATGATCTGCCAGCTGTTTGTATAGAGTGCAGCGAGGAGCTGTTAGTAACTGTGGGACACCTTTGATAAGTGCTGTGTTCTTGTGTAGTAGGAAAACTGAACTGTCGGTATAAATATAAATGTGCTATTATAGCAATAAGATAATATGTCAAGCATTTCTCAGTTTCACAGTCTTACATGATGCATGATTTGAACGAAAGCATGATGTATTCATTTTTCATCTGCATTTAATATATTTAAATATCGTTTATTAACATCTATTATTTTAAACAGTTCTTTTGAATTTTAAAATTCCATGATTATAATACTTTTTTTTTTTTCTCTCTCTTTGCTGGTCCTGCATTCTTGCTCCAGCACACCTGGCTGTAATTTTCAAGTAAACCTCAAGACGTTAATTAGCTGATTCAGGTGTGTTTCATTAGAGCTGGAAAGTTGCTCTCCTTGACCTGCAGGAGGAGCCCAGATTTAATGCACTCTACAAAATGCTGGATTAAATACAACCCAGTGCAGGTAAATATTGGACAGAACACATGCGGGGTTGTTTTCAACCAACAGTTGGGTTAAATGTTTAACCCGACCTTCTGGGCAGTAACTCATCCATATTTTACCCAGCGCTGGGTTGTATTTAATCCAGCATTTTTTTGGTAAAAGATCTATCATTTTTGTTATATGAACTACAATCTAAGTAGCACAAAAAGTAGCTAGCTTTAAATACTACCCCCTTAAAATTGATAATGTCTAGGAGGTCTTAATCTTAATTAAAATTATGCATATATGTCGTAATTTAAAAAAATTTTATATAATTATAATTTTAATGATCAATTTAAATTTCCCACATTTAGTGCAACCTTTTTATTGCATTTTTTTTTTTTTAGAAAAAAATAAACGTATTAAATTATGTTAAATGTTTATTGCTATAAAAATAACAAGAGCACAAATATTTATACTTTCAACTTTGGTAACAGGTTTGCAAATACAATATTTGTACTTGTACACGGAAATAAGGGAACATTACATGCATATAAATCATAACCTAAAATCCCAATATTGAAAACAGTTAACATGTTATTTCTCAACCACGCTTAGTTTATTTTAAACAAATGTTTTCTTCGGCATACAGCTTAACCGGAGTGCATTACTGCTGTTGTTCTGTTCTCAATCTATACAGATGGATGGTTTGTCAGGTGAAATCCAGTACAATTCCTCTGACCTTTATGAAGTCTGTGACCTAAATGTCTGAATCACCTATTGTCACTTCACATCCCGTCACATTTGTCCATTCCCTGAGCGTGGCTGTTGGTCTGGGAGGCATTTGTAACACTCTGTGGCTTTGAGGTCAGTGGAGACTCATACCTGAGCCTGTCTCTCTGATGGATGGCTTGTATTAACTGTTTTCTGCTCAGATAAAGCAAAACGCATCAAGTGCTGTGAAATTTCAATAATGCTGCCTATTTTGGGCTTCTGTAGGTGTGCATCTGCTTTGATCCAATAAATACAGCCTTGATGAGCAGAAGAGACTCCCTTAAAAAACATAAAAAATCTCAAACTTTTGAGCGGCAGTGTATATGTGTGTGTGTGTATGCTTTTATACACTTGTGCATAAAAGCTATATCATATATACTTTGTTACTCTAAATTACATATTAATTGTATGATTTGCCACTTGATTTGATATTAACATTCTCTATATTAAATATAGTCTATTATTTAATATTAAACTCTGTATCATATATATATATATATATATATATATATATATATATATATATATATATATATATATATATATATATATATATATAACTATCATATATATACTTTACTATAATAAATTGCTATAATAAACTCTCTCTATATGATTTTAATCTTTGAATGTTAAAATATATACAAATGTATATATAACATAGGCTATATAAAAATATATATCTATATAAATATACTTAGTTCTAAATTATGTTAATTGTGTGTGTGTGTGTGTGTGTGTGTTACCTTTTTTTGGAACTTCAACCTGAGCATAATTACCAATTAATTTCTATAATGTCTCTCAAGAGAATAATTATAATTTTTTACATTTAATATTTAATGCTAATTAATAAAGTCAGTAATAATGATATTTATCAAATAATAATGAACTAATTTTAAAAATAACCTGCATAATGCGTTTGCACTGCAGAATAATCTGTTAATGTTATTTATGTCTGTTTTTCACCAGTCCATACTACTCTAGTGACCGTATTCGTGAAGGTATGGACTCACCTTGCCATGTCAACCTGGCATCTGTGCACGTTATGAAGGAGAGGTCAAACAGAGGTGTGAGATCTGCTCAGGTTCTTCCTAATGAGGGCATGATTGCAGTCTGACTGTGTTGCCATGGCGATGCTGTTTGCAGTCAATGGAAGTCTGTGGCAGAGACTGAAGCAGCAGAGAGAGACTGATGCTGAACACTGCTGCTACTAACTCTGATGAAGCTAGCAGTGATGAAGCGAGATATATTGGTTTACAGAGGAAGATTAATCAACACGCTGACCAGTCCGAGTGTGCGTGTTTATGTGGTTTATGAGGACACACATTTGTATAATGACATGGGTATGACAGAGGTATTACAATATGAAGGTGGTTTATGAGGACACTGCCTATGTCCCCGTAGTTCAAAAGGCTTAAAAAACATACCAAATGGTGTTTTTTTTTAAATCTAAAAATGCACAAAGTCTCCTGTGAGGGCTAAGTTTAGGTGTAGGGTTGGTGTAGGGCAATAGCACACACAGTTTGTTCAGTATAAAAACCATTACGCCTATGGAGAGTCCCCATAAACCACAAAAACCAACATGCGCGCGCGCGTGTGTGTGTGTGTGTGTGTGTGTGTGTGTGTGTCTTCCTCTGGCCAGCAGAGGTCAGTGTCGGCCCGAGGCCTCAACACTGCTGCATTATCTCTATCTATCTATCTATCTATCTATCTATCTATCTATCTATCTATCTATCTATCTATCTATCTATCTATCTATCTATCTATCTATCTATCTATCTATCTATCTATCTATCTATCTATCTATCTATCTATCTATCTATCTATCTATCTATATATATATATATATATAAAGAAAAAAATAATTATATATATATATATATATGTGTGTATGCATGTATGTTTATTTAGTATTTTTAATAAATAAGGATAGAAACAGTTTTTGTTTTTCTTTCAGTATTACATGACTTTTATATAACATGAAATAACTATGTTTTATATAAAGAAATACACATAAATAATGTGAATTATTTTATATTATAATGTATTAGATACATGAAACAGTATATAGCTGTGTTTTGAAACCCCACATACCATTTTTTCCTTTTCAGAAAACACAAAAATACAGATTTGGTCAACTTTGTTACAAATATAGTTTTGAAAAATGTATGTGAAAACTAAAGCATTGGAAAACTCACTTCTCAGTACATTGTCTACAAGCAGCCTTGATGTTTTTTGCAGAATCTTACGGTTATATTCATTATTGATTAAAATGGATAACAGATGTTCTAGCCTAGCGTGCTGCTTAAACATGCAATGTAATGTATAATGTAGATTTGAATGCAGACACACAGCGCGCCTGACAGTTTAAAGCGTGATGGACTGCAGCCAGATGCTTGGGTTATCTGAACACACTCTGCTTCAGATCATCTGAGTGATTGACAGGGATCTAATGGGATCATAGTGCGTGGAGACACTTGAAAAGTCATCTGTTTTCTACTGACCCAGAGTGGGTGGGTGGGCTGCCAGCACAGAAAACTCCAGAAACAACTTTAACTCAACAGCAACCTCCGGGCGAAAGCGCTCAGGGCAGCTTTATGGACACAGCCTCTCTGCAGCAGTCAGGCCCTGAATGAAACATTAGTTTGGCTGCTAGTTTGTGTTATAAATGATGCAAATGAGGGTCTGTGCTACCTGCATTAGAGCAGTTTTATTCATTTTTTTCTACTAAATCGACAGGCCTACAGTAACACTACAAGTAATACATTTTAAAAACACATTCCTGTGGAATATTTAAACACGTTTTTCATTAAAGCTTCACATAGGCCGAAAAAAAGTCTGTTAATACTTCAATTTACATCAGTTTTATTATTCTCCCAGACCTTTGAGAATTGAGGTCAGTGCGAAGAACTTAAACAAGGTAAATATCACATTTTATCGTCCATTTACAAGCAAGCCATACTTATTAATGTATTTAACACTTAACAGCAAAATACTGTAAGCACAACTAATTTGACCGTACTTTCAAACGCAGAAGTATGCATATTTTCTATGAAAGTAGCCTACGATACTTACGATTAGCATACTTGGTTGCGCTCTGCTAAATACAGACGAAACACTATCATCATTTCTCAAAAGAGACAACGTTATCGGTTTCAAGGTGGTAGTCGCATACTAAATCATACGTTAAATTAAAGTAATACTGTTTGTATGTACTATATAACAGTGTTTGACCACGTTTTTAAACGTTCTTGGAAGTTCCGTTGTAACAAGCTGGTAATTTGCATAGGCTACATCTTTCTTAACTGTACCACCAGGTTGAAATTACAAAAATTATGCTTGTTACATGTGCAGAAAATAGTTTGTGCTCAAAATGAGCTAAAAATGCGAAACAATAAATCCTTCAAATAAGCTTAAACATAACATTTGCTGTTTACTGTATGCAGTAGACTATATTTAGTTGAAAATGAAAACGTTAAATATAGTTAGAAAATGTTAAAATTAGTGCTGACAAACGATTAATCACGATTAATCGTGAATAATCGCTTCCAAAATAAGTTTTTGTTTACATAATATATGTGTACTGTGTTTATTTATTATGTATATATACAAACAAATGCATGTATGTATTTTGAAAATATTTACATATATATTTACATTTATATTCTTATATTTTATATTATATATAATTATATTTAATATATAAACATAACATATGGTGGGCCGTCAGTCAGGGCCAGCAAAGTCTTCTCTGCTGGCCTAAACACTATCAGAATTAGTTTTAATATATTTTTCCTTGAATGTGTATTAAATTATTTACAATAGTCTGTTTTCTTAATTTCATAGCTTTTCTCTTGGTTGCACTGCTTCCATTGGCGTATATTTATATTAGAGCTCTTATCCAATCGTGTTGCCAGGGTCAAATAAATCTGCCTAAGGCCTTCAGAATCAGCAGTGCAGGCGTCTGTAGCTTAACATCAACAGCAATGAAATCGTTGCTTTAACCAATCAGATTTCGAGTTGGCAGTTCCAGGGCCATCTAGCAGACTTACGATAACGTCAGCATTTTCTCATCCTCAGAGCGCACTAGTCAAAGCTAGCAAACAGCATCACTTTAAATCAATGTTTTCACAGTATTATTACTGTTTCTCACCTTATATGCTGTGTACAGCACATTCTGAAAAATATTTGCCTTCTGTAAATCTAAATACTAAAGTACTAAATGACCACGGCGAAAAACAACCAGACGCCACTGAAGGCCTAGGTGTGAAATGCACGGCCCACTGCTATGCATGCATGTGTTTGTATTTATACATGCATAATTAATATACACAGTATACACACATATATAAACAAAAACTTTTATTTTGAATGCGATTAATCGCGATTAATCGTTTGACAGCACTAAAATATAATGCATTGTTGCATTTTATTTTTTGTGATGTTTGTGTAAAATCATACTTTTGTTAAAATACTGTTTTGATCTGTTTGCAATGCTTAGGCCTACTGTTTACTATTTTTCACAGTGATGTTTAGTAAATTGTAGCTTATTTAAATAACTTAGCGTTTGATCATTAATAATTAGCCTGCAAAACAAGTTAAAGTAACCCTCAACAAAAACTTACAAAAATGTATTGTCCCCCTTTTTATATATATATATATATATATATATATATATATATATATATATATATATATACTCAAATAATGAGAGATTTCAATTACATTTTTACCACTAAATTATTAAATGTCCCCCATTTCAGAAATTTGGTCACCTTTGCTGAAAACACTTTAACTACTTTAGCAACTGCACTGCAGCAACCTAGCAACCAATGTGGTGTGTTTTGCATGGGAAACAGCACTCAGATTGTCCTCTGAAAATACCCTGTTAAAGATTTTGTTACCCAACAAGAGAAAACAATCAAACTGATTTATCAATTAGACTTTTTGCACAGTGCATGTATTTGAGAAAACAAATCAAATTCAGGGAACCTGATGGAATTCATTTTGCTTTATTGATTGTATTATTGATATGGTTCTGCTGGCAGCGGTGATTTGATAGCACATGTTGAGGGCCACTGTGTTGGAGGGACACAGGTGTCCTCGTCTTGTGCTTCTGCAAATATCTCTCTCCTCCTCCAATCATGGCTGGGCTGATGCGAGCGGATGGATGATAGCTCCGCTGTGGAGACTGTTGAGTGGGTTCGATATCTGCCACATTACTCTTACTCATGCCTAAATTTCAGATCAGTGAGCAGGAAGTACGGGGGTGAATCTAAAGCTTTTATGTCCTATGCCGCTCACTTACACAAACCAAACTCTCTGGAGAATTCACGACAGGTGGCCACTCATTTCTCTCAAAGCATAAATATGTGTACAGGGTCATTTTCTATTCAAAATGACAGCAATCTTTTTCTTACACATTGTTGTCTAAAGGGTTTAATACGAAAACAACTTTTGTTACTTGGAAAAAAAAAGTGTCAGCTGGGGTGAAGGGTGGGTTATTTCATCTACACTGTAAAAAAAGTAAAACTTAGACTCCACCTCACTCATCATCTCAGTCGACCCCCACCCCACCACCATGCCCTGCCGGTGGAGGATGCCGCCGGTGCGTTGGTGGTTTCTCGCGCCGGGGCAGGATGCTCGGGTGAGCGCTGGCCCACTCTCGGCGGTCGCTTGGCGGGGCCTGGCCCTACTGGCCTTGCTGGGCCCCGGTTGGGGGGTGGGGGGCCCTTGGATCTCCGGGCCCAGGGCTCGGTCTGCCCTGGTGTGGTCGGCTGCCGGCGGAGCCTGCGGGCTTGCCGCCACGGCACCCTGGGGTGTCTATACTGTGGCTGTCGGATGTCCCACCTTCGGGCTCTCCTCTGCCCTTTTCTGGGTGGGGGCCGCAGTTGTCCCTGCGGTGGTTCCCCTGGGGGGCCTCCGGATGTTTGGGGCCTGGGTCTCTTCCATGCCTGCTTCATGCCTTGCGGGATGGGGCTGTTGTTCCCCACACACACACTATTAAACATTTACATGGAGGAACCTTATGAACACAAGCGCGCTCACACACACAGGTGTACACTCAAGCATTCACATTGGTGTAAAAACGGGTGCTCACAGACACACATTGTTCTGATCTGCTGTTGCTTCAAAACTTATTTTGTAATATTAGTTATGCGTGTTGCTCAATAACATTTAACATTTAGAATTTATTGTGATTCATACAGATGTTGGTTGTTGCTGCAGTTTCTCTGATGTTGTGTCTTCTGTTGTGTCTTCTGTTGTTTTCTCTTTTTGTCAGCAGGTATCGAAGCAAATTGTCTGTTTTTATTTTTTTTTCCTCTCTCTCTCTATCCCCCATTCTCTTTTTTTTTTCTCTCTCTCCCCCTTCTCTGTTGACTTTATCCACAATTTTTTTTTGTTTGTTTTGTTTTCTAATTCCTTTTTTTTATTTTATTCTTATTATTTTTATTATTATCATTATAATTATTATTATTTTTTTTTTTTATTATTATTATTTTTTTTTTTTTTTTTCTTTCTCTCTCTTGTTTTCTCTGTCCCCTGGTCTTGTCGGTCATAGTATGGTTAAATAAAAGGGTATATAAAATTTAATTAATTAATTAATTAATAATAATAAAAAAAAAATGTATAAAAAAAAAATATAAAAAAAAAAAAAAAAAGGCTGTGAATGATGATAGCATAGCTACACATACGTACTGTCATGTGTTATCTGTGTTACTGACAGGCCGGAAAAAAAAAAAAAAAAAAAAAAAAACTTGATGTACTAAAAAATTAATAATAATAAAAAATAATAACTATAAGACACACACACACACACACACAAAACAAAAAGTATTAAAAATGACAAACACCACACAAAACTTGCTGAATTTTTTTTTTGTCTCAGACCTAGATTTTAAATCTTAAAATATAAAAAATAATTTTTAATGAATTATTATTACATTATTAAAACAATGATATAAATAAAGTGACATAAATATGAGCCATTTCAAAATCAAGTGTTATTTATATCAAATAACGACAGTCTTTAAGTCACACATTTCTATCTCAGCCAAAAATAAAATGGCATTTCATTTTTTTCAGAAGTTGGTGAATGTCTGTTCATTAGTGTTCATCACATCTATGTCCATGGTGAGCATATCTTCAGATGAAATGATCTGTGAAGGATACAAAGAAAAATCAAGGTAAATAACACTTTTTTTATTGTTTTTTATTTTGTAAAATTGCACAAAAAGCATTCACACTACCAAAAAAAAAAAAAACCCAACAACAACAAAACATGACAATTCTCACATGATCTCTGCTGGACATTATTACTGGACAAATTAAATACAACTTATTTTCCAGAAGTCATTGCCCATATGTGACAAAACACCTGTTTTTTATGAAATCTTGAGTTTATCTCTCTAAAATTAATGTGCTGCAATAAGTAAATGAAATTGTTTCCAGAAAATGTGCACTATAACATTGTCTCCTCAAGTTTCAGAAGAGATCATGCCACAAATTGAGCTCAGAAGTTTGCAATCAAAAGTCAAATATCTCAATATGAACTCATTTCTCATCAAACACTTCCAAGACCAAATACTCTGAGCTCTGCTAGCCACATACATCTAACTGCCTTTTACTCTTACTGCATGTCAACTATTGTCTGATTTGTGTGTATTTGTATTTCTCCTGGGGAGTGTTATTCTGAGCTATGAGAGAGCAAACCCTAAGCAATAAAACTGTCCTTTGTGTAATTTCCAGCAATATGAAATGCTGTGACACATAATAGAGAGTGAAGCTGAGCTGAAGAACTCTTTGTTGTATTGGATGGTGTTCACATTAAATTAAACCGAGTAAATGAGCTCCAGTAAATTTGGATGCAGAAATCAATGCTAAATTTGGCTCATCGCAGCTCATCACAGATATAATAGCCCCCTGCTTGCCAGTAACTCTTAAAGGGACAGTTCATTCAAAAATGAAAACCGTCATCTATTTACTCACCATAATGCTGTTCTAAACCATAATAAAGTTCTCAAATCTCACACCTGTATGTAATTCTATGCAAGAGTCAAAACAGATCACAAGATGGGCAAGAAGCTCATAATATATGGGATATTATCAAATATTTATTCTTTTTAAATACATGTATATATACCTATATAATAAATAATTTTAAATGATACAAAACAAATAATAAAATAATTAAATTATTAACATAATACATAAATAATAACAACATTATATATATATATATATATATATATATATATATATCAAGTATGTATACATAATATAAGTGTGTGTGTGTGTGTATATATATATATATATATATATACACACACACACACATACACACACACACACACACACACACACACACACACACACACACACACACACAATATATTTCAAATTATATAAAATTATATCTGATAATAATAAAAACAATTTGAATGTTTAAGTATTATGAATTATATAAAATTGTATAGAAACATATTAATTATATTTAACAAATATGTTTAATAATTAAATAATAATAATAATAAATTAAATAGAAATTAATGATATATATAGAAAATAATATATATAGAAAATATCAAATACCAATTAAATATGAATTTTTACATTATATTGTCTCATATAATAAAACTATAATATTTAACAAATAATTTAAATATAAAAATATTATTTCAAATTCTATAATAAATAATAGTAAATATAACTAAAATATGTTTAAATATTATAAATTAATTAATTATACACATTTGAATAAATATTCATTATATTGACACATTAAACATCTTAATGGGCCATCATGGAATATTTTCCATTTCCATTTTTCAAACTCAAAATGGAGCCAAACAACATGAAAGCACTTAACGAGATGGGAACACCTTAGTTATATCTGTTCTTGTGCACGTTTGAATTTTGTTGAATTTCAGTTCAGTAAAATCCTCTTCCCTTTTCCAAATTCCAGTTCCACATCCTAAAGGTTATTCAAATCTACACTCGAGCACAGAAAAAGAGGAAATTCTGGGTCTGTTCCTCAAATCGTATGACTTCCAAACATTCAGAGCATAGTGCACAAGTCACGCAGACTTCTTTCAGTCTTTTGTATTCAGACTGTGATTTCATGTGCACATTCATTCAGCAAAGCACATTGCTTCAATAAATCATGCACAGAATGACTGTGAGCCCAACACTGACAAGAATGACATGACCTCTGATTCCTCTCCATCACACACTCCAGTGGAAGCAAACGTTTGTTTGTGCGCGCACACACACACACACACACTCAGGACCACTCTAAGCAGATCATGGTTGACAAGTAGACGTCCCACAGCTCTGTTATGATAAAATCCCTCCATCTCATTCCCATTCTGATTTGCGTCAAAGTCTGCCTGCGCACCGCAGATAAAGACTGCAGGGCTGTAATCAAACGGCTCCTTCCTGTTGGCTCCACACAGCGCTTTGTGTTATTTACCAACAACTACGTGCTGCTCAGGCTGCAAGAACACATCAGGACGCGAGACACAATGTATGTGGACATGAGAAATGAGCTACACGTAACACATAGACGGCTGATATGTGAGATATTTGTTTTTCGTGCACGCATTAGACAAACAGCTGTTTAGTTCTTTGAAAAAAGGAAACGAAATGACATAAAAAGCAGAAAAGGAAGCAGAGGAGTGATATTTTATATAGACAAGGCCTCAGGAAATGTTTCCACACTTGCATTAGGCTTATTACTGAATAATTTCAATTGATTTTTCTCATCAAACAAGTGATGCCTCGCTCCGATGTTGCGAGCCATTTTTTGAACATTGATTTTAAATTTAAAACAGAAATCTCATTACATTAGCATTCAGAACTAGCAGTGATTACAGCTTCCAGTCCTTTTGGCTCACTTTCATCTTTCAATTTGTGGAATCCTGTTTTTCCTCCTTGAGCTTTCTCAGAAATTATGGACGTGGATCTGTAAATGCAATCTCCGTTGCAATTCTACACCAGTCTTTGTTTAGGTAAACATATTTACTGCAGAAACGCGTCTCTGGAGCCGCTCAGGCATTGTTTTGGCTTGTTGTGATGCTGTAAGTCTATTTTTGAAGCTTTCCCGAGGCTTGTGTGCACTCTAGGCTTTAATTTCTTCAAAAACTTGTCTGTATTAGCTTCATTTGACTTACTCTCAATGCTCAAATATGCTTTGTATGGATCTACTCTACCTGATGAATGGCGTCCCACAGAGATGGTTGCCCATTTGACAGGTTCGTCCATCTCTTTATTGTTGGAATTCAGTCGTAAAAATAGTGTCCTGTTAAAGGTTTTATAATCTGATGCAGTACAGGAGAACCTTATGTTTCACAAAGAACCTTTATTCTCCATATCTTTAGAAAACAATCTATATTGTGGAGAATAAGAACCCAGGAACCAGAGCTGAAAAAAACTCTGAAACTTCAAGAACCTCTTTAAATAATAATAAAAGAGGCCCAAATATTGCTCTTTCAGAATTATTGGTGGTCTCAATATTTCATTTAAGGATGTTTCTCTTAGGAAAAATAAACATATATTAAAGGAAATCGTTGACACGGTGAAATATAGAAAATTATATGGCTCTTGACTGAATTTGATGAAAAATTTCTCATTCAGTTTATACGAAGACCTTTGATTTTGACGTTTGAGAAACTTTGGAAATTTTTTAAAACCCATGTGAGATTTCTAGGGTTTTTTTTTTTAATAAAAATAATCTGAGAAGCAGGAAACGTCATTTGATCTATTTAATTTTATTGCTGTCTATTAGAAATAATTGAGAGGTGAAAGATCTGTTTTTATTATTATTATTTTTAATTAAGGTAACAATAAGAATAGTACTTTTTGTTTTTAATGAAAATATAACTTTCTCCAAATCTAGGACAAATACAGTATTTCCTGCAAATTCACTGGATTTTAAAATGTATTTTATATTTACATAATGTATAAGTGTATATACACAAAACAGAAATAGAAAGTTAGAATAGAAATAGAAATTGCTATTTCACTAATAATTAAAAATTCTTCAACAACCCTTGTTTTATTTACAACTTTGTTTGTTTGTCTATAAAAGGAGAGAGAACAGTCTTGTTGGAAGCCAAAACCAACATAACTTTCCTGCCTCACACATTCAATTCCAGCCATTTTTCTCACTCTATCGCCCCTTTAATCCTTTTTTCCAAATGTTGTTTGTGTCCCTGAGGCAGAGCTTTTTCTATATATGGAGGGGTGTTGAGAGGATGTGAACCGATCACAATGAGCCAGTCATTGTGTGCGTATCTGAGTACATTGTCGCCCGAGAAGGCGGCCACACAATCCACACACTCACACACACACACACACACACACACACACACAGATGTGTCATGAAAAGATGTGAATGGGCGAATTCATTGAAATTAAGTGAGAAGCACATATATGCGACACCTTTTTTTCTATTTTCCCACAGCAAGCAAATCCTTTGAAACCTAGTGCTAAATTGAGATATTTATTATTATAGACACAAAATTTCTGTTTTCCTGTGTTGCTATTTTTTCCTCGCTTTCATCTCCCACACACACACAGAGCTTAAAACTAGCATTTTAAACAAATCCGCAACGAAGCATAAAAGATCTAATGAAAAGACCCACAAACCTGCAGCAAAACAAAGTGCTTGATATCACAGTAATCAAGAGGTGAATAAGTATAATTGAGATATATGGAGCGAGAGAGCACTAAAAGGAATATAATAACTGACGAAAGTAGTCTTAAAGGAATAGTTGCCGTAAAGTTCTGTAATTTACTTGTCATTCCAAGCCCCTATGTCTTTCTTTTCCATGCAATCACAGTGAATGGGGCTCTGACGCTTTCAGGCTTAAAAAAGAAAAGTAAAAAGCAATAAAAGCAAATTAAATGTGGCCCAAATGACTTGTGTGCTATATTCCACTTTTTTCAGCAACTTTGAGTGAGACATGGATTGAAATTTATGCCGAAACCGCTGGATCAGTGAGTCAACTCAAGAACCGAATCAGTGCAATATGTGATTGAATCATTTAATCAGATAAGGTTTTATGAACCGAATCAAAGTTTTGACTCAAATGAACATTTCATTTCTCAAATCTTACATCTGTTTTACTGTCATGAAGACAATAGAATTTCATTGAGTAACAATTTTGCATAATAACACGAGTCACATGAACCGCTTCTATTATGCTCTTGCATTCTTCTCCAAACTTAAAAGTTTCAGAGTCATTAAAATTGCATATAAAAGAGCAACAAGCAGAGAGCAACTAATGAAAGAATAAGAAAGAAATTAATTTTCATTTCTTTCTATTTTTGGAATATAGCACATGAGTCATATGAACTGCTTCTATGATGCTTTTACATTCTTTCTCAAAGCTTAATGGAATAGTTCACCAAACATGAAAATTTGCTAATTTACCCACTCATAGACCATCCAAGATGTAAATGAGTTTGTTTGTCAGTGAGAACAGATTTAGAGAAATTTAACTTTACATCACTTGTTCACCAGTGGATCCTCTGCAGTGAATGGGTGCCGTCAGAATGAGAGTCCAAATAGCTGATAAAAACATCACAATAATCCACACCACTCCACTCCAGTCCATCAATTAATGTCCTGTGAAACCAAAAGCTGCTTGTTTTCAAAAACAAATCCATCTTAAAAGATTTTTAACAGTCCTCTATCCAAAATTTAGCATTCTCCAGTTAAAAAGTTGCCTCCTCTGAATCAGGAGAGAAATGTGCACAGATCTAAACAAATACGTGGGTGGATTTTTATGTGATAGGACCACAATTGAAAGACTTTTTGACTGGAGGAAGTGTTATTATGGATTATAGACTGAAAAATGGACTGGAGTAGTGTGGATTATTGTGATGTTTTTATCAACTGTTTGGACTCTCATTCTGACGGCACCCATTCACTGCAGAGGATCCATTGGTGAACACGTGATACAATGCTAAATTTCTCCAAATCTGTTCTAATGAAGAAACTAACTACATCTACATCTCATATGGCCTGAGGATGAATACATTTTCAGCAAATATTTGGTTGAACTATTCCTTTAAAAGCTTCAGATTCACAGACATTACACAAGCCGCAACAAGTATTTTGAAGAAAGAAATACAGGTTTAGACCATGAGAGTGAGCAAAAACACTTTTCATTTTTGGGTCAACTGTCCCTTTAAGAAAAACCTGAGAAATGAGACATTTGAGGCAAATTAACCTAGACATTTATAGCGTGTGTGTGTGTGTGTGTGTGTGTGTGTGTGTGTATGCAGAACTACAAGAACCCTGCTGTGGGGTGGTAGCCTGCTCGGCCCTTTAATGCGTTTAATCATAGCGTATTATCAGCAGCCCCTCGGAGCGCCATTAGCAGAGCAACACTTAGCTGGGCCGGTTTAATGGAGTTTTAAGATATACTATAATAATGAAGGGCAGGAGGAGGAGAATAGAAAAATAAGGCAACAGTAAGGAAGGGGAATGGACACTTCAGTGTTTTAATCAGTCTGCCAGAGTTGGAGATTTATGCCGGTAAAGGTGTCGACAGGCAATTGATACATGATCACATTAAAGCAGCCACCGAGCTTAATCAATCTGAGCCCGCTGCGCCGAGCTAAGGGGCGATCTCTCAAAAAGCTTGGACAGATGGCCAAGTATGCGAGTGTGAAGGAGGTTTCAGGCCGTTTTTTTAAAGGGTTGTCAGATTTGGACATTTTGCCATCCTTGTTGGACCTCTGGTTAGGACGGTATGCTGGAGACAATGACATTGAATGCTTGAAAACGTATCATTAGTGCCAAACTGTCAGTGGTCATTAGAAGCGATTGGCCGGGTGAGCGGCAATTCAAGCTATTTTTTGGCCCAGATGAAATACACATTGTCAAGCGCAATTGAACACCGAGCACCAAGTGGGGAAATACAGACAGATTCTAATAGGATTCAATTGCTATTTTTCCTATGTGCCATCTGACCGTGACTCAGCTATATTAAGGATGAATCTGCGAGAGAGGGGGTGAGTGCTGTTAGGAAACATCATAATCAAGAATCTTACTGAATGTTCTGTGGGATGGTTAAAATAGTGCGTATGAAGGTCATGCATTCACAGGCTACTCCCACTGACAATACATGTCATTCTTAGTTCACAGGCTCTTAATAGCCCAGCAGTTACAGTTGACCTAAAGGCACATTCAGTAAATGGACACTCCTAGAAACGCTACTAATGGCATCCCTGAGGATTTGAATAGCGGTAATTTCTGAAAGAAAATGATTATTTGTGTTGAGATGTAGAGTTGAGATATAATTGCATGAGTAGCCCTACCATAATTATCCATCTACTTGCAAGAATGTTTAATATGCTGTTTTTCAATGGCCTAAACGGTCACACTATACCTTTGAATTTCCTTTGACCATAAATGAATATGGAGGACAACAACATTCTAGGGCTCGATAAATCACAAAGAACGAAATTAGGCACATTCAAAATGCCACTTTTCCTGAACACCGTTGGAATTCTCCAAAACTTTAACATTTTTGTCCAAGCAAACGCTCTCTAAAAAGAGGAAGATTTAACAGGAAATATTTTTACATAAAAAGGGCAAAACTATGCTTTTCAAGGATATCTCCAAATATTCAAAGTGCACACGGCCTAAGCAACCTTCAAACTTTGCAGCTTTTTAAGCTTTTTTTAAACTGTCAGGCAAGACTTTGTCAGCCAACAACAACGTTTGCCTTGTCAAACTAAATTATATGAAACTATAAACATATAAATGTAGACTTCGAGCATGCATAATTACCTTTGACCCGACATTGAATATGGGCAGCAACAGGATACAATGATATACTTTTACATGGACATCAGTAATCTAATTATTTACTGTATTCTAAATAAGACAATACTATGATTAAGGTGTTTACATGAGTTGATTTTAGAATATTCCTTTCATTTTCCCATTTTCCATGTTATATACATCGATTGATGGCACACGTCATTACATCCTTATGTGACGCCATCCGACGTCCCCTCCAGAATTTCACGTATAAACATAGTTCCTCTTCATTATGATGCCATATATTTTGGGTGTTACATTTGTTGTTTTACAAAAGCTTCAAGTGCAGTTAATTATTTGTCATGCTATACGTGCAAACGAGGGCGATGTAGAAGTCATTCTGTTTAATTAGCCGTCAAACAGTTGACCACTGACTACTTAATCAGAGTATTATCTTAATCGTGTTAAAATCAGAATATTGTTGTCCATGTAAACATACTGTATGTGATCAAGGGCTCCTGGAATAAACAAATAACTAAATGCTATTACTTTCAAAATACAGTTGTTTTTTTCAGAAAACTGTTGTACTTCTCCCACCAACATTTGAAAATATTACATTCAAAATAGCTGTTGGATTTCTCCCAACACTTCAAAATATTACATTTATAATTACCATTTTTTTCCCAAAAAATATTGGATTTCTCCCACCAACACTTAAAAATATCCAATGTGACGTCACTTTAGTCGCCATATTGGAAATGTTGTTGAATCCACAGTTCACAATCCTGCTTGCGCACATATTCATTGCCATGATGCATGTTTACATACGTCTGTCTTATGATAGTGCATAGCCTATGTTTATTTACATCTGGTCAGTGACTGAATATTTAACTAAATGTTTGCTAAAAAGCTCTTCTGGCATATGTCAGCTTTCTTTTAGACATGTAATTAAACGGGAAAAATTAAACGAAAATTATTATTGCGGAGCTGTGTTGACATCGCAATGGCTTTCTCCGGTTATGAACAGGGTGACTAGTAGGCACTGTGCACTCACTAAAGTTTTGTCTTGAAGACAAGTCCTGAAAGTAGACAAAAAGAACCCAATCAAACAAGTGAGAGAAAAATATTTTCTTTGTCATTTATTTATTCAAGAAAATGATCCAATATTGCATATCTGTGAGTGGCAAAATTGTTGAGTTTTAGAATTTAGAGTCCATCTGTGCAGAGGTGTTTTCACATGTCAGTACGTGACCGGTTTTATTAAAAGAACAGGGATCTATCAAAGACTGATCGTGTTTGTGGAAGTGAATCATGTCACGAACAAAGGAGATTACTGAGGATCTCGGAAAAAGAGTTGATGTTGCTCATCAGGCTAGAAAAGGTTACAAAACCATCTCTAAAGACTTTGGACTCCACAAATCCAGTCAGAGATTGTGTACAAATGGAGGAAATTCAAGACCACTGTTACCTTCCTGAGAAGTGGTCGACCAACAAAGATCGAGGTCGAGTCTGCGAGGTTGCAAAAGTTCCCAGGGTAACTTCTAAGCAACTTTTCTCACATTGGCTAATGTTAATGTCCATGAGCCCCACATTCAGGAGAACATTGAGCAAGAAGAAAGCCACTATTCTCCAAAAAGAAAGTTGCTTGCTAAAGATCATGTGGACAAGCCAGAGGACTATTGGAGAAAGGTTTAATGGATGGAAGAAACCAAAATAGAACTTATTGATTTAAATGAGAAACTATTATGAACACACTGCATTCCAGCTTAAGAATCTTATCCCATCTGTGAAACACAGTGGTGGTAGTATCATGGCTTGGGCCTGTTTTGCTGCATCTTGGCCAGGACAGCCTGCCATCATTGATGGAACAATGTTTAAGAACAGAGTCTCAAGAGAACGTGGGTCATGCAGCAAGACAACAACCCCAAGCACACAAGCCATTCTACCAAAGAATGGTTAAAGAAGAACATAGTTAATGTTTTGGAATGGCTGAGTCAAAGTCCAGACCTTAATCCAGTTAAAATGTTGTGGAAGGACCTAAGCAAGCAGTTCATAGGAGGAAACCTACCAACATCACAGAGTTAAGTGGCTCTGCACTAAGGAACGGGCTAAAACTCCTACATGTTATTGTGCAGGACTGATCAGCATTTACAAGAAACTTTACCTTCACTTACTGCAGCAAAAGGGGGTCACGCCAGATACTGAAAGCAAGGATTCACATACTTTTTCAACACACAGATATATAACACTAGATAATTTTTCTCAATAAATAAATGACAAAGAAAATATTTTTCTCTCACTTGTTTGATTCGGTTCTCTTTCAGGACTTATGTGAAAATCTGATGATGTTTTGAGTCATATTTATGAAATATAGAGCATTCTAAAGGGTTAACAAACTTTCAAGCAGCACTGTATATAAATAAATATGTGAATTGGATTGCAAAATTAGGATTCATATAAACAGATTATGAGATCTTTCAGAATCTGAAATCGGACTGGACGTGTTTCAGGCTGAAGAAAATTAGCTCATGTAAACATACCTACAGAAGTATTCTAGTAGTTATTTTCAAGTATGAGATGGGAGAATTCCAAGTTCTGAGTTGTCTGGTCCAACTCTGATCAAACACCCGCAGCAGCTAATCAAGGTCTTTGGGTTTACTTGAAAATTACAGCAGGTGTGCTGGAACTGAACTCTTCAGAAGGATAGATCTCCAGATGCAGGTAGCACTGAGCATATATTTGGTAATGGACTTTCTATTTAAATTATTCCTGCGTTTCAGATATTAAAAGACCATCCTTATTCAAAATGTTGTGGCTTTTAGTCCACATGTATATGCTAATTAACACTTAGCGGTTAAAAAAAAAACATTTAGCAGATATATGCATTTAAAATGTGCAGTCTGTCTTCTGGAAAATCAAAAGTAGGCTATCGATGAATCATGTTACACTACACAGATCTTTGTCCAGTCAAATGCTCTTCTAAAATGAGAAAGTTTCAACAGAAAATACATCTGGACAGAAAAGAAAACTCTTGCTTTTCAAGCATTTCTTAGGGCGAAGCGTTGAAAGCGCACACAGCCTGTGCAACCTTCAAACTTCACAGCTTTTTTGAACTGTCAGGCAATATTTTGTCAGCCAACATCAAAGTTTGCCTTGTCGAACTTCTGGTTTAAACTATAAACGTATACGTAAGCAGCCGTTTATGCATAACCGAGAGGACGCTGGACTTCATTTGACAGAGATCTCTCGCGCTCTGCATGCTAATGACCGTGAGCGCGTAATTGCGCAGATCAGTCAATAGATGGCGGAGCGAGGTCACTGATTAGTATGCAGGCCATTCCCAGAGGAGAAGAGCTCTGAATTCATCAACCCTGTCCTTCATACCTCCTTATTGGAATAAAATCGCATTGTTTTGACAGTCGATCAACTGTAGTTATGGGCATCCGTGTAAGTATGAAGCAAGTCAGGCAATATGCAGCTAAAACTGATCAGCGTACAAGTTCAGACTCAGAAACACGACCAGAACATGCAAAAAGCCAAGTCTTCTGATTTACATCGTCTGACAATTTTGCCAGCGTGGGAAATTAACTTTTTGTTTATTGTTTAATATAATAGTCGCTCCCCGGAATTGAATTTCAGAAGCATTCACCATTTGTGGCGTCCATTTATGCCATTAATATGATGCAATTAATTGAAATAAATTCTCAGCTGGAACAACGATGGCAGGAAAATGCTCTGCTAGAATGTATTTTACATAATCGGCCGTTCTCTGTTAGATTATACAGTTGTTTACTATCGCAATAGGCTATAATATCTAATTAGATTCAATGAAATAGTGAATCTAAATAGACATGAAAGTCTATTGTGACAGTCAAACATCAAACGTACTGTCACAACATAATTTAATATCCAATTAGATTCACGGAAATAGTGAATCTAATTAGCCTATTGAAGTGGATTGTGACAGTTTAGCTATAGATTACTATATAGGCTATTATACACCATCGAACGTATATATTTGAGGCTACTATATTCACTCTTTTGAGGAATGGCATTGATCTTGTGGATTGGATTGGGCTGCCGCGATGCACTATTTATTCACGCGTAAAGTCCATATATCTAATTAGATATTAAATTGCATTGTGATAGTTTCAAAATAATGCTATACCTACATTATACACCATTAAACGTACTGTCATTAGATTTTAGGCTACTATATTCACTGTTTTTGAGGCGGCTGGTGTAATTATACTGTCTTGGTTTATTTAATGTAGAATGTTTTATAGGCACAGCACCAAAAAATTAGGTACAAACCAGGGGGATTTACCACGGGGCATTTTACCTAAATCTCATTTCATTTCACACACTGCTTAAAATCTCGCGCAAAACGTTAAGTCCTCTTAACGCGTAAAACCAGGATATCTGGACTTTACGCGTAAATGGTTCTAAACTTCAGAGCCGTTCCATTTCCACCACGGAGTGACGCGAGGATGACATCACGACCAATTCCATCGGTCGCGCTCTCGAGCTCCAGATAGAACAGAAGAAGTGAGCGAGGCTGAGGACTCAACAGCGTTCCGCACAATAACATACCTGTGCACACTCCGGGCTTTACTAGCAGTTGGAGCGGACTGTAGACTGAGACCGAGATCTGACGAGCCTCGACACACCGCCTCCGTTTCGCTTCGCAAAGTGAAAGAGATTTTATATTAAGTTTCCAGGATTGGTTTAACCTCCCGCGGACGAGAGCGGAATGAGCGACTTTACGATGATAAACTGTTGCCTGATTTTCAGCGCGTGTCTTCTGTCCAGCCAAGGTAATGTGACACAGTAACTTGTGGGTTAATCTCTTTACTGCTCACTCGGTCTCTTTTGTTATTTTAAACCTAGAGGGGATTTGCATGATGCTTAGTGAGCGCTTAACGTGAAGTCGCCTGTCCCAAGTGTATTGATACGCAGGTTGCATGCGTGCGTTACGCTTGTGCGCGCTGATTTCTACAGCTTACCTGCTTGTCTTGGTTATCCTGGTCAACTTAATAAGAGCCACTGACTGTAACCCGTATCCCTTGCCTCGCACGCCATGTTACGCAAGGTGTGGCCTGTCGTGATCATTTTTTTCTTAGGCTTGAAGGCAGCAGGTGTAATTGTATTGTCTTAATCACCCACTTTACAGTTTGGAACTTTTATATCTATTATAGCTTTTGCACTATATATAGAAGGTGAGCAATGCAACAGGGTTTAGTTGTTAACACTTAGAGCTTTATGACCGGTCCGTGCAGCTGACTGGAACTCTTCAAAATGCAATGATGTCTGAATTTTATGCAAGTCTTCTGCTATTTTGAGATATCACTTTTATAAAATTGCATTTTAAGTTACTGTTCCCTTTATTTGCCTCACTAGTCTTGCTAGTGGTGGTGGTCATAGACATTTCTTCCCTGGTGGTTTAAACATCACAGTGATTTGATGGCGTCTCAGAGGGGCTGCTTTCCTCTGATAAGGAGAGACATGTCTGGTTCTGTGTAAGCCGAGGCTACACTGCAGGACTGAAGCTCTGCATGTATTTAAAGACTCAGGTTACATGTTTTGGCGACATGATGCAACTAATGGCATTGTTTTTCACAATTGTAGCTATGATTCCTAAAACATTTTCGTACAAATTTGTGCCTAGCACAACATACAGAAAAATAGTTTACGCCAAAAAATATAATTAAAGACCCATTCACATAAACAACGATAACTATAGTAACTACATTATAGTCCACACCAACGGAAGACCATTCTGATTATTATTATCATCGCATGTTGCAATTTAGTTGTCTACCTCCTTTAAATTCTCAAGCTCTTTAACGTTAGATCGATTCTGATTGGCTGTCAGTGTTTTTATCGTTCATCAGCTAAAACAAGTCACTCTGAAAGTGATTCCAAAGATATTGTTCCTCTGTGTCATAATATCTGGGGTGTGGACTTTTCTATTTTCATAGAATTAGAGTGATTATTACAACTTTATAGTTATGTTCCGGTGTGAACATCACTTAAATGCAAAAAAAGTCATTAGATATGCAGAGGAATTTTTAGACTCCTCCTAGTATGTCGCTCTTTTGCACAATTGTTGTTTCTCATTGCTGCTTATCCACTTGTTGGGATGGTGTTCACACCTGACAACTGGTTGGAGAGGTTTCAAACCAGTTTCAGACCGGTATGCATGCAAACTTGTCAACTACAATTCAGAGCATTTTATTGCATGCCAGTCACATAAAACATCAGTTTTTCAGGTGCATGGCCAGGGAAATGCGACGTGATACTGGCACCGGGTGGCTGTAAATGAATCCCGATCCTGAGTGGTCCCCTTGCACATTTCACAAGAAATAAGACGAGCATCTTGGCCGTTGGATAAATGAGTTTTGGATGGATGAATCGTGGCACCACAATTAGTCATGCCAAGATCCCAGTGCCGCTCAACTTGCGTGGGCACACTCTGGGGTTCGCCTCTATTAATTTCTTCATGGGATAAGGCATTTTACACCTCAGGACAAGCGGAGGGTTATTACCATACACACAAGACGGTAGCCCATTAATCTTGTTGGTACGTGTCAAAGGTTTGTGTATTAGTTCTCAGAGGGGATCTTCAGGGGTGAGGTGAAGGTTTCTCACAGTTGTCATGGAGACCCCTTTTCATTGTGGATCTGATGGCATCCATCTTGTTTTAGAGTCTTTGAGGGGAGTTTAAAACATTATTGCCGATTGCTTAATTCAGTTTGGGATCAGGGAAGCACGACAAATGGAAGTAGATACTTTCCTTATTGGCTCCCTTTGGTCTTCCATTACTGTCAGAAGCAACAAATGTCAGAGCGGTGGCAAAGGGCAACTCCCGCACAAAGATGTGATAATGTAGTTTCCTTGTATTCCTTTTTTCTCCCCGCCGAACAATACGCTTCTATGCCAACAGGTTTCTAAGAACAAAAGACCTCAGAGTCTGCATTGTCCAAAAGAGAGCGTAGAATGAAACTCACACCTTCACAAGAAACCTCTCTCTGTCTTCCCCTCTGACATTCACCCACGTTGAGCATGCAAGAGGGACTAAAATTGCTGGCCTTTGATTGAGTGCCCTTTCTTCGCACACCCCTCCTTTTTTCTCTCGCCATGCATTCAGAGCTCTGTCTCAAGCCTTTGTTCTGGTGGCTTTAGTGATTGGTCGCCTGTAAGACCCTCTGTCTCTTCCACTTCCATTGTTTATGAGTGTCTATAGAGTGGAGCGCAGGAGAGCGTTTTTCTGAGTGTGTTGACAAAAAAAGTTTCCCCGCCTGTCCTCGATTTACCTCTGTCTCACACGGTTTATACATCATTACGGCCTTACTGTCTAGGGGCTGTTTCTGCGGTCTCCTTTGTAATGTAGATTATATATTTGAAATGACTGAAGTTCCAGTGCGTACAAAACCTGAAAATTGCTTGATAGGCGCAATCTTGCTCGCTGGACTCGAAAATATTCTGCAGTCGTAAATGAGGAATCAGATGTTGCCACAGAACAGATGGAAAATCTGTTCTGTGTCTCTGTCCGTCTCCCGATTTATCTGTTTGTCTCACGGCATGTAAGAGATACTCTGTCTCCCTGTGTCTCTCTCTCTCTCTCTCTCTCTCTCTCTCTCTCTCACACCACTGTGCCTGATAAAATGAAGGCTAAAGAGAGGGATTTCTTTTGTGTGGGCTCTGAGATCAGCCTTTTTCGTAACCATGGGCTCATTCAAAGGGTTTTTCCGCCCTCTTTAAAACTTTCTACGCCTTCAACTCTATCAATCCTTTAAGCAAAGAGCGACAGCCATTTCACAGCTGTGGAGCATTGATTATGCTGTACCTCAAGCGTTTTGGTTAGGGTTTGTTTTAAACGTTTAACTGAAGTATAAAACTTATCCTAACCTGGCGGGATGTGATAAGTTTACAGCTAGAAATAGTTGGTTAGGACCAATTTTAAGATTAAAATCTCCTTGATTATCACTTACAATGGGGTTTTCTTTCCCACATCTATTTGCATATTGAAGTTTTCTTTTATTGAATCTTTTTTTTTTATTTATTTAGTTAACTTGTGTTGTATTGAATCTCAAATATGAGTCAAAAGCTGCTAAGGGGTAATAATGGAACTGCAGTTTTAAAGTAATTTTTTTATTGTTTACAAAATGTCTGCATTTTCATGGGTTTGAAAAAGATGTTTGTTATAAGAGAACTATTTTGTGCATCAAAATCACTCCTTTCCTGGTGAAAAAAAAGAACTTGGTTAAAAAAAAAATCAACTAATTTGTTATTAAATTTAATATTTTGCATCAGTGCTGTTGCGCAAGTTCAACTTTTCCCGATCCCACCCCCCTATCTCTCTCCTGTTTCAATTCCTGTCTCTGATCTAAAGGCAAAAGTGCACAAATCTTAAAACACAAAACACATTTTGTCTGTCAAAAAAATAACACGCACAATACATGGTAGCATTTACAAGAAGCAGAGGTCCAGGGAGTACACTCATTTCCTGAAAACCCCACACTAAAGTGTGTATTGACTAAGTCATCACTTTTTGGAAAAATAAGAAGGAAAAAAAGAGAAAATGGTGGCCTGAGAGGCTTCAACATGCTGTCTGTCAGAAATTGTAACATACCTAATACGTAAATTGACAGGTGTTTTTGTAAATAAAGTATAGATCACCATCTTGGTTGTTTAAAAGATTAAGGCAATTACTAAAGTTTGATGAAATGTTTAATTTTTTTAATGAAAGATGATGTTTTTACATGATATTTTGACTCGCATGCTTGACAGAAAAACAAATGTGGACTCTAAACTAACTCTGTGGCAGTGTATGTGCACAGAACCAAGGTCTAAAACCTAGACTTCAAACATTACCACTTTCGATTGTTGCTGTGCAAGTGCTATTTTTGTCCTTAGGGAAAATGCAAACCTAGTTCTTTGCGGCTTAACTTGTCTTAAAATTCAGATTAGCTGTCCTTTCATCTTTCAGATGGATTGGTGGTGGATTAAGCACAAGAAGTACATAAATGCTGCTCTTTCATAGCTCAGATGACTTAATGGAGTTCTCATTTATGTTTCATGTAAGCAGAACCATCTAATTTCTGTTGGTTTTATTGCTCATAGGAATTCTAGGAGAAACATCTGAATAATTGAGTGTATAAAATGAATGTGCATCACATAGACTACCCAAGATAATTTAATCTTGGAAGAGTTGAAGAGAAATACATGAGTGCATATTGAAATCTGACTTTTATTAGTTTAACGTGTCCATACATGCAGGTGAGCATCCGTCAGAAGCATCGGCGATGGGCATTACGTGTTAACAGCGTTTGCCTGAGCCAGCGCAAACTACGCTGATTCATTGAGATCCTCTTGAGGGAGGAACTGAAATTGCCTTAATTACCGTCTGATCTTCTTCAGAAGCTCGCTGCTTGATTGACTTTGTTACCCCGCGCCGTTAACACGGTGCTTTTAATTGTGCCGGCACACATGCAAATGTGCGGTTATATCTGTATGTGCTTAATCTACATTTTTAACAGAGACCGCCCTTCCACCTTAGCAGACCTCTGTAATTTACAGCGGCGTTAACCTCATTACCAACAATAAATGTCGTCTAAAAAAGGCTTACAGGATTTAATTTTCTCATCTTCTGCTTTTAATCTGAGAGATGAGTTTGAAGACAATGTCATTTGTAATTAAACATTGCCTGCGTTATGGTGATTTGGGCCTTTGTGATCCAGTTTGCGAGGAACTGAGGAAAAGTACTGGAATGTTACTGTTTTAAAGCTCTTTTTAAAAGTCAACTAGTATGTTTGCAACTTGTTTTACTTCCATAATGTGACAGTTCTGAATGAAACCGTATTTAATGATGGAGGAATTGATTGGATTGTGCAAATTGTCACAATTTGGTGAAAGATTATGAAGAGTTTTCCTCAGAATAACATGCACTGACTGTTGTTAGTGACTTGGTGTCAAATTTTGATTTCATATTTTGCTTATTTGCTTGAGATCAGTTTGTAAGGAATTAAATAATAGCACTGGAATGTTAAATGAAATGTTAATGATTAAAAGCTCATTTTTAAAGTCAACAAGTGATTTTTCAACCCATTTTAATTGCACAGTGTGACATTTTTGAATGAAACCACATTTAAGAAGAAATTAAATATTGGGAATTGTTTGGATTGTGCAAGTTTTTAATTTGATGGAACAAATGAGATCATGGGTGTGTACTGAAGTAAATCATGTCAGATTTAATTTCATATGGACTTTAAAGGCAGTTCGAAAATGACCATATAATCAATTTGGATGCAGCAGAGGAACTTTTTTCTGCTATTTTTATTTTTATTTGAATCCCTTGCTTTTTCTGTGGAATGGTGATTTGAGCCTTTGTGATCTGTTTGCAAGGAATTTAATCGTGTTTTTGATTTAAAACCGTTTTTCAACATCTTTTTTAAAAGTTCTCTACCCATTCTACTTCCATTTATTGTGATTTTTTTTTTTTTTTTTTTTTTTTTTTTTTTTTTTGTTGAGTAAAACGATATTTAACAAGAAAAAAGATGGGAATTGATTTGTGCATGTCGTCTGAATATGAAACACAATTTTTTTTTTTTTTTTTGAGAATAACATTCACAGATGAATTGTTGACAAGTCCTTGAGTGTACTTTAAGAGAGTATCTTGTCAATTTTAACTTTGTTAAAAGCAGTTTGAAAAAGGTGGCGAAATGGCCAACATTTTTGATCAAAAGCTCAACAAGTTTGTTCTCGACCCATTTTACTTCCATAATGAGACCCGTTTCTGAATAAAACAGTATTTACCAAGAAAAACTAAATAATTGACTGGCTTGTGCAAGTTGTCACAATTTGATGAAAGACAAACATGTCTCTTTCTTCAGAATAACATTCACCGATAAATTGTTGGCAGCAAGGTCTTGAGCGTGTAATAAGAATGCAATTCATGTCAGTTTTGACTTCATGTTGACTTGAAGAGAGGTAGAGAAATGACCATGTTAGCAATGTAGATGCAGCAGATGAACTGCTGTTTTTTAATATTTTGAGCCCCTTGGTTGATAACCAGAGTAATGGAGAATGGACTTCCAACCAGAGCTGTTATTCTCAGACCTTGGGAGTAAACAAAGCTAAATAAATGAGTTTTATCTCCTGTATGGTTTAAGTTCGGTTCGGTGAATTGAGATGGCAGGCATGTCTCAAGCCACAGACTTAAACCCTGGAGAGATTTTTCCGAGTTGTTGCCATCCAAAGCTCTGAGTTGAAGGGTGAAAGGCTAATGCTTCTTGAGGATTCCATGGACCTCCAGTCATGGTGTTAGGGAAAATGACTTCCGTGGGGAAATTTCCTAAATGTTTATATGAGCGGCTGACTGCGATGGCCTAGTCCTCCTGTGTGTGTGTGTTTCTGCTTTTTAATTCCAGCTGACTTGGCAGTTATATACCACTGGCAGTTTGTTCAGCTCTTTGTAGCGATGGAAATGTCTAAAAAAGGTTTTAGTAACTGAGCAGGAACAGACGGGGGTCTGCAGACTGTAGAATTGCAGAATCACACTTCTCTGGATACTGAGACTAGAATTGCAAGATATCCAGGCATGGCAACACACTCTCCATAAGCACACAGGAACATTTTTTTCACGAATACATTGTCCACTTCCAGGCACACCTACGTGCTTGCAAATATAGAAAATATATAGGCTTATGTGCAGAGACACAGACGCGCTGAAGAAAACATTGTTGCTTGGAGGTTTTGCTCTTTTATAGTTCAGGAGTTGCAAATGCTGAGTAGTATAACAATTTTTTTTGACAGATGATAGAGTGCAAGGCTGTTAAAATCTGCATAAAACTCGATAATTTGGTCTTGGAAGAATTTTCTGAAATGTTTTCAATTAGTTCAAATTGATTTTTTTATTGCAGACTTGGTATCTTTGCAAATCTGATCACATATGCACTTTTTGGGGGAGATTAGTTTTCCAAATGGAGTTGGAGTTATAATTATTAACAGTGGATGCCTGTGATTTCATGAACCGATTCAGATGGGATTGGGATTTCAGTAGTTTTTACTGAGTTTGGATGTTTATTTTCTGGATGTATGCATTGTCGAAGGTCATGCATGTGTGCATCATAAAGCCCATTGAGATAAACCTTTATATTATTATTACCTTATTTTATTATAATTAAGAGATTTAATTGATTATCAGCCTCAATAGTAAGGATTTTTGAGATTGCCCAATCGGACCAGTTGTTCAGATAATAATGAAAAAATACTATTTTGACATGTATTGTATGTGTACATATGATCTAACTCCGGGATCCTCAAATCTGACTCACTCACACATTAATAAGGCGTCCTTTCTGAGGATCTTGAAGCACCGACTGTTATTTTACCCAGAAAGTGGGTAAAAAGGTCTGAATCCATAATGGTGCATTGGGGAGCAAAACAAGAAATTTAGCTTTGGCCATTGTATCTGACACTGTAATAGTAGCGTATAAGAAATTACAGCCATTCCTGAATGCATTTCTCAGACGATGCCTGCCTGAGTTAGTCTGAAAAACAGCAGGTAAAATGCTCCATAATTTTCACTAGGTTGTGTAAGAAAAACAGATGTATTTTATTTTCGGATGGAATACAAACCACAAAGTATGTCTGAACAACATGACTACAGGAAGTCTCAAATGCCTCTTCTGAGGACAAAGTCTCCATTTGCCTTCTGTTTAATCTCATTTCTCATTTTCAGTCTCATGTGAGGGGTCTCGCAAAGATTGGCACTCTCATTTCCCCGGTTTCTTCCGTCCGATGGCTATCTTTGTCACGTGAAACCTCGCGGTGGGTTGAGTGTCAGGCGCATTGACACTGCACTGGTGACTGCTCTCGGATCCAGAGACTGGGCCCGAGTTTCCGAAGCCCAGAAGTCTCCAAAGTTTAGCCGTACCGTCATAACTGAGGCTATTCTCAGGCACCCTCCTGATTTTTCTCTCTCTCTCACTTTCTCACATTGGCGAGTGTCAAATTCTGCACCATTTCCCAGAACGGTGATAGATGGAAATAAAGCGAGAAGAGCCAAAGGAAATTGACTGTAAGTCAGATGACAGAGGTTAATTCCTGCTTCATTAGGAAGCGTGGTCCGAATCATAAGGAGGATGTTGATCGTGTAAGCTCTTCTCCGCCTGGAGAAGAACTCATTTCTTGGAACGACGGTATTGAAATGGTGGTGAATATAAAAGGCGAGGCTGGATTTCAACAGATGTTTTCAAAGCAAAAATGTCCCTTCTAATTCAAGTCATGTTGATAATTTAGCATATTGTCGGGCCTATACATTTCATGGCAATAATACATTTCAATTTTGGATTTTGATGCAATTGCATTTAATTTTGTTTATGATGCACCAAGGTCACATATTAGTATATTGTGTAGTTTAATATTTATATTAAGTGCATGTTTTACAAGTATGCTAAAGTGTAGGCCCATTTACTCCAATGCCAATATCATTACTGGAATTTCCCATGAACTGGTTTTGCTTTACCAGATTTTATATTGAGCCCTGAAGCAAAACCAGTTTATAGGGTAATCCCATGCACATGCTGGCATCAGACCAGGCTTTTCTCGGATTTCTGTTAGCCTTCTGGTTAATAGGCTTCCAGTTAATCACCTGATCAGATTAAGGTGCGTACGGAAGTGGCCACTTGGGTAAATATGTGGTTTCGCTTTCACAATCACATGTCTTCTGAATGTCAACAACCAAACATCTGTGCCCTGTCAGATCCTGCTTTGAACTCGATACTCAAGCATTAACCATCAAATATTACTCAACACAAAAACAAGCTCGTTATAACCTTGCAAGCCCATCAGATGTTTCTTTTGAAGTGTTGTTATTTGAGTGACTGCTCTCAAACTCTCATTGAGCTGTAGATGTACAGTGTTATACCTGAAATGCTGGAAATTTCATCAGTCTCTCTGATGAGTCACAATGCCGCATTGCATTAATGCATGAAACTAAACTCAAAGGTGTCATTCCTAATACCTTTTTTCCCCAAATAAGACTTTTTTTGCCACGTATTATCAAACGCGTTTCCTGACAGCTCTACTTGAGAAGAGGATAATGAAGGGAGGTGGGATTCAGTGCTGTTGTGCTTTGGTGTTCTTTAGTAGTTGTTTAGCATAAGCACCGCCGTAGGCCGCATCACAATCATGACATATTTAGACCTATTTTTGAAGTCATGATTACGCAGATGAAGCGTGTCCCGATTAGGCTGTGTATATTGTTTTATTTAAAGCTCAAGCGTTTTGTATGTTAAAAAAATTCTGTTTTGTGCAGCCAGTAGAAGACAAGGGACTGTTAGTAAAAACCTTTTATTTTGTAATTCAGTTCAGTCACCTTAATGCTGATTTAAATTACACACTTCAGCTTTAAGGTATCTTTATAAGACTTTAAGTCTTTTGTAACTTCCCCGGTGTTATTGTGATTGATTGGTCTGTCTATGTTATTCCTAAGGAATTCATATATATGCAACAGAGACCACTTTTATTGATCCAATGCAATTGTGATGCATTGTAAGTTCTTCCTTATTTTTGGTTTTCTTGTTGAATATGCTGGTTTGCTGCAAAATAAAACCGCATTTGCAACCCATTTTGCTATACATCTGAAGTTTGGCTGATCTCTTCTTCCAATATCCTGTGTAAAGATACAAATGAAATACCATGGCAGAGGCGGCGTAAACTTTGCAATGACAATCAGCATGCATCTGTTTTTTCAGTGCATAGTGTTTTTTATAGATTTCTTCTGCTTCTGGTCTCTCTAAAAGTCTTAGTCATCACAAAACAGCATTTTCAGCCTGTTTTATTTATATAAACAGGATATTCAATTAATGTAGGGCAGAAAAAAAATGATATAATAAATGGCTTCTGTAAGTTTTTATTTTATTTTATATATATATATATATATATATATATATATATATATATATATATATATATATATATATATATATATATATATATATATATATATATATATGCAATTTAAATTACATTTTAAAATAAGTTAATTGTATTGTTGCATTTAACTTGCATTTGAAACCTTAATAATTAGATTAGGGGTGTCCCCGACTAAGGATTTTCATAGTCGAATCTGAATTTTTGAATCATGCCGATAGTCTAATCATGTTTGGGGACTGGGCCAAAATACATTACATTCCACAGTCATAATTACTGACGTTAACACACAGGGGAAAGGTGTAACTGATGCCTCGCAGATACAAATGGGGTAAATGTTTTTAATCAATGGGATTTATCTCACACAGAATACGCTTCACTATTTATATAACATGTATAACATTAACATTACAACTGATGGCCTATATCTGCACAAAATGCCCCGAATGTACATGAACATGTCTGCGCGGCTCTGAATGAACTCCTTTTGTGGACGCACGCGTTCTTCATGCAATAACATGCAGAAACACAACTCAACACACACACACAAAAATCACAGCGTTTTATTATAATAGCGTTCTCATTGTAATGCTATGTATATGACAGTGCCAGTCATAGTTATTAATATTCTGCATTGTTGTCCTGCTCACACTGTGCGTGCTGAAGAGATGATCACCGTATAGTACCTCAATGAAGTGCTTTACTCTAGCGTAACTCAAACAAATGCATCTTAAATGAGATAAATAATATACATGATATAAATAAACCAACTGAAACGTTTTGAAATCACTTGTTGTACCCTACCTGATCGAAAAAAAATAAAGTCTTCCACTCTTCCTGTTAAAGATTTAATTCCCTGCCGCCAAGATGCTCCTCTGTCAGTCACGGATTACAAAGCGAACTTTTAATCTATAGGGGAAGTTGGATTTATTCATGCACGTTAAATTATTTATTTAAAGCTTCTTTCTTTTTAAGATTCTTATTTACAGCATTATCATAATAGGCTGTATATTAACTTATTTGGAGAAAACTGGTAGTTCTATGTGAAATCAGACACTGAGCACCCCCATATAGCCAAAATAGCATCATCATAACACCCCGCCAATATTCGACTGTGAGAGTGGCAGTCGAATCGACGACTAATCGAGGACACCACTAAATTAGATGAGCACTTTTAATTGTCTTTATTTGTAATTTATTTTTTATTTATTATTTTCCTGTTTCATTTATCTGCATGTTTAAAGAATAAATAAACTGTATTAAATATCAATTTACTGGTGAATTTGAAAAGTGATATTCTTTTAAAAAAAAATATTGAGAAAATTATAAGTGAATTTATCAATTGATTTAATGCCTACACACTAAAATTGATTTTAAGTTGTAAATGTTAAAGATTACTGGATTTACAAATAGTTGGAAACATTTGAGAATGTAATTACACAACTGAACACAATATAACACTGTTCTAGTGGTTATTTTAATACACAAGTGCATGACGTCACGGTTTTCACAAATTTGTGTTTTTGTAGTTTACAAAGAGATAACAGTGTCGTTTTCAAATACATGCACTTTGAAAAGTTTTCAGGCCCGCAAGTCGCCGTTATTGTGTAAATTAATGGCCAAAACATACGGAAAACTTTGTTTTTAGTTGAAAACTTCGTCACGTAAACACCCTTTAATTCCCAACCAGATATTTTCAGTGTGTGGAGGGGGAGGGTATAAAAAAAACAAAACTCTGTGACATCAAATCAAATGATTTCAAAGGCCAAGCTAGTTATTACGTTTTAGTTGACAATAAGACTATGTATTGTTAACTAATATGGACAGTTTGAAGTATATTGCAAATTTTGTACCGTATTTTCAGTGTTCCGTCTTTGCTGTGTACATATGGCTTGAGGACCAGCATCAAGAAGGCATTTTTCAAATTCACTTGCACATACTGCGTTTTCCCTCTGCGTTGGTTCTGCGGCGTGTCCTTCACAGATGAGCCCAACAGAATCCTGTTAAATCTTGCTGAGTCTATGCAGGGGTCCTGAGCTGGCACACGAGCCGGGCCGGTCATGTGGGCGTCCTTGGCGTGCCAGGGAGCTGAGGTAGCCTGGTGCTCTTCCAGATGCCCAGCACTTGCAGGAACGGAGGAGATAGCCAAGACTCGCTATGCTTGCGTCCTCAGCCTCATGTCTGATAGGATGAGTCATGCTCGTACAGCACACAAGGGCCGTAACTAGGTGTTTGTTTGTGTGTGAGTGAGTGAATGTTCGTGGGAGGCTGTATCACAGTCTCTGCTTTTAAAATACCTGTGGTAATGAGGAAGCATGCTTTCAGCTAACGCAATGTAAGAAGAGTGCAGTTTTATACTGGTTGATATCAAAGCAGTGGCTGACCAATATGGGTTTCTCAGTAGCCTGTGCTGATGTCTGAAAAGCAGCGAGATTAATCCATCGGTCAGTCACATGCTTTAAAGAGAACATTACATTAAAATCGACCCTGTTGACTATTCTAGCCACTTTCAGACTTGTTATATTGCAGTTACATTTCTGAATTACCTTTTGCGGTAAGTATACCACGTCTGTTACTCGTGTGCATCGGCTTTGCGTGTGTTCTAAACCATTTGTATAATAGTGTGTATATATATATATATATATATATGGTTTACTTTTGTATTCTCATGTTGAATAAAATTAGGTGCCATTTAGAGTATGAATATGATGGAATCCTGACTTAATTTAATTTTTTTTTTTTATGAAAATGATTGATTAGAGCAGATCCTGACCTCACACATTCTTAAAAAACATTACTCTTACAGCTTTTTTTCACACATGATATGATATGATGATGATTCCTGTTGTGCTCTGATTTACAGAAGTAAAATGGGCTGCGAAGGTCATTTCATGTGATGATGGTAGTTACGTGTGGACTTAATTTGACAGAGTATCTCTCGTCTCTTCCTGTGTGTCAGGAGCTCTTATAAGGTTTTTCATGTCGAGTGTCTGTGGTCTCATTGCTGAGTGTTAATGCGTTTTGTAATCAGCGTGTCTGATTGCAGTGTGTGTGGGAACACGGTGATGCTCTGGGCTCATACAGGTTACCCCCTCTCAGTCACTCATTCCATTACCATATATGGGCAGCAGAGCAAGACGAAGCAATTACTGTCGACCACAGTGTTCTCTCATCGGATCCTCCTCTTCTCGCTCTTCCCTCTCCCTTTTATCTCCTGCTCTCCCTCTTTTCCTTTTTTCTGTCTCCATTGTTTCTCCTTTCTTCTTTTGCATGTTCCTTCTGTCTTTCGTCTTTCTCCTTCACTGTCCACACCCACATCAGCCCCTTCACTTTGTTCCTTCCTCCTTAATTTCCCTCCTAGTCGTTTACTGCATTCTGATTTGCATGCCTACACTGACACTATATTAAAGTGATAGTTCACCCGAAAATGGAAATTCTGTCACTTACTGTATGGCTTTCTGTCAGTGGGATGTACGAGAAGATATTCTGAGAATGTTGAGTGTTTGCATACGATGATAGTCTATGGGGTCCAGTGTTGTTTGGATTCCAGGGATCTTCAAAACATGTTCTCAGAACAAGAAAAGTCATGCAGCTTTGCATGAAGATGAGTAAATGATGACGATGTTTTTTGGATGAACACAGCTTTAAGTACTAGGAATGTGCAAATCCAACTAGTGGTTTGCCTGAATAGCAAGCAGAGGTTATTAATCACAGCAAGCTAATTAAAGCTTCACAGCTTAAAAAAAAAAAGCTATTACAGCGCTACAATACTGCATGGATAAAAATAAATGTAAAGTACCGATGCAATATTATGAAGAAAAAGAGACCGTGAAGATGTTTTGTTGCAAAAAAATTAGGTTTAAATAGTATTCTTTTGAACTTTCTATTCAATAAGGTATGAAATAGTGAAAAAAGTATCACAGTTTCCCCAAAGATATTCAACGTGTCTTCACGTTTCCCCAAAAGATATTCTGCCTTACAGCTGTTCGCAACATTTATAATAAGAATAAATCAAAATAATAAAAATAATGAATTCTTATGGATCATGTGACACTAAAGACTGGAGTAATGATGCTGAAAATTCAGCTTTACATCACAAGAATAAATTGCATTTTAAAATATATTACAATAGAAAAGTTATTTTAAATAGTATTACTATCTATTTTTTATATATGTGTGTGTGTGTGTGTGTACACACACACACACACACACACACTATACAATACATGCATGTATGTATGTGCCCACTGCTCCAGGTGTGTGTTCACTACTGTGTGTGTGCACTTTTGATGGGTTAAATGCAGAGCACAAATTCTGAGTATGGGTTACCATAGGGTTACCATACTTGGCCGTATGTCATGCCACTTTCACGTTTTTACTTTTCACTTTTACTATACACACACACACACACACACACACACACATATATATATATATATATATATATATATATATATATATATATATATATATATATATATATATATATATATATATATATTATACATGTGTATACACACACACACACTCGTTTACGTTCAGTAGAAAGCGTGCGCATGCTGAACGTAAACAACATTATGTTCTGGGGTAACTCAGGGAGAAGACTTGCTGAATAAATTGGTATTATTGTTTTCTCTGCACACACAGTATTCTCATAGCTTTGTAAAATTACGGTTGAACCTCTGTCACATGGACTATTTTACCAATGTCCTTACTACATTTCTGTGTTGATTGTGGTGATATCCTTATATGGAGGGTCGGAGAGCCCTCAGATTTCATCAAAAATATCTTAATTTGTGTTCCAAAGATGAACAAAGGTCATACGGGTTTGGAGCGTCATGAGGGTGAGCAATTAATGACAGAATTGTCATTTTTGGGTGAGCTATCCCTTTAAATCTTACCAATCTCACACTTTTGAATGTACTACGTAACTTTAGCTTTTTTTGTTCTTGCATTTTTCACCTTTTTCTACAAGTTAAATTACCCTTACAAGCTCCTCATCTTCTGAGGGAAGGTATTGTGGGTAATACTAGCTTTAAAATCATGCACAACTAGATGCTTCTGAATTTTGCTCAAAATATTATGCCAGAACTGGGCGAACAACATATTACTGCCATCGTTTTTCCAAAGTATGTATGTGCATGGTATTTAGGCTTATTACGTATTATGATTGAATCCACTGATCCATGTCTTGCATACCATACAATACAGGACTTAAAATGCAGCTCTCTTTCAGTTTCTGTCCAAACACCCCATGCAAGAACATGGCATCTGGTCCCAGTTACCTGGTCCAAGGTGTTCTGTGTCTCGTTAGAAACACCGCTCAGCCCTTTAACAACTGCTCCGTTGATGCTCTTCTTATCAAACGCTTTCCCTCGCCTTGATGGCATTTCCTTGGCGAGTTCGCTCAGGAATTGGTTTCGATTTAAAGTGTTTTCTCTGCTGAGATTCAGAACAATGGAAGGGTTTTAATGCATCAGCCCGGAGAAAAAAACATAAATGGCCCTGTCAGGCAGAAAAAAAACCATATCTCTGTTCTTGTGCTGTAAAAGGGCTTAGCAGAATGATTACTTGTGAAAGCTAAATTGGCTTTCTGCCCCCTGTCTTCCACTGCCGCCCGTTCTGTATCTCCAGTCCCTCACTCTTGTTTTGTTTCTCTCTGCCTAGCTTCTCGCTAACTCCTTATTTCTTTCATACATCGTAACACAAAAAAAACAAGAAAAGAAGGCTGGCTCCCTCCCTCTCTCTCTTGTTTGGCTCTCTTGTGTAAGTATATTGAGAAGGTCAAGACTGTGTCTATTTTAGTTCTTATCTTTGTCAATGACCTCCTTCCTCCCAAACAGAGATTCAGTCCCCGATGTCTGACAGACTAACTCAATCCCCCTCCCTCTCGTCTGTCTTCTTTCCTCCCTTGTCACCTCAATCATCTCTTTTTTTTTTTTCCTTATCCATTTTCCCACTCCTCCTCTCACTCATAGGCGTAATTAAAGTTTGACTGCCGGAATACAGAGTAGGGATTGGTCAGGATTACAGGAATTGTAATAGAAGGACATGGTATTCTGTGTGATGCATTATTAATGGAATTAATTGCAATAAATTTGTCAAAGAAATAATTTGGGATAATTTAAGGGCGTGTTTTTTAATTTGACCGCTTGTCATTTTAATTAATTGTTGATCTATATAGACATGCAGATTGGCACATCATAACACGAGCGCCGTGTTTTTAAGACCTTGTGTCAAGATTAAAATGCATCCTGCATCCATTGTTCATTTTTAATTGCCTAAATGTTTTATTACATTTTCATGAGATTAATCGCACAAAATTAGCATATTAAATTGACAGTTTAGTGGTGTCTCGCACGTGTGAAAGTTTTACTTTTTTATTATTTTATTTATTTCCGCTGACTAGCTAAAGCATTTGAAAATGGATTGAGAAGCAATTAGCAAAGTGTATAATATTTGTGTATTTTTAGTTATACATTCATATACATTTATGGTTATTCTTTTAAATGTAATCAAAATTGCATTTTTATTTTATTTGAACTTTTTAAACATTACTAAGTGTATTAATACTTTTAAATGTCACTAAATTTTTATTTATTTATTATTTTACTGTTAAATTTAATTGCATGTTTAAAGATTAAATTACTATTAAATGTATATTTCCTGTTGAATTTGAAAAGTGATTTTATATTTATATAAAAATAATAGCAAATAAATAATAAAATAAAAATAATAGCAAATAAATAATAAAATAATTGTGTATATAATAATTGGAGAAACTGTATAAAATTTTAATATTGCAGAAAATGTGTAATTTTCATTAGTTTTAGTTCAAGTTAAACTAAAATGAGAAATGTTGCCTTGGCAACTAGCTAAAATAAGTTTTTTGTTCATACTTTTTTCAGCAAACATTTTATTTCAATTAAATCCTACACCGTTTTGTTTCAGTGCATCACTTGTAAAATAAATGGTGTCGAATTTTAATGTTGAACTTTAAGAAAGTGTCTCTTACATTGAACACAAGGCCGCATTCTGCGACTAAGAAAGGCGTCTGATCGTACACGACCCTAAATCAGCTTAATTGTACAGCGCTTCCGTAAGTCTGCTCGTGCGATTATGAAAATGTGTAGTTCTGCAGTTCTCTACTACAGACACGCACTTCCTCTCGCCACGGTCCTGTCCCGACTGTCTAGTTAGCGTGACAAATTCTCCTCGTTTTATTACCAAACTATGTAAATAATATAAATGATTATAGTGCATGATAACAGAGCTCTCTATCTCTCCCCTCCTTCTGTTCCGGATATACAGTCCTAATCTGTCATTCCGAGGCACTGCTCGCTTGTGCCTGGCTCAGCAGATATCATTGAAAAACTGTCAGTGCGAGACATGTTTATTCTCTTAAACTCTTTTCGACGCCTTTCTTCTCTGCTTTCCTTCCCCCGAGGTGCTTTCCACCATCGTTTCATTTGTATGTTTTTGCGTATGTGTGTACATGTCTCGCTGAGGGCCGCTGGTGGGTGTTTAGTGGGGATGGTGTAGGAGCGAGTAGACGGACCGGTAGAGCAGGTATACAGCTGCTATCATTAGTCTGACGGTGAAATGCTAAACTGTTATATGAGTTGTCTTTTATTTAGTTGACTGTTTTCAGAGCTTTCTCCGTCTTGTGTGTGTGTGTGGGTGTTTGTATGGACCGCTCTATGCCTCTTACTGACTAATTAGCTGGTAATTTGTGTGCATGTAAACGTAATCATTTACTTGTCGGCTTTATGAAGCGCACCTCTCTCCCATCTGTGTGTGTGTGTGTGTGAATGTTGACTGTTCCCGTATTGCAGTTGAATTGGCTTTTACCAAATGTCTCAATCCCACTCCTGCGGAGATCTCTGACAGGTTACTCACTTCACCATCAGTCTCCTGCTGCACTTACTAACAGCCTCAAACACACACCACATTATCTGTCCCTCTGTCTGTCTGTTGTTCTGACACTTACTGTCTCTGTATCGTTCTATTCGGTCTGTTCCTCTGTCTGTCGGTGTGTCTGTCTGTTTTATCGTTGTTGTGTTCATGATGGTCATTCTAGCTATCGCTCTGTCTGTCTGTGTCTGTTTGTTTGTCTATCATTCTTTCATTCTATCTGTTGATCTGTCTCTCGGTTTAAGTGTCATGCAGTTGTTACATCGATCTGTCGTTCCATCTGTCTATCTATCGTTGTATCATTGTTCTATATATCTATCTGTATCACTTTTATCTATCTATCTGTATTTCTGTCTATCATTCTGTCGTTCTTTCATTCTGTCTGTCTGTCGATCCGTTCTATTTCTCTCTATCTATCGTTCTCTCTCATTCTTTCATTCAGTCTGTTCTGTCATTCCATTGTTCTATCGTTCTATCTATCTTTCCATTGTTCTTCCATTTTGTTCTGTTGATCTGTCTACCGTTCTTTTTTTCTTTTCTCTATCATTCTATTGTTCTTTCTTTTGTTCTTTAATCTGTTGATCAGTCTATTGTTTTTGTTCTATCATTCAATCTATCTATTGCTCTATTGTACTTTTTTATCTGTCGTTCTCTCATTCTATCTCTTATGATTTGATCTGACTATCGTTCTTTCTTTCTGTCTGTTGTTCGGTCTATCATTCTGTTCTTCGATTCTATATACAGTGCTATGCATAAGTTTAGGCACCCATGCTAAAGTTGACTAAAAAGAGGAATAAAAAATAATCTTTTGGAAATTGAATTTAATGCCTTAATTAAAAAAATTGGGAAAAATCCAACCTTTAAGGACACCAATTTTCTTTTGTGAATGAATAATGTATCGTAAATAAATAAATGTTCTTCCTTAAAATACAGGGTGCATAAGTTTGGGCACCCCTATGTTAAATTCCCATAGAGGCAGGCAGATTTTTATTTTTAAAGGCCAGTTACTTCATGGATCCAGGATACTATGCATCCTGATAAAGTTCCCTTGGCTTTTGGAATTAAAATAGCCCCACATCATCACATAGCCTTCACCATACCTAGAGATTGGCATGGAGTACTTTCCATAAGATCACCTCTCAATGCAAATCAAACCAGCTATTAGGCTAACTGAAATAAAACCATGCCAATCTCTGTAGCTAGTTTGTGGTTTGTCTGTCTAGTGGCTAATTTGTTGTCTAATCTGTCTGTGGACTTGTTGTCTGGTAGGTTATTGTCCGATCTGTCTGTCTAGTGGTCTTGTTTGCTGTGTGTCAGTGTGCTTGTCTGTCACTTTTTCTGCTATTCTCTCTTAGCCACGATGTTCAGTCTCTGTGTCGCAGCTTTATTAAGTCTTTACTGGTGAACTTGGCAGGCCGTTTGTTTCTCTCAGCGCAGGGGCAGAAGTCAGCATTTTCTCAGGCGTTTTCTGCCTTGTTTTTAAAATCGCTTTGCCTGCTCTTAATCTGCTCCATGCGGCATCTGAGCATGTAATGCTAATAGCAGATGATGCTGGACCACTTTTTTCTACCTAATACATTTTAGAGCGCATATCTGATCTCAAATCAGATATGCGAGGTCTTGCCATGTTTACTGTACAGCGTAATGCGAGACTGTCTGATAACAAGAACTAATGGCTTGATTGATTTCCCACACGGATGGGAAATAATGCAGTACTACTCTGTGCGAATTCCCCTTAAACATCAATCTCGGAAACGCCGCTCTGGATAATGTCTGTAAACCCTTTAACATGGACACTTAAATGTGTCAGAGCAGTGCTTCTTGGCGAGTTTCTTCACTTTTTCACTCTAAAAATCTCATTAGCGGTGACATGGAGGCTGTGTCAGTTTCATTTACTGTGCAGTCTAACCAGTGTGAATGTGATTGGGGCATTTGGGATTGGACTTACATTTCCATTACTGACTACAAATCTCATAATGTGCATATGGTGAGCTGGCTGATGGCATTAGCTAGTTACTAATAGAGCCGCACATGTTAAGTATTTCACACAAGTTCTCAGCCGTGTGTTTCAAAGCTTTTTGCCTCGACTGTGATTGATGACGGAGTCTGACTGCGCTTGTGTTTTCCATCGAAACGCTGCTGCAGAAACTTGTTTTCACTGACTTAACCAGAGCTGAACGATGACGTAACCCACCGTGTTACTAGATAACCGCCTACACGCAAACATAGTCTCTGTTTACTCTTAGTCTTAATCTTGAAAAAATCTTTGATTTAGCATCTTTATGCTGCTTTCAATAATTCATAAGTTATTTGAATTTCTAATGAAGGAAATGCATTGCAGTCACTTCACGCTAGGGATGTTCAAAGACATCCTTTTAAAAAATTAACTAGTCAGTTGGTCTCCAAATGGATCGTTTTTGGAGGTGTTTACATAAGGCAGGTTGCTGGGTTCAAAAGCAGCTGGGGTCCTTAAAAGCATCTAAAAAGATAACACCTGTGGTAGGATGCTTAGAAACTGCAAGGTGCAACTGCCAGAGTAAAAGTGCCTTAACTTGGGGTACTAAATAAAAATCAAGGTATTACCAGATTCTTTCTTCGTTGTTTGTGGGTAACTTAAGACTGTGGTTCTCAACCACATTCCTGGAGGACCCCCAACACAAACTTTGCACATATTTCATGTCTCCTTAATCAAACACCTGATTTAGGTCACCTGCTCATTAGTAGAGACTCACAGACTTGAAATGGGTGTGTCAGACAAGGGAGACATGCAAAATGTGCAGTGTTGGGGGTCTCGAATGTGGTTGAGAACCACTGACTAAAGACAACAGGAGTAAGTGGGTGTTTTTCTTTTTAACAAACTGTTTATTATAATTATTTATAATTTGTAGTAATTGTACTTTTTTGTAGTAACTGTTTTTATTTTTTTTCATTCGTTTTTCATTTATAATTTAATATTTTTATTACTTTTTTTTTTAATTTTATATTTAGTAATTACTGCGGTTTATGTATTTCATTCCCAAAATATTAATGAGAAACTTTATTCACAAAGATTACAAAAAATATTATTATATTGGTTAAACTAAAAAAAGTCTTGGTCAAAGTTGTTTAGTCATTTGTTTTAAATATTTTAGTTTTATAATTGTATTTTTATTTGTTTGTTTGTTTAAAATATGTAGTCATTTATTTGGAAACTTAATTTGTAATTTTATTTATTTTTAATTATTTTAATTATTTAGAATGTAATTGCATTATTGATATTTATTGTTTATTTTAATATATATTTTTCAGAATGACTGCTGTTCTTTAATATGCAATATATTTATATAAGGTATTTTCTACACACTTTTGAAGATTACAAATTGAAAAGTAAATTGGTCAAACCCAGCAAAAATCCAAAAACTGATTAGTGACGTTGACTAGTTTAGGAATTTATTTTAATCCTTTTTTTCATTTTAATTTCAGTTTTTGAATTTATTTTATTGTAATTTGTAGTGATTTTGTTGATTTGTACATTTAAAATTTTCCATTTTTTTTTTTGTCACTTATAATTAAATAATTGTATTTATTAAATTTTTTTGTAATTGCTATAAGTATAAAACAGCTGGTTAAACTTGACAGGTTTAGTTTTAGGTGCTGCTGTAGAGCTGAATATTCAATCCCAGAATAACTTCTACTGTAAAAATTTAAAAAAGTAATGTTACCAAATTGGTCTCGGCACAAAAGAAGGGTGTGAGAGTGTGTGTGTGTGTGTGTGTGGAAGTGTGTGAGTTTACTGGTGTTTAAAGGGCAAGTGGGCTTGTGGCTTGAGAGCAATCATCAGAGAAAAGGGAACTGACACCATGGGTCTAAGAAATGGTGACTTAACCTTCCTCTCCAGTAAGCTGTGTGTGACGTATGTACGCTTTCAGATGGTCAGGCCTGATATGTCTTCCTTAAAGGCCTTCCTGACATTTCAATTCACCGGCCATTCAAACTCGCTGAAGACATTAGCAGCTGCCCACCCAGATTTAGTCTAAATTTCCACACATGCTAACAATCATCTCCTGATAAGATTTCCCCTCTGGCTACAGATACAAAGCGGACAGATGTTGTGAAATTTTCATTCTATTCCCCCCGCTTCAGTCTTAAACGCTCGTGCTTCCCCTCTCCCTGACACGCGTTTAGTTTTAATCATCTCTAATTCTCTTCCTCCCACAGTCTACCTCTTCTCTTTCCTCTTCTTTCTTTTTCCATATGGCCGAGATCATGAGGATTGAGGAAGATGTGCCGTCGGAGCTAGCGGAGGTTTGGGGGCCATGGGCAGTGACAGAGGTCACGCGGGTCGCTTTAGAGTGACCGTTAAGAGTTGACAAATATGGCAGGCGGACCCTGAAGAGAATGGTGGGAGTTATTAGGTGATTCAGAGCGAATCCACACAGGAGTGGGCAATAGCAAGCACTCAGCCGTCCAAGAACACAACAGAGAAACAGGAGGAGGAGGAAAAACAAAGATGGTGAAAAAACCAGGGAAAACAATGGCAGTGTTTTCACATGCGCTTCCAAGATGTCTCTGAGGACTGTGTAAAGCCTTATCTTTGGATGTTGTTATATATTGAATGGATGTTGCTAGCGCTACAGTATGCTCATGTGTTTAATGAGAATGCTGTATGAACGTCGCTAGTATATTGCTCATGCAATACATACATGATGCTATTATAAGTTTGGTTAAATTTAGTGATTTTTATTTTTTTATTTTCCTTGCCGTCCATCCATTTTTTTTAAAATGCAACTATTTTACATTGATTTCTTTTAAACCATTTTAATTTTTAAAATTCATATTTTTAATTTATTTTACTTTGGTATGGTTTTAAATTGTTTTACAGTAAACGTTTAATTTCAAAATAATAATAAAAAAATTAAATTAAGAAAATGCATGTATATAATATTTTTGTTGTATTACTTTTGACTAATCTGACTTAATAAAGCAACCCAAAAAGAGGTACCTGAACTATATCAAAGTAAGCAAACGCTGGATAACAATCAAGCAAAGGGTTAGAAACCACACAGCAACATCTAAAATAACATCAGTGAGTTTTGTATGAGCAACAGCACTTGTTTTCTTTAGAAGTGAAGCTTTTTTCTACCATTTACTCAGTACTCACACTAACATACATAATGCAACATGAACATAAGCAGAAAGCAAGCCAACATATGTGGTAAAGCACAGCATGAGTCAAGCAGATAAATTGACTGTAATGTCACCCTAAGTCTTGCATTAAAAGCTAATGTTTTCTCTCTAAAAATACAACCACATTATGTGAAAAAGCTATAGCCTTACACCCAAACATAGCACAAGGTTTACTGTGCTCAACTATACAGGAATGTGCAAAACTAGTTGGTAGTCTTAAGTCCTAAATTAATAGATTGGTTTTAGTTTGACCTTGAGAAAAAAAAAACTTTCAGTGATTCAGAGTCAAATTTAGCTATATATATATATATATATATATATATATATATATATATATATATATATATATATATATATATATATATATATATATATATATTAGTAAATGTGTCCATATATTTATAATAATTTAATTTTAAATTTATTTATAAAATAAAAATAAATTGTATACACTATCATTCAAAAGTTTTTTTTTTTGTTTAAAGAAATGAATACCTTTTTATTCAAGGAGGCACTAATTTGATAAAGTGACTGTAAAGACAATTATAATTGAGAATAAAATTCAAATAAATGCAATTTTTACTATTTATTAAACACAACTGTTTTCAATATTGATAATCAAAATGTTTCTTGAGCCGTAAATCGGCATATTAGACTGATTGATGTCTGAAGGATCATGTGACACTGAAGACTGGAGTAATGATGCTGAAAATTCAGCTTTGATCACAGGAATAAATAACATCTTAAAATAGAAAATGGGTATTTTAAAAAGTAAAAATATTTCCCAATACTATTATGTACTATTTTATGTATTTTTGATCAAATAATTGCAGCCTTGCTGAGCATAAGAGACTTTTTTCTATAGTATAAATCTGACCAACTATAGTATAAAACGTTTCAAAACATCCATTGAGCAGCATTGTATTGGCGGGTAAGGAAATGTCGCAAGAGTAAGGTTTCGGTATAGGGGCGCATGTTTAAGGTCAGGACCCTTGGGCGGGCGAGTGAAGTGTGTTTGGATGTGTTTGTTGGGTGGTGAGAGCTTATCAACAGAACAGCAGAAGAGAGACGATAACGGGGCTTTTAGAAGCATAGCTTGGCTTATCTTTAGTGTTTAGCGTGGCTAGTCCTCTGGGCTTTAGACACTGTCTACTCTATCTGTCCTTGCTTTGCAAAAGCGCACGGACGAGAATGGACGCAATCTTTCTCCTGCTCTCCTGCGCTGTGGTTCTGGGCTCCTCTCATTGAGACCCATACGAGCCATTACCCTGCGAGGGCCTCATGATTTCGCCGCAAGGCAGTGTTTATAATTTGTTCAGTGTGTGTGGTACAGTGAGTTTTCAGGGAACGGAGGGAAGCGGGAAGGGGTGATTGGATGAGGAGAGGGAGTGCTTATTCAGTCAGTGCCCAGAAAATTGCTCTTCCCCTCTCGAGCACCCCTTCCTTCGATCTGCATTGCTCTACTTTCCCGCTCGTTCTCGCATGCTCCTCTCATGTGGGGCGGCTCGGAGCAAACTTTGAACAGAGCCAGATTAAAAGCCTGCAGAGGAGCCACTCATCTGCTGTGCTTTTTAAGGGCTTTGTGTTTTTTCCTGTAGCTCCTTCCCTCTGTCATCTCCCCGCTGAGTGTGCAGAGGGTTTGTCAGCAACTCATTAGTTCATCTTCATTACCACCATCCCGCCTCTCTTTCGTTCATTCTTTCCTTTCTTTTGTTTGTTTGTTTGTTCATTCATTCTGCTCTTCTTCCTCTGCTTTGTTTGTGCTGTTTTTGTGGTTTTCATTTAGTTAATTTGTTTGTTGGTCCTTGCCTTTGTTCATTCATTCTGTGTTATTTCTTTGCTCATCTATCATGTTGTTTTAGTCATTCTTTTTATTCTTCCTTTGAATGAACAAAAGAAAGGAGGACCAAGTACATTGTCTTTCACTTGTTTGCTCTTATCGTTAAGTTTGTTCAATATTTTCATTTTTTCATTCATTTGCACTTTTGTCTTTATTTGCCCTTTTGTTCATTCACTCGGTCTTTCACTTGTTTACTAATTTGTTCTCCAATATTTTTTTTTTTTGAACGTTTCTTTTGTCCTTTTTGTTCATTTTTTGTTTCTTTTTTTCGGCCATTAATTTTGTTTGCTCAATATTTTCATTTTTGTTAATTTGTGCTTTTGTTCTCGTTTCTTTTGTTTGTCTTTTTTGTTTGTTAATTCTGTCTTCCGCTTGTTTGCTCTTATTTTGTTTGTTCAATCCTTTTTTTCATATTTTTGTGCTTTTGTCTTTTTGTTCGTCCATTCTGTTTTTCATTTGTTTGCTTATGGTTTTTCAGTATTTCCATTCATTTGTGCTTTTGTTCTTGTTTCTTTTATTGATTCTCATGCTCATTTATCATTTTATTTTTCAGTCTTTTCATTTTTTTGTTCGTTTGTACTTTTGCCCTGGTTTCTTTTGCCCTTTTGTTCAATCTTTGTTTTATTTGTTTGCTCATTTATCTTTTTTTTTTTTTTTTTACTTTTTGTTTGTACTATTGATGTAGTTTTTCTTCATTTACTCTGTCTTTTACTTGTTTGCTCAGTTTTTGTTCCATATTTTGTTAGATTTTTTTTTTGTTTGTTTTAATCAGTTTTCTTTAGTCATTCTTTAAATTTTTAAATTTTATCCTGTATTTATATTCTCTTGTTTATTCATTCTCTTTGTTTTGGCTTATGCTCTTTTTAATATTCTCTTGAATGTTTGTTTTGTTTGTTTTGATTTTTACTTGTTTAACTTTTATCCTGTTTTTCTTTTAGTTCTTTTTTTTTTTTCCCTTGTTTAATCCTTCATTTGATCTCTTTCTTTCTTACCACCCACAGGCCATTTGGTGTTTGTGACGGTGTGCAAAAGAGACACCGATTAGGAGATGGACAACAGGAAGATGCAGCAGAAAGTGAGAATGTTTAGATATGGATGCAAGATGTGTGCGCGCGCGCGTTTTGCATGTTCAATGTGACGCAAGCCACAATTAGAGCTGTAACACTCTCCGATTAAACACACATTTAAATAGACACCGCCTCAGGAGAGACAGATAGAGAGCAGAAGAGAGAGAATGTCAGAACCATGCGCTTTCATCTGCAGCGCTTGCATAAGATATTCATACAGTCTCTGTTCACGCGACCCTCCTGCTCTCTCTCAAGCTCCGTTTCTCACACTTTCACCTTTCAGTGCTCTTTCCCTGATCTGCCATCCTCATCTTTCTTTTACTTTCCTGTAATTTTGCTCAGTCTTTCAGCTAGCATGTCCATTTCATCCAATCTGTAATTTTTCATTTTTTCCTCGCCGCTTTTCAAGTCCTCTTTCTTCTCCATTTCTTTCGCCGTCTATATCTGTAGTCTTAGCGCCAACATCCCTTCCCCTAATTTTCTCACCTCTATCATTCCCTCATCTCGATTCATTCTGCCCTCTCCTCTCTTCTCTTTATCCCCTCCCAGATTCGGCCCTGTCTTTTCATAAACTATCTGTCATTTTGCCTGCTGCGTAAATGGTATCCTATTTCCACATCCAACAGCCCTCTCTTCGTTCCTCCATCGGTGTCTTGCTTATTTGTGTTCTCTGCTAGGAACTACATCTGTCTCTTATTTTCTCGGTGGTGTTATTCAGGGCTGCCCATACCAGGTTGAAGTGCCCTACTTTTTCTCCCCTCACTCTTTTTTTTTTTTCCCTGCACCCCCTCCCTGTGTTGATTTATTCACATGCAGAAAGCAGAGATAGACAGAGACCTGGAGAAATGGAAGGGAGGTTTGGAAAGAAGAGGTCAGCGGAGAAGTACATATGACTATATCTGACATTGCACTCTTGGTAAATTGGTTTGGGACGAGCAATCGGAGGGTCAACAGATTATTTATCACCCCTGAAGTAGAATACTTCAGATTTGCATGCTTCTGCTCTGGTATTAACGTGGAGCACACTATTTTGTGATGCATGCATGTTGGCAAGTGGTCAGAAGAGACGCATTTAAGACTCATGTTAACACCAAGTGTAAACAACGGGTCTCGGCTGGCCAATTATGAACACATCACCTGAGGTGAATGGTATTACCAACAAGTGTAAACGGGGCCTGTAAGTTTGTACTTTGCGTAAGACAGGCAGCTAGTGCAGTTTGCAAATGCGTTTTATGTGATTTTAAATGGATTTATATTTCAATAATTTCTATTTAAATTAAGTGATATATTACATTCAGGGTGTCTGTCCAGGCATTTTCTGAGTATTGAACCCTCAACCCTACTTATGCATTGAGTTACAGGAATACTATTGAAAACTACCACATGCATATTAAAATCCTGTCCATATCCGTAGATATGTAGTGTCATAGACGTAATGTGCAGCTCTAAGGTCATTCTAGCTGAAGTCTGGTGTTAGTCTGCTCGCGTTTCACGGTCAAATGGATTTCGTGACAGTGCTGAAATACAGACGTGGCATGTTATGGTCGAATTAACAGCTTGCTGCTTTTAATAGAAGCGACTTGACGACAGCGTAGCATCGTAATATCTATATCCGGTGGTGGTGACCCTGAGCACACACGTAATGTGTTTATATGTGACACTGATGGCCAGAGACACTCAGAGTCTCAACAGCGGATCATATGGAGGAGGATGTGATGAGCCGGGCTTGAGCATGTCAGAGCACGCTTTGATTGGAAAGACTCATACATGGACACACTCGCTCATTGGAGACGGTTCAGGGCCTTCTCCGTAAACGGGAACGCTTTGATGACTCCATTACGAGCCACAGCTACAAGACTTTATTAGGCGGGATTTGTACTCGGGGGATTCTTAGTGGAACCAGCCTTGTGCATGGTCCATGTGCACACGACAGCCTGCGAGGAGTTGCCTAATTAATTAGCTCGCTGAAAAGAGCCGGAAAAGCGTGGTTTTATTATTCGCCGGCGCAGTCGTGCAGTAAACCATTTATAACCACCGAGCTGCTGTCAGCTTTAACTGATACAAATTTGCTTGGAGTAGCTGAATTAAATGTGAATTGTGGCGTGATTGAAGATCAGCAATCGAGGGATGAACGGAAAGTCAAATAGGGCCTTTTGGGGGGTTAATGAGGCACAGGTGCTCAAGAAAAGCAGGAGGGGAAGAAGTAGAGAAAGCAAAAAAGATGCTTTGTTAAAGCTAAACAAGCTCGTGAATGACTAAAAGCAGGATGAGATTCAGAAAGGATACAGATATTACAGAAAGTAAGGTCTTATGATTACCATGATGCAGAAAACGCAGACAGAATCCAGGAAACACAAAATTTCAGGCAGAAAAAATGGAATTGACTCTTGGCAAAATTTGGAAAAATATAACAAAAGTAGGGCTGTAAAATTAAATTCATATCATGATATGAGCTAGCATCACGAAGTAATCTATTTGGAAAATTAACAAATACTCCGAAACTCAAATATTAATTATACATCAAAACAAAAGTCTGGTTAAGAATTTAATATAATATATGTACTTCTCAATGTAGTAGTAGTAATGATGATGATGATGATGATGATGATGATAATAATAAATATTATTATTATTATTATTATTATTTAAACCCATTTTATGATCCACAGGTAAATATTTTGACCATTTTGTGATCATATTCATGACAATGAAACCATTTTCCCTTATTTTGATTACTATAATGTGCTGAGATGGTGTTTATTTTATTATATACAGCGATTTTGTACTGGAAAATATCACTGTAAATTATTATTAGTATTTTGTTTTTTAAATAACAGCTTAAACTCAGTAAAGCAAATATTACCATGATATAGTATAAATACTTTAAAATAATAATTATAAAAACTTTATTTGTTTGTTTATTTGAAGGTATCATAATCACAATTATTTTACATCCAGTTTTAATTTATATAGTAAAGTTTTGTTTTGGCAAAAAATGCAGTTTCATTGTAAATTGATGTACTTTCATTTTTTGATCCAATTAAATTTTATGAATTAAAATGATCAGACATGGTGTTTAATGACAAAAAAATTTAATCAAACTATTAAAAAAAATACATTTACATGTCAAACAGATTTTGGGGGAGGGGAAATAGACTTTATTGGGCCCTAAGAAAGCAGTTGATCAGATTGAGCAAGAGTGAGAAAGATGGAAAAGAAAGGTGAGAAATGAAAAACAACTCGGGTGAGAAAGAACGAGAGCTCAATTGGTGGAGTCTCGCTGGCACTTATGCTTGAACGAGCTCGATGAGGAGAAGAGAGGGAAAAAAATGTGTGGGGTAACCTCATTATAAGTGTAGGAATCTAAAAACAGGAAAGAGGAGTGCGAGTCTGACAGCGAAGGTGTCTGTAAAGCCCGCTAATGAGCCGATGTGATGTGAGTTTGTGCGAGCGGAGATCAGAGCCGGCGTGAAGCAGCAGAGAGGTGATGATGAAGATTAGGGAGGCCTGGCGCTGGAGTTTCCCGCTGGAAAAACACTGCCCTGGGAGATGGAGGAGACGCAGTTCCACTGAGAGTTTTGCTCCGCACCTGCTCGCACGCTGATACCGGATCACGAACTCGGGCCCGGATCAATGGCTCTCGGCCTCTGATCTCAGCCAGACTCTGGGTTCCTGACCTCGAGGTGTAATGCGGGCTGCTGTGGAACTGCAACGGAGCTGCTGCGGCCCACTTTGTTTCCTGGCGGGCCGGTTTAAGTGGTTTGAAAGGAATATCATAACAGGCCTGCAACTGCACAGATCGGTAGATCTCACGAGTTGTGTGATTGCTTCTCACAGCAGATTGCTCTTAGAAGTTGTTAGTTTAGCTACGGGAATCTTAAAGGCGAAAATATACGCTTGTGGTTTTCTTTGAAGGTGGAGATGTGTTTGTAGCTTGTTATTGTTAACAGGAGAGCTTCTGTAAGGTACACGGGAACAGTCCACCCATCATGCTCTGTTGGATATGAATTTCTGTGTGAATCCTCCTCTTTTTTTTTGGAGTTGAAAGTGTGAGTTCATGAAACATTAGATGTTCTTCAAACACAAGATCAGCGCACTCTCATAATAGTCTGTCCTGGAATACCTGTATCATGCGCTGTGTTGAGGCTAAATATATATAGCATCTGACTCGGCTGTAATCGATGGTGTACTAATATAATAGTATGAGGAGAAATTTGAGTTTTTTTTTTTTTTTTCAAAAGAAATCTCAAATGCTCACCGAAGTTGCATTTATTTGACTAGAATTACAATAAAAACAGTAATATTGTGAAATATTATTACAATTTAAAATAACTCTTTTCTGTTTGAATGTTTTAAAATGATTTATTCTGTGATGCAAAGCTGAATTTTCAGCATCCTTACTCCAGTCTTCAGTGTCACATAATCCTCCTATTAATCCATTCTAATATGTGACCGCAGAAACTTGAATAAATGAGCTTTACATTGATGTATGGTTTGTTATGATAGGACAATATTTGATTGGGGCAAGTCGTGGCCTAATGGTTAGTGAGTCGGCCTTGTAATCCAAAGGTTGCGGGTTCGAGTCTCGGGCCGGCAGGGATTGTAGGTGGGGGGAGTGAATGTCCAGCGCTCTCTCCACCCTCAATACCACGACTGAGGTGCCCTTGAGCAAGGCACCGAACCCCCAACTGCTCCCCGGGCGCCGCAGCATAAATGGCTGCCCACTGCTCCGGGTGTGTGTTCACGGTGTGTGTGTGTTCACTGCTGTGTGTGTGCACATTGGATGGGTTAAATGCAGAGCACGAATTCCGAGTATGGGTCACCATACTTGGCTGAATGTCACTTCACTTCACTTCACTTCACTTCACTATTTGGCCGAGATGAAACTATTTGAAAATCTGGAATCTGAGGGTGCAAAAAAATCTAAATATTGAGAAAATCGCCTTTAAAGTTGTCCAAATGAAGCTCTTAGCAATGCATATTACTAATCAAAAATTACGTTTTGATATATTTATGCTAAGAAATGTACAAAATATCTTCATGGAACATGATCTTTACTTAATATCCTAATGATTTTTGGCATAAAAGTAAAATCGATAATTTTGAGCCATACAGTGTATATTTGGCTATTGCTACAAATTTACCCCAGCGACTTAAAACTGGTTTTGTGCTCCAGGGGCACATATGGTGTTTTAATGCTCAAACATTTCTGATTATTATCAATGTTGAAAACAGCTTTATATTTTTGTGGAAGCCCTGTTACTTTTCAGGATTCTTTGATGAATAGAAAGATCAAAAGAGCAGCGTTTGAAACGTAAGTCTTTTGTAACTTTATTGTTTTTACTGTTACCTTTGATTAGTTTAAAGGCGTCTTCAACTGCATTTTTTGTAAAAATTGTTTTATAATGTTTCCTGAGGTGCTCTTAAATCTTAGCCCATTTTTGTCATCCAAAATGGTCATAATTTAGAGATAAATGGTCATTTTCTACCCTGATTTAGCCCTCTGATTTAAAGAGGCGTGTTGCTTTGACGACTTCAGTGTAAAAAGACTGTTTTCCCTCTGCTGTGATTGGCTAACATCTTTGCATATGAAATGAGCATTACATGTGGAACTTTTAAAAACTTGATTTGATGATGTGAAATTCTGCAGAGGTGGACTTTTGTTGCACTATTGCATCATACTGAGGGTATGTTTACGTGACAACGATGTAGTAAATTTTTTTTGGAAAAGTTTCATGTACAGATGACAGTGTTGTCTAAATAATTCCCATTCAAACCTATCTGTGAAAATGGCTAAAAATGCTGTATTCATGCCTGGACAGTAGTTGGCACTGTCACTTTGTAAAGAAGCACTACGTGTCTGCGCACACATCTTTAGACTAAATATGTAATACACATGAGCATGCATGACATGACCGTTTTTGTAGTACACACAGAGAAGATTACAGCGTTTAAAAGTTCTCAGAAATGGCCCCCAAAACTCCATTGTTGTCTATATGAATGACCAAAGGCGTAAAAAGTTTTCTTTTATAGCTGAAAATGGTGTTGTGTAAACGAGCCATTTTAGCAAGTTAGTTTCAATAAGAGCTATTTGTGGACTAGCAAGGAAGTTTTGAGTTCTGAAACTTAGACGAGGTTTTTATAGTACAGTGACCTCTAACATTCAAAAGATCCAGGAAAATTTGAGTTCTCATTTCATGACCTCTTTAATGCATTCTTACTAATGTTGCTCCTACATTAAAGTGGAGTAAAATTAAAAGATAATGTACAAGAATATGTCTCTGTGCATCCATAACAATTGTTTTCATGCTTTGAAATGCAATAAATATACATTTGGTAAATGAACATGGCACTCGTGCTGTCAAACCACAGTCTCCCGTGCTCACTCATTCTTTCCACCAAGAGGAAAGTTTTTATCTAATCCAATGACGCTTTCGGCTTTAAATAAGAGTGTCATACTCCTGCATCATTTTACATGTTTTACCATATTCAAATTCGTTCCACAAATCTTCACTTTTTTTCCTCAAATCAGCACCTGAAAATGCAGAGAAATCTGCAAATTCTGTCTAGGCCTACTTGGTGCACATGAAAAATGTGGAGGTGTGGAAGAAGAGGAGGACAGGCGCACCAAAAAGAGGAAATGGCACAAAAACTTGAGTTGATTGACTTGTGCGGCATGATTTAGTTGCTTAGACGGGCTTTGAAAAAAGGAAGTAGGACACCAAATAGTAACATCAGCGGGCCTCATGACTGGGCTTTCTCACCCAGTGCCTCTCGAGCAATTCTAGGCCATTTGTTTTCTGATTAGCCCCCGATGGATTTGCATGACCACCCAGTGCAGTCTGCAAACCAGAGCTTCTGTAGCCAGCCAGACCGGGCTTTCCTGCCACGGCCGCCCTGCTTTATCTTGATAGGTGAGAAATTAGCACAGTGGAGGTTGTGGTGAGCAAGCTGCCATTTGGAGATGCTGCAGACTCCTACTGGGGGATTGCCAAATCACAGAGGCCCTTTAAAGTGCAAAAGTAGGCTTTTCCTGTGATCCTTGATGTACAGATTTTTGTATATTGTGATAAAGCTTGTGTGCCGCCCCGCCCAGAGTTTCGAGTTTGAGGAAGCGTGCGGGTCTCGGAGGTTTTTTAATGCCAGCAGTCCATCTTGATTGTGACCGGTGTGTTCTGCTTTTAGTGTGACAAATGGATGTAAGCGTTATTAAATAATAATGTAGACGCAGGAGGGAAAGCACAAGAGAGCTGTAACTGTCAAGAGAGAATTTCTGCTTGTAAGGAAATCTTTCAGCTTGTTTACGTGCACTTTGTGAACAGACGATTAATAATTTGTTGGTAGCCCGGTGTAGATGGGTTTTTATTGTATGACATTTTAATGTTTATTTGCGTTTATTTATGGACTTTTGAGCGAATCATTGATCACATTTCACCAGAAAATGAAATCGAAAAGTCTATTACATATTAAAATAATAATAATAATTATTATTATTACTACTATTAATGCTGTTGTTGGTAAAAATATATATTTTTTAAAATTAAAAAATGCTATTTTTATTATATTGTGACAGTGTGATCAACTTTGACAATTAAACCATCCTCGATTTATCAAAAATAGAGAATTTATTTAAAAATAAAAATCTTATTACTGTAATGTGCTTATTTATTTTAACTTTTTTTATTCTCAGTAGTGATTCTCAATACAATAAGAGCAATTCTATATTGTAAATGATGGCATTATTAAATTGTAAAGTCAGTACAGTAAATATTACCATGATATACAGTGTAAATACTTCACTGTTCATCTACTATAAATACTTTACGGTAATGGGAAGTGTGCTTAATTTGAATGAAAACAATGTCACATTTAAAAAGGCTTAATTTTCTTAAAGTGAAATATGGTTTCTTATTTCTTTTGTTTGAGTTTGAGGTGAAATATCACCTGGAGATATTTTTGACAGGTTTTGTGAAGTTTTCCCAGTAAACTAACCCTTTGCAGTGATCAGTGTGGTGCGCCACAGGAGAAGCGGGGGGGATAGCTTCTGAGGCTCTTCTTAACACACTCAGTGCTGCAGTTTGAGACGGGTGCTGATGATAGATGGAGACAGTGGAAGAGGGAAAAAACAGATGGAGAAAGAGAACAGATGTCACTTTCTGAGGTAGAACAGACAATGCTTGGAGGCAAAGCAAAATAACTATTGACAGCATATGAGGAATCCAGAAAACAAGTACGCAACAGTTGGACTCATTCGCCAGACCTTTTAAGCATTTTCTCTTTGGCCTCGCAGTAAATATAGCAGGACTTTTTAATATATTTCATGTAAAATATTCAATATTTGTTTTCTATAAGGACACAGAGAAACAGTGCATTCTTTCTATTTTACAACAGTTGGACACATTCTCCAGACCTTTTAAGCATAGTTTCCTTATTGAAATAAAATTCTACAGAATTGGAAACCACTTTAAAAAAAGTCTCTTTCCACAAATTTAGTATGTATGCAAATTGTATAATATCCACAGACAAGTTTGGTATATTTGTCCTCTCCCCAAATTAGTCACTACTGAATGTAATTTATATAATTCAATAAGGGTTATATTGACCTGTGTGTGTGTGTGTGTGTATAAAAGCTCTTTATTATTATTATGCAATTAATAAAAATAAAAAAAATATATATATATCATATTATTATATGAATATAATATCAATAATATAATATACACGCATATGTACATAACTTTTCTCTATCTATCACAAAATTTTGTATTAAAGGGATTGTTCACCCAAAAATGAAAATTTGATGTTTATCTGCTTACCCCCAGGCCATCCAAGATGTAGGTGACTTTGTTTCTTCAGTAGAACTCAAACGAAGATTTAACTCAAACCGTTGCAGTCTATCAGTCATATAATGGCAGTCAATGGGACCCACGGCTTTGAGAGTAAAAAAAAAAAAACATACACAGACAAAACCAAATTAAACCCTGTGGCTCTTGACAATACATTGAGGTCTTAAGACACGAAACGATCGGAGGGTTTAATTTGGTTTTGTCTGTGTATGTTTTTTTTTTTTACTCTCAAAGCCGTGGGTCCCATTGACTGCCATTATATGACTGATAGACTGCAACGGTTTGAGTTAAATCTTCGTTTGTGTTCTGAAGAAACAAAGTCACCTACATCTTGGATGGCCTGGGGGTAAGCAGATAAACATCAAATTTTCATTTTTGGGTGAACTATCCCTTTAATAGAAAGTTTTAGAGAATGTTATGTGTTTTTGAGCTTCTTGCATGCTGTTTGTGGTGATTTTAAAAAAAATAAATAAAATAATGTCTCGTGTAAAGGCCCTGTTAGAAACTGGTTTAATTCTACAAGACTTTGTTAAGGCCTGTCAGCTAGTTGTTCAGGTTACCGACTCATTAGCTGATTTTTAATAACATGATGTTTTGCGCATCCCTACTTTCTTTCATACTTTCTCTCTCTCTCTCTCTCTCTCTCTCTCTCTCTCCTTGCATGTTTCTCCATCTCTCTGCTGGCTCTCTCTGCTCTGTTGGCACGGAGATGAACGCTCTTGTCGCCAGATGTGACTGTGAATGAGCAGCTGTTGCTCTGTCACCCAGCTGCCTCTCTTCTCATTGTCGCCTTGAAGACAGTGACTCTTATCACCACAACAAATGTTCATGGAAAACGAGATTGCGGCTTTTTCCCCGCATCCCCTCGCCAGCCTCTTCTCTTGATGTGGCGACGCTCTTGTTTGTGCTGGCCTTTGATCAGATCTCCACTGTCTCCACTGTTTTTTTCCAAAGTGTGGAAGGCTCGACCTTTCTTCCAGGGAATCGCACATATCGGCGGGATACTGTTAAAGCCCTGTTCTAACAAACCCAGGCAAGCTTGTTAGAAGTCAATCAGGGCAGGGACATGCTTGCATAGAGATGTGTTTGCAATAGGGTTGCAATAGACAGCGCAGAGGGCATTGCATCGGGTCGCCGATCCCGGATCAGAGCTGCATCTGCCCCGTGTGATCAAAGTAACTGTGAGCTAATGAGCGAGAATGATCTACATCCAGGCCTCTGACTCCAAAAAGCCTGAGTGTTGAATGCTGAAGGCTGCGGTTTGGGTCATGGAAAACGGCGGATTTGAGGGGTGGCGGTGCAGAGTAATCTTGGCTTAGCACGGTTAGATGTATTGTGATTGAGGGGCAAAACATCTGTGTGAGAGATGCGCGCGCGTGTGTGAAGAGGATTAGCCTCTGAAAAGCTGAATGAAAGGTTTATACACACACACACACACACACACACGGAAAGGTGTGATGTGACGGCAATCTATGTTTGAGAGTGCAGGGATGTGTTCCAAACCTCAGTCAGGCAACGAGTTCACAGGTAGCGCTTTTGTATGAACATGAATTTAAGTGAGCTTAACACACAGCTAAGCAAATCTTTAGTGACTAGGATGTTTTTTAGTTTAAAAGTGTGAATCTGAATTGAATTTGAAATGACAGGAACCTAAGTTTAAAAAAATTTAACCCGGTAATGTGTTCTTTCAGTCTGCTTCACTATTATATTATATTGCATTCATTCATAAAGAAAAATTTGTTAACATTTACATATTTGAATCATTTTATTAAAAACTGTATGTAAATGGGGAAAACATTAATGAACAAATACTATAATAGATTATAAATAATACTAAATATGCTACTTAATGGGAAATATAATATAATGTTTAATATAATATTATCTTTATAATATAACTAGTAAAATATATATTTTTATCTTTACTAAATAAATACTGTAAAATTTATTTTTAAAATATTTATTTTTGGCATTTTGCCTTTATTATGAAAGGATAGTGTAGAACAGGAAGTGAAGTGGGGAGGGAGGGGGCAGGATTGGGAAAGGTTCTCAAGCCGGGATTCGAACTCGGGACGCCCGAAACACAACGGCGTTATGTCGGCGCACTGCCAACTAGGCTATTGGCACAGGCAAAATTTGTGCATCGTTAATATGCATTATGTAGTGTAGTGTGTGAGTGTGTGTGTGTGTGTGTGTGTGTGTGTGTGTGTGTGTGTATGGAGGGCGGTTCAAATTCAGGAAGCGAATTGGAATTTAAAAGCCATTCAGTTCAATTCTAAATGGCGCATATCCATAGTAGATATCAAACCCAGAAGTTGCAATAAATGGGGGAAAAGGCATTATGAATTCATTGACTCGTTCTCAGTGGTACAGATGCCATTTTTTCTCCAGCAAATGATGCACCTGTGTGATTATGGGATATCATCATCATGAAGAATACATCTTATGCTGGCTTCAGAAATCAACCAGAGGAACGTATGAGGTTCCCTAAAAAGCTGAAAATGAGAGTTTCAAAAGTGTCATTTCCAGCCCTTTAATAAAATCTTAAAAGGTCACAGGAATTTCTATATACACACTATATATTTTTTTTCTAGTTCTTAAGTGTTTTCCTCAGCTGGGAATGATCATTTATGAGTGCGATCTCTATAGAAATGATTTTTAAAAACCCTTATTTCTTAAAAGTCACGGAAGAAACATGATGGAAATAATTCATCAGAAAGAGTGGGGAACCCTGAAGGTATCTCACAGGAGCGCTGGCTTCAGACGAGCTGTTTTGTCTTCCTGTCTCCGTCTGTCGTCTTTCAGAAACAGCCCAGGATGTTTTCCTCCATAGCCAGCTGGACCTTGACCCCTCAGGACGTTTTGTGGCTTGGCACATCTCTATCTAATATATCTCAGGTTAACCCAGATGGTGTTCATGGCCTGGGATCAAATTATTGGGTATTGCTTTTGCTGAAGGACGTGCACGGATCTGATTGACAGCCCAATAAGCCAATAGGGTAATCTTATTAGATGGAGGTAACGTCCTTCATGCTACATGATGTTCAAACAGTCACTCAAGGTGAAGCTGACATTATATAATTGGTTTCCTCGGCTCTTGTTTTATATATATATATTTATTTATGCATAAATCGAGCTGTAGATCCTTGAAATCCCGGGATCACTGTGTCGGTAGACACGGAGTTAAGCGCACGAGAGAGAGAGAGACCAATACCACGCTCGACAACCAAACTAGAGATTGGGCGCTTTTAATCAGAGCACAGCTCGCTATGGGGAAAATGCGACAAGCAACCTAATTTAGAGCTCCAAATCCCAAAGCCATCAGTGTGTGTGTGTGTGTGTGTGTGTGGGTTTGCCTATGCATGGATACTAACACCAGCGAATGAAAACACCTGACGTTTAGCCCAGATAAGCTGGTGCAGGGTGGTTGTTCTGCCTCGTTCAATTCCAAATACCGTGTTATGATTAAAAGGCTTGATATAGAAATCCGCAGCTTTGCTGAGTGCGAGGTTCTCCCTCTGAAATGAATCCAAGGAAACTCGCCTTCTGCGGAGGCCATGGATGCTATGATCTGTTTGTCTGATCTGTGCACCTCAGCCTTGTCTGAATTTTTTGCTGGGTTTGGAGCGGTCATGTTTCATGTTTGTTTTTGATGGCATGTTTGGTAGTTGTGTTGATCAGGTACAAGGTTAATACAAAAAGCACTAGGGTAAGCATTTGCAAATATTAGTAAATGCTTCGGGTATCGTGAGCTAACAATGAACAATTTGTGTTGGTTAATCTCAGTGTTTTCTTTATTTTTGGTTAACTGAAAAAGCTGAAAACAAATAAATATTGGTTAAATTTTGCTTTGCTAAATAACTGGAAAAAAATAAGTTGAGGTATTAAAACTAAATAAAAATAAAAATAAATTAAAAATAAAAATATAAAAAAATAACAAAAATGCCAAATGCACATGACAACATGACTAAAACCAACTAAAATTTAAATTAAATAAAAAAACAAATAAAATGAAAACTGATAACTATACTATGGTAGAATATAAATACTAAAGTAAATTTGAAATGTTATAACACACACAAGTTATTAAAATTAAAAACTAAAAACATTAATAAATTATGAAATATTATCATAGATTGTACATAGCCTAATACAAAAAATATTTTTTTAGATTAAATATTATGAACCAGCCCGAATTTACCAAAATATTGTATGTAAACTTCAACCCAAATAAATAAATGCAGTAAAAAGTGTTTTTGATGCCTAATATTGACACTTATGTAAAATGTTTTAAATGCCTATTGATTTAAGATTTGCTGAATATTTTTCGCTCATAATATATTATGTATTAATACAACAATGAAATAAAACTATTAGATCTTACTCAGATAAGATCTGTATAAAATGTTCAGTTTGTAAATGAGATATGGTACTCAGCCTCTATATATTGTGGACCTGCTTCATTGTATTGTCTGGTTAGCTGAAATGCATTTGGTGTTTGTATTTTTTTTCACATGCTTTTAAAGTCCTTTGCTTGTCTAAGTGGGCTGTTCTCGGCCCTAATAAGTAGCAATGAAGACCAGACTTCAAAAGACCAAAGTCAAAAGTCTTTGCAATTCCGTTTCTCAGTTCTTTATCGAGTACTGAAAACATGCTTGGCCTCTTCCAAGGTTATTGAATGGAAAGCATGAACGTGACTGTGGTAATATCAGAGCGTCCTGATTACTTGCACTAGTGTCTATTGTAATCCCTCCCGCTTCTTCCGCTCACTTGTTAACCTCCATTATTCCCGGGCGCGTGCTCACTGAAGTGTTTAGCAGCAACCCGCTCTCATTTAGGGGCTAATCACCCGGGAGTTTTACCACAGTGCGAGCTCGTAAACTTACAGTGGGAATTTTCTATAAATATGAGCACCGACAGGAGCTGCCAGCTGCCATTGCTTCTCAAAGTTGGTTTTTGCCAGGCTGTCTCCTAGCAGAGATCAGCGCTAACGGTTATCTCTGAGGCTACACTCCGGCTATAATGTGATTTTAGGGCTTTTCGGTAATGTGATGAACGCTGTTACATGTCGACAGCGGCGCTCTGGGGAATGTGTGCTGTGCTCGTGTATAAGTTTGTGCAAGTAGCTCGCTGGGGCTTCATTATGGAGAGATCTTTACGATTCAGAGCCACTCTCGTGGGAGCTTGCCTTACTGTCATACAGGTGTCCATTAATTGATTCCCGCGCACGGCTGACCACTTCAAGTCACGCGCAGATGATCGCACTTCATCCGAGAGCTCGAGCGCGCCTTGAATAATCTGCACTCACTCGCCCCCATTGCGCCCACGTCCTTCTAAACATCCCGATTCAGTCACGTTTACATCTGTGCCTGTGACCCTCTGGTATTCACTGTGGTGAGGTTTTCTATTATGCATTTTTCCCGTAATACGATTAACCTTTGATTCAGCAGGAGAAAGTCCCAGAAGACCGCATTGCTAATCCTTAACATATGAGTTTTGCTTCCCCCTCCCCAGATTTCATTCTCCCCGTTTAAAGGAAAAGTTCACATTAAAAGCGTGACTTACTTTCTTGTGTGGAATGAAGATGAATATTTAAAGGTATTTTGGTCTCTTTTGTCAATATAATGAAAGTGAATGAGAACTAAGGCTGTCAGACCTCAAAATGACTAAAAAGAATCATAAAAGTGGTTCATATGGTGGATTTTTTTTTCTTTTTCTTTTTTCCCCCTGGTTCATCTGAAGTGATATGATGCATTTGTGAGGAACAGACATTTGTGAGTCTGACTTGAGAACAAAAGGAGTTTTTGTATGTTTTAAACAAACCAAACCCCCCCCCAGGTCTTCAAAAGTCATAGTTCATTTGTGAAGAAAATTATTTTTTTGTATGTTTTTAAAGAATCATTTGATCCAGTTCAGAGAACTGATCTGAACGATTCATTTAGTGAATTGAACTGATTCGGTTCTTGAGTTCAACTCACTTAATGAACTAGTCACAGGAGTTTCACTGGAGGTGAAGGTTACTTTTTATTAAATTATTTATTAAACTATTATTTTTGCATGTTGCTTTTGAAGCAGATTTATTGTAATTGTATGGAAATTGGTGGCCAGTATTATTAAAATATCCTATTTTGTGTTTCACGGTGTATAACTAATTGACTCAGTGATTCAGTCACAGTGATCAACAGCTCACTTGAGGAGAGTGAATAATGTCTTAAATTCACACTTTCACACAAAGATATTGAATGACTTCATGATTGCATACAAGCCATATTGACTCTTTATTTTTTATTTTTTTTATTTTTTTTTTTATGAGTAATTTTTGAATCTGTAAAGCCTCAGCCTTCCTTCATTATAACTGCATGGAAAAGAATGAACTGCATTTCTCATTTCGTGTTTTGCAGAAGGTTAATCCTTTTAAGCAAATTACTTCTCACTCTCCTAGTCTGAATCTACTAGGGAATTCTGGGAAATGCAGTCTTTGCGAGGGGGATTTGGAAGCGAGCGCACCGGTCTAGGGAATTTGCAGTTGGCATGCTGTAATTATGGTGGCGGTGGCTTTCTTTGTGGCCCTGACGCTTGGTAATATGGGAAAATCAATGCCTCGCTCCTTCTGTGGAGGGAATATGTTTGTCCAAACAGGCACGCGCACACGCATTAGACACAGTCAGGCCCCACAAAAGCGTGGCGCCTCGCATTCTCCCTCGCCGCGTTCATGTGGCTTGTTTACATGCTTGTAAGGTAATTGTACACTGTCGTCCCTTTTAGACAGAGCGGCGGGCAAACAACTTCACTCGTCCTGAATCAATTCTAACAAAGTGATCAGACCTGTGCCGGGCTAATGAGGAGAGAGAATTGATGACGGCGAGTAAATATGCTATAACAATTCCCGTCTCTTTCCATTTCTTTAAGTGCTCTCTCCTCCCCTCCCCACTTCCACCCTCATTCTCCGTGTTCAGTGTAAGTGTACGACCGGCTGCATCTAATGACACTCAAATGAGCCTCGCCATCCAGCGCCTCGAGGCCTCTGGCGACGTGGTATCCAGCTGGCGGAATAATGGAGGAAGTGCATTTACGTACGTGTGCCCACCTGCAGACTGTTTATCTCTCCTTCCCTCCTGTCTTTGTTCTTATTTTCATCTTTGTCATGCAGATGAGCTGTTTTCCTTCACTCATCTCCACAATCAAACCTCCGTTTTTACAGATGCACTGATATCCATTTCACAAGGATATAAATCTACGCTATATGAATCTGTAATTTATCACGCTACAAGTGAGGTTAGGCATCACGTACGGTATGAAAGATGGAGATATCAAACATAATTAGTTTATTATGCATTGCTAAGTAGCATTTTTAAAGGTTATTCAAACTTTTTTCAAGTAATGTACTTTAGAGGCTCATTTTTATGCATGAACGCGCACTGCTCGAGGTCTGTTATCGTTATGTACTTACAGCCACTCAATCTAACATGCGCTCTTAAAGGAAAAGAGCTCTTCAGTACGTCCCATTTCTATGGATAGTGCACTTAAAGGGTTAAAGACCCCGTGAAATCTAATTTTGAGTTTTTCTAGCTTTTTCTCCATGTCTTTTAGCATCAAAGACATTTATATGCTAGTGCACTGAAAAAAATGATTTAAATAAACAAATTTTGCTGAAAGTCAGTCAACTAAATTTGATTATTTAAATGTAGCTAAAATGAATTGATTGCAACCGCTTACCTTTTTCAGTGTATTTTCCTATAAGTTGAGTAAATAAACATTTAATGTGTCTAAAATGTATAGGCACAGAATTAAAATACTTGAGACTCATGTTGTACTACACAGGTTTTTGTCCAATCCAATGCTTTCTAGAATGAGAGAGATCCTCCTCCAGTGCTCCACTAACTTAATGATAAATTGTGTTTCTGTTACATAAAATTTAACGTGATATGATTTTGCCCTCAGCCAAAACTATTTGCTCTGGAACAAATAATAATAAATTAATGAGACCAAAGACCGCCCGTTAGATTAACCCAAAATGAATTATATCTCATGTTTGACCACTATAGAGACATCAGAGCCAGCGGCAAATTCTAGAAGATCTAGCCGAGGTGAGGCTGCTCTCAGTGGGTTCATGAGTGTTTGAACGGCCGCTGATGCCCTGGAACTCACATCTCTGAAGTAAATTTTCCACTAGACTTAATCGTTATTAACAAACTCCATATTTAAAGTCTAAACAAATACATTCTCACCTAAAAAACTACATTCCGTGACACACAAACAGTATTATTTATAAAGGCCGTGACACTCGCTGTAAGAAAAACTGCAATCGGATCGATACAAATGGTGAAACGGTTGGAGTTCCGTTATCAATAGAATATCACTCTCTTATCAGCCAATCAGATTTGAGGATACACACAGACAGACAGACAGACACACATAAAGAAAACAAGTAGATAGAATAGAAAAAAAGAATATAGAAAGCTAGTGATATGTGGAGTACAAGAGCAAGTATTCAGAAGCATTAGAGATGAGAAATATACATTATATATATATTAGAATGCATATTTCGCATCTCTAATGCTTCTGAATAAGCTTCTAATATATGCTTCCAATGCTCTTGTACTCTACTCATCTTCTCTCCTTTCTGTCTCTGAGCTCTTTTCTTTCTTCTCTTCTCCCCTGGCATGCTCTCTTCCTCTCATTCTCAGTTTTCTCTCCTCCACCTGTTCACCTTTTGCAGATTGGCTCTCCCCCTCACCTCTGCATCCGTTTTCTCTCACTCCCTCCCCCTTTTCTCATTTCACCTGCATCTTTATTCTTTTATTATCTTTCCCTTCTGCTCTCATGGCCTGCAATTCCTCCACCTCAGCTCTGAAATCTCTTTCTGTTCCACCCCTTTCACCTCGTTCTTTAGCTCCCTTGCCATCACCTGCTGTTCCTCTCTCTCTCTTACATTTCAGTCTGTCCCTTCTCTTCCCTCTTCTACCTTCTACAGTACATCCTAATTTTTTTGCCAACTTTTCTCTGTCTTTCTGGCTTCATCATTCCTTTTCATTGCTTCTTTCCCACCCATTGCTCTTCTCGGTCACCCATTTACAACTCGAGAGTTCTTTGGCCCCTCAATGTCCTAATGAGTGAATTTTATGGGTGAAGTCTATCATCTGTGCAGGGCCCAAAATGAAATGTTTTGCCACATCTAACAATTCACTTTTTGGCTATTTCATTATTTACTTATCTGTTTGTTTAATAATTTTTTATAACAATCACCTGAAAAGTTTCTTGGCTGGTAAACTTTACAAATGTACAACTGTACTTGTTTTTTTTTTTTTTTACATCAATCTACACTCCATACACCATAATGACAAGGCAAAAAACAGGTTTGTAACAACTTTGCTAATTTATTTAAAAAACGGAAAAATTATATTTTTTTGTTTGAAAACAGTAACGTAAAGCTGTTCAATACAACATAAGGCAGCCACATAAAATATGGAAAATTGATGGAGGTAAAAAAAAATGTAGGGGTATGAATACATTCGCAAGGCACTGTGTGTATGTGTATATGGATGTGTATACAATACGTGTGTGTGTGTGTGTATTTGTGATCAATTTTATAGATTTTTCATAGTTGGCCTGGATTTTGTAGATTTCAATTTAATTGTGCACATCTCTTACATCAGAGACAGTCATTAGTCATTATAATTTTTTTTTTTAAACAATTCTATTTAAACCATGTAGCATCTTGCAGTTCCAAATAAAGTTAAACCAGCCAACTGGCAAGTACGTTTTATTTGGCAAAGCCAGTTTTTACTCTCAGTGGGTATTTGGCATTTGTTCATTTTGGACCCTGTTGATTATTAAAAAAGAAATTATATTGTGCATAAAGAATCTTACTGATCCTAAAACCAGGCGTTGTTGTCTTCTCTAAGTCTGTTTTGCAATCTCTCCTCCTCGGGTCAGGTGCTGGCAGCATAAATGTTGCCTGTCAATAATTTAATAAGAGAGGAGTGCCTCCCCCTCTTTCAAACAGTCATATCAATAATACATGGCTCACATGTAGAATAGGGTTGCTCGGCCAGCCCTTGCTTTTTGTGCTGAAAACAGCCATGAGCATGTGTAAAATAAGTAGACGAATGCATGCAAGCTCGCAGAAAAAAATCTGTGCATGAGGGTTATGGAAAATAATTCATATGGCGTGAGTGTAAAGACCGCTTCCAGGGTTTGTATATGTGTATGCGTGAGAGTGTTTGTGTGTGTGCAGCATGAGTACGTATACGTCTCTATATGAGAGGAGCATTTATCATGTAGTAATAAAGGCAGGAGGGCTTTTTGTCTCCATTTCAGGCGCTCTCGCTACGGGATGAAGAAATGGACCCCTGCCACACGTGCACAAACACAGACAGACACACAAACACAGACAGACTCACACACACACATATGAACACCATCTCCTGGGGAAAAAAGATGGGGCCATGACTGCTGTTGCTGCTGTTTGGCGGTCCTCAGGGAGGATGGCGAAATGCAGTGCCTATCGCACACATACACACACAAAAACAGCCATAATCTAGTGCACCCCAGACGCTTCCAGTAGACAAACACATAACCTCTCATAACAAAACATGCACTTTAGATTATTCACACAAATGCACTGTGGGAAGTCAGTTGCCATGAATACAAACATATGCACCAAACAGTTTATAGAAAATAAATCTGATATTACTTTAAGAACTGTATGCATATGATGCTTGTTGATGTTCCAGTGGGAACACAAGAGAGGAAAACCCAGTGAGCTGAGCATTTGAAGGCATCATAGTTATATTCCAGTCATGAGGGCAATCATGGTCTCCCTCTAGGACAAAATTGGTGTCGCATATCCCTGCTGAAAAACATCTTAAACCTCAACTCGATTGGTCTTAGTTGGTCTCCCAGCCTGGTCAAACCGGTTTGTTGGCTGGTTTTAGAAGGGTTTGGACACTTTTCAGCTGAGAGAACAGCTGGTTGTCCATCTAAAACGTTTAAGACTAAATTAGACTTTTTTTTTTTTTGTCAAGGGTATCCTTCATAGATCAGGCAATCCTGGTGTAAAATGCGACAAGCTAAGTGAAAAATAGGGTGGACGACTTGAAAGAAACGTTGACTCTACTCATGTCATTGAAACAGTTTAATCTATTAACATTTGACTATTCAAGCCTATATTTCTGTGCAGTTTTAGTTTTTCTGTTGGTAATTGTTCGCAATAAGAGTACTGAAGTGTTATCAACATGTTATCGTCAAACTCTAGAGGACAACAGTGCCCATCCACTTTTTTAGCGATGTTGGTATTTTTCCCATAGGAAAAGTCTTTGTTAAAGAGTTACAAGGCATGAACCAAACCAACTAGATACAAGGTGAATCATGACATTACAAACATTATGAAATCAGATAAAACACAAAGGTACGATACTGTGTACATAGCAGTTTTCAAGAGGGAAAGAACTACAATCCCATAATGCATTGTGAATGACAATCGATTTAAAAACATCCAATAAATATGAAACTAATGGTTTAAGGATATTGATTTTTGTATATAGAAGCATTTCTTGTTTATTATTACACAAATATTTAAGTAGTTTGAGAGCATATGGACTTGATTGGAGGAAATTTCTTACAGAATCATGGGTAATGTAGTTTCTTGCTAGTAATTCCACTGTTAAACACGATTTTCTAAAAAATTTGAAATAATGAGGGCTAATGGCTTTAACAAAAGCATTTACCCTTAACAACAACCTCATGGCTCACAGTAGGTCTGTCTTCAATGGTTTAGAAGTTATTGTTAAAAATTAATTTTTACTTCAGGAACCTTACTGTTGCTCTCTATGGGAATCAATTGTGAGTCAAGTGTCCTGCGCTCTTGTGGATTACGAAGGTAGTCACTTACAAAAGTAGTTTCCTAAGTAGGCAGTAGATGGATAGGCGGCTGACTTGTTTTTGGAACCGAGGGGAAGCGTAGAAAAACTAGATTTCAAGAGAGGAGGAGGAGATGAGAGTGGCCGGGAGAACCGCATGCCACTTAGCCGCATGGAAGCTTAATGGCACACTTGCTGTTTTAGAGAGAGGGGCTAGCCAGGCTGAGGATGAAAGGAGTAAAGCTAACAAAAGATAAAAGAATGAACCCTAAAGTGAAGTGAAAGTGAAAAGAATGGAAAAATTGAGATGCGGGTAGACAGGCATGAATAGAGGAATGACATCGATGAAAGACGGAGAAATATGGAGGGATGCTTGAGAGGAAGACACAAGGTGACCTTGAAACAGGGACGGGAGGGAGGAAAATAAAGATGCAGGAGATGTGATCAAGAAGGAGAAAAGATCTGCTTGATGTCTGAGAGGGAACGGGGTGAGGCGAACCGCTTTAGGCTGTGCGCATACACTCCGAGCTAGTGTTTTATGTCTGTATGAGGGTGTGTCCCCAGGCGTACGTTTGACAGGGGGTGTGTGAGTGAGAGACGCAGAAACAGAGTGGGTTTATAAAGGATAGAAGATTACTAGGTAGTGAGAGACAGCCGAGGGAGGGAGGGTGAGCCGACGAGGGCATAAAGTACCGTTAAAAGGAATTTGTTTCACATTCAACACATTGAGAACTTCAGAGCTGTGAAGGATGGTCGAAATAAAGAGAATAAAAAGAAGAGTACTAAGGGAGGGAGAAACGAGGAGCGTAGTCATGTAGAGAGAGAGGTGAACCCGGGCCACCTTTATATAATCCCTCTCTGTGGCCATTTTGCTCCAATCACACAACCGGCACAGCTAATGGACTCAGAGAGGTGGAGGTGTGTGTGTGGTGATCGGCACACACTCATTCAAGGTCTTCTTTATTATGGCATAGATAGCATCGTCGTGCCTGCAGGGAACACTGAGGTCGTTCGGTTCACGAGTGGGTACGCGTGCGTTCTTACACCCGGGTTATAACGAGCTCTGCTCACTACTTTCCCATCACAGCCTGCCTTCAAACTGGAGTGGTGTAAGTTAGCGCCTCCCTTTCTTCACCCTGTGCCCTCTTCCTCTCTGCTTGCACAGTGACCTTTACCACCTCTGGACCATTCGGAGATTAAAACTTATGACTTGCCTCAGAACTGCTGGAAAGTAACTCACCAGCAATACAGGATCCAGTCATTATTTTTAATTTCCTTCCTAAAGCACTGTACTTGTATTCCCATAAATGCCATAGGTTTGGTTTAAACATTGATTGAAATCTATTGACTATTAAATTAACTACATTGTTACAGCTCATTGGTGATTTTTGCTTTTATGCAAGAGTGTTTGTGTAAGTACATTTTCATTTGGCCTTTAGCTTTTGTACACTTTTTTTTTTTTTTTTTTTTTTTTTTTTTAAACAGTGCAAGTAAATGCATTTTTAATGCGTTTAAATGCTATTTGATTGCATAAAATGATTTTAAATGCGTAGGCTCTGGATGTGGAGGCTTTTAAAATTAAGTTCTTGCTGCAGTTTAGAGCCACACATGCTGGTTTTGTTTTGTATAATACGTTCTAAATATCGGAAGATAAATATTGTTAAAGGGTAATTATTTGTGGTGCATGCTGTATTTTTGGTTTATATCAGGTTATTATGTTGATATGGTAGTTTTAGACTTATGATGGATCATGAATGATGCATCTCAATAATTGCAATGTTGTTTAAATGCAGTTTTTTTTTTTTTTAAAGATACTTTTGAAAGGCAATGTACGTTGTAGATTGTTTCTTTCTGTGAGCCATGATTTTTTTATTCCACAAGCAAATAAGGCAAGTATGAGGGAGTTTTTTGGATAAAACCTATTAGTCATTAATCATGTTTTTCAAAAGTACTTTCCGTAAAACTTTTAATGAGGAGAAAATTACTGCGTACTCTTGTAAGGAATCTCTTATTTACCGGAGTCATTATAATTGAGAAACTTCGTCAGCGATTCAAACTCATAACAGTCACTCGGGCGGCGGGGGAAAAAAAACACATCCTTGTGAAATTCTAAAAGCGTGCGCTGCGTGCCCTTGTGTCGCGCTCTCGCTAATTATTATCTAGTCACTCTCCGTGGTCCTAGGCCTAGCGTCTTTGAGGCTTTCACTAGGGATGCAACGATACCATTTTTTCAGATCCGATCCGATCCTGAAAATTCTGAGTATCTGTCGATACCGATCCAATCCGATACCAGCGCAGTTTTTTTTTTTTTTATCGATGTAGAATTTCTATACTTCTGTGTGTCTGTGTGTTACTCTTTTGTGTGTTAAACACTATATACTACATATAGATAACATAATTTTAATGAAAAATAAATGAAAAAATATATAATCATAATCTATGATAAAAATACTATTATAAACTTGGTTTATAATACAGCAAAAAATACTAGAAAAATCATGGGTGCACAATTTTATAAAACCTAGTGAAACATTATTTACAATTAAAAGTGAATAAGTGTAGGACTAAATCTGGTGAAATTATACACATTGCTCTTTAAATTGTTGTAAAATACATTCATGAAAAAAACAAGCAAAAACATTTATATATAAATATATAGGCTACTATAAAATTAAAAGACATTTCTTTTAAATCTATAGCACAGTAATGAAGGCAGCAACATATGATAGATAGGACAGAACAAGAGAGACTGTTAATAATCTTTCATTGAGATTCAAGATTTTTTATTTGTCACATACGCAATTATACAGAGTATAACCAGCAGTGAAGTGTAGCAAAAGTATTATAAGTAAGACTCCAATATAGAGCAGCAGAAAGCGCTTATGTGCATCCCGTGCGCAGAATGATGCGCTTGAAGCGACACGGAGCCACAGCGGGCAGCGCTCGGAGTCCGCATAGAAACGTTCAAAGTACAAAGGGAAGAGATATTGATGCGTAGTGTATTAAATCTGTGCGTAAGTTTATTAAGCCTTTTCTTTTAACAGTTTTAAACCTGTATTGTAGTTTGTAGTAACTGAACGCGACACGCAGTTTGATTGCTGAATGGAGGATGACAGACAGCTGCGGCGGAGAGAAGAGTTTACCTGAACTTTAATTTAAAGACTTAAATATTCATCTGTACCTCAGATTAAACTATGGAACAGCTTCAGAACACTTGAAATATAGTCCACGAAAACGTTATGGTGCTTTATAATGTTTTTGTGCCTTTCGTGGGGCTTAACAATAACACCGAATAGTATACGCACAATATCGGATTTGTATCGGTCTCGTCTGACCGATACCCGATCTGCAGAAAATGACCGTATCGGAGCCGATACCGATACTGAGTATCGGATCGGTGCATCCCTAGCTTTCACACATACACGCATGGAACGGGCTCAAGGGCTGACGAGTACTTCTCTACAACGATTGGCGTTCCTTAGGAAAGCTGCTCAGCTCGACCCTCAGAAGTTCAAGTCAGCGCGTCCCTGTCTCATACACAGCATCAGGTGATGTGTGTAGATACAGAGACGGACGTCTGGTAGAAAAGTTGAGGCTGGCTGAGAGGAAAGTGGATGAAGTTGTTGATAATGTGAGGATATTGTGTTACACAGCAGACTGAAAAGTCAAGCCCTTGAATGGTATTTGTTACGTTATCTGGTAAATCAGAACTTTTGACATCAACAAAAGATACAGAAAGCTTTCTCACTTCTCTTTTTAAACTAAGCAAGATTATATGGCTGCTGCAGTTTGTTGTGTGTGTGTGTGTGTGTGTGTGTCTATGTATGATGACCTGCCCAGCTCAATCCAAGTCCTTAGCCATCTTCAAGAGACAGCTAAAAACAGATCTCTTCTATTTGACCCTCTAACTGTGTATTGCAGTTTATTATTAAAATTGTATTTAATTTTGTATTAAAATAAACACAATTAATTTACTTATCTTAATAGTGTGCTTAAATGTAAATGCAAAACAACTTTAATTGAATTAGACATTTTAATCAAGTTTTTTATCCATTATGATGTACATTATGATCATATGAATATATTATGGTATGTTGGATATTGTTATTTTACAAATAACATCTCAGAGGTTTTCATTAACTACATACAGCAAGCTAATGAAATTTTGGTTAAAGTCTTCTTCCCCTAAAATGTGGTTAGTTTGTCATATGTGGTTAGTAAAGCGCCTGATTGAGCCTCATGTGACCCTTTTAGTGAGAGAAGGACGTCTGAGAGAGGCTGAGAGTAGATAAAAATGTTGATAATGAAAGAAGTATTTGAAAACAGGCACATTCTTGAATGTGTTTTGTTCTTGTCAGTTAAATTATTTCTGTTGTCAATAAAGGTTTTTTTTCAAGGTAATATTGCTCTATGCACAAGAAGTGATGTGAAATACAGCATGCTGAAAAGGACAATCCAATTATTGTTTAGTTAGCGCAAACCTCCAATATGTGTGTGTTTTTCCAAATGTTAAAAATAGAGTACTTGACTTCCTTGTGTGGAACTCAAAAGGAGAAATTTTGAACATTTGTACTGTTCTCTCCAGTACTGAAATATGCCTTAAAAGTTTCAGATATGGTAGTCCATATTGCTCATGCACTATACTCCAAATCATCCAAGTGATACAGTAGCTTTGTAAGCGGAACAGATAGAAATGAATGCGAGTAATCACTGACAATCTTCCCTATCCCTTTAAGAAATCATCTGATCGAAGCGATTCAGTAATTCAGGACTCTAGTAAAGTCACGCCACATTTATTTATATAGCATTTTCATATAGTCCTAGTTTCAGTGTTGATTTCAATCAGAATTACACTGAATAAATACATTTTACTCATGGACATCTGACCTTGACGGACTGACTATGAGGAGTAAACCGGAGAGGATTTCCACATCAAAGAAGGTGGAGCTCCAGAGCACACTTAACTATTATCACCACGGACTAATGGTAGTTTGGAGGTATTTACCAGCTGAAACAATCTGGAAAGTTTCTGGAAGCCATTTCAATCTCCCAAAATGAACTCCAAAATTTAGTTTCTACCCAAAATGAACTTTGCCTCATTAGATAGATTTACGATATTAATAACGTTAGAAATACAATAGCCATATAGACCACTTTAATGATCCTTTAGTGGTGCTTTTTGAAGTTAGGTTTCTTTTTTGGTTGTTGTTGATGTAATTACAATGATATTGTTCAAAAAGACAGTTGTACGTAATGTCTTGAGGTCGTATAAATAGTGACATAAAGACAAAATTTTCCTTTAAAGGTATACCTAAATGTGTATCTAACATTAAATATTTATGCTAGTTAGTGTGCAAAGTGATGCCCTACAGCAGAATCATCCCTGTGGTGCATATATATGAATATATTAATGACTCTGAGGTGAATATCTCACATTATTCTACATAAGCAGTGAGCACGTAAAGGAAACCTATGTGCTTTTGCGAAATTGCTTGTGCCCCTTAAATGCATTTGTGTTTTTATTTAAGAGCCTATTGCGGGCCTGCTTTGGTTCATTTGTCATCCTTAAGTAAAGCGTATCAGCAGCACGCAGACGCCCAACTGTTTCAGAGGTATTAAAACCAGTGCAAATAGTAGATCAGTACAAGAATATGAACAGAAACACTTGAACACAAAGGGAGGCTGTAGAGCATGCTGGGTATGCATGCAAATGAGACAGAGAGTTGATCCATGTTCGGTCTTCACTGTATTGTTCTGCTTTTCTCTTTCTTTCTGAAATCCGTGGCATTCTTTCATTGACCCTGTGAAAAACGAATGACTAAAACATCGTACAACTACATTCCACCCTATGACTCATTTGTTGATGTGTACGGCGGGAGAGGGAAATAGAGTTATGAGCCTAAGATCGAAGGAAACAAAAGGAGTGAGAGAGGGAGGTAAGGAGAGCGAGGTGAGTGAATAAATGCTTTGTGTTTCTGTTTCTTATTCCGCCGAGCTGGTCTCACAGACCATTGTGTACCTTCTGGGGGAATTCTGCTACATTGAGCCACACGCAGTTCCTCGTATAATGAAAACACACACTTCCTGACATTAGAGCCCTGGATACGGACATGCACTGAGCACACAGTGATATGTGCACGTGTTCAGACCTCCATTCTTGTGTGATTGACACGTTAATTAGAGATTAAAAATAAATACCCACAATGGATGCATTTTTCGAAGATTGTTTGTCAAGTACAAATAACGAGCAATACGTGTTGACAGACTACTATTTAGAAGGTTTAGATTGAAATGAATGTATATGAGAATAGTTAGAATTCTATAACACGCAAAAAACATACCTTTTCCTTTTTTTTTACACGTCTTTTCAAATAGTCATTCTCTAGTCTTCTACTTACCAAAGCTGCATTTATATGATCAAAAATACAGTAAAAACATTATTATTGGGAAATAATTTAAAATAGCCATTTTCTAAGTGAATATATATTAAAATGTCATTTATTTCTGATGTTTTCAGCATTCTAATATGTTGATTTGCTGCTTAAGAAACATTTCTTATCCATCGGTTTTTTTAGGATCCTTTGATGAACAAAGTCAGTAGAAATAGCGTTTATGAAATCTTTTGTAGCATTATGAGTGGTGTGCATATTATTGCCTGAAACAGTCTTCACAAATACATGAATGCAACTTTTTATTTTAGCTGTGTAAGCTCGAATTTGTGTACTGTGGGATTTGCAAATGTGTGACACTGTGCCACAAGGGGTGCTGCAGTAGACATTAGCATGAATGTTGCTTGTGTAGCTGTTTTTGTTCTCTGTGTAAAGTTTGTTTTTGGTCTACCATGCGTTCTTGCATTATTGTGACAGATATAAACATCATTACAACATTTAATGGGGCGTATTTAGACAAATCTGTGCCTTTTAATCCACATGTGGTGTTATTCAGGTAATTGAGCTAGCTATTAACATGTCAATTTAGCTACCTTCAAGTTGCCCAGCAAGATTTTCTTCTAACTGTTGCACTGTGTTGGCAGTTGACAGTGTTCACTTGATAAAAATGAAACATGGCACTATAGCCTGCTTTGTACCACAATGAAGACCTACAAAATGAGTTTTTCTTTTTGCATTTTGGAAAAGTTTCACATATAGACGACAGTGTTGTCCAAAAGATTCCCTGTTCACACAATCTGCAAAACGACTAAAATGCTGTAGTATGCATACCGGGCCACTAGTTTGCAATGTCACTTTGTAAAGAAACTTGTGCATTCCTATGGACTGAACACGTTTCAGAAATGCACATTTTTGCATTCCCAAATTAGCATTTTTGTAGTTTACATAGAGACAATAATGGTATTGTTTTTGAAAACTTGCACTTTGAAGCCCATTTTCAAACATTTGCATTTTCAGACCTCCAAAATGCCGTTGTCATGTAAATGAATGGCCAAAATGCATAAAGTTTTCCATTTTTAGTGTCAATAAATGATCTATTGCAGCTCTTTTGATGCGCTCTTACGTTGCAATATAAATTGCATTTTGACACAATCATGCATTGAAATCAAGCTTGTCATATAGCCTCAGGGACTTTTAATACAGACACATTACAGTGCAGTACAAGTATTTGGCATCCTCTACAGTGTGTCGTATACTTTTCAGTCGATGTTTAACGGATCTGATTTATAGGAAGTTTGCCATCCTGAGGTCAAATCGATTTAGTGCCTTTGTGGAACATAAACAGAGTTGGATCTCTTCAATGCGGTGAAGGGGTGTAGCGTGAGTGGACAGTGCCTTTGCATTCGAGGATAAGCGTTTCTATAACCGAATCAAGCTCTGTTTATGTATGATTTGATGTGGCCGCAACCCTGCATTTGATGGATTTAATCCTCTCCAGGGTGCATGCAATTTGAGGTCTGTGTTTGGACTGTTTGAGCATGCTGATGTATCTGTAGCTTGTCGAAAGCAGCTGTTTGGTGAATGTGTGTGTGTTTTGAGCACTGAGACCTTCCTTATTCCATCAGTATATATGGAGCAGCTTTCATGCTGCTTGCTGGCCTTTGACTCCTGGAGCTCTGAGCTGGAGGTCTCTCGCTTCCGTCTCCGCAGGAGCTCGCTGGAATCGGCCGAGTAGCCGAGCCAAAGCACGGCTTGTTTATTTTACCCTGCCTTTGTGTACGGCCGAGTGAGAAAACGTGAAAGCAGAAGAAAGCGAGTGAGTTTTGAAAAACTTGAACTTTGCGGCCTTCCATAAGCGAATGCTGTGCCGACACAAAGATCACCATCTGGGATCACGACAACTGGGTCAACGTTTTCAAAAGCAGAAGTTTTAAAGCGTCATGATTTGCACCGCAATGCAGTTGGAGTTTATCATCAGTGTGAGGCAGATACTGCGCATTATAGAACCGCAGGTTTGTTTTTGTAGCACTAATAAATGAGCAATTATTTTCTTTTATAGGCTTTAACCTCCTGTTATAATATAGTGATCACTTGACTTTTGTTCAAAGACGAGGTACAGTTTTAAAAGCGGCATAAACATTATTTTGATGATTTTTAATTATTTATGCACTTAATTGCGTCCAAGTCAAGTGTGTAATGTTATTTTCAGTTTGTAGAATCCATCTGTTATTTGCTGAGAGACGTGTTAGGCGGTGGTGCTAAGAAAGTTAAGACTAATTATATTGCACACAAGCAAAAACAATTAAGATTCTTTTCATAATAAAATGAGGCCTTGAACACATAATAGAGATCTAAATGACTCTTTTATCCCCCCAAAAAGGAAGAAAGATAGTCATGGGTTTATGTAGTAAAATCTTCATAGTTTAGCTGTGAAATCCTTACTGATTTTTATGAGGCAAACATAATAACTTTTATATTGTTAGTAATATTTCAAGATGGACCCTTCTTTTTTTTACGACGGTTTACAACTTTCCACACATATATGTGTATATATATATATATATATATATATATATATATGTATATGTGTGTAGTGACAACTGATATTTTCATGCATTTTATGTAAATAGGCTGTTATACTGTAATAAAGATCTGTGGAAATATGTAATTTACATTACAAGCGATCAGAATTTAATTTGGGCCTATAACTATCAGCAGATGCACCAAATTGCATTTTTTTATGCAATATCATACTAAAGTCTGATGTATCAATTATGCAGTTTTTTAAAATTATTTTTTTATAAAGGTTCAACAGACCATTCCATTAAATAAAAAGAAAAAATCTGACTTATGTCAGGCTTTACAGGGTTAATACTTGTTCCTGGTCTTTTTATGATCAATTCATTAGCAAGTTATTCCAAATAAAAAAAATCCAATCAGATATTGACTGATAAAATCAAGCGCAACCCTACTTGTTTCATTGAATATCCTGTTTCACTTGGGAATGTGTTGCATTGTGGGAGTAAAACATTTCGTATTGACCTTAATAATGCTTCTCATCCAGATGCATTAGTTCAACCCAACTCTGATCCGTATCCGTGATCATGTAATTTGGAGGCTGTGATGATGAGAGAGCTCAAAGTTGTGTTTTTCTTTAATTATGGGCAATCAAAGCAGGATAAGTCTCATGCTGAGACAGTCTGCACATTCAGTCGATAGATATGAAGCCACTGCACTCTAATCAGACTGAGACTGCTCTTTTTCCCGGAGGAAGCTCAGGCCCAGGAATATAACGCGACTCACTTCGGTGTGTTTCTTATTAGCTTGATGTCTGGGTTTCATTTGAGAAATTTTGATGGAGGCTGCAATACCGGGCCGCTCTAATGTTTCCCTCTTTCCTCTTTTGCAGCGGTCTGGAGCCAGCGTGTTCGGGTGGAACCCGAGGTCACGGCGTATCCAAATGGATCTGTCAATCTGCGCTGTGAGTTCACCAACAGCGGAAGCACCAAACTCACACAGGTGAGGCGAGATTTTCTTGATTAGTTCCAAATCTCAAATTCCTCTTTTTATTTTATTTTTGGTATATGAATACATTTTTGGTATATGAAATATTCAAAAGATTGGGGTTGTAAGATGCAAAGCTGAATTTTCAGCATCATTACTCCAGTCTTCAGTGTCACATGATCCTTCAGAAATCATTCTAATATGCTGATTTGCTGCTCAAGAAACATTTCTTACTATTATCAATTTTGAAAAGTTTGAAGTAATATAAAGTAATGTTTATTTATGCACACGCACACATTATTCGTTTTACTTTTAAATACTTTTAAAAAATACTTTTACTTATGTATACAAATTCTGGAAAAATTCTGAATTCTGGCATATATTGTAGCACAAAACGTGAGTTTGATTATACTTTTCAATTCTTTCTAAACGGATGCTTTCAAGATTATCAGCAGTTTTGAATTCTCACAGTTTTCAATAAAATCTGCCTGCTTGATAAAGATACTTGGGTGACATTTAAATATGCAGATTTCTCAACTACAGTATTAAGGGCTTACATGATTAAATATTTGCAATTCATAAAACACCTGTTGGTGTTGAACAGATGGAAGCTATAGTGACAGTTCAGCACAGTTTCCTCTATCCATATGGTTTAGTCCAGTGTTTAAACAGCAGGCGGGTGGCTAGCAGTATGCTGCATGTAAAAGCAATGCTATGAGAGGATTGATTTCCTCTTTCTTTCTGGTTTGCAGGTTTCGTGGATGTTTGAGCGTGTGGAGGGTGATAGGCACAACATTGCTGTGTTCCACCCTCTATATGGAGCCAGTTTCCCTAATAAAGACTTTGAGGGCCGAGTATCGTTCACTCAGGGCTCCCTGGAGAACCCCTCCATTAGGATCGACAAACTGAGGATGGCTGATGCTGGCAGGTACATCTGCGAGTACGCCACTTACCCCAGTGGAAACGAGCAGGGAACGACCACTCTTATCATGCTGGGTAAGTAACACACTTGTTTATTTATAGACCCGCTACTAGGGCTGCCCGACAGTGGCTAAACAATTGATTGTGGTTATTTTGCTCAACTACATAATTTAAAATGTTTTGCTTTTTACATGAAATCAGAATTAGTCCACTTTCACATAAGCACAAAACAAGAAAATGTTAACCTGCATGGTTTGCTTTTAGATTTTGTCGCAAACAACTGCTTGAAAAAAAACTGGCTGTATTTCCATTATATTTGAGCAGAATATGTCAGTAGAGATGCTAAACTCCAACTTGTATGTTTGCTGGTGTTTTCAGCTCATCAATGCCTTTTCAGTAATGTAGAGAGAGCGCAAACGCATGGTTGCCAAGTCTGGAGGATTAAGTAAACCACTGGGCAGAAAATGTCTTGTGTTCAAGCATCATAACAATAAAAGTTTAATACAGCTTTAATTTTCGCCCTATGTATGTACATGTATATATTTTAAGTATAGGTCAGAATAAGTTTGTTGTTTCATTTTTAGAGAATTATATCTGTTGAATGAAACACTATTTTACCTAGGCTATGTTTTGACATTATTTTTGCAAAAAGTATTTAAATCATTTTACTTGCATGATCTGTTTGTAGATCTAGTAGATCTTATGGAAGCTTGTTACCAATGCAACATGCAATGAAACGTTTTCAGGATAATTACCCAAATATTGCAGGCAAATATTGCAAATGATTATGCAAAGCGGAAATTGTGATCACAATTAAAATACGATTCATTGCACATCCCTAGTTACCACAGTGCTTCCAGACAGTCTTTAGGGATAACAGTTCACTGTAATAAAAATAATGATATGAAAACATGTAAAATGCCAAATGATGACTCACTGAAGCAGTGTTTTAAACAAGTTATTTGAAAAGAACTGATTCATGGAAATGAATCAAACTTTATAATTGCTATTTTTGCAGTTGAGGTTAAAATTAGAGATGCTCTTAAAATAGCTCTGCTCTCACACTCGCGAGTCTTGACATGAGCAGGGAGCGTGAAATTAGCCTACTGGCACAGTCTTTAGGAAACTTAATGGCCAAATAATTAGCGCATTAAAATCAAAGCAATATTTACAATGTTTCCTACTTTTTATATTGCCAACAAAAATCTATCAAATAGACGACAAACCTCAAGGTTGATGCTCGGACTGAAATCTTAGGAATGCGCAGACAGAGAGTCGAGTCGTGCTAAACTACATTAGCTTTACTCACAGTAGCATTTCTGCTGTCTGCTTTAACAGTAATGTCGCCCATTAGCCTGATTCATCATTTGAATGACTAAGCTAATGCTATCATCAGAGACAGAGAGATGCTATGAATCAGTGCTGCCTGTTTATCCATGTTGGCTGTGTTTCAAGCATCTCGCGTGGATTGTCTTTCACTCTTTAGCCCCGAGTACACAAAGTAACACATTAACTCTATCTCTCTTTAGCTTGATTGTTAACTTTTGCTTTTAACTTAGTATGGACATGTTAAAGTTAAAGTGTGGGTGTGTGCGTGTATATATAGATAGATAGATAGATGAATGAAGACAAAATGGTGTAATTCAGCAGCTGTCTCATGTGCTTTCATAAAATCTGACATAAATTAAACAAATACACACCTGTTGTAAACCTTGACAGATTCCTAAACTTGTACATTGTTGCATTTATCTTTAATATTTGATCTTATTGTTGACCATCTGTAGTTGTCAGTATCATGCATTGAAAAGCCCCCATCAGACATTAATACACGGCTGTCTGTTATACTCGATTCTTCAAATATTTTTATATAATGACCTGTATAATCGACCGTCCCAGATTATCCCAGGCATCTAGTTTCCTACATAAGTGTGCTAGTTTCATGTCTCTCATATCACTCTGTGCTCTTTCTTCTCCAGTAATCAATTAATATTTCATGTCCATTAATTTTTTTATTTAGCACGTAGCTGTGTAATAAGTGGCTCTGTTGAATGTTTGAAACATACTCTCGATGTGTTTTTTTTTATCCGTTAATGACCAGCTGACTGTATTTTATTCCATTAATAGAAGTCAATAACAGTTCTGAGTACTGAGTAGCTTTCTTGTGTGTCTTTTAGCTCAAGCACCACTTAATGGATAAAAAAAGGCTGTTGAAAAGCAAAGTCATGCTGTAAACTCTTGAATTTCCCCCCCTCTCCATTAGCCAAACCCAGAAACTCGGCTACCGCCATCCCGGTGCAAGCCGGCTCTTCTGAGGTGGTCGTGGCCAGGTGCGAAGCAGCCCAAGGAAAACCAGAGGCAACAATCTCCTGGATCACAACCGTCGCCGGCCGCTATAACCACACCTCAGTGCCCGAGACGGACGGGACGGTGACCGTGAAGAGCGAGTATCGGATGATCCCGACACCTGCTGAAAATGGAAAAGAAATCACCTGCTTGGTGAATCAGAGGACGCAGATCGAACCCAGAGCCTTCCCGCTGAAGCTGGTGGTGGAGTGTAAGATTCAGACACACACTCACACACTGTAGGAGTAGTTATTAAAGAAAGTCAGTCTGAATCCATGCTGGCTTCTGTGGAACACAAAGAGTGAATTTCTGAAGAAAACCCTGGTTGGTCTTTTCAGTAGAATAAAAACGCAGGGCTTTAGGGCTGTCAAGCTCTAAAATAGCAAAATAAAGATAAGTAGCATTGAATAGTACATTTTTTAAATCAGATCTTTTCATTGAATCTGATCCAGTTCATATATCTATCTATCTGTCTGTCTGTCTGTCTGTCTGTCTGTCTAGTTAGTGTATGTATGTATGTGTGTGTATATATGTATATGTATATGTATGTATATATATATATATATATATATATATATATATATATATATATATATATATATATATATATATATATATATATATATATATATATATATATATATATATATATATATATATATATATATATATATATATATATATATTTTAGTATTAATATTAATAATTATTACTTTTTTACATTTTATATTGTTGTTTTTTTTGTCAGTTTTCATTATGAATTTTAAGTTTTTATTTTTTTAATGTTTTATTTCAGTTAATGTCTTCTGTTGGTTTTTATTATTATTTTGAATTAGTTTTAATTTTTATATTTTCCATTTAAAATTTCAAGGTTTTGATGATCGATTGTTTTTATTAATTACTGTTTGAGTTTTTATTTTTATATTCTCTGTTTTCAAAGTTTTAATATTTTTGTCATTTTTATTAGTTTTTTAAATGTCTGTATCTTTTATTATTTTTTATTTTAGTTTGTTATTGTAGTATGTCAGGTTCAACTAATGTTAATATAAATCTAAAGTAAAGAAAATAAACGAGTCTTTTTTTTATTTTTATGTTTTATTCTAACTTATTTCAGTTAGCATTTGTGACCCTGGACCACAAAACCAGTCATAAGGGTCAATTTTTAGAAAATGAGATTTATACATCACATGAAAGCTGAATAAATAGGCCTAAGCTTTCCATTGGTTTGTAAGGATCGGACAATATTTGGCCGAGATACAACTATTTGAAAAATCTGGAATTTGAGGGTGCAAAAAAATCAAAATACTGAGAAAATCGCCTTTATTGTCCAAGTTGTCCAAATGAAGTTCTTAGCAATGCATATTACTGATCAAAAATTAAGTTTTGAAATATTTACAGAAGGAAATTTACAAAATATCTTCAATATAAAAATCTATAATTTTGACCCATACAATGTATTGGTGGCTATTGCTACAAATATACCCCAGCGACGGAAGACTGGTTTTGTGCTCTAGGGTCACATTTATTTAAAGTAAAAATATTTAGTTTTAGTTAACTATAATAAACCTGGAGCCAGTAGTTTTTACAATCTTCTTAGGCTCGCAGTGCTTTTGGGAGCACAACCCTGTTCTGAATGATTCATTTGTAATTCGCTTTCACTCGCTCAATGATCCTGTCCTACCGGCTAGTAGTTCACTGGAGGGGAAGATTATCAATCAATAATCGACTCAAATTTCACTCTGTTCCTCACAAAGCTACTGTTTGACTTCCCAAGACTTTTATGACTTTTTGTTTCCTTTTTGAAGCTTGAAAGCTTCGGTTTCCGCTCATTATACTGTAATTGAAAAGAAAAGCCGACCAGCAGATTATTCAAAACTTCTCTTGTAGTGTTTCACGGAAGAATGACCATCATATGTTTTTGGAACGACACGAAAGTAAGTAAACGAGGACATAATTTTCATTTCTGGCCGAACTAATCCTTTAAAGAAGTGCGTTCTCAGTGGCACACACATGAACTCATAATCCCTCCCGGTATCATTTGCTCAGAACACCTTTTCTTTACTTTTTCACCTTTACAAATTCATTTAAGCATCTTTGCCTCTTTTCATGAAAGCTATTTACAGAGCGTTTGAGGTGTCTGTGTTTGCATAGCTGAGCTGGAATGTTTGAGGATGGCAGAGATTTGCAACTTCACCATTTCCTTTTATAAACGCCCTGTTGGAACATCCTCACCTCTTGCGCTTTCATTCTCTGGCATTTCTCCAGCGTCTCAAAGCACTTTGAGAGTCTATAGGGCAGTGCCACCTTCAGCAAACCTATATCTTCTCTTCCCACCCCTGAACACAGATAACCAGCCTTTGAACTGTGCTTTCAATGCAGGATTTACAGATGGATGTCTCTCACTCTCTCTCTCGGTCTCACATTCTCTCTAGATCCTCCCACTGTGACAATAGAAGGGTATGACAATAACTGGTTCATGGGTCGGACTGATGCTGTCTTGACCTGCCAAGCTGATGCCAATCCAGCACCTACTGATGTTACCTGGACAGCGTGAGTTCCCCTATAATAAACTTTAAGAAATAGTTCAAAATGCTGTCATTTATGCATCCAAACCTATATGATTTTTTTGGTTGAACACAAAAAGAGAAGCAGAATGTGCACATTTAAATTTCAATTTTGATGTCACGTTTATCTCATGACTGACAGTGTCAGGTTTGAGTGAGAGAGCAAATGGGCTTCAGGGAAATACTTTCAATAATGGCTTCAATTATGAGCTGTTCCTCATGCAATGCTATAATACAACTTACCAAAAGAAGGAAAAGACAAGTTTTATGGCTTAATAAAAACAGTAATATTATGAAATAATATTACAATTTAAGATAGCTGTCTTCTATTTAAATATATTTTAAAATATAATTTATTGCTGCGATGCAAAGCTGAATTTGCAGCCAGTCGTAATATTTTTGTGGAAACTGATACATTTATTATTATTTTTTTCAATGTTTTTGCCTTTGCTGTCACTTCTGGTCAATTTAATGCATCCTTACTGAATACATTCCTTTAAAAAATTAACTGTAGTGTGTATATATAATAGCTGCTTGTACATTCTGCAATATATTTCCTTCTGTAAAAGAATAAAATGCATTCAGTTTGGAATAACATGAGTGTGAGCAAATGATGAGAGAATTTACTCAAAACGGGAAGGAAACGATACAAACATTTTTCATTAGCATTACCATTCATTTAGTCATTTAGTCTGATTTATGTGCTGTTTTTCCATCTCCGATATGACTGAAACAAAGTCAAATATGGCAGTTTGGCTGCTAACAACAGCCACAGGCTAATTGGCTGTGAATTGAGGAAGCATCTCTGCCTGCGGTATAAAGCAACAGCAGCCTATTAACGCTTCACTGGTTCAACTTCATTTTCTCACCAAAACAAAGAACATTGATCGATACAGATCGAGAAACAACATTTATTAGCAAGACTTATTGGGTGAAAGACACTTGGATATAGCAGCTTGATTGCAGGGTTTGAAGTTGGTTGACAAATATGCAACATAAAAATCAGCACACACACACAAAAACACAAGTCATTATTTTCCAGCATGTATAACGCAAGCTATATATAGTATATTTAGAGATATATGGGTGCAGTTTTTGTAAATAAGGTAAAGTTCCGCTTAGAAGGACCAAATATTTTGTTAATATATGCCCCTGGATCACAAAACCAGTCTTAAGTTGTTGGGGTATATTTGTAGCAATAGCCAAAAATACATTGCATGGGTCAAAATGATTTTTTCTTTCATGACAAAAATCATTAGGATATTAAGTACAGATCATGTTCCATGAAGATATTTAGTAAAATTCCTACTGTAAATATATCAAAACTTAATTTTCGATTAGTAATATGCATTGCTTCATTTGGACAACTTTCAAATAGTTGTATCTCAGCCAAATATTGTCCGATCCTCACAAACCATACATCAATGGAAAACGTATTTATTCAGCTTTCAGATGATATATAAACCTCATTTTTGAAAAATTGACACCTGTGACTGGTTTTGTGGTTCAGGGTCACATATTTACATTAATTTTATAAATTCATATTGAACAGCTAGTGATTTATTAGCATTTTCGTATTTGCAAGTTTTTACAATTGTTCTTTATCAACTATTTGTTTCATTGTGAAATTAAGTACATTATATAAATAATAACTTTACATCAGTTTCACCTCGATCTGTCCTCAGACCTTCAGCCTCCTTTTTCATCTGTTGATCAGAGTTCTTACTAATACAAGCTGAAAGCAATCAGAAAATACAAATTAATCAAAAAAACAAAATCCACTTGAAAATGGTTTTATATGTAAGTAAATTAGGAATAAATAATACAATTGCTAAGATTAATACTTTAACTAAGCCTTGTGTGTAACTGTTACATCAACAGAAAGCAATTTAATAATATTGAAGACTGATTGATGAATATTAAATAGTTTTTTTTTTGTTTTGTTTCTGGTCACTGCCAGCATTTTCACAAAATTGTAACGGCCCCAGAATATTTTGTTGTATGAATATCTGAACATGCAATACGTCAAAGCCTGAACAGAGACTCTGATTGGAAAAAATAAATATTTTTTTTTTATTCTAGCTTCATACATTCATTTTTTTTATATAAACAATTGAATGTGGGTAAGAAAAAAGCAACAGAAAATCATGCAGATTGATGATCAAAGCATAGATGGAGTAGATTGCTTTAATCAACACCCCCAATGCTGGCACAGTCCTAAACCACTTCCTGGGTCGACTTTTCTTCCGGTAACATTAGGCAGTGTAGAAATCTACACCGTGCACATATGCTGTTGTATATAATGGCCTGGTTTCACAGACAGGGCTTAGACTAAGCCAGGATTAGGCCATAGTTCAGTTAGGACATTTAAATAATTTTTATAAACGTGCCTTAGAAAAAATATTACTGCATTTTGAGACAAAATAAAGGCACTGATATATTTTAAAATCAGTCAGAGCATGTTCAGTTGAAACAGCTCAGATTTAGATTTTAGTCCGGCATTAGGCTTAAGCCTTGTCTGTGAAACCGGGGGAATGTTTGATGGTCGCGTTATTTTACATATGCATCTGCTTACATATGTGATCGCTTGTTTCTTCAGCGTGTTTTGATCCCGATGTTCATTACTCTTTCAGAAGATGTGTAATAGCGCCTACTACTGTATAACAGTGAAAACACAGAATGCTGGAATATTCTGTCAGTGGCGGGGAAAGAGTTAAAACCTGATTGCCAGTCATAAAACTATACAGCAGTTAAACATGGTTTCAAAGACTAGCTACAAATGCTCTTTTCTCTGTCAATGGTTCTTTAGTGCGTCGGGTCAGTTGCCGCCTTCGGTACGAGTGGATCAGAACCGACTGCTGGTGATGAAGGTGGACGAAGCGGTGAACACCACTTTCGTGTGCGAGGTGAAGAACAGTCTGGGCTCTGGCAAGAAAGAGCTGGCCGCCACGGTCATCGGTGAGTAGCGCAATGCAGGAATGACACATGCACTATTGATGCAAACAGTCAATACACATTTCAGCTCAAGTACAGCGTCCAAACCAGGCATGCTCAAGTGAGCTGAAGCATTCCTGCCTGGTTAGGACACGGTGTGGCACGCCACCTCCCTCACACTTAGAAAAACACACACAACATGGGAAAAGGGTTTCTCCTTACTACTACAGATTCATGTACACTTCTCTAATGTGGGTGGGCTTCAGAAGCCAGACTCTTACTTGGTGGTTGGGTTTAGAGTTGGCCTGCCTAACCCAATTTGGTGAGATTTTCTCCAGAAGTCTTTGTTCTATGTGGAGTCACTTGGTGTGAGCCAGTTTGCCGGTTTGCTTTTGATTTCTTCTTTTCACTTGTTGTTTTCTTTTCCCTCTTCACCATACCTAACAGCATAGTTCTGCTCTGTCTTTAACCTCTTTTAACAGAAAAAGAAAATGGATCGCTATTGTTCTTTTCCTCTCTGTTCATGTGCATGGGTTTCTTTCTTTTCCTACAGCTTTGTTGTGCCTAAACGCACTCTGACAGGCATTTTGTGTAATCGCTGATGCACAAGACCGTCTTGATGGTCCATTTCTTGAAACTCTACCCCTTGTTGATCAGCTACAGAGCGGCTGTTTGGTTAAATGGATGCGTGTAGGCCCGCAAGCCACTGTGCTTTTGGCACTTTCTCATGCCAAGGCAAACGCAAGAGCCGCATTTAGAATCCGTGGGAATCCTTTTGGAAATTTCAATTGTGTTGTGGGAGAACAAAGGCTCTTTGTAGGCGCTCTGTAGCAAAAAAAAGTGTGGGATGTTGTTCTAATGTGTTTTTTTTCTCTTTTCACATCAGCATTATAGGGGAGAGTTTTATCACAGTCGTTAGGATGCCTGGTGCTTAAAGAAACATTCACGTACAATCACTTCTTGATACATTCACAAGTGACGCACATAACAGTGGATTGTCACTGCATTGTCAGTGACCTTGTTTGTGTGACGTTTTGCACAGCCCTGCTTAAAAGGCCAGTGATTTCCATGCTGGTGGAGGCTGGTTTCTGCTGGTTAGCACTGGTCTAGCAGGTCTTTTCATCAGGGTAGGAGAGCTGTTTTGTTGTGTGTGTGTGTGACTGAATTTTATATGATCGAATTTGAGTGAAATGTGCCTGTGGCAGAGAATTGCTCATCAGTATGTGTAATCTTTGATACTTTTCTTTAATATACAAAGTAATTTAGTACTTGAGACAGCGATGATCAATCACGCAAACCCTGCTGAAAAATAAACTGCTTAAACCAGCCTAAAGTAGGGACTGACTTAAGATGGTCTAGCTCAGGGCTGTCCAAACTCGGTCCTGGAGGGCCGGTGTCCTGCAGAGTTTAGCTCCAACTTGCCTCAACACACCTGCATGGAAGCTTCTAGTATGCCTAGTAAGAGCTTGATTAGCTGATTCAGGTGTGTTTAATTAGGGTTGAAGCTAAACTCTGCAGGACACCGGCCCTCCAGGACCGAGTTTGGACAGCCCTGGTCTAGCTGCTCTCCCAATATTGCAAACTGGTGTTTATCTGGTCGATCTAAATCACCTCACACCCTGACCATCTGAAAAGTATTAAAAAAAAAACCCTGCAAAATCATCAAAATTGACAGATTTAACCGGCCTGTCTTGGCTAGCTAAACCTCGGCTTATTTAAATTAGTCTAGATGGTCTCCCAGAATGGTCAAGCTGGTGTTTTGCTGGTCAGTCTAGCTGTTCATCCTCTGAAAAGTGTCCGAAACCCAACAAAACACCATCAAAACTGACCAGTTTGCACACATTTGCAGACCTCTCCTGTTTTTTCCTGTACCTGACAACTTGGACATGACAGCAATCTTGAAACCCCTACTGAAAAAAAGGCTTTGCAGCATGGACAAGTTGTTTAAGTTTGGTCAGTTTTATGGTTTTAGAAGGGTTTTGGACAGCTGGTCAGGGTTGGAGGTCAGCTAGACCAAACAGCTAAACAGTAGCTTATGAGGCTGGGGGACTAGCTGAATCTCGCTTGGTTTAAATTGGTTTAGTTTGTTGTAGTTTGTCAAACTGCTGTTTTGCTGGTTGGTCTAAGCAGATCTCCACCTTATCAGCTGAAAATTGTCCCAAACCCTTCTAAGACCATCAAAACTGACTAGCTGAAAACCACTTTGCAGACTTCTGCTGTTTCTGTGGATGTTGGATGTGACATCTTGAAACCCTTAAAAAAGCTTAAGCAGCACAAAGCCTCACAATTTGGACCAGTTGTTTAAGTTGGTCATTTCTTATGGTTCTAGAGTGGTTTTGGACACATTTCAGCTAGACCGCTAGATTATCAGGCTGGGAGACTCACTAAACCGGGCTAGATGGTCGACTAGAATGGCCTAAACCCCTCTAAAACCATCATAACTGACCTGTTTGTGCAAACTGGTAAATTTAGGCCTTGTTTAAGCTGATTTTTTTCCACCAAGTACTTGGATGTGACGGTAATCATGACAACCCTACTAAAACCAGTTTAAATCAGTCTAACATCTCCCAGTTTGGCCAAATTGGTTAAGTTGGTCAGGTTTTATGGTTTTGGAGAGTTTTTCTGTTTTTTATTCAGTCATGGTGGGGGACTAGCTAAACCCTAGATGGTTGAAACTGGTCTAGCTGATCTCCCATCCTCACTGAAAAGTGTCTAAAACCATCAGAACTGTCCAGTCAAACTGTCTTTTTTAGTCTGGAAGACTAACTTGAATGAGCTAAAACTAGCAAACTTGATTTTGGATTATTTAATCTGGGTTTTATTGACTGGGAGCACAATTCAGTATGAAAAACGTATTCACTACCCACCTGCAATTTTGTGCTGATATTGTGCTGCACCATGTGTATTTCAATTAAGTCATTAAGTCAGGTGTAAACAGGGCCTAATACGAATGCAGACACGAATGCCACACCATGACAAAGCTCGGCAGATTGCAGGCGAGACTTGTGCTGACGCAAGAGGAATTTAAAAACCCCCAACTCCCAAAACTGTACACGTGAATGAGGCTAGATTGCAATGGTTCCCAGTGGATCCACCGGCCTAGTAGCTGGAGAGAAATTGTATGCGTGTGAAAAAAAAAAATACAAGTGAGAAAAGATGGTAGGAAGGAGGTTTTTAAGAGGAACATCTCCCAGACAGAATACTCTGGAAGTAGAAATCTCTCTCTCTTTCTTTTCCCCGCTTTCCTCACTCCTTGAAGGGGGGAGACCTCCGCTTGTGCCAGCTAACAGACTAATCATGCAGCTTGCCAAGAAGGAGTGTTTCCTCATTTCTTTCCCCTCCCTAGCCATTTTCAGACAGCTAATGCAGAAAACTGAAGGCTTTCGTTGTAGACTCTATTGGGGGATTGAGAGGCCATTTAGCTGCTTAAATTCTTGGCTGAAGCTTGGTGCAGTTTAGTGGGGTTGGTAGCGGCTGCTCTTGAGGAAACAACTGAGTTTTTGCAGAAAACACAGGCACACATTTGCATGCACGCATGCAAGCGCATGCACAACTTAAAACAGCACACAAGGCACGTCCCTGCTGAAAAGACCAGCGTGTTTTGAATGCAAGAGTTCATTGGTCAGTTAGGATTCATTTGTCAACAAGAAAGACCATGCTGTCTGGCAAATCTAGGGCAACCATTATGGGTTTTTTTTTTTAGGAATCTCTGAGTTCTCCTCCCAACAATGTTTTACAATATGATCATATTTTGAGAATTGCTTAGTCGCAGTACAAAAAAAACTTATTATAGCAGACCTAATAAAACAAAAAAGTAACAAACAGAAGACTAAAGTAGCCGAATATCCAGTGGCTAGTGCTTGTTTGTCAATGTCTGCTCTGTAGTTGTACATCATGCTATAAAATCAATATTCATGAATCAAGATATTAAATATTAATATCAGATCATTCCTTCTGCATGACTATACTGGTTTATCATGTAGAACAGCACCAAACTAGTACTGAAAGGATGTCATGGCTGGTCTTTTCACAAAGGCAATTTCTGAATCCAAAGATTAGCTCTTTCAGTGCTGATTGTAGACTGCAGCACTTCACTGCATCCATTCATGATTTTGCCCATTTGGATCATCAGATTTGGGTCTGTGACTACCAGATTTTCAAATTAGTGCTGAACTGAACTGGATTTTGATGCTCTATTCTTAAATGTGAAGAGTGTAATTATAAAAATTGCTCATAAGTGTCATTTTTTTAGGGAAATCGACCTACGGATTTCTTATACAATTTATCCAACTTTATTCGCATACATACAGCACACTCACAAAAGGCAATATACATTACACTTAAAACATTAATGTAGAAACAAGTTTCACTTGGAAATTGCTAGTAAATTTCACAATTATTTTACAAAGAAATGGTAAGTTACAAATTGAAATTTTAAAGTAGAAACACTGAAATTGTATTTTCTTGTAAAACACACTCCAATAATCAATAATCTATACATATGTAGCTCATCTCCACTGCTTGATTTCATTGTTACAAAATTCTATTATCGCCCCGCTCTGATCTGCTAATGTGACATGACGGTATTAAGATATTTCAAACACTAATATCATGGTTTTCTTTAAAGCTGCTTTGAAACAATGTGTACTTGTGAAAAGTGCTTTATGAATAAATTTGACATTTGAATCTTTCTTCTAGTTGACTTTGCATGTACATATCAAACAAATGACACACTTCATCTTTAAATAATTACATTTGGTTCCTCCAGTCTTGAATATGTGCTGGTGTACTCAAATCTGATGTATTCCCTCTCTCAGACTTTTCCTATCACATCAAGCAGTTATAGGGCTCTTACCTATGGCGTCTTAAGCCTTGCGGTGTAAAAACAATGTCTGAAACTCGGCATGTGAGATAAGGCGAGAGAAAGACCTGTCGACTGACACCTGGTTGAAGCTTATCACCCACGGCTTAGCAAGAGAAAATCGAGACAAAGACGGAGGCAACGAAAGGGCGAGGAGATATCGCCCTGCTAACATTAAGTGAAATGTCAGAAAAGTGGGCTGCCAAGATTACCTGGCTCTTAGCCCACCCCGTCCATCATTAGGACTCATTAGAGATGCTCCGAAACCTCAGAGCGCACTTTGGAAACACCAGGGCTCGCCAGCTTGCCTTTTTCTTTGCTTTGATCAATTGCGGAATAGAAATTAGGCTTTCATGGGGTCTTGCTTTTGGCTGCCTTGTTGACCCGGTCGGATTCTAATGATTTACTGGGCTTTCCTTAAAAAAGCAATGAGCAAATGATTCATGTGGAACGTTTAATATTCATGAACATTATTAGCCATTTGGAACACTGAAAGATTTAATTATGTATTCTTTTAATGATAATGTTTTGCCTTAAAAATCCTTATTTCTCCTCAAACCACGATAAATTGAATATCAAAGCTATTTTGCGCAGATTTTGATGCATCACTTGTGCAATCTACCCTAGAAGCGGGCAGCTCGGAGTGCTTTAAAGATGTATCAAGCAATGCATCTCTGTGTCTGAATCAATGGAGGCTTACTTAAAAGCAGCATTTTTACTGAGCCGCTCCTTCATCATTCTCTCACAGCAATTTTGTACACGTCAGAGTTTAGAATCTGTCGGGCCACATATATACCGATGCTTTAATGTTCAAAAACAGAATGCATGCCGTGCTTAGCCAGATGGAGCCGGCTGCGCTATTTTTTCTTTTCTTTTCCATAAACATTTAGTTTTCAGGCTCTCATTACTCCCCTCGATTTTCTTTGGGAAAGTAGTCTTCGTTCTGAGTGGATTATGAGGAGCAGGCTGTCTGAAATGGAACAATGGCACATTTTTCACGAATTTCTCACGGATGTTGACACTGATGTGATGGCGGATGCAATGAACTGTTGAAAAATCATTACAGGATCCTTTTACAGCTTAGCTGTGGTTAGCCTGGCTTAGCCGAGCGATTTCTACCGCTTCCACAATCCTGTTATGTCGTCATTATTCGTCATTACCTGAAACTTCCCTCTAATAAACTTGTGCTCTGCATAAAGGGCTAGACTATAAATGGATCTGTGTTCCAGTCTCCTCGTCATATTCAGTATATATCTTTATGTAAAGGTGTGTTTTTCTCCCTCAAACAGAGGAGCCATCATTTTCAATCATTGAGCCAGATGGATTCAAAATGTTTAATGCAATAAGTAAAATATAGGAATTCGAGTTAAAGGGATAGTTGGAAATTTTATTTATTCACCCTCAAGTTGTTCCAAACCTATATGAATTTCTTATTTCTGTTGAAGATATTTGGAGGAATGTTGGTATCCAAACCATTGCTGGTCCCCACTGACTTCCATTGAAAAAAAAAATACTATGAAAGTCAATGGGGGATAAAAACAGTTTGTTTGGAAGAAAGAAATTCATACAGGCCTGAATGAATGGTGAAATCATGCTAACAAAATTTTTGAAAATGGTATGAGCTATCCTTTTAATAATCAAGATCATCACAAGAATGAAATGGAATGATTTTCAGTTATACGCACCAATATAAAAATAAACATAGCAATATTTTAGCTTATTTATAATTGTCTCTACATATTAAACTGTGACATGGAAAAAGTGTGCCATGGATGAATGATATGCAACCATTTTCGTTTAATATAAATGTTATATTCCAGTATAAAAACAAACATCAATATTTACCTACGTGTATTCTTACTGAAACATTTTAATAAATGAAAAAAATTTCATGCAGAGACTATAAATATTTCTGAGTGACGACGCAAAGCATTGAATCAGATGTCTAATTTGATTTATTGATAGCAAGATGTCATGAAAATAAATGGATAAAAATGCCTGTGTGTGTGTGTGTGTGCGTGCGTGTATGTATATACGTGGATGTGTGATATGCCAATGTTCGATTTATCACCCACGTCTTTTTGCACATGATGACATTTTTGGAAATCTCATGTTCACGACCCGAGACCTGGCGAGGTTGCGAGGTTTTTTCTTTTTCTCCTGATGTTGTAATCCACTCAGCCATGCTTTCTCCGGGTCTTTGATGTACAGTGCACATGGTGACTTTAGCAGGACAAAAGAAATCAAGATAGGCACCCTGGGATTATTGCCTGCCACAGATCGAAATTGAGAAACGTGCATGTGAGAAATACCATCCTCCTCCAGAGAAGCTCTAACGCCCAGCTCTTTAAGCCGTCAACAAGCGTGCGTGTGTGTGTGTGTGTGTTTTCTAGCACGGAAACGAGTGTCTCTGGCAATAGTGTTATTAGGATCTGCTCAAAGCCCAATTATACATCGAAATCTGTTGCATTTAGCACTTTCTAACAGGCGCTGCACATGACCCAGTCATGTAAGCACTCAATTTTGCATCTCAAAACCCGGGTCTTTTTGTGCTTTTCAAGTAATTACCTTGGTGGAAGTGCACTCTTTGGTCAGCCAGCCCTTTGGAAGCTTTCCTACATCACTTTTGGCAGCACCATTAGTGGTTACCACGTCATCTGTCAGTTAGCCTGGGCTTTAGGAGGACAGCGGGAGAGGTTGGTGTAAGCTGAACGTATGCGCCCTGAGCTCTCCAATAAATCAATACAGGACGTGTGAAACAGCGGAAGGGAGGGGTCACCGCAGGCCATGGCTGAGATTTGAGCCTATCCTTTACAGTCAAAGGAAATGCGATCTGTCTGCATTCGCTCTATCCATCATACGTCTCCTTCTGCACTGCCAAAAACTGTGTATTTTAGCAGAAATAAATTATAAAGCAGTGACCGCACTCACGTGGTGCATGTGCGGACCACTTTATGTACACTGTTGTTGTGTGATTGATTGCTTCCATAGCAGTTGTAGTTCTACCTGGGGTGGTAGTTGTGTTATTTTATAAGTAGGAACCATTTATAGATGAGTGAAAAGCGGGCGGCGTTGTGAGGGCCTGATGTGGAGGTCTCCAAGCAATCAGACTGCCGAGTGGTCTCTATCTACAATCTATAGCTTGGGAAAAACATGAATAATGGCATAAATTACAACCCTGAATGCCGTAATTATAGTTAGTGCTTTCTTGTGCTTTGGGAAAGGTGCCATTTTGTTGAGTTGAAAATATCTGGAATTTATCACTTCTACCAGGAAATTGATGACGTGATGTTTAGAGAACTTCTGCATATGCAAATACACTTGTGTTCTGTAATTAAAAAGTACATTCATATATAATAAATGTCTGTATTTATATTAATGTATATAAATGCTTTTATATTAATTTATATAAATTAAAATAAGTGTATATAAAGTTTATATATAGCAAATGTTTATATATATATAAATAAGTAATAATAGAATATATAAATTTAAATCATGAGTATGCAGTTGTATTTGATAATATATAAACGTATATTGAAATAAGTCTGAATATACAGTATAGATACAGGACTGAATATATAAATGTTAATAATGAATGCATGTATAAAGTAAATCTGACTATATAGCGATATCTGAATATATAGAAGTTACTCTGAAAAATTTAGTCAAGTTTGAATATAAAAATTGTGAATACATTGTTACAATTCTGACTATATAACTGTAAATCACAATGTATATTTAAAAATCTTGAGCATGAGTTATAATTCTGTATGTATATATGTATATATAATCAACATATTCAAATCAGTAGTTCTCCATTGTTGTGAATTAGATGTTGATTAGAAGCAGTGCTTCATGGGATTGTAGTTCTTTCCCTCATTAAAGCCGTTAAGTATACAGTCTTGTACCTTTGTCATTTTATTCCATTTTCAAATACTTTTTAGCTTCAAATCAAAATTGGAAATGTTATCATTCACCTTGTAGCTGGGTGATTTGATTTTTTTTCTTCAAAAATCCGTATGGGAAAAATTAATGGGAAAAACTTGGCACTAAAAAGTGGGTGGGCACTAATGCGCTCTATATAGGCTTTGTGTTTTAATAAACTCTCTCAGAAGTTATCATTTCTCACATTATTATCCTAAGCAACCGATTCCAGCTATGCATGTATGTGGGAAAATTGAAACGTGGACTTTAATGTTGAGCGATTTTGTAGCGTGCCATTAGCAGAGTGCGGCAGAATAATAATGTGCTGTAGTTATGGCACTCGAGGAGCATAGTAGACACGTTAAAGGTCACGAGGGCTGAAGAGGTGCTTTGTCCACAAGCCCATCAACCTTCTTAGACAATAATGACCTTTAACAGCTTCCACAACTCTCTAAGGTTCACTCTCAGTGTGGGTTGTAAGAACTCAACGTTTTTCAATAACACTCATAAAGAGTTGTGCTAGTAAATTCTGCGGCTTAATGTTTTATTAGCCCCGGAGTGGATCGATAGCGTGAGACTTCCCTGCTGTCCAAGTGCCATGGTTGGGATAACAGTATCTTAAATTTACCCAAAAAAGGTTAAGCCTTCACACTACGGCCACTTAAAGATTCAGGATTGGTAAAATTTTAAATGTCTTAAGTGTGCTGCTCTTTTTTTTTTACTTGACAACAGGAGCGGTCAAAATGTAACACAGGCTGTTTGTTCGGTCGCGCTCAGAATCACGGTGAAGCGGCGCCGTATATCTCCTCAACCCACCTTTGTCTTTTGTCTCTTAGTTACAGAGCTAGATGTCGACTGTGGGGTTCACAGATACTGTCTGCCAGGTCGATGAATAATGGATCCTGAGCTGTGACATCTGGCAGAGATAGCGCCAGGAGAGTTAGGTTAAGAGAGATTGGGGATGTTAGCCGATTGTGTAGTCATGTGTATGTGTGCGTCTCAGTCCCACATGCGTGCCTGTTTTCAGTAGCAGCGGGGCTTGAAGAGACTTTAATGACAGTGGACTGAGAGGCATGGCGAAATGGAATAGGGTATCCTAAGAAAGAGCTCTTTTAGCACCTCTATATCTCCCGGGACTGGGATAAAACAAACCAGAAGAGGAGCAAATGAACAGGAAAAAAGTGTGTGGGAGAGGGAGCGATCGTACGCTCGTTATATTGCAGGAATATTAAGTCGTATCCAAACTGTGTGGGAAGAAATTTAATGTACTTGTACATGTTCGCACATATATTTTCATCAGTAGCCTACTCTTCTTTTTGTCTTGTATGAAAGGTTTCTCAGTAGTTCTGGAGCTCGTAGCAGAGCAGAGAATAATTTTTATTTTTTGGGGGGGAAAAAGCCTCTTGACTTGTTTCTAGTATCCTGAATACATAATGACTCAAATTGTCATGGTAACAGAGGAAATTGCAGGAGGTAGAATTGATGATTGCTTGACCGAGAGCGAGGCATAAGTTTAGAGGAGTGTGCATGCTATTTGGCCTTTTGAATTAAACAACCTACAAAGCTTCAGCTTATTTCAGTAGCACTGTTTGCTAAGGTTAGGGTCACTGATACTATAACCCTCATATTTATATTCAGACCAACAGCACGCTTGCAAATTTTATGCAACAATAAAAATAATTTTTTTAGAAACAATATTGATAGTTCTTTAGTTGATCCTCATTGTTATACACACAGTAATGGCATTTCTGAATTTAGCGCTTTTGAACAAATCGCGTCGAGTAAATAATTCAATGACTCACTCGTATAGAGATTCACTTGTTTGTTTTGTGAATGAATGAATCAGCATTTTGACACATTTAAGTGAATGATTCACTGAATCTCTCAAATAGACTATTAAAACTCTTAACATTTAAATCAATTTATCATACAGAAAGAGTCACCAAGTTTTTGAAAAGTAATAGAAATTTCCAAAGAAATGTGGACCTAACTGAACATTTAATGCATTCTTTTTTTTTTTTTTTTTTTATTAAAAGAATCATATACATTACAACTTGATTAGTATATAAATATTAAAAGCACTTTTCTGTTATGATTCAAACAGTAACTCCTGAGTTTGTGAGTCTTTTTGAGTGATTCATTAAAAGAAAGAACTCAATCTCTTTTGTACAATTAGAGCTACTGTACGGTCATATGATTTCTCAAATTGTGCATCTTGAGAAAGTTTGCTGTTGTATTTCAAAGCAATTTAAGAGACCACTTTGGCACCTACAACACCTTTGCATTGTAGGAAAGAGTTTTGCACTGACAAACACCACTCAGGTTTTTTCAGAAAACTGTAAAAATCGAACTGTTATTTAAATCAGTGAGCTGGGGTGTATTTTTAATCCATTTAACTTCTTACAAAACCTCAAACTTGAGCAATTTTTCATAATTCTCTCACTTTGCATATTTATAAGGTTAACTGTAGAACCAGAGTTTTATAATATATTGACCCATGCAATAAAGTAATGTAACCAAATCAATGCAGTGGACTTGCAAAGCACTATTACTGTCCTTTCAGTTGCACAGATAGGCTCGATTAGAAAACTTTTGATTAAATCAGACTGTAAACATAATTACTTTTCTTAACTTCACCACCACTATATACGTAAATGAATATAGACATCACTTCCGGTGCATGCTGCCTCAGCAATGCATTCCATGCAGGCTTCTATATAGCATGAAGTGGGGCTAATCCTTCCTGAAGCAGGTGTTCCTTTAGTGTTTGTGACTTGGACACGTTCCCAGGAATTTGGTGGGAATGCGCAGGCTGACCAATTAGCTGATTTTAGCTGGAGGGCCGGATTCCCAGTGTAACTTACATTCCTTCCTCTTTGCATGACCATACTGTGACATAATCTACACATCCCTTCTCCATCTGTGTGTTTCTCTTTTTAACTCTCTACTTGTGTAGTGTAATTCACCTGGTCAGCTCCCGAGCGTAGAAGGAATGGACGTTTGTGTTGTTTTCTCGAACCGAGACCCGAGAGCGGATCTGGCAAACTTGGCTCACACCATAGGACTTGTAGCTGGGAACTGGGGGCAGCCAAAAACCATTACTCAGTCTAAACTGAACCAAATCGTACACCACCACCACCTATGGTGAAGAATAGCTACCACCACCAAGCAGAAACTTCCTCATTTGTGCCCCTCCCCTCCTCTGCAGAGTCGACAGAAGACCCGTCCAGTGCTGGCGTGGTGGCCGGAGCCATTCTGGGAAGCTTCTTGGCGCTCGTTTTGGTCAGCGCGTTGGTCGCTGTGTTAGTGATGCGAAGTCGCCGCCATCAGCATGGATATTCGGGCGACGGCGAGCAGGGCGCTTATGGCAACAAAACTCGCCTTTTTGGAGGCAAGAAGGCTAGCAAGAACGGCGCGGGAGCCAACAACAACGGGCCGATCTACACATACCGCGAAAGCGACCCCGGCGCCCTCACGGAGAAACGCAACGAGTTCCCACGCATGACCGGCAACATGCCAACCGCCCATGACATCCTGCTGAGCGGCGAGATGAACGAAGCTGAGCGCAGGAAGTTTGATGCTCTCAACGACAGCCTGGAGGATGAAGAAGAGGACGAACGGTACGACCGCTTCAGCGGACTGCCGCCTAGCTACCAAATCCACCGGCACGAAGACGAGTGCGCACCTTACCTGGACGACGACATGGAGTCCCAGCGAGACGGGTCCATCATCTCCCGGACTGCCATTTACGTCTAGAGGAAGCAGATAATTCACCTAACTGATATTTACTTGACCTTTTAAAACAAAAAGACGGAAACTTGCCATCTGAGAAGCGGAAGCAGAACGCGTAATGTCACATCTGTAGACAAAAGCACTCATTATCAAACTTAAAACACAAATTAATGCTACTTCCCTCACGATGTGTACTTTTAATGCATTATACTGACTAAAAATAGTTATTTGGTTGTTGTGTAACTGTAACTTCTCGTTAACGCCCATTCTAGACAGAATCCATCTTTCGTGGTTGATTCACTCCCATGAGCACAATACTCAAGTAGGCTCTTTGAAGTGAAAAGAAAGCCTTGTGATTAAGCATACAGGATTGTCAATGCTACATCGCATGAGAGACTCAGCAAGCTGTGACCTAGAAGCTAAGGCCGCTCTCTCCAGGTTGCATACGGCAGGCTTCTTTAATCAAATCCCGGGGATGTCGTCTTCGAGAACAGCTGGATGTTTTGTTAGCGAAACAGAAAACAGGCAACGCAACGCTCGCTCCAGCATCTGGGTCATTCATCTGTGGCACCGATCAACTCCAGCTGTGAAGGCTTTTAACTTTCCCCCACTATTTTTTAGCTCTTGTTTATTAATCAGATGTCTTGTTACGCTAAAGGAATTTTCTGAATGACTCGAGGGGTTCTAGGCAGAAGCCTAATAGTGTTTTTCTCTCCGTACTCTCCTGTCAACCTCTGCAGAACGGTTTGTTCCGGGCCATGTTTAATTCAGAAGAGTGTTGTGCATTAGCCGCGTGCGTTTTGAGCTGATGCATGTTTTTCCCAACCCCTGATTAATCCAGTTATATCAAAACCATAGACCGCAACATCTAAAAACTGCAGACAGGAGCGCGACTAGCTTCAGCACAAATCCTTCCAGGCAGAAATAGGCTTGGAGTCTATACCGTGTTGTCTTTTAACTTCACTAAAACAGATTAAGTAGATTAATGCACATCGTAGATTGGCGGCAAAACGCAATTGATGTGCCTTTGAGTGTGGGATTATGTGGACGGCGGAGCGCTTGACGGACCTCAGCGGGGAGCGTTAAGCCAGGCAGCATATGCTGCCCGGTTCAACGGAGTCCACGGTGTTGAAACGCTGCCAGCTGTGAAAAAAGGTCAAGGGTTGACGTGCTCTCACCGTATGTTTGGCAGCGAGATTAGGCCGCTCGCTTTACCGAGTCCCTCTAGAGCTGGTCAGCGGTTTGTTTTGAAGCCTCTCGCATAAGCAGACTTTTTTAGACTACAAAAAAAAGACATTTCAGACAACTATAAGTGTGTAACAATGTGCGTCCAGATGTGGATTCATTAGTGTCTGAGTTGTCGGCGAGCGCGTGCTTTGCATAATATCGTGCCGCTTGTATGGATGCTTCGGCAGTGCTTTGAATATCTTGAGCCGTGACTCATTCATCCTTGGTTTCACAGCATCGAGCCTTCGGTGGAGGGAGGTTAGAGTGATAATGACAAAGGAGCAACACACTCACCTATGCGACGCTACCCAGGCAGAACTCCATATCCAGCAAAGCGGATATAGCATGAGTAATTTGGAGATTATACTATCTGGACCCAGTGACTGTAAAGGCAGTAGTTACTCTAGCCTACAGTGTTCACCCACGCTGCAGACTTGCAAGGCTGTTAATTTTTATCCCCCCTCCCTAAAGCTCTTCAAGTTGCATCACTGCACTGAAAAATAAGGAAGGCAAAGCTACTTTTCCGAGAGCTGCTCAGGCCTTGAAATATTCAAGCTGATAACGATTACAAAAATGAAGAAGTGGAGAGAGAAAATGGGGAGCTTATTGCGCCAGTCAATATTGTGTTGTTATCAGTAGCAAAGGTATTAACTTGACCTGTTTAGTATGAATTTGGAGTCAATGTCAGGCATATTCATGCATTCAGAGAGGCCTGTGATGTATTGTGAGTTTCTGTGCTGAACGTTTGACTTTAAAATGCTATTCGAGACTTGAGAAAACTGAAAGAGCAATGTTGCCAAATCAAGTTTTCATAACTTTTAAATATTAGTGTTTTAATAGAATCTTTTGTTGAACTTCTCTGAATGTTATTATAGAATATTAGTGTTAAGGGTTACATAGTGATGCCATGTTCTCATTCGCACAATCCCAAGGCTACATAAAGATTAATTACTGAAATAATTGGGCAAAACTCACAAATAATATGTCTGGGTCACATTTTACTGCAGTATCAAAGGAAGTAATTAAAGAACTTTATTTTGCATAAAGAATCATGTTTTATTGTCAATTATGCAGATTTAAATTTTAAGATGCCATTACAGTGTCTTTTTTTTTTTTTTATGAGTATACAATAAAGCGTCTGTTTAATAAAGCCACAATGCAAAATAGGCTCCATTTACTTTGTAACGTAATTTAGCAGATTTTTTATTTTGTAGTGAAAATATGACCTGGACTCCGCCTGGTAATGTTTGGAGATGAAAGATACCATCTATCCACATGTTCTCAATATTATGAAACAAAACCGTATGTTTTGATAAGTTGATGTAAGTGCCTTCTGGGATGTGTTTTAGGTTTGCAAGCTCGCCGCAATTCATGCGATGTTGAAATCCTATATATTGTAAATGAATGCCATACTTAAAGACTGCAATCAATCAACAATATTGAGAAAAGAAGAAAAACAAGACCGCCTGAGCAACGGCAAATTGTCCCCACGTGATGCTACTTAATTGCTTCGCATTATGGTGCAAGTCATTATTAACTCGTCAGCTGTGGAGCTGATTATTCATGCACTCTGAATGTTGTGTTGTGTTATCAGGTTGTGACACTGTGTATGAAAAACACTTGGACCGATCGCTTCTGCCTGACGTCTTTTGTGTAAAAACTGCAACAGGTTCATATCACATCTGCTGTATTACAACAAATATTTGTCAAAACTTGTGAGAACAAACTATACTCTCTTGTTTTTGTTGAGGTTGTTATATACTATGGATGGAAACCAGTGCTATCTTGTGAGGTGTTGATGGTGTGTATCTTGACGTGACGTGTCCTGTGTGTGAGATATATATATATATACTGTATATGTATGTATTTATCATCGAGAAATCCAGTGAGACAAAAGTGTTATTTATCGGTACTGTAAATAACAGATGTAGTGGTCCGTTATGGCCAACACCAAATATAAAGCAGATGTAGTATAAAAGCCCAGAGTAGACAAGAGAATAACCTCAGCTGCCTTGAGTCGGTGATTTGGACAGCCGGGAATCCTGCGCGTTCAGCAGATGTAGCTTCCCAGACGCACACTAGTTAGTAACTGGCACACGGCCTGCGATGAAAGTACACTACGGATTGACGTTAACACACAAATTTTTGCACTGACAACTTTTTGCTCTCTTAACCCTCAACAACATGACAAGACGTCAACACTAGCTAAACACACACACACACACACATACTCAACTGTAGCGGGTGAATCTTGTGCTCATGTCCTGGTCATATGATGCCTGTGACTCAAAGAAGAGAAATAAGAAGATACTTTTTGTTTAAAGACCGTTGTAGCTTATTTTTCATTTTGTCATGGAAATACGAGTACATTTTCTAAATATTTTCAGGCCTTAAAAATATGAAAAATAGTACTGAATTTGTCAAAATAAATTTTTCTTTGTAATTGAAATGATATAAAATATAAATATATTACTTTTTAAAACGAACAAGTCAAATGGAAATGCTTTAATATTTAATATTTTGAATATTTTTACTAAATATTTTATATTTCGATTATTTTAATAATTACGGCAAAGAATGAATCTGAAAATAAAGTAAAACTTCACTTCAAAATAAACTCAACTAAAATGTAAATGCTTGTTATGTTTGGATTTTAGTTATTTTGTGACTTGTATTTTATATTTTGAATGCATTTTTTTTTTATTATTTATAATATATTAATTATGGCAGAGAAAATGGGCATTATTTTTTCTTGACTGTAATGATGTGAATATTACATTTTATTCAAAATATTGTTTAAAATATTTATTCAAAATACAAAATAAAAATATATCGCCTCCAAATGAACTCAAGTAAAATGTAAATGCGTTATTAGTATAAAGTTTACATTTTAACTGAGTTAATTTTGTCATTGTTTTATTTTAAATTTCGAATAAATATTTTTTTTCCAAAAAATAATATTTTAATATTTATGAATTTTGATTAGTTTATAGCATTGTTGTTGTTGTTGTTATTATTATTATTATTATTATATTTTCTACCTTTGATGTTGGGCTGAAATATGACCCAGGCCGTGATTTTCGTGAGATTCGCCCTCAGATCTCCCCGCACACACTGTGGCCATCCAGGATTTATTCTCCGCAGTTAAAAGCTACGTGAGAAACTATTACGCTGACATACACCAGTATTATCCCGTTTAGTGAAAGACATCATCAAGATTCATGCAAGTTTCCTCCATTCCTCGCCAATCATGCGGTTTTATAACCCTGTAAGACTCCTTTAGAAGAGGTGGGAACCCCTGGGGCTCTAATCCTCTCTGAAAACGGTGCCACAGCGGGCAGAACACTGGCAGGTTACAAACCAATGTTTCTGTCATGCAATTACACAGCCTGTCCGCAACCACTACTCTTAATTTTTGACAACAGAAATGGGTTATGGCATCTGCAGTTTGCATCTGCCTCCGGTCTCAAAGCAACTCGGAGCCATTAGATGAAATTGCGACTCCACACGTGTGTTTTCATGGCCTGCTCCCTCTCATCAGCTACTTGTGAATACTATAAATAAATTAGAGAACTAGCAAACGCATTACTAATTGATACGCAGCCCTCCATGCCGTCTAGTTGTTTTGCTGCTTTTTTGTTTTCATTGTGTAAGATATTTAGTCTGTTTTAGAGGAAGAGGATGCTTTAACATCACAAAGATGTGATTAGCGCTAACAAAAACACTTAAACTTGTGTGGTGTGTTTATTTGGAGCGGAAACAAAAGCGTGCACATTCCAAGTCCCATTATTGTCCTGTCACATTATTTTTGTATACTGGTTGTAATTAAAAACCTGGTGGATTTATAAGTGCTTTGTCTGGCGCATCTGTTTGTTGACTCGATATTTTCTGCATCTTGTGTTTTGTGAATGTTTCTCTTTCTGCCTTCCAGGAGCTCTTGTGATGCTGCAGGACGATGATGCACGGCTTGCATAGCTAGTCTCTGACAGAAATTACATTCTGACCCCCGACTGACAAGCAAAACGCAATCCTGGAAGGATGTTGATGTGTTTTTTTTGTGTGGCGGGGTAGCATGACGGGTGGCTAAACTCCTCGAGCATGCATCATAAAAAGTGGGTCACATGTTGAGAGCAGGATCAGCGGTGAGATGTGCTCTATTAGAGGTCAGATTGAGACCGAAACGCTCCGTTACACAATTAACTGAAGCATGCCGTCATAATCACTTAAAATAACTGAACCCACACGAGAGCCTGAGAAAGATGCTCATTTTGGAAGAAAATATCAGATGGCACTTTGAGGCTTCTGAACTCTTGATATATATATATATATATATATATATATATATATATATATATATATATATATATATATATATATATATATATATATATTTTTATAAAATTACTTATTTTTGTCATATGACACATTTAACAGCTTTTAAAAAATGTTATTGCTGAATAAAAGGCATAAAAGTTTTGATTGAAATTTTTTTTTTAAACTGATTCCAAACTGACATATTTTATAGCATATACATAACAAAAATACATACCTAAGCAAACTTTGGCAGTCTAGCGGTGCCTGAGGGGTTCCAAAGGTAGCCTCCATCAGGATGTAAACACAGGAATCTCACCCCTTTCCTGTTATCCTCCACTTGCTAATGGCTTTTGACAAACCTGCCGCCCATTGTGGCCTCGTTCTCATTGAGCCGGCAAGACACAGCGTGCCTCCCCTCAGCCTTGAGGGTCCACTTCAGGCACCTGCATCTGTCGCCTTGACAACACTCTGCCACTGTTCTGTCACCACCTCCAGTCTCTCTCGTTCCTTCCCTGCACAAAGACATGTCTGCACACGCTCGCCTCGGCTTTTGTGCCAAGCACATACAGTTAGTTTCCTAAAAACACTGACTATACTCTTAAATATAAGAGTTCCAAAAGGGGCAGGGCCATAACCACCATAGACACTGAGAGAGACAAGTACCCCTCCTCAATATTTAGAAATTGGAAAAACACTTTTTGCTGTAGCACATGTGGCATGTGAACCGATCATCTCTTTCTCATTACTAATAATGGCATGAAATAAACATGAAAGAACATCAGAAGGTATCTTGTTTAAACTGAAAGACATCAATTTACAACATATTTCAAGTTCAAGTCCACCGACGTTAGTCTACTCTCCTGTTTGTTTGTTTGTTGATTTGGTGTTATGATTGGTCAGATCGCCTGTCAGTCAAACCTATTATAATATTTGAAATTCTTGCACTGATCTGCTGCACTCCTTTACGTAGCACCCTGTTTGTTGTTAGGATGAAAAAAAAGGTTTAAAATGTACATATTTAGGCTGGTCTGTCTCAGCATAGGCTTTTGTCAATGTCAAATTGACTTAGTTGGCCAATTACATCAAAGTAGGCATGGCTTACTGTTCACAGAAGCAGAGCGTGAATTCCAGCACGAATCCTGAGTTTACGGTGAAAGAGAGCAAGGTAAGATGGAAGTAGTGAAATGTAATATTTTACAGCTGTTCTACAATAGAAATGTTAAATGACCAACAGTAATATCCAGTGATGGAAACCACTCGACCTTTTATCTCAAATATGGCTGTTCTGAATTGAAAGCATGGTATTATTTAAGTGATGAATGTATGAATGTGACGATATAAACGTTTCACGCTTATTCGACAGACTGTGTTCATATTGTGCTATATAATTTGAAAATAGTTCAAAATTATTATTTCTAATAACAGAATTTCCTTCCATTGTATGTCTTTAGCCATACAAATAAAAAATTCTAATAATAATAGTAACAGTTTTTGATTCCCTAAAGAAATTTTTAGTGAACAATTCTTACAAGAGGCATATTTTTCCTTAGTGTGAAGAACATAATCTAAGTCACTATTTTCCTCTTTAAAGAAGCTTTCGTTGAATGGAAAGTTTCCACTTTTTTTTTTCTTAAACTCTGTGTGAAGAACATTTTAATAATCGAAAGAATCTTTTTCCACTATAAAGAACATTTTGTGCAGTGGAGAGATTTCATGGGTGTTAAATGAGTGTAGGTTGTAGGAGACGTTGAAATTGTTCTGTATTATGGTTTGATTAGGACACAGTAGTAGGTACATCAGTGGTTGGCATCGATTGGGGGGGGGGGTCTTCCAAAGGAATATGTCGTGCTGAGATGATTGGCGTAATTCAATAACATTACACAACTGGAATTGTCATTTCTCAAGGAATGCCACATTCGGCCATCTGCCAGGTGGATTTTATCCATGCCGTACGGATAAATAACACTGGGTGAATTCAGATAAATGGGCTTCTTGCCATTTATTTGATTTGACATTTATATATACAGTAGGGTCCAAGAGTCTGAGACCAATCAGTGCTCAACAATAAGAATGGCCTGCAGCCAGTGTGATAGCATTTGGACCCGGTTGACAGGATTGTCACTCATCCCTTCAGGCTAGTGCTGCAATGCCACTGAAAATTTCACATTCATTGATCTTCAACATCCATTTTATGCCTTGCAAACATAAAGGCTTTTGTGATGTATTCTGTGCTGTTGTTGCAAATTTTGCTGATTTGTCGCCAAGATTGTTATCAAGCTGGCTGTCATAAATGTGGTGTAGTAGAAATGGCAAAAATGACAGGAGAGTTTTGAAAGAATGCATTTATAAGCACAGCTTCGTTTTAGAATACTGTTTTCTCTCAACACAATACCCTTTTCATTTCATTTAGATTACCAATTAAAATTCCTTTTTGTAAATTGTATGTGTGTATATATACACAGTACACACACATATTATGTAAACAAAAACTTTTATTTTGGATTAATCGGTTGTCAGCACTTTTATATATATCAATACATATATATATATATATATATATATATATATATGTATATGTATATATATATGTATATATATATATGTATATATATATTGAAAATGCATTGACTGTATATTGACTGTAAATGCATAGCTACAAATATCATTTGTCAAAATCAATATCATCACTTCTATAAATGCATAGCTACATGTATTTAACTTTTTTTTTATAAAAAAATATTTCCAGCAAAACAACTGAAAAGTCGAAGCAATTAACACATTATTTGAGAATGTTGTCTTTTAATTTTCAATTGATATGACATTTGCTTTAATCATAGCACTTTTACATTTACGTATTTGATTAGTGATCTAGAAATAGTGCAAACTCTTTTTTTAATGAATTTATAAAGGATTTTTAAAAGGTAAAACACTCTTTATTTCCAGGTTTAAATGATAACTAAAATCCTTGTCTTCAGTCTTTTGGACCCCACTCTCTTTCAATATATATATACTGTATAGAGAAGACAACCATATTTTATTTAACACAAACGAAGAGGCTTTGAAGAAAGTACAGTCCGTTTGATGTACCTTCCTGTTTAAAGTTTTAGGTCATGTCCAATGAAAATTTGTGAAATAACATCTTGTTCTTTGTTCACATCAATTAAATGTGCCTTTGACTCTGACTACAGTCTGTAGGTATCAACAAATACAGTAAACAAAACCGAACGAGTGACTGACATACCAGACCTGATGAGTTGTTTAATACGGCTGCTTGGGATGTTTGACTGTTTAGCTTTATTTTCCCTGCGAACAAGACAAAAAACATGGTTGCTATTGAAATAATTACTATTTCTCAAAGAATGTAGGTCTGCCGTCTTTCTCGCCGCGTTCCTCTTTTAACGCATTTTTCCTGCTGCTTCTCTCAGCGAGAATGTTATTTTTTTAATGGCACACTGAGGACTGATAGGCCTCAATTATCCTGTCCAGCCATTTGATCAGAGCTTTTTGTTTGTCTGATGGCTTCATGCTGGGGATGACCGGTCAATAGGTCTACTGTTTGCACACAAGTATGCACACTCAAAAACAACTAATTTTTTTTGTAGAGAACAGGGAGAATGCAAATGTAGGAAGACGAAGTTAGAAGTTTTTCCATCTGGTGCTGTTATTTTTTTTCTTAATTTCAGACTTTCTTTGTGTCCTTTTTTATAGTAGCTTGCATCAAGATCTTTTTACCTCTAATAGGAAATGGGTTGTTCATTTATCTAGGCCCTACAGTTTCACAAATTTCTCTTTGAGCCTCGAGAGGAATGAAAGCTCTTTTTAACCAACACCTATTACCCCAGCCATCTGTTCCCTGGGTGTGAAATAATTCACAATTTCTCCGATATTATCTTTTTCATTTTGCCTTGTCGTATTCATTTGAATGATTTTATTCCTCTACTTTAAGTTTTATTCCTTTCACAGTTTGGGTGAATTCACCCTTTTGCGCTCGGGCTCATTATGGTTAACACCCCCACTAGATGTGAGATTTTATTAGTCCTCTTGCCTCCAACCCCCTCGTGGGGTCTTCAGAAATTAAGACATTACCAACCAAACGCTTGATGCTGAACTAATGAGTCACTGAAACATGCCGGTGGGGAACTTATTTTAAACGCAGCCTGACTATATGCACTCTCTATTAAAGATAAAACGGGCTAAATATTTGTTACTGAAGTGGGATTGAATTGCACAGCACCTGTTAGGCCTTTTTGTGAACTTTTAGCCCAGTTTTTATTACTTTCCAGCTCTAAATCTGCTACCGTAATGCCGTGACAGAACGAGTAGAGTTGGCAACGTTGAACTGATTGCTGCCATCTGGAGTCTAGATGGACTTGTGGTAAAATAGAGCGTTAACGTCTATTAACATCAATAATCAATGTGGCATAAAAGCGTTTAATACATAGCTCGGCATGTGAGTGAAGCTTGTGTGGCGTATCCTGATCTCGCTTCTTCATTTACTGTACTTTTTTGACTCCCTTAAGTAATTAAAAAGGCAAAAATAAAATGAGGTTTGCCTTTTCTGACAGATGTTCAAGCTCAGCGGTAGTTAAACAATGGGCAAAACATTCTATAGCATCTATTTGGGTTCATGTTCTTTTACAGCTACACAATGAAGACTCTGGTGTTCATCATGGCTGCATTTATTGGATGAAAAATACAGTAATAAAATACCGTAATTTTTTACCAATTAAAATAACAGTTTGTTAGGTGAATATATTAAAATGTAATTTATATCACGTCACATGATCCTTCAGAAATCATTCTAAAATGCTGATTTGCTGCTCAAGAAACATTTCTTATTATCAGTGTTGAAAATAGTTGTGCTGCTTCAAATTTTTATGGAAACTATAATACGTTTGTTTTCAAGATTTTCTGATGAAAAGAACAGCATGTAAAAACATTATTAATGTCTTGACTGCCATTTTTGGTCAATTAAATGCATCCTTTCTGAACAAATAATATTTATTAAACAATTCTGACCCCAACATTTGAAGAGTAGTGTGAATATAAAACTGTTCAGTGCTCATTTGTGTTTATCCATAAAACAGATTTGAATGTCTTGAAATGTTAAAATATGCTGTATGTAAAAATAAACATTAACCTTGATTAATTAAAGCTGTAAAAGCTGGTCATTGTTAGTTCATGATACCTAACACATTAAATAATGTTTGAGATTTGAAGTGTTGTAAAGTTTTGGTGCATTCAAAAATATCAAAAACACTTTTCAAGCAAAACATTACAAAAAATAGGTTTTAAATGTAAATAATACATATGCTGTTACAGTAAACAGTATTTGGACACTTTTTGGATATCAAACATAAATCACCTTGACACCTAGTTGGTTGGCAAAGGTGGCTCTTAGAAAAGAAGAATAAACCCATCATTTGTTCACAGATGCCATTGGTTTTGACTTTTTTTTTTTTATGCAAAGAAATTCATGCATTTTAAGTGTCCAAATCCTTTTGTTATAAATAATCAATGTAATCACAATCTAACAGTAATGTATTTCATGCATGAGCAGGTCAGTATAACTGACTTGATTAAAACAAATTTCATAGCATTAACAAGCGTCTGCAGTGCCTGAAGTTATGAAATTGAACCATTTTGGCTTTTAATCGATGAACGCATTGATTCACACAGAGTTTTTAAACTAATGTTTTCATATTGGAGATGCTCTCTTTGAACATTGAATGCGGTTTGGTTTCAAAGAAGGGCCTGCTGAATGAAAGTGTTTTCTGAATGTCCTGAAGGTCTTTCAAAGCAGGTTATGGAAAGCCAGGTTAGGATTTAGTGGCAGATGGAAGCCACCGGAGCAGCGGTGTAGTTAAGCGCCCTGCTCAGGGGCACGGCTGTGCTGGACGGATCTGGGCTGTAACCGAATGCGGTTGGCTGAGTGTCCCGGGCCGCCGGCGCTGGAGCTGAAATCCCTCGGCCTCCGGTTGATGCTGTGGTCTTCCAGCACGCATGACCTCGCCAGGAGGTCAGGGGGCGATGGGCTGTCTGGCTGCTGCGCTATTGATGTTTTCTAATGGCTCGTCTGTGTCGGCTAATGGAGGGATGGAATTGGCTGTGACTTGAATCTTATATTTCAGTGAGTGTCTGTTTTTCATGCTCGTATATAGTATGCTCCAACCTCTTGCTGCTGGACATTATTGAGTATAATAGAGGTTCTTAGTAGTGTGTTTACATCTGAAGAGAACATCCTCTTATGAAGAACTTTGTTCAGTAGGGTTGTTGAATTGCTGTTTGGCTCTGTAGAAGTACTTCTGATGTTCATGTTCCTTGGTTTATGGACTCTTTCTAAAAAAAAAAAAAAAAAGAATTCAATCTTTTAGATGAAAATATGATCAATCTTTTTAGACCCCAAAATATGATTGTCTTTATTTTATTTCAGCTAGTTGCCAAGTTAACATTTCTCATTTTCATTTTTTTTTTTTTCTTTTATCATTTTATCTTGTTTTTTTTAAATATTTTAATAAATTAAATAATTTTTCAATTCATTTATTTCAATTAAATTTTATTATTTCACAGTTTGTTAGTATTTATTCCTTATTTATTTTCCATTTTTACCACTGCTTTAAAGCACCAGTATACTGCATGGAAATTTTATAGAGATCTATTATTTAACAAAAAATTATAACATGATGAAAATTACCTAGTGTTAAACACCATATATATATAAATAAATAAAAACAAGGTGTTTAACATATCGTCATGGGTAGCATGGGTATTTTGTAGAAATAGCCCAAAATTCATTGTATGGGTCAAAATTATCATATTGAATGGGTAAAAAATCATTAGGATATTAAGTAAAGATTATGGTCCATGAAGATATTTAGTCAATTTCCTACCATAAATATATCAAAACTTAATTTTTGATTAGCAATATGCATTGCTAAGAACTTCATTTGGACAACTTTAATTTTTTGGAACCCTCAGATTCCAGATTTTCAAATAGTTGCATCTCAGCCAACTATTGTCCTATCCTAACAAACAGAATTACTTATTTTCTGGGACAGTTTGTACTCTTTTTGTAGAAAAGTGCCATTTTTAGGACTGTTCAAATACTGTAGGAGGTGGTTTTGCATCCATCTAAATGACACTTTTTTTACAATGGTTGTCCAGTTTATTCATGCACTTAAAATGTTAAAGAAGTTAAACTCCTAAAAATGTGTTGTGCTCTCTGCATTCTTTTCTATTTTGTTCTGTCTTGCTGCTTCTGAACACTAGGTGTGACCTGTGTGATCGGCTCTGTGCTGCCACTGTGTTGTAAATGTGTATTAATTGCGTTTGTTTTTTGTGGACGGGCTATTTTTATCCTCTCTCTGGTTTTGAAGAGCTCCAGATGCGGTGGATATTTTTAATTCTGGCGTAACTGTATGTAAGCGTGTCAGTGTGAGTGTGTGTCCCCTGTGTGTGTGTGTGGATGTAGCTCTCATCTCTCCATCACTCGCTGCAGCTCCACACAGATGGACAGATAAACGGCTCTGGAGAATTCGCCAAACTCGCTGTTAAACTCCACTCCACTCTCTTATTTCTCCATTTCAATCCTTCATTCTCATCCTTCTTGGCGAGGGCCTCCCCAAAACTCAGCAAAACACACTGACAGCCTCTCTCGTTCACACACACGGGCGTTCTCTGTGGGACTTCCCCCGCTTTCATGTAGACAAAAGCGTGGCGGTTGGATCATCATATCTGTCTGTTCTTCTGTGATGCGCTACAGCAGCTCCCGTTGCCTAAAATAGCGCTGCTTTACCTGAGTTTGTTTCTTCACAGGTTGACTTGCAAAGAGAGATGAAGGGTGGAGGAAGGTGAGAGGTGGAAGTGATGGTAGGATGTGAGGTAGACGCTGTAGGTATCTGTCTGCTACAAAAAGATAAAAGCTACTTTGATTTTACAGTCAGTCAAGCTATTTTAAATTTTAGATGATTTAGATCACCTCTGCTGTTATTAGCCCACCTATTGTGCCTAACATAATATTTGAAAACACTATTGCCTTAACACTGTTAAATCTTTAGCAAATATCAAAATGAATATAAATTTTTTAAATTGTACATTATAAAGTTAATTAACAAATGATATATATATATAATATAAAATACAGTATTTTTTTAATCAATACTCACTTCTCCGCTTCGTGTGTACTTGCAGCAAATATATTTAATTACACTGAGGTAACATCACTACACCTTGTTTTTCATTCGGTAGGATGCTAGTAATGCCCACTGGTGAAATGGATGCTGTGTGTGAGCTTGTTTTGTGAGAATTGTTTTTGGTTTATGAAGTATCGAACCACAGCGTTCATGTGGAGTTGGATTCAGCACCTTAGGCTGGAGTGGCCTGTGAGAAGACTGCTATCTGCCTGCATGTGTACAAGTATCAGCCTGTGTGTTGTTATGGATATGTCTACCACATTGATACTGTTAGTGTGTGTGTCTCTGTGTGTGTGTATTTATCTGCAGACATCCATTAGTGCATGACAGTAGAGGCAGACAGGAACACTGTGTCTCTCGGCTGGGAGAGAGAGAGAGAGATTTTGAAATGCCCTGGCTTTTCTTTGCCTCCTCTTCCCTCCCTCTGTTTCCCTCCTTCCCTTTGTCAGGCTTTTCCTCTGTCTGTCACTGTCTGAGAGCACAATACCTGAGCTGGACACTTTTTCCCAGAACATATTGAAGACTCTATCAGAATTTGTGCCCAATGTGTCCCAGTTTCTTCTCGTGTCAAAAACAGTCTGAGCTGAATTGGGTGAGCAGCTGCTGAGTGTTTCGGCACAAAATTCACTTATTCACTAAGTACCAAGGCCATCATCAGGGCTTGCGATACTTTTGAACCTGGCTCTAAATCTGAAATATTGCACCGCTGTATTTAAATCAGCTCATTGTCATTCTTTTCAACACAATCACACTTTCCTTCTATGTAAATTAGTCTTTTTAATAGAATGTGCTTTATTCACAAAACTATTTGCCTATTAACTCTGTGCTATTACCGCTCCAGGAAAGCAGGCAGTACACTGAATTTCATTTGAGATCTTTGTACATATTTTTCTTTTGATTTATGGCAGCAGTTATTCATCAACTGATGATGAAAAGATGAAGCGTTCTGGCTAGACATAGACATATATCCAGATTTGGGTTGTGTTGAAGCTCATTTTTAGCTTTTACCTCTGTATTGATTTCTAAAGCCTCTACACATTAACATCAGTCAATTTCGGTGGAAAAACATTAACATTTATATGCATTTCCTGTATAGCAGTTCTCATTTATTTATTTAGTTTATAATGTTTTTAGCATTTGTAAGTTTTGAGAATTTTTATATATATATATATATATATATATATATATATATATATATATATATATATATATATATATATATATATATATATATATATATATATATATATATATATATATATATATATATATATATATATATATATATATATATAAATTATTCAAATTTATTTAATTATTTATAATATGGTTTCATAAATTGTTGGCCCTGAATTTATTTATTTGCTTACTTGCATACACACTCACTCACTTATAATCTGTTTTCCTCATTTGTCAGCTCTGAAAAGGTATGTATGAATTTATTAGACAAATCTGGTGTTTATATTTTTGAATATCTTTTTTTTAATCATGATCTGTTGAGTTGGTATGTTTATTATAAAAGTATACTATATTGATTTATAATCTGGTTTCATAAATTGTTGGCCATGAAAAATTATTTCTTTTATTTTACACATTTTTTTACACAATTGTTTTTTATTTGGCCCTCGATTTTTTTTTTTTTTTTTTTCTTCCAAGTTTGATTTCAAGAAATATGATTTTTTTTTTTATTATTGTTATAAAGCAGTGACAGAGGATTGCTATCTTGGAGTGCTATAAAAGTCCTAGTTATGGATGCCAAATCATGGTAGTTTGCCATCTTCCACTACCAGTGACTCAAAACCGGCCTTCAAGATGGGAAATTCTGGCACTCAAATCGCATTCGGCACTAATTTTGTGGGTGTGTTTGCACTGTTACTTGATTTACATAACTCCTTTAGCGAGTTGGCCGCTAAAAGATGCAAAACAAACGATGCTAGCAGCATGCGCAACTCCGTCTTAATGAAACTCCTAATTTGTCTGTATCAAATCAGCCTAAAATACTTGCAGCATGTGTCCACGTGTTCGGGGAGGTGTGGGTGACCAAGTGTGGGTGCATTCAGGGCGCTGTTTTGAATTTCTGTCTTGATAATTATTTTGGCTAATTACGACCTAATTGTCGTGTTAACGGAGCATTTTTGGCACGTACCTTTACGCCAAAGTCCAGCTGAACCTGCAAGTGCCTCTGACGTTTTGTGTCACTCAGAGGAAGTTGAAAAGCTGTGGTTTGAGCGGCTGAACGTGTTACGTGGTCAGCCGCTGTGATGTTCAAAAAGCCCCAAATTTCTTTCTGATCACAATGACACAGCCGTGTGCTCAGATCTTCTGCCGTTAATTGTGGCTGTCAGCGACTAAAGTGGGTTTGATTGGCAAATCGAACACTTAAAAGCATGATTTAACGTACCCTCTGGTTTGACTGGGAAAGTAAGTTTAGTTTCGCTACTAAGAATAGCTTTGTGAGCGGAAATGATTGGGGTGCAGTGTTTTTGTGTGTGTGTGTGTTTGCGCATACCTACAGGCGCTGTGTGGATCATTCAATGTTTAATCCATTATTTCCCCCTCCTGCACAATTCCCGACACACGCGCTGCATCTTTAATGCAGACAGAATGTTGAAATGATGCACCTCCATATTTCGCATTCCTTTCTCTCCTTATCTCATCACTTTAACAATTGGAAGAAGAAATTGGATGGAGTGGCTGAATAAATCTGAGATTTTATGAGCTCACGTCAACAATGGCGAGTGAATTTTGTAATTTGATTAGATCAAGCGGCGTTCATAATTAATCACTTCTTTTGTCGACTTCCGGCGACGTTAAATATTAATAATCTCACAAATAACAATACAAACAGGCCGAGCTGAAGGAAAACACACTATTTACATTTGAGTCGATATTCTTCGCTTGGAGATGGAGGCTTTGACATTATTTGCAACTTTAACATCTTGCTATTAATAACTTTTCACTTCATCCCAGTTGCTGGCAGGAAGCACAATTTCAATTCTCATTCTTTCAGTTGTTTTATTAATCCTTCTCTTCTCCTCCGCAGGCTTTCCTCGATTTGTCATCAACGCTTAAATGCTGCCGATGGCTTAGTTGTATTATCCTGTGCTCATTTCTTTTCCCCTTTCGTCTTTCAAGGCTCTTTCATATTAATGTTTGCATTTACTTTCATGTTTGCTATTTTAAAAGGGGCGATTTTGCTGTTTGTTAATTCATATAGATGAACGTGTATATTGAGATCTCATAACATGCATTTTATGATCTTAATGAGTCTGATTTCACAAGCAGTTTGCATGTGTTATTTCTGCTGTCCAATAACGACCCACTCTCTGCGCTAGTAATGTGTGCCGTGTGTATTTAAATCAATGCAGTTAGTTTTTTTGTGTTCACAGTGTCATGGTGCAATTAACACTGTAACTGTTGGGCATTTTGGACTGGCCTACGAGATTGGGAATTGCACCATGCAATGTTTTCCAACACTAATTTTGCACATTTGTGGCATAATTCCTTTAGTGAATTGAATGCTACAGCAAATCAGATAATGCATGCAAACAAATTACACTATCAGCAGGAGCAATTCATTCTTAATTATTAAAAAACATCTAAATCTTAGGCAAATTATTTAAATTATTATTATTTACTGTTTTTAAAAGCAGCATACAAGCTCAGAAATTGGACCGTTCAAATGTTCTCCAAAACTAACTTTGCATGTTTGTTGCATTTTCTGATTTTCATAATTCCTTTAGTGAATCAAATTCTCAAGCAAAGCAGCACATGCAAACAAATTATACCATTCAGCAAGAGCAAATCATTTTTATGTAAATGCTTTTATTAATAATAATACAAATAAAATATAGCCTAATATTTTTAATTCACCATTTAATTTGGTTAGATTTTTTTTAAAGCATTCTAGAAGATTGGGAATTACACCATGCCAACATTGTCCAACTTTGCTTATGTGATCTGATTTTCATCATTCCTTCAGTCAATCAAATGCTAAAATACGACATGCAAACTATTTATACCTCTTAATTTAGTTTTCCCCCAGAAACAAGGTTAAATATCTTATGTCGTTTTGCTTACCAAGCAAATGCATCTTAATTTAAGAATTTTTATATATTTTGACTAGAAACAAGACAAAAATACTAAGTAAGATGAGCCTTTTTCGCAGTGTATTATTAATTTATTTTTAAATTAGTTAATTAAATTCATATTTTTTTTTACATTCTTATTTAATTATCCATTTAATTTGGTTTGATTTTTGAAAAGCACAGCATTTATGGAGTTGGAGTTGATGTTATTTGAACTTTTACCAACATGCTACAATGCTTTTTATCTTGGCACTTTGCTCCATAGAGCTCAGTGCATTTGGAAACATTTTATATGCATTATATTATCTGCTTACTCTATTAATTTTTTTCAGAATGTGCTCCTTTTTATGAATTTATTTGGGCCGTGGCCTCTCACTCTTTCTCACTTTCTTCATGTGTCTATCCATATATTAATTCCTGAAGGGCGCTAATATCCCTGTTCTGCTTTCATCTGTCTGTCTTAAGTCTTATACAATTATCATAACCTTGCACAATCAGAATAGGCCGCTTTCATTTCTCCGTACTCTTCTCTCTCTCGCCAACTCTCCATCACTCTGTCTTGTGTGGCGACACACTTGTTCAGTTTTGGTTCAGATCACGGTGACACAAAAGATCCAGTTGTCAAATGGCTGGATGTACCGAATCACTCGCTGAACAGTGTGTGCGCAGTGCATTTCATGTTCCCGCTTTAGTTTATTTCTTTCTTTCAGCTTTTATTCATGTCCGTCTCTGGTTCCCGGTGTTGTTACGTACACAAACAAACTCAGTATGGAATAAACCAGCATGCTAGTGGACTCCACGGCTCATGCTGTGTATCTGACGATACAGTGCCCATGTCTGCGTCCCCTCGGGTTAACATGATGCATGAACGGCGTCCACCTGGACACGTGACAGCCGTCGATACGCTTTAAAAGAGACCTGCGAAGTATCCAGACACACACACAAAGCCAGAGTTTAATTCGGTTATCAAAAGCAGCATTTCCAAACTGCTAGCCATTTTGTCCCCCAGCTTCACCAGAAGATAACATCCAATTACATGAAAGTAAAGAATGGAGAGCGTTTATTACTGTCATCTGCTGCGTTAATCTCAGCATAATCTCAGTTAATCTCAGCAATCTCAGCATGCTTGCAAATGTGATCGTACTAAAATACAGGCATGTGACGGGTCCAAACAGGCCTGATCAAACTGCAAATGTGCACGCTACACACTCGATCCTCACACTGTATGATTGATAACTGTAAGGCAGACTGAGCTCTAATATATAGGCAAGTCGTGAGAGCGTGCAATTATGTGCATGTAATTATAACTGATGGAGTGGTGCTCCGTGAAGTGAATAAAGTCCATCAAAAGATGTTTTCATTTGATTTGAAGAGTTCGTCAGAGACTCAAATCAGGGAAAAGGAGCTGAATTTCCCATCAATCAGTGCAGAGGAATGTAAATGGGGAAATGGCGCAATCTGGGTTGAAATGTAATCTTTGATTTGACGGCGAATGTCTGTTGGCGTTTCTGTGAATTGGTTTCTGATGACTGGCTGTGGTCGAGTGGGTTCGGTTGGGAATATTTGTTTTGTTGCGTGTTTGAGTGAGTCAGTGTTATTTTTTATGTCGCGGGATGAGGACGAGGTTTTGCCGTAAAGGTTTTTCTTCATAATTCAGGGGTTTTATGAAGAGACACTGCCTGATTGTGAAAAGAGCTCATTTAGAGCAACAGTATTTCATAGTGTAGGTCAAACATAACAGAATACTGGCTTATTTACCAGACTGTTTTCTCTATTATGAGTTTTCATTCTCGTCTCAAAGGAATAGAGCAATCAAAATTCTCAGGGTTGGTGGTGTTGGGTAGGGGGCCTGGAGCTCTATCGTTACCCCGAGTTTGGTGGAGTTTGTCCCCATCCAGGGTGAGTTAGAGCCAGGTCAAAATTTGAGGGAGTCTATCTCCGGCCCCCAGAGGCCTATCGACTTGTGGCTGGTGGCGCTAGGTAGGGGGCCCGGAGGTCTATTGGAACCCAGTGTTTGGTGGAGTTTGTCCCCACTTTGGGTGTTACAGCTGGTCAAACTTTCAAATTGGGGGGGGTCTATATCCGGCCCCCGGAGACCTATCGACTTGGGAAAGGTGGCGTTGGATAGGGGGCCAGGAGCTATAATTTCTCCCGAGTTTGGTGGAATTTGACCCCACCTAAGGGGAGTTATAGTAGGTCAAACTTTTAACTTATTTCAATAAGTTGCCAAGGCAACATTTCTAATTTTTGTTTACATTTTAAAATTCAAATATTCATCTAATATTTGTATCCTATTTTATTTAAAAATGATTTTAATTACTGAAATTTGAGTTATTTTCATATTTAAACTTATTTCAGTTATTTAACATTTTTCTTTTCTTTTTTTTTTTTACATTAAGTTAACAATTTTCATTGAATATTTATATTGCATTTTTCTTCAAAACTTTTTAATTACTGAAAATTATTTTAAATAGTTTTAGTAAACAATAACACTGGCTGTCAATCTCTAAAAAACACACTGTAAAAGCACCATTCTACATAGAAGTGCCACATAATTACTCCATACATCTTTTGTAGTCCATAAGTCTTCTGAAGTCAAACCTTAGTTTTGTGTGAGACGTAGACCAATATTCAAGTTGTTATTGTTTACTGGTTAGTTGTTATTCACTCTTGCTGCTCTCAAATCTCATTCTCCATTCCACATAACTTTGCGCACCGTGTTTTGGATGCTAATGAAATTTCAGTCAATAACAAATAGGAATCCTCACAGAGACGTATTGAATAGCTTCAGAAGTCTTGGAAGAGCGTACACAAAATGGACTACATTTATAGTGCTTTATTTTAACAGTCAGTGGTCACTATGTGCTTTTGTTATGTGGAATAGAACAGCGTGAACATTTATCCTAACATCTCCTTTTGTGTTTCTCGGAGTCAGCCACACAGGTTGGAAACAACATGCAGATGAGTAAATGGTGACAGAATTGTTATTTTTTAGGTTAACTATACCTTTAAAATATATTAGTTGCCAACTGTATGTGAGCAGACGACGTCTTGGTGTGTTTTACAGCTAAACAGGGTGATTTCAATATGTGCAGAGCGAGTGAACGTGAATCTTGAACTGATTTTTCCCGCTCCGTGCAGATTAGAGCTGGGATTTCCCTAGCGCAGATGAGCTGTGGTTAATGGAGAAATACTCGTGGCTTTCACAGGTCTCGCCGAGCGATTGCACCTCAGCTCGGGCAATCATTCGCATGATGTTTCTTGTAAATTGAATCACTTTGTTTTGATTTAGTTGGTTATTTAGAAGTTTGATTTCCTTTGCTTTGTACTTAGTTTCTGCTGCTTTCTTTTTCCCACTTCTATTTCATCACCATTTTATAGAAATGCCCTAGGATTTTACAGGAAACCGTTTTTCCACTCAGCCACAAGCTCATTCTTGTGAAATTCTTAGTCAACGCTTAGTCATACTTCACACACTAAGAAAACTCAAAATAATATGTGACTAAGTCTTTAAATCCACCTACAGAAGCATAGTGTCCTGTAACTCATTAAGTGCTCATTTGCCCTCATGATTGGCTTGATATTCACATTTAGAGTGCACAAGAAAAAATTGCAGCACATGCGTGTATGTCTGCATATGCATCTTTTAAATCATGCTAGTTGATTTGTGCACACGCCAAAGGCCTTCAGTAGTGATTTTCATGCCATCTGCAAGACCCACTGTCTCTCTCCCCATGACTTCAGTTTCACAGTCCACACAAACTCTCATAAACACACCAGAAACTAAATAGTTCACCCAAAAATTAAAATTCTTTATCTACTCGCCCTCAAACCTATATGACTGACTTTCTTGTTCTTATCTGTTTTGTTTCGATTTTTTTGTTTTCCAGTAACCAGAATGATAAATAATTCAATTAGATTATGATTATGATGATTCAAATTATGATGAATTGTTTTTCCCCTTGGCCTTAAAGGAATAGTTCATGCAAGAATGGAAATTTGCTAAAAAATTACCCACCCTCAGGCCATCCAAAGTGTAGATGGATTTGTTTCTACATCAGAACAGACCCATCAATGGATCCTGAATGGGTGCCGTCAGAATGAGAGTCTAAACAGCTGATTAAAACACCACAATAATCCACACTACAGTCCATCAGTTAATGTCTTGTGAAGTGAAAATCTGCATGTTTGTAAGAAACAAATCCATCATTAAGGCGTTTTAATTTGAAGCCATCGCTTCTAGCCAATCAATAAGTCCAGAATTTATAATAAAGCTTCCCCTGTTGTCCTCTCAAATTAAAATTCACTGACGTTTTTGACTGTTTGTAAACTGTGCTTGATCTGTACAGATTTCCCTCCTGATTCAGACAAGACAACTTTTTCACTGGAGAAAGCAATATCATGGATAGGGGACTCCAAAACTTTTGGGCTTTTGTCCAAAAGCAACATTTAAAAAAAAAAAAAAAAAACTTTGATTTATGGATTTATTTCTTACAAACATGCAGCTTTTCACTTCACAAGACATTAACTGATGGACTGGAGTGGTGTGGGTTACTTGTGGATTATTGTGATGTTTTTATCAGCTGTTTGGACTCTCATTCTGACGGCACCCATTCACTGCAGAGGATCATTGGTGAGCAAGTGATGTATTGCAGATGTAATGAATTTCTATAAATTTGTTCCCATGAAGAAACAAACTCATCTACATCTTGGATGGCTTGAGGGACCATACATTTTCATCAAATTTTAATTTCTGGGTGAACCGTTCCTTTAATCCTAAACATAACCCTAAAATCACATTTAATCATATCTGATCATTATCTGTTGATCCAGAAACACATCCTACCTAATATTACAAACAAGAATGGCTTATTTGTTTTAATCAAATGCACTCGCTTGGTCTAACCGCACTTTGTCTTTTTTTGTGTACTTCACGGTTTGGATGTTCCCTTCATATTTAATAAGAGAGATGAATATTTCATCTGCTCCGCGATTAATATTTGTTATGACGGTGAACTGGATATTGAGTCTCAAGGCGGTGCGATGTTCGGCTCAGGATTACATGTGTTGGATATGATTGTGTGTGGTTACGTAGCATCGCTAACATGCTTTTCGTCTCCTAGCTATAATTACGTGACTGTACCGGCTGTGAGGAAAGGAAGGTGTGTGTTTGTGTAGATTAGATGCTGTATTTCCTGAGCAATACGAACACTTTAATCTCATTCTTAGTTTTAAGGCATGATTCCTTCCTCACTATGCATGAAGGAGTTTTTGTGTGTGTGTGTGTGTGTGAGAGTGTGAGTGTGTGTTGGTACACAGCCTTGATGTTGACTTTGTGTGCTTGTGTGTATTGGATAAAGGACCCAGTGTGGGTTCCCATTTCAGAGAGTAAAAAGCATATTTACCGTCTGGCCTGCGCGTGTGTGGACGAGGCTTTATACTCACTGTGCGGGTGGCATCTCAAAGGGTTGCATAAATACATGTGAAAAACACAACTTTGAGCACATCATAAACTGAGGAAACTGAGGTCTTTTGAGAGTGTTTCAACTCAAGTGCTGAGTGTAAATGCAGGATGATTTGTGTTCTACCCCGTGGCTGTTTGTGTGCGTGTGCATATGCTTGGTTATAGCTTTGCTGCCAAAAGTAAAATGCATTTATTTATTTGTTTTTACTTACCTTACCTTTTTTTTTTTTTTTTTTTTTTTTTTTTTTTTTTGGTAATATCCACTACTGTTCAAAAGCCTGGGGTTAGAACGTTCTCAGGATAAAAGATACTAAGCTGTCACTGCGGCGGTGCTAAAGCTATGTACACTTAGGTACTACTTTTAAAGTACTAATATGTGCCTTTAAAGGGTTACTCAAAACAGGGTTAGGGTTAGGTGAAAATGAAAATTTTGTCATTAATCACATGTCGTTCCAAACTCATAAAAGCTTGTTTATCTTCGGAACACAATTTATGATATTTTGAATGAAAACCGGGAGGTTTGTGACTGTCCTATCCTTCAGAAATCATTCTAATACGCTAATATTCTGCACAAAAACATTTCTGATTATTATCAATGTTGAAAACAGATGCTGCTTCATTTTGTGGAAATGGTGCTAAATTTTCCCCTCCAGGATTCTTTGAAAAGTACATTTATTTGAAAAATGATTTTTTTTTTACATCATATTTTTACTGCCACTTTTGATTAATTTAATGCATGCATTCTGAATAAAAATATGAATTTCTTTAAAACACACACACTTTTGCATGATAGTGTATATAATGTTATGTAAATATCTTACAAAAAAATATGAAAACAGTTTGTGTTAGCGTTTAATTGCTGTGTAGGGTTAAGAAATGTAAAATATGATTAGCTCACTATGAAAACAAGTGTCAATGGAAAGTCCCTGCCATTATAGAAAAATGTTTGTTATCGGTTGGGTGGCAAAAGGAGGAAGAAACATGGCAGATGGTAGAAAGAAACAAGTGAAGGAGGGAAAAAGGGAGAGTCTCTTTCTCTCTCTCTCTCTCTCTCTCTATCAGCAGCTGAGAGCTCCAGATGGAGTATGACTACAGTGTGTGTGTGTGTGTGTGTGTGTGTGTGTGCTCATGCTATACCATACATGCATATAGAGCGACCAGAGTTTCACACTTTGTGGATGATTTCTAACTGAACAAATGTTAGATAACTCATCTAGATGCAAATGAAAGCTTAAGCTCTTAGTCTAAAACGCACTCTGTGTCCAAACTATTACCCCCAGCTTTAATGATTCATGATTAAGGGTATGTTCAGTGCATATTAGGGTTTTGCAGCATTTTATTAATATATTTGTTATACATATTACATATTACACATGTAAAATATTTGCTGTGCCAGTAAATCACACTAAATATATAGTTACAGATGTCATAAATTAAAATGTTGTAATTCATGACATATGTTGAATTTAAATCATTCATTGTATGTGTGTGTGTGTGTGTGTGTGTGTGTATAGAATACTTCCACTACTACTAATATTAATAATGAAATAATTTATAAAACATTATAATTTTAAAGAACTGATGTAGATTTCTGCGATGGCAAAGTTGAAATTTTAACTTAAAAAAAGCTGAAATGTTGGTGCTCAAGAAACATTTCATATCATCACAGTAGTTTTTCATGAGGAGTAAGTTCAAATTTCAGTGGAAAAGCATTTGTTTAAAATAGCATTATTCTTGTAACCATGTCAAATCTGTGCCCATGTTAGACATTCAGTTCACATAATTTAACAGACGTTTAAAAATTTCCAATGCAGCAAGTCAACGTGCAGTTTTAAACCGACTTCCGAAATCTTTCACAGTGTTTCAATCTTTTATGATCATTTCAAGACTTTTTTAAAATCGTTTTGAGAATAAGCATTTTATAATATTCATTTTGATGGAGGGGTTAATTTTTGTTTTTGCTGTGAAAATTATATAAAGGATCTTTTAATGGAATCATTAAGTGTAGGTCAAGAGGGTAAACATTCCCCAATTTTCGCATCCAATTATGATCCAGAAATTACCCTGTACCAACCAGCCAGCTAACCTCCTGCATGCATACTTATTGCAGGGAAGAGCTCTGTGTGTGTGTGTGTGTGTGTGTGTGTGTGTGTGATTTGACTGCATTATGCATGTGACATGTTCCGTCCATGTGTGTGAAATGCATTTGATGGGGCTTTACGCCTGTCAGACAGTGTATTCACTTTGGCGCTCGCTTCTTCAGTGGTAGTGTTTAGCATTAGCATGGTGAAACATGTTGTTCCCCCGAGGCTTTCCTTCAGCATCTAAACAGCTGTGTGTGTGTGTATGCATGTTTTAGATGCTTTGGAACAGAAGCACACCCACCACATACATACTCAATTCCTCTTTATCTGCTAGCTTAGTGGAACTTCAGGGAAATTTCTATTGAATGAGAAAATGCCATTGATTAAATGGAACACTTTTGTCTGCATTGCCTGCATTCAACAGCCATCCGCTGCAGAAGCATGCTTGTTGGGATGATTTTATATATGCAACCTTGGTGGATTTGTTATGGTTAACAGTAGTGCTCTGTTAGGCACAAAACTATAATGCTGTCTTTTGATCACAGATGTGGCTGAGTGAGTGCATGTGCTCCAAATCATTGGCCTTCTGTTCACCTGGTATTACCATCCGTCACGGATGATCTGATCACAAGCTGACAGTGCTAAATACAGGTGTATCCGGGGGTCCAAAACGTTTTGTGATCCCATCACTCAAACCATAGTCAAAAGTGGTCAGACATGCATTTAGTGTAAACGCTAATGCATCTTGATGCACCAGCAGGGAAGCCTCCTATTCGCCAAACACAGATTCACTGGGAAAAACAAAGGTTTGAACTTTCATGTCTAGGTACGACTTTAAAAGAAAACAACTGGCATAAAAAATAATAAAGAGAAAATATTTTTTTTAAATAAAAATGTAGAAAAGACGGACAAGACTTAACAGGACGTTTTTAAAAAATGGTTGAAATTCATACTTGGGTTGAGAAAAACGGGAAAATATATATTTATATAAATGCATAATCATTAATTTAATTATTTATTTGGATTTTTAATGTTTTTTTTAAAGAAGTCTCTTCTGCTCACCAAGCTTGCAAAGTACAGAAAAATTCTGAAAGATTTTTGCTATTTAAAATAACTGCTTTCTATTTTAATATATTTTAAAATGTAATTTATTCCTGTGATGCAAAGCTGAATTTTTAGCATCATAACTCCAGTCTTCAGTGTCACATGATCCTTCAGAAATCATTCTAATATTCTGACTTGCCGCTCAAAAAACATTATTTATTATTGTTGTTGTTGTTGTTGAATATAATTTTTTCAGGTTTCTTCGAATAGAAAGTTCAGAAGAACAGCATTTATCTGAAATAGAAATCTTTTGTAATATTATAAATGTTTTTATCATCACTTTTGATCAGTTTAAAGCATCCTTGCTAAATTAAAGTATTAACTTCTATAAATTAATTCCCACAAATAAATAAATATACTGACTCCAAGCTTTTGAATGGTATAATGTTACAAAAGCTTTTTATTTCAGATATACGCTGATCTTTGGATCTTTCTATTCATCAAAGAATCTTGAAAATAATGTACTCAACTCTTTTAAATATTGATAATAATAACAATAACAACAACAATAATGTTTCTTGAACAGCAAATCAGCATATTGAAATGATTTCTGAAGGGTCATGTGACTGAAGGGAACAGCTGAATGAAAATTCAGCTTTGATAACAGGAATAAATTACATTTTAAAATATAGTCAAATGGAAAGCAGTTATATTAAATAGTAAAAATATTTTGATCAAATGAATACAGGCTTGGTGAGCAGAAAAGACTTCTTTAAAAAAACATTAGAAATCTTACTGTTAGTGAACACATCATTTTACCTCAATTATTTCAAGGTATAAAATCTTATCTTAATACTTGATAAATGGCTATGCTATTTTTCTTATCAACATTTGTGGGATTTAGTCAGCTCTTTTGAGGTTAATTTATCTTGTTTTGTGTCTCTATCTGACATTGTTATGCTGAATATCAAAAATGTTGTTAATGAGGGATTTGTGGAGACATCAATGAGTTTAGATTTGTGGAGTAACAATTATAGTTTTATTTGAAGTAAAAAGATAAAAATCAGACCCTAGGGGCAAAGTGCACAGAAGGCAATTAGCAAAGGCTTCTATTTATTTCCTTTAATAATACATTGGCTGATGCATCATCATCCTGCTTATGCAAAAATTACATGGAGATATGTTTAAATTTAAAAGTAAATACACGTTGTTCTTAAGGGGGCAATCTTCCCCCATCTTACCTGATATATATGGCCTAATATCTCCTGGATAACATGATCATCAGGTTGTGACTTCAGCAGTTCATTCAGTTCTTCATCTGCTGAGTATATATGGACAATTGTCTGGTCTGTACTGAGCGACTGTTTGAGTTTCCAAAAGTCGACTTTTCTTGCTCTCTTTCTGAAAACCATCAGCTATCCAATGGTTGTCCAGTCCTTGCCTGCATGTAAATGCCGCCATCTACAATGTACCTTTTGCTGTGGTATTTTTAAACCTCATTTCACCAAAATGAAGCACACTCTGTACCCCCGGAACGTAATGCTATGGAATTACACCATGCATTTGTTGCAAAAATCTTCCAAGTAAAAGCACAAATGCTCTTACAAAAGCACTGAAAAGAAAAATGGTTTGAAAAAAAGATAGTGTACTTGTACTGTTTAAGTACACCGGGAGGGAAAATGACTGACGGGTTGTCAGCTTGTTTTTAATAGGGCAGGGTTTTCCAGAGAGCACTTTGTGGCGGATCTGCATCGATTTTCGCTTCAAGAGTCTAGTGGCAAAAATTGCGTGCCTGAAATACAGGTGGTACCTCAGCAGTGGCCAGCCTTGGGCAAACTGAAGTGCGTTTGGATGTGTTTGTTAGTGTAGCAGCCTGCAAGAGAGGGACTCTTTGTAAGCGTGTGAACTAGAAGAAAGGCTGCGAGTTTTTGTGCTCAATAAAGAGGAGATACGTGCATGCATGCCTGTGTGTGTGTGTGTGTGTGTGAGAGAATGTGTTCATTTATTATACCGCTGTAGGCTCTCGGTATCCATGGCAACCGGATCTGACACGCCTCTGAATCAGACTTAGGTATGTCAAGCTTGTGCTAACCCGTCAAGGTGTCAGTGTACAAAAGAGTGCGTGTGTGTGTGTTTTCAGCCTTCAAAGCTTTGCTTTTTTTAAAACCTCTTCCATTAGAAGCGTCACTTCATAGCTCGTGTTTTTTGAAATGCAGGTTGAGGGAAGGAACTTCAGTAAAGTGGAGTTGGCAGACAGAGGAAGGGTTGCCTGGGGGAAAGTCATACACACACTCAAACACACACCGAGTTGTCGTGCTGGCGTCCAGCACCTCACCTTATCACTAACTCAAGGTGACCATGACCAAATTTACATTGAGGCGTCAGCTTGTTTAATATGCTAATAAAAGCAGTGTCCTGCTGTGTCTGGAGTGTGTATATTAAAGAGCTATGGATGTGTGTGTTTGTGTGTATTTATGGATGTTAATTGTATGTATGCGTTCACATAGTTAATGGTTCACTTATGCTTTAGCTAATCTTACAGTGTCATAAGGTAATATTTATGGAAGCTCAGCTTGCTCAGAGTAACTAATAAAACAGTTCACTGTGAGAAAGTCAGAAGTAGACAAAATATGAGAAAGTTTCAGTTCTGAAACTTATTATGAGAAATAAGATTGCAACTGTGAGAGAAAAAGTTGCAATATGCACTACCATTCAAAACTATAATGATATATATATAATATATATATATATTAAAAAAAATAATACTTTTATTCAGCAAGAATTCATTAAATTGAACCAAAATGACAGGAATTCCATTTATAATGTGTTAAAAAATTAGATTTCAAATAAATAATGTTCTTTTGAACTTTCTATTCATCAATCAAATTTTTTAACAACAATAATAATAATCAGAAATGTTTATTCAGCAAAAATATTAGAATGATTTCTGAAGGATCATGTGACACTGAAAACTCAACTTTGCATCACAGCAATAAATTATATTTGAATTGAAAACAGCTATTTTAAGTTTATTTAACAGCTGTTTTTAGTTTATTTTTGGTCACTTAAATGCGGCGGTAATAAATATGAAGTCAAAAATATAGTAATAACTGCCTTTTGCTATTCTTAGTGGAATTGCATTTTATTCATTTGTTTATATATGTATTTATTTATTTATATAAAACAAGCTTCTATCATTCTTAAAGTTGAGGAAAGTTTCATTGCCAAGATGTTTGTGAAAAAGTGCATCATCTGGAAAGCATTGTGTTCTTTTGCATCAAATTTGTGTACAAAGATCAGTCAGGCATCTAAACATTACAAACATTACAAATCACAATCTCCAAAACTGCAATATGTTTTTCTGACATCCGACAGGGAACGTTTTAGCAACATGATGAGAAAACACTAGATTTACAAATAGTACATCTTCTGGATAAAAACACATTTCTGCATCTCTGCAAAATGCGATGGTGACCATTTCAACATGTCCAAAGCTAAAGATACTGGTTAGTGTTCGCAGAGGCTGCAGTTGTACTCGTGTGCCTGACTGCACATAAAATATATAATTAGCTGCTATTAATATCAATGTGTTGTTTATGACTTGCTGCTTTTAACTTTGTCACAAACAAGAAAGGCAACGGCTCTTCAAACACATAGAGAGAAACACTTCTAAATGTCTAGTGCCATTTAGTAGAAAAGACTCTCCAGATAGCTCTTAGACCACTGAACATCAAAGAAGACAATTAAGAGATTATGCCCCTCTTCCTCCTTTTCCTTCAAATGTATTTAGGAACGGTCCTGTGGGGGCCAAGCGCTTGACTAAAACAAGACACTGGCTTGAAAATCACAATCCTGCTTTTCTTAATGCAGTCTGATCAGTGGTTAATGTGCCTTGAATGTTTACTCTCAGGAGCAGTAAGGTTAGTGTTCTGCGTCCATCATCTCCACATAATGTACGTTATATTAGTGGCTAATGATGCTAATAAGGCCGCTAGCGCTCAATGGAGTGCTGAGTGGGATGTCCATTTGTGATGCTGTCCATTCTGAGTGAGTGTTTTTTCTGCTCTGAATGTGTTTGTGTGAAAGCAAGCAAGTGAGTGAGTGAGTGGGAAAGACTGTGTAGTGTGAAGCTTTTTAATGTAGCGGCTGGTTAGCCTCTTGTTTTCTGGCGACTGCTCTGGGCACAGTCAGTTCTGGCCTCAGCGAGATAAAGGAGGGGCGGTTGGCTTACAGCAATATTGTTGATACATGTGTGGCCGATTTAAGACTTTTGAATCGGGTGAAAACTAACAAATTAATCAAGTACTTGCTGCTTGCATCGGACCTACATTCTACCAACAGCCTTTTTTTTTTTTACCTAGAAGCTGGTTTTGAAATTAAACATTCATCAAGCATCCATGCACTTTTGTACATATAGTGAATAATGGCTACTAGGACAACTATCCTGAAATTTGGATCGTTTGATCAAATTCGATGGATGGATGGAGAGAGAAAGAAATAGGTGGGATGGATGAATGGAGAGAGAGAGGGAAGGATGGATGATGAAGAGGGAGGGAGAAAAAGAGGGATGGATGGATGGATGAAGAGAGAGATGGTTGGGTTGATGGATGGATGGACAGAGATGGGTGGGTGGTTGTATGGATGGAGAGAGAGAGATGGATGAAGAGAGAGGGATGAATGGGTGGGTGGAAATAGATGGGTGGGTAGATGGATGGATGGATGGGTAGAGATAGGTGGGTGGTTGTATGGATGGAGAGAAAGATGGATGGATGGAGAGAGAGTGTGGTGGGTGGAGAGAAAGATGGGTAAGTGGATGGATGGAGAGGGAGGGAGGGATGGATGAATTGATGGAGAGAGAGATGGGTGGGTAGATGGGTGGATGAATGATGGAGAAAAAGTGGGTGGGATAGATGGAGAGAGGGATGTATGATGGAGAGAGGTGGGTGGATGGAGGGATGGATTGAGAGAGATGGGTGGGTAGATGGGTGGATGAATGATAGAGAAAAAGTGGGTGGGATGGATGGAGAGAGAGGGGATGTATGATGGGGAGAGGTGGGTGGATGGAAAGAGAAGGATGAATGGATGGAGAGAGAGAGATGGGTGGGTAGATGGATGGATGAATGATGGAGAAAAAGTGGGTGGGATAGATGGAGAGAGGGATCTATGATGGAGAGAGGTGGGTGGATGGACAGAGTGAGATGGGTGGATGGACGGAGAGAGATGGGTGGGTAGTTGGATGGATGGATGGATAGAGAGGAATAGATGGAGAGAGTGATGGGTAGATGGATGGTTGGTTGGTAAGACAGATGCATAGAGAGAGACAGAAATTTGTATGTAGTTTGTATATCTCATATTCATATTTTTAGCCTATACATTTATAATGCATCACTTGTAAACTCTCCCTGTCATTACAATTCAACTTCCTGTAGGGTGTGGCAAATTTTCAAATTATTTCTACTCTTGTTGCTGCTGTCATCACTGATTTTGGGTACCCATGTTAAGAACTCATCTTTTTCTATTTCTTGATTAGTGAATGTGAATTTACAGTTTCTTTAAAGAAATTCTAACTGGCAAAACAAAGTAGTAAAATGTGTATTGGTTATCAATGCAATGGTGCATTTTAAGCTTTTTTTTAATAAACCCTTTCTTTTTGTTACAGTGTGCCACTGAAAACCCCATATTGGTCGACTATTATCATCACATTGATTTCCCTTCACTGGTGGGGCAAATGCAGGTTCACCAGCTGAATTTCAACAGTGATTTAAAATTCATCAAGTGAACCTGCTTCAAGCAATTTCTGTCGTGTCATTATTTAAGTTTTTCCACACCAGTTAATTATTATGGAGTCATTGATTTCTGATTTACCCCATCCCTTGTATGCCATGCAAAATGAAACGAAACGCTGTTGTCTGTTTTTGTCTGCATGGGCATTTTTGTCCCAAATAAAGTGCATTTATAGCTTGATAGTCAAAACTCTCTCTGCAAAACTAATAGGAACTGGGTTGATCTGGTTAACCATGTTCAAAAACCAACTTGACCACCTTCTATTTGTTTTTCTGACAGACACATTTCTAAAAGATGCAGCTTCTATAAAATTCACACTTGCTTTCTCTCAGGCATTTCTACTAGCATAACTTGTGCTGCAGTTTAATTAGCAGCTTGTTTGATGACCAGGCTTGATTTCTCAGCATTGCTACTTGATAACTGTCACAATTTCTCCCTTTTCTTTGCCACCGCACAAAATCAATGCAAATCTAGTAGCAGCAGAGCTTCTCCGAATCACTTTTGAAGATCTTCACTGTCACTTTTACGTTCAAACGTACGCACTCTTAAACTTTTTTGAAGCCAGTCTTTTATTTGGCTTTAAACCCTTCAGCCTTGAACCACTAGAGGTCAGTTTCCCCTGCTGCTTCGCTTCTTCGAGAACCAGCGGAATGAGTTTTGTTAAGCCTTTAATATTAACTTGAGATAATTCAATTCTCTCTCATAAAGAGCAAGGCCATCTTCCTACTCAGGCTCCATTGTCTGGATCTCCTTTCACATCGCACGTTTTTTGATTGGTTCGGATCCCGGCTCCTAAAATCATCCGTGAGCATTCCCTAAACACATGTTTTCTCACAATAGGGAAGAAACAGTCTTTTCACACTCCACCATATGGCAGATTTTCTTATAGTCACCGAATGGAGCCTCAGATTGAATGAAATGAATATTAATGCAAGGCTTTTTTTACTTTCTGTTATTGAGTTAGCTCGCAACAAGAAAGAAAATATGTAAGAAAACAGTCGGCTTGCATCTGCGGAGCCTTTGATCTCAGTGAGGGTTGAGGAGAAATATGTGCAGAGAGATAAAGATGAGGTTTTTCTCTCCATCTTGCCACTGTTATTATTTATTTCTCTCTTGCTTGATGCTTTCTGACTGAAACCCTCGTGGGAACTCCCCCTAGATAAGATAAGATGATAAGGCCAAATGAGTGAAGTGTGTTGTCCGTGCCATCGCCACCGGGCTCTCCATTAAATTGAGATGTGTGTGTGTGTGTGTGTGTGTGTGTGAGTGGTCGTGTCCCCGTGCACCCGCTCCTCTGCATCGCCCGTGGCTTTACCACTGTACGCTACAGCGCTGGAGCACATACACCAGTTCGTAATAGAGGTTAAGTGTGCTTCAGGCTTTCCCCAATGTCCCTCCACTCTGTTTCTGTCGCTCTTTCTGATTCACTCCCTCTTGAGTTCTGTTTTTTTGTGCTAAAATAGGGAAGAAAAGAACTGGAAAGTCATAGTCGAGTGCTGTTTGCTGATTGACGGATGGGTTATGTGTGTGTGTGTGTGTTTGTTGGTCAGTGGTGTGTTGTGAAAGCGGTTCTTGGTTCAGTGGAGCTGTATCTGGCCTCGCCTCAACCTTTGACCCAGCAACAAAACAAGTTCTTGTCCTCCCACAACAAGGAGGAGATGAAAAGAAAAACATATTGATGAACATTGACAGCACAGAAGAATACTGGGAGAGAAGAAAGTATTTTAACATAGAAAACTGACACGCTTCATATTTGAACTAAAATGTTGTAAAACGAGAACCATTTCCGTGTTTTAAATTAGCATGTAATCAAAATTGCCCTTTTTTACTTCCCTGCTAGACTTTTCTAATCTTTTTATGCATGATTTCTTAAGGCAGGTTATTTTGACGAAGAAAATTGTTTTGTCTTTTCTTCAAAATGTAATGGCTTGCTTTTTTAATATAACTCCAATTGTATTCGTCTGAAAGAAGAAAGTCATATGCCCCTAGGATGGCTTGAGGGTTAGTAAATCATTGGGTAGTTTTCATTTTCAGGGTGATCTATCCCTTTAAGTCATTATGCACACTTTACCAGCTAATATCGCCCACAACCCATTGCGTTTGGATGGGCATTCAGTTCAGAAGTTGTTTGAGAGGTGTAAATTTAATTAAAATGTGAATGGAGGTTGTTAACTGTGACAGGATGACTGACAGGCTGGTTTGCAACTGCATGCAACTATATGCAGCAGAGTACAATTTTATGATGTGATATATAATATAATATGGAGGGTAGTATTTTTCGACAATCCACCGCAGACTGACGTTCAGCTCCGATTCGCTTTTCATGATGCAATAAATTCCAGAATCAAATTCATTAAATTTTTTCCATTGAATATTTCGTTTCATGTGGAAATACGACACATACGGTAATGAAACGGGTTGTGAATGCTATTTTGACACTAAAGACGTGATGAGTTTATTTTCTAGTGCTTTAGTTTGTATTCCATCTATGTACTATAGTGGGGTTATGGGTATGTGCACTCTATAGGGGCTAATTAAACAGGTACTTAAAGGAACACTCCACTTTTTTTGGAAATAGGCTCATTTTATAACTCCCCTAGAGTTAAACCGTTGAGTTTTACCATTTTTGAATCCATTCAGCCGATCTCCTGGTCTGGCGGTATCACTTTTAGCTTAGATTAGCATAGATCATTGAATCAGATTAGACCAGAGGATGGCAGAGGATCCCCAAATTCAGATGTGAAAAACTTGTTGCATCTTTCCCAAAAAGACTCATGGCTGTATTAAATCAAAAGGGTGCTTCTACTAAATACTGAGCAAAGGGTCTGAATACTTAGGACCATGTGATATTTCAGTTTTTCTTTTTTCATAAATTTGCAAAAATGCCAACAATTCTGTGTTTTTCTGTCAATATGGGGTGCTGTGTGTACATTAATGAGGGAAAAAAAAGAACTTAAATGATTTTAGCAAATGGCTGCAATATAACAAAGAGTGAAAAATTTAAGGGGGTCTGAATACTTTCCGTACCACTGTGTGTATATATATATATATATATATATATGTATATATATATAATGTAATCAATTTGAAATTCTATAATCCCATCAAATTTAATTGAAAATAAAAAATTGAAAATTTATATTCATGGTTTTGTTTTATGTATTTGTTATTTTCTTCAGATTCCTCTGATGTCATAATTTCTCCTACTTTACCACACAGTACACAAGCACATTTCAGAAATGAGACTGTAACAGCAATGTTGTTTCTTTCTGAGGTCAGTTTGACCCGGCAAACACACACTGCAGAGAAACACAATAAAAGGCGAAATAAACAGCTGACAGGAGTGTGATGCTGCTGTGTATACTGCTTCATAATGCACCCGCTTCACAGAATGGCCCAAACATGATTCTTGAAAAGAGAAACGTAGAAAACCCTTTATTTAGAGATTTTGTGGGTGAGAGCGAACAAAGAACAAGAGACAGGCAACCATTTTGTCTAGTGCTTGGTCGGCGTGGGGCGGCTGTGGCTCTGTTGCAGATCCAGATACTGAAAGCAGATGAATTTATTATGTGCAGCTGAGCTCCGCAGAGAGAGAGAGAGAGAGCAAGAAAATGAGAGGGGAATAGAAAAAGATTGAAAAACATGGCATAGCCTGTGCTGTGGGAGTTTAAGCACATTAAAACAATCAAGCTATGCCATTTGTTTTGGTGCACCATTGCACCGTGTACATGTTTGGCTCGGAGAGGAATTGATGGGTGGCAGCCTCGCTATTGTTACTATATCTGAGGTGACAAGACCAAAACCATATGCTGAATGGAAAGAGAAATGCAGCAGAGGTGAGCTGGGAGAGATATTAAAGAACCATGAAATCAAATTTAGAGTTTGTGGCTTTTAGTCCAATGTGCGTTAGTTATGAGCTCATCTGTATGCTAGTGTACTCACAAAAGTAAACTGATTAGCAGTGGCTTTGCTTCAGGACCTAGATTTTAACTTTATTTTATGTTGTTTCCTAATTTATTTCAAAGGTGTCTAGCTTTTGCCAAGTAAAGTCTGATTGGAAGCACAACCTTTGACGTCAACACTGAAGCATATTTGATAAGATTTTACTTTAAGCCTGTATAATGCATTATAAAGGTATAATGTATATGGTGATGCATTATTTCTTTTCATAAATAATTTTAACCAAAGTTAAAGGGATAGTTCACCCCCAAATGTAAATTGACTGAAAATCCAAGGCCATCCAAGATGAGTTTTTCTTCATTAGAACAGATTTAGAGAAATGTAGCATTGCATCACTTGCTCACCGATGGATGCTCTGCAGTGAATGGGTGCCGTCAGAATGAGATTACAAACAGCTGATAAAAACATCACAAGTAATCCACACCACTCCAGTCCATCAGTTAACCTCCTGTGAAGTGAAAAGCTGCTTGTTTATAAGAAACAAATCCATCATTAAGATATTTTAACTTTAAACTATCACTTCTGAACAAAATATGAGTAATAATGCATAATAGCACTTCCTCTGGTGATAAAGTCCATCCCATTTGTCTTTTCACATCAAACTCCACCAACATATTTGTTTATAACTGTTTTGGATTATTTTTATCTGTGCATATAACTTTTCTCTCCTGATTCAGGTGAGATGACTTTTTCACAGGAGAAAGAAATATTCTGGAGAGAGGACTCGTATTTTAGCTGGAAGCAATGTTTTGAAGTTAAAAACATCTTAATGACAGATTTGGTTCTTACAAATGCGCAACTTTTCTCTTCACAAGATGTTAACTGATGAACTGGAGTGATGTGGATTATTGTGATGTTTCTATCAGCTGTTTGGACTCTCATTCTGACGGCACCCATTCACTACAGAGCAAGTGATTCTCTAAATCTGTTCCCATTAAAAAAAATAAACTCCTTTACATCTTGGATGGCCTGAGGGTGAGTACATTTACATGTTGGGGTAAACCATTCTTTTAAAATGCATTACAATACAGTATATACAGTATAATTCCTTGATACATCTGAAATTTGTTGCCTGTCTTGTGTTTTAATGCATTATAGTCTCTAAATGTAACATAATGAATAGATAAGTATTATAATGTATTATAACTGTTGTTACAATTATTCATGAGATCATCCAGTGCCTTATTAGGTGCATTACCAGACATAGTTAATGCATTTAAATACTTTAATAATGCATTATATTCAATGGCTTCAAGTAAAGTGTTACCATGTATTCTCGCTTTTGAAAGCTCATTGATCAAATTTGATGTTTCAGTAGGAAATGCATCAAAAAATATCTCGGCAAGCAATTTCTTGTAGCCATATAGATAAAAAAAAAAAAAACCAACATTCTACATTAGAAAGAGGTGCATTGGATGAGCATTATCTCGAAAAGTGCAAATGAAGAACAAGATGCAATAAGAAGGGCGGAACGGAGCGCCTCATGAATAGTTGAGAGTACAGAAAACAGTAATTTCACACAAACTGTCGACCCTGGGTACGCTCTTGACTTCTGAATTCCAGTGGTTAAGAATAAAATAGCATAGTAATGCTCAAAGTGTGCAGATATTGAGATGGGTTCTACATAATACACTACAATCGAGTATTCAACGAGAGCGCAGGGTCAGAATAACCCATCACACTTCATCAAATATACCGAGCGTATCTAGCGCGTGATGTACATTAAAGGGCAGCATATGTTGAGGAATGAATGATTGAGGGATTTCAAGGATATTGCGGAGCGAAGGCCGAATATATGTCTGTTAGAGAATGAGTGATGGGGAGAAATGGAGAGAGGTGGGAGACCCCGCTGTGCCGCACTGACACTCATCAGGAAAGAGAGTGAAACACAGACTGACAGAGAGCAGATTGTTCTCCTGCAGAGAGAGAGAGAGAGAGAGAGAGAGAGAGAGAGACTTGACACTGCATGGAGGGGAGTTTTAGAAGTTGAGAGCTGAGCTGTGCAATATAGCTAAAAATTATATTTATATCTAATATTTGTCATCCTTTTACAATATGAAAAAATATGTACACATTTATTTTTTCAGTGACTCCTCCTGCATTGTTATGCCAGTAGGTAATGACAAATTTAAGGAAGTCTGTTTCTGCCACAGGTTAAAACAATAAAATAGTAATTGCAACTTTATCACAATTCAAATATTTTTTTTCTAGCAATTACGAGTTGAAATCTTGATTTCAAACTTTGATTATGGCCCGGTTTCACAGCCATTGTTCAATTAGGACATTTAAGTCATTTTTATAAACGGACCTTAGAAAAAAACATTACTGGTGTGCATCTGAGACAAAACAACGGCACTAATATATTTTAAGATCAGTCTGTGCAAGTTTATTTCATTTGTCTTGCAATTCAAGTTTATATCCAATTTATCTTGCAATTCAAGGTTTTTTTGTTTCTGCCACAGAATAAAAAGAAAGAAAAGAAAATTGCAACTTTTTATCTCACAATTCTGATTTTTTTTTATTTTTTTTTTCTCAGATTTGCAGGTTTATATCCTCCGATTCTGAATTTGTATCTCACAATTCTGTTATTCTCAGAAGTGTATGGAAAAAAGTTGCAAATATCTTTTTATTGTTTTATTCCATGGTGAAAATGGGCTTCAATACAAATGAGTGAGGCACTGAATCATTCACTGCCGATTCATTCAAAAACAATAATTCATTCAGGAATAAAACACCAGTACAGAGTGTTTTTCTGAGACACTTAATGATTATTATTTGATTTGATTAATTTATTTGTCCTAGATTAGCAAAAAATATACCATCATTGTCAAATACATTCAAAATACAGTATATTCATACATAATCATTTAACATATGACACATTTGTAAAGGAATCATTGATTCACAGTTTTGACTAAAGTGGTGCTGAATGAGTTCCAACCTTTTCTAGACTAACCTAATTCGACTCATGCTTTAGAAAACTTAATGGTTGCATTAAATTCAGTGCAACATTTGCGATGTTTCTTCATTTAATGTCATGCAGCTCAAGTTAAGACATGTAATCAACAAGAAACACAGGCAGACAGAGACAGACAGACAGACAGATGTCTCGCTGTCATAGGCCGTAATCTGCAGACAGTTCAAATGTGCGCGGTCAGGATCAGAGAAGATTAGCTTAGACTCAGAATGATGCGAAAGTCTGGAGACAAACACACACAGCACTTACTCCAGACAGCGCTGTACACTCATACTGTCAATACAGAAAACACCAAGGCATTGAGCATCTTGTTTTGACGCTTTCTCAACACTTGTGATGCTAACACACGTCTTCTGCTCTCAGGGTGGCTGTGGCTCTACACTTACAAACCCCAGTATACACTCCAGATTCAAAAATATTCAAATAAACATATTCATACACATGCACACACACACACACATATATATACACGCACATCAGAGCTGCATTTTGTTTATTAAAAAATACAGTAAAAACAGTATTATTGTGAATTTAACATTATGAAATATTATTACAATAACTGTTTTCTGTTAGAATATATTTTAAAGTGTAATTTATTCCTGTGATGCAAAGCTGAATTGTCATTTCATTTTTAATTTTTTTTTCCTTTTTAGTATTTGTGTTATTTATTTAGACAAAATAGTATAGAATTTGAATTTTGCCATCTGTCAGTTATTGGCCATAACATGATTTTGTTTATTTTTTTTTTCTGTTAACCGTGTTCTTTAGCATATCGCTGAAATATTCAGTCAGTGCAAGGAAGGCTGCTTAGGTGTAAAATGAATTCATATTTCTGCTCTTTGAATAAGGGATCCTCACTATTAGGCATTCGGGGGAGTATGAGTTTATTTAATAAAATGTTACAGTTATTGGTATGTATATATTTGCTATACTGAAATGAAAATTGTGACAGCACTAGTCCCTAGAATTGGCTCTGCTGCCTCTATCTGTAAGTCTATGGATTTTTGTTTTCTTTATTGTCTGCCAAGCCAAAATTCTTTAAATAATGCCATGAAGTAGCATTGGCTTCTTCTACAGAGAGCACATCAGATACGAGAGGAGAACCTTAGTGCAAGTCAAGGATGGTTTGTTTTATTAATTCATGCAGAAAAAAGAAAAAAAAAGACTGTTTTGCTGCCAGCTACGCAGGTGTTTTGTAACTCCACATGAGCCTGGGCAGCCAAACACACACACACACACTCTTACTCACTTGTCTCAGGCGCAATTATTTATGCATGCAGTATCCAGGTAACCACTCCATCAGTAAGACACTATCTAGTGAGTCCCACCGCTGAGACAGACCCAAACATACACATACACACAGGAGGCAAAGCCACGTATAATATTATGTTAAATCAGTCTGAATGCTACAAGTCACTGTGACCAATACCTGAGGGTTTTACTTTTTGACGCTAAAGATGCACAAATATGATGATCTCCATGGAAGGAAACCAAAGACTACAGTATATTCTGCATGTATAAAGACCTACACTGATAAAAAAAAATTTCATTCAGTAATTGCTAGTAAATATCAATAATAATAACTGCTACAAATAAAATTTACTATCACTGTTAACCTTTTAGTGGTACTTGCATGGCAATCAAAAACTTCAGTGCTTTGAAGCACAGATTTAAGTTTAGTCTTTTTATGAGAGATTATTGCTTAAAGGAACACTACACTTTTTTTGAAAATAGGCTCATTTTCCAACTCCCCTAGAGTTAAACAGTTGAATTTTACCGTTTCCGGATCCATTCAGCCGATCTCCAGGTCTGGCGGTAGCACTTTAAGCGTAGCTTAGCATAGATCATTGAATCTGATTAGACCGTTAGCATCTCGCTCAAAAATGACCAAAGAGTTTCAACATTTTTCCTATTCAAAACTTGACTCTTTTGTAGTTACATCGTGTACCAAGACTGATGGAAAATGAAAAGTTGCGATTTTCTAGGCCGATATGGCTAGGAACTATACTCTCATTCCAGCATAATAATCAAGGAACTGGCACAATGATATTACGCAGCGCCTGAAAGTAGTCCCCTGCTATATCATAATAGTTACCTAGCTGCACCCATGGTACGGCAGCAAAGTTCCTGGATTATTACGCCAGAATGAGAGTATAGGAGAGTGTAGGAAATGCGAGGTCATGGTCCCAGCTGAGGAAAGTCAGTGCTGCTGGGAGTTGGATGCATACTGGGTCTTAGTGGAGAATGTGACTTGATGTGCGGTGTCTGACTCTGCACCCAGGCTTTGAGGCTTGCTGTCTGAACCCGTATGTGCTACAGATAGCCTGTATGCACTTCAGACAGGAGCATGGACCTCTCCAAGCCAGAGGACACATGTATGTTTAGGGCAGAAATTATTTATTACTCTAAGGTAAATACTTGTATGTATAAATACATAGTATATTAAAGATTTGAAAACCATTTTTAAAACCATCTCAATAATTATTATTGGTATAAGACAATCAATAATGACAGCATACAGACAAGTTGTCTGCTGGGCCTATGGTGTTCTGAGCAGACCTTATCTGCATGTGTTGTGTCAGCCATTAGAAGACAGGAAGGAGGAATTTATAAAGGTTTTGAATGGCCCCATTTTGTTGACAATCAATAATAAATAATCACAATCACAAATTGTCTTATTGTATAAAAACTTGTTTATGAAGTTAACATTAGATATCAAGCAGATCTGCATTTATGGTTAATTCAATTCAGTTTTATTTATACAGCACTAAATTATAACAAATTTTATTTCATAGCACTATTTATACCCAACTCAAGACACAACAACTGTTAATTATCAAAATATATATAGATATAGATATTCCAAACATATAATACCGAAATAAAAATATACCATCTGACCCATTTAACAATCTTTCAGTGTGGGTATCACACTAATGTGCTGTTAAAGTGTGTTAAATGGTGAATGCTGTGCTAGATATACGCCAACAGCCTCATCATGTTGATCCTCTGACTGGAGGGATCTGGAGAGAGGAGCAGGTGTAGTGGAAGACAGACGGTGCTGCGTTCTCGTGGATCCTGTGGTGACCTGCAGTATTCCTCTCTCAGACGGCATATGCTGGGAGAAGCAAACACAAGTTTAGATCACATTCACTGCTGACCATGCTTTTCCACTTGACTTCCATAACATCTGCGTCTCCATTAGGAGTGGAAGCTGTGGTCCAGTAGAGGAGGTTCATAACAGCTGGCCTCCACTGCTTCAGATCTTCACACTCCCATCTTCCAAAGCCTTATAGACACACACCACAAGACAAACAAATTACCAATTAGCTGTGCAAACAATGTTACAAAGCTGTCACTAGACTTGATGTTTATAATATTAGCAAACTGAGGTTAACTTGTAAGCTATGCCTTCTCATGTTTTTTTTTTTTTAAATATAACGATATTTCTAATGCTTACAAGCTAGCTGTGGTGCTTAATTACAACAACTTATATACATCTCGTTGTGTCTCATTATTTAAATTATGTTGTTCACTAATTTGGTAGTTAAAAAATGTTAAAAAACAAGTCTTACAGTGCACAGTTGACATTTTCGTGGAGCAGCATCTCTGCCGGATCCGTGAGCATCATGTCTCCCGCCGGCGGCCGAACACAGACTGACCCGATGAAGCTGCTGTGTGCACCGAAGGAACCGCACCAGCTCGGAGTCTCACTCGCCTCATACTATATTGAACTGCATCATATCACCGGGATGATAATCTTCTGGTATAAAGCGATCGCTAAGTTACACACAACCGTGTTTTCTCGAAGCAGATGCATTAGTGAAGTCTAGTCTCTTCACCTGCATAAACACACCGAGGCCCGGAAGATACCGTCCTATTTCTTGATAGGAACCCTGCGGACTTGATGTCCTGACAGGCTGGAGTGTGTGCAACCTCCACAAACACAATACTGCCTAAAAGACAGTCCTGTACATATCAAGTGTCAAGGCCAAAAATTAAAAAATTAAACCACAACAACAAAACAAACAAACTGTCTTGGTCAAAAATTACTGAAGGGCACCAGAGGGTTAAATGTAATCTTTAGGAAGTCTCAAAATGATTATACAGTTTCATAACTGTAACCTAAATTATAAATTGTAGTGTTAAAAAAAATTTTTATTAGCTTTTTAAACTATTTTAGTGTATTTATTTTGTGTGAAATGATAAATGTGATAATAACATGCAGTTTTGAAACTAAATATTTGGCTTTAATATTTCATTGCACTAAAGCCAAAACCAGAAAATTATGATTTAAACCGAAATCCTTTCTACTCAATATTAGTGGTATGTTAGATATTAGGAGCTCACCTCAGTTTGAAAATCCCTGACTTGCACAAGGACATCTGAGCAGAACAAAAGAAGTATACTGTATGCTTCTGATCTTCCGAAATCCTCGAACAGATCTGACCTTGTGAGACAAAGAGTATTTTTGGCTGCGATGGGTTCTGAATGAGCTACGTTTGAATCCGTTCTTCTACTACATGCTTTTCATTCAGGCAACTCAATGGCAGCAATTTACAGTGATTGGCCTGTATCAAACTGATTTTAGCTTGGAATTGTTCTCTCCTGTCCCTGAAAAACTAGGGTTTTTTCCCCCATTCAGTTAGTTCACTTCACCCACGCTATTATGGGAAAAGAATCAATCCTACTGTTTTATTTGAACAGAAAGAAATGCACTTACGAGTGTGAGAAAGAGAGAGAGTGACGGAGGGAGTTTTGCAGAGACGCTGCATGATAGATGTGCCTTTAATCCGTTGAGTAGGGTGGCAGATGGATCAAATATGGAGCGAATTGAACAAACGCTTTTTGTAGAATTTGCTGCTCCTCAGAAAACGTTCCTTGACTTGCTGTCAGAGAGTGAGGGAAAGAAAATGTTTTAGACATGTAAGGGATTGGATTAGGTTTCCAAACGACATAAGTAATTATTACCAAAGGATGTATGGCATTCCATGTATGGGTTCGAATGGAAATCTGAGTTTTTTAAGTAACAAACTTAAAGTAAAAAACTGTTGAGCCACTTCAACTACCTGACAAAAGTTTGTGTTCGGTAAGTTTTTTTCAAAATAAATTAATGCTTGTATTCAGCAAGGATTCATTAAATTGAGCAAAGGGGACAGTAAAGACATTTATAATGTTACAAAATATTTGTATTTCAAATAAAGTGACATACTGCCAAGTATGGATACCCATACTCAGAATTCGTGCTTTGCATTTAACCCATCCAACGTGCACACACACAGCAGTGAACACACACACACCGTGAACACACACCCGGAGCAGTGGGCAGCCATGCTGCGGCGCCCGGGGAACAGTTGGGGGTTCGGTGCCTTGCTCAAGGGCACCTCAGTCGGGGTATTGAGGGTGGAGAGAGCGCTGGACATTCACTCCCCCCACCTACAATCCCTGCCGGCCCGAGACTCGAACCCGCAACCTTTGGATTACGAGTCAGACTCTCTAACCATTAGGCCACGACTTCCTAATGGTTAGGAAATGCTGTTCTTTGAAAAATAAATATCACAGATTCCACAAAAATACTAAGCATTCAATTAGTATATAACAGTTTTAGTAAACAAAATCATTTTTGTTAATTTAAAATTAAAATCAACTTTAAATAAAATAAAGTAAAATATAAAAACAAACTTATTTTATTTCAACTTTTCTCATTTTCATTTCAAAAACTAAAACTGAAATAAAAATGAATGAATACTATACAGACATTTAAAAAAAAAATGGCAAAATCATGCAATAGAATTACTAAAACTTTAACATGAATAAATATTATTAAAAACTATAATATATCTATAATATATATTGCTATGTAAAATGTGATATTTTACAATAGTTCTGTTTTTTACTCTAAGTTTCCATTAGTTAGTATTACTTAACTACATTCATAGAAAAAATGAATTAACAATGAAAAATAATTCTAAAGCATTTGTTAATCTTAGTTTGTTCTAATTTCAGTATTTACTAACACATTATTCAAAGTTGTATCTGTTAATATCATACAGCCTGAGCTGGCATGATCAGTTGTATTTTTAATAATATTAATAAATACTGCCCCAATTGTACTGTGCATCGTTAGTCAGTGCATTAACTAATAGGACCTTATTGTAAAGTGTTACAATTTTTACTGTATTTTTGATCAAATAAATGCAGCTTGGTGAACAGAGCTTCTTTCAAAAACATTTTGGATGGTAGCGCATTTTTTTCACTTTGTTTATACCTTTTTTGTTTATATACACCAGTCTGTAATAGCAAGTCCAGTCATAAACCCCACAGCCAGTCAAAACATTATCTATAAGAGTGGGAACAAATCATAGATGAGTATGCAAATTGGATTGGTGTAAAGTGAAGGTGAGGCAAAAGCAGACATCTAGCAGGTCGCCAAAATAGGAGCAGGGGTTAGCAAAAACACTGTGTGTGTGTGTATACATGTAATCCTCTTTGTGGCATTAAGAAGCAGTTGCAGTGGACTGAGCAGGGCTGCTTTTCTGCATGTGGACAGATTTCAGACTGCACGTCTCAATTATCATGATCTTTATAAAGCTTTTAAGGGCAGCTCAGC